>NC_056743.1:1169821645-1170499145 GCF_019279795.1 Protopterus annectens | reverse complement strand
TTGAAAAATCATTTCACTGAATTTCAAAACACTCGCACCAAATCGCTGAAAACTCATTTCACTGAATGTAAGTACTGTTGGGCAAATAAAACTTGTATGCCCTTTTCCTCACTGTAATGCGATCCTGGAGTTTAGTATATATAGTTAGTGGGGGTGTGGGCTACGTAGCCTTCCACCTACTTTTGGGTTTATATTGTTAGTTTTCAGTGAAATGAGATTCATAAATGTAAAAGCATAGTAGGTGAGGGGGCTACATCCCCCAATGTCTAGAGTTCATAGGAGCACTCCTCGATACAAAATCCAATATAGCCTCGCTTCCCATGTCCAGAGTTCAAACAGGATCACAAGTGAAGATGATAATTTGCATTACCAGAATCATACCCTAGTTGGTTATTTATGCTCTGGGGTCAATGGCGGTAGCAATAACATTGCTTCTCTTAGCCAGGTATCACATGAGAATTCTTCAGTGGATGCTAGCATTGCAGTGGTCAATACTACTTTCTTTATCTTCTCTGATACAAATCACCAGTATATGCAAAAGGGATCTACTATGGTGGATTCACTCAGAAGAAGTTCTACAAGGACGTTTATTCATCCTGTCTCAGCCCAAGGCTGTTGTGACCATTGATGCTTTACAGGTGGGGTGAGGAGGGGCATTACCTGGGAAAGATGGTCCAAGACACTTGGTCCCCCGAAGAGGCCATTTTCAGTGTAAATGTCCTAGAGTTGAGAGCAGGGCTTTTAGCATTGCAGGACTTTCAGAATGCTCACCCTTCAGGAACGATTGTGATTCAAACAGACATGTCAGTAGTTTGGTACATCAGCAAACAAGGGGGAACCAGATATTACCCCCCTGTGTCGAGAAGCACTCTGGGTTTAGCAGTGGCGATCTCGCCCAACTACTTTCTTATAGCAACGCATATTCTGGGGAAGTCCAACGTATTAATGGAAAAACTAAGCAGGTACATTCTACTACCTCACGAGTAGTCCCTCAACAGTGATGTAATCGAAGTGATTTTCCGACAATGGGGCCAGTCTTGCTGTGATCTCTTTACATCTCATGTAAACAACAAGTGCAGCAGCTACTTTGCCCTATCCCCGAACAAGAGGAGTCACTGAGGGATACTTTTCTCCATAATTGGACCCCTGGTCTACTTTATGCTCATCTCCCAATTCCTTTGATTCCAAAGTTCTTCCAGAGAGCTGCCAGGTTGAAGAGCAAGGTCATCCTCATTACACCCTATTGGCCTCAACAGATATGATTTCCCTTCCTATGGCGTCTTCTACTTCATCAGTCCTGGATTCTTGACCCAGCAACAGATGTGCTGTCTCACCCGACAGGCATGGTTCATCTGAACCTTCCCAGTCTCAAGCTGACAGCCTGGTTTCTCCATTTCCAGTAATAGCCAGACTTCCTATGCTCTCAGCTCCTGTTTGTCACATTTTGCTATTTTCCCTTAAACCATTAACATGGAAATTTTATGCCAGTAAATGGAAGAGATTCATACAGTGGACTGTTCAGCATCATATTTACCCCATTTTCTGACCTGATTCACAGCATTCTTGACTTCTTGATGATATTGTCTAGTCAAGGAGCCAGTGATTCAACAGTTAAAGTTCACTTGGCAGCAGTTTCTAATTTCCATAGTGGATTTGATGGTTCATGCTCATAAACATTGTAAAAGCTTTTTGCGAGGCACACTCCTTTTAAAACTTCCATTTAAAGATCTTACCCCTCCATGGGATCTTCCATTTAAAGATCTTACCCCTCCATGGGATCTTCATCTGGTACTGCAAGCCTTGAGCCATTCATCATTTGAATCTGCATACAACTGTAGTCTTAAATTTCTTTTTTTGGAAGACGTTACTGTTATTGGCCATTACTTCTGCCAGATGAATTCCAGAAATTCAGGCCTTTTCTGTGAAGCCGCCATATTTAATTTTTCTTAAAGTTAGGGTTGCACTATGGACTAATGCATTGATTGAAAAGCCCCAAATAGTATCAGAATCCCAAATTAACCAGTCCATCAGTTTACCAGATGTTCATCGTGTTACACTGCTGCAGTCATCACATTTGGGTTATCTGCCGTCAGGCGGTCCCGCAGTCGTCCCGAGTTCCAAAGTCTTGGCCTGGCGTCGGTTGCTGTTACTTCTTCATTGACGTCAGTGTGACAGGGGTATAAAAGAGGCAGCCGACACCATTTTCTTCAGTCTTTCTTGCCGCGTGGTGCCCGAAGCAGAAGCAGTTCGCAAGTGCCGGTCGGCCGACTCCTGAGATTTTCAATTCGAATTTCAGACCAAAGTCTTCAATAAAGCTAAGTACCCCATTGGGGAACCTTTTCTTGCCTCAGTCCAATGTCAGAAATAGTTAATAATTGCATTTCTTGTGGGAGGCAAATACCTCATAAGGATTTTCATTCTTCTTGTATCCCTTGCCTAGGCCCAGACCACAATGTCACAGGTTGTCGGTTTTGTGCTAGGTTTAACAAACGAACTATTAAACGTCGGTTTGATTTCGCCCAACATTATTTTGGTAGAAAATTTAATTATACCATGCCGTCGGAGCAACCTATGACCGGGATGCATAAAAAGTGCAAAGATAAGGACAGGCAGCTGAGACCCAAACCAGACACCGATGTCTCTGCTAGGCCAGTCGCCAGTTCTCTGGTTTTCAGTGAGGCGCCTACACAGCCCCTGACGACCGTTGATTTAGAACCTCAGCCTGCATCCGACTCCCAAGCGGAGATTGCCGGGCCTCCAGAGCCTTTATCTTTAGGCCCTTCAGACTCCATGGCTGATGGGGATTCCGGTGCAGTTGAAAGGCCTTCAGTTGCTGAAGGTGTGTTCAGACCGACTACACTTACTAGTAAATCCTTTGCAAAACTGAAAACTCCAGTAAAAGTAAGGAAGCCTGTACAGCAGTCTCCAGTGCAAGGCCCCATGCCTAAGAAACAGATGCTTAAGATGGCCGAAGATTTAATTACCCTAATCAGGGGTTCCCATTCCCCACCTGACAAAAGGCCTAGGCAGGAGGAGGACTACGCTTCCTCTGATCAGGTTTCCATTACCTCAGATTCTTCTGAGGAACATGAGTACTCTTTTTCCCCCTTATGAAGACTCTGATGCTGAAGAGTCTATTCCTTCAGCATCTACCCCAGAGGACTACTCTTTTGTGGAAACGTTACATACCATGAGGGAGCATTTCCACTGGGAAGACCAGGATTACTCTGATTCTAAGAAAAGGCTCCGAGAGTTCCTCTTACTACCCCAGCACAGACCCCTTGCTATTCCACCTGTGTTAGATATTGTGGATGATGTTTATTCAGAATCTAGCCTTAACCCAGATTCATTACCTCCTGCACCAGCCAAACCAGACAGATACTACAGAGTCCCTGACTCACATAAATTCCTATATAAAAGCCCTGTTGCTGACCCAGAAACCATTTCCCAGGGTCCCAAAGGGGTTAAGGCCTCTATTGCTAAAAATCCTGTACCATCTGAAAGGGATTCTAGAGCACTAGACAGATGGGGAAAGAAAGTATACACCTCAGCTACTCTAGCTATGAGGGCCTTAAATTGCCAGTTTCACATGCTGAAATATCAACAATATTTGATGTCTTAATTAAAACAAAAAATGAGCACACATACAGAGCAGCCTGATTACAAGGAAATGCAAGATTTGTTGCATGCAGCAGAACAAGTGGGAAAACATACTTTGCAATGTGGATTTGATTCATTGGAAGCTTCTTGCAGAGCAGCTGTAACAGGGTCTGTCATTTGTAGGCATGCTTGGTTAAAAGAACAAACTTTACCTGATCATGTTAAAGCAAAGTTATTGGATGCACCCTTACAGCAGGATGTTTTATTTGGTGTGAAAGCAGAAGAGGTTTTAAAGAAAATGGAGGATAAGGCGAAATCTATGCAGACGGTCAAGGATTTTTTACAGGTCCAAACCCCTCGTTTCAGCAGAAATTGGCCAACCAAAAACTGGTCCTTTCCAACTTCTGACAGACCTCCTAGGGGCAAATACAGACACTCAAGGGACAGAGGTCAGCCACAAGGCTCTTACAAGCCACGACAATGGGGTGCCACAACCCAGAAAGGAGGAGAAGACAGGTCTCAAACTATCAGAAGACAATCACGATGACTTACCCCTCAGACTGCCAAGCAAATCACTCTCGGCAGCTCCCTTGGGAGGAAAACTTGCACTTTTTGCAGACAATTGGCACATCATCACAAAAGACAAATGGGTCCTAAATATTGTAACTCAAGGATACAGGTTCCACTTTCACACTTTACCAAGGATAAAAGGAATGCCAAAACTGCCATCAAAAAAACTGCCATCAAACCAACGGGCAGAGGCTCAAAGACAAATTACAGCACTCATGGACGTGAGAGCCATTCAGCAGGTTCCTACACTGGAGCAAGGACAAGGATTTTACTCAAGACTCTTTCTGGTCCCCGAAAGGACAAAGCCTGGAGACCCATTCTAGACCTTTCAATTCTAAACACATACCTGGAAGTACCCAAATTCAAGATGCTCACACTACAGCAACTTCTTCCCATGCTGGGCAAGAAGGCTTGGCTAGTAATGTTGGACCTCAAGGAGGCATACCTGCATGTCCCTATCAGACAAAATTGCAGAAGATACCTACGATTTATAGCAGGTACAACTCATTACCAATTCTCTGCACTGCCCTTTGGCTTATCTACTGCGCCCAGGGTTTTCACAAAATGCCTGGCACCAGTAATTGCATACTGCAGACAAAGAGGAATCCAAATATATCCATACCTGGACGACTGCCTTATTCAAGCAGACAGCAAGGACATTCTTTTAAAACATCTGGCGTTTGTAAAAAACCTAAGTTGCCTAGGGTACACAGTAAATGAAAAGAAGTCAAAACTAGTGCCCTCACAAGACATAATATTCCTGGGGGCCAGCTTACATACAGTGGCCCAGATGGCTTATATCACGCCAGACAAGCCAGGACAACTGACTCAATACTTCAAAATGATGGCAAGAAAGACCCAACTCCCTGCAAGAAAAATTCTGCAGGCCTTGGGATTCATGGCATCTTGCATACTACTAACACCATATGCCAAACTGCATATGAGGAAATTACAGTGGTACCTGAAAAGCGTATGGACTCAACACAGCCACAGCTTGGAAACAATAATACCACTAATTCCTTGCCTTCAACAGGAGTTTCTATGGTGGGCTCAGGCATGTCACCTCAACAAGGGTCAGCCTTTCACCTTGCCCACAGCCAGGCAAACAATGACAACAGATGCATCGGATTACGCCTGGGGAGCACACATGGCAGGACAGTGTATTCAGGGCAAATGGTCTGCAGATCAAATGCATCTCCACATCAATCAAAAAGAGATGCTAGCTGTACAAAATGCCCTAACAGCTTTCAAGGACCTCCTACATCCAGGACAACTTCTAATAAAGACGGACAACACCACAGTGATGTGACACACAAACAAACAAGGGGGCACACATTCCTACCCCCTATGCAGGCAAGCAATGACCTTGTGGAACACAGCACTGACCTACCAAGTTCAACTACAAGCACAATTCCTGCCAGGAAAGAAACATACATTGGCAGACAAACTAAGCAGAAATATTATGGATCCTCACGAGTGGAAACTAGACCCACAAGTATTCACAATGATAACTCAAAAATGGGGGAGCCCAGACATAGATCTGTTTGCCTCCCCCAAAACTACCAACTGCGAAAGTTTTGCACAAGGACATACCACACTCTAGCTTGGAAAGTGGACGCCCTGTCATTAAGTTGGAAAACACTAACAGTGTATGCCTTTCCTCCACTGCCTCTTCTGGCAAAGGTGCTGCTAAAAGGCAGATTAGAGAGGCCACAAATGATACTCATTGCTCCAGACTGGCCACGCCAACACTGGTATCCAATATTAAGGAACATGGCTCAAGGCCCACCATGGATTTTACCTCAAATTCCTCACCTGCTGACTCAGCAAAACAATCAGATTCTACACAGCCAGCTCAAGACTTTAAATCTGACTGCATGGCAGATTATCTAAACAACCTTCTCTCTACAGCTTTTATGGATGTTATTCTGGAGGCCAGGAGACCCAGCACCAGGAAAACCTACTCAGACAAATGGAAAAGATTCTCTGCCTGGAACCAGGCTAAAGGCCAAAATACTCTTGTCCCAAATATTCCACAGATTCTGCAATATTTAACTGAGATGTTGCACAAAGGCCTTTCTTTTTAATCTATAAAGATCCACGCTTCAGCTAATTACAACACGGATCCTCATATTTTTTCACAGCCATTATTAAGACAGTACCTCAGAGGGGCTAAGAACATAAGACTGCCCCGAAGAGCAACAACACCAACTTGGGACCTCAATTTTGTTTTGGAAAAACTTACACTACCGCCCTTCAAGCCAGCTTTTTCAGCTGATTTACAATTTTTATCATGGAAAACTGCCCTGCTGCTAGCAATAACTTCAGCACGAAGAGTCTCAGAGCTACAGGCCCTAATGGCAGTGGAGCCTTTCATCAAGACAGAGTCTCTTTATGAACTAACCCTTCCTTTAGGCCAAAGGTAGTATCCAGTGTGGCTCTAAACCAAACCATTCATTTACCCACCTTTTATCCAAACCCCCAGAATAAAGGGGAAAGGCTCCTACACTCTTTGGACATTCACAGACAATTACGTTTCTACTTGGATAAAACAAAGGTTTTCAGAAAATCTGATCAGCTCTTTGTATCCTATGCTGCAGGATCTCAAGGAAAGCCTATATCAAAACAGACCTTGTCAAAATGGATAGGACATTGTATCCGTTTCTGCTACACACACCATGGGAAACCTGTACCTGGTAACATTAGGTTTCATTCCACCAGGGCTACAGCAACATCAGCAGCCTTCCTCAGAGGGGTACCAACCAAGGATATTTTGGAAGCTGCAACTTGGAGTTCAGTGCACACCTTCACCAAGCACTACCGCTTACCTCTATACTCAAAAACCAGAGCTGGCTTTGCCACTGCAGTTTTGCAGGGCCTACTAGCTTCTCCAAACCCTGTTTAGTACCAACCGCCCAGCCTTAGCTTTGGGATTCAACCCAAGTGTGATGACTGCAGCAGTGTAACACTATGAACATAGTACAGTTTTGTACCTACCATAAATGTAGATGTTCGAGTGTTCACACTGCTGCAGTCCAGGTTACCCTCCCACCTTCCCCTCTTTTTACCTGGGTTTTATCTATAGCTCCCTGTTTATACAATCTCTAAGATGTATTTCTATATGGTGTATTTGCTTACAGCTGTAGCTATTGTTTTCTACTTATGTAATTTACTTAGGATTATGTATTGCCTTCCTATTTGGGGGCACCTGATATCTGGGGCAAGAAAAACTGAAGAAAATGGCATCTGCTGCCTCTTTTATACCCCTGTCGCACTGACGTCAGGGAAGAAGCGTGGAACTTGGGCCGACTGCGGGACCGCCTGATGGCAGATAACCCAAGTGTGATGACTGCAGCAGTGTGAACACTCGAACATCTACATTTATGGTAGGTACAAAACTACTTTTTCTTTCCAAATCACTTGAACAAAGGCAAATACTTGATCTGTTGGATGTTCATAGGGAGCTTCACTTTTTATCTACATAGAACAAAGGATATCAGAACTACAGATCGGTTATTTGTTTCCTTTGCAGATGTGAGACTGGGTAAACCAGTGTCGAAAGTCACCCTAGCCAGATGGCTTACAGGCCATATCACCCTTATTTACAAGAAACAATATTCCTTTAGCAAGGCAGATAATGTGCTCATTCAGCCAGGTTCATAGCAACTTCCTCTGTTTTTCATTCCAGAGCTTCCATGGATGAAATATGCGCAACGGCAACTTGGGCTTCCTCCCCATACCTTTATCACTCATTACAAATTAGATTTGATATGAAGAAACAGAACATCATTTGATTCAGTGGTGCTTCGGAATATCCTTCTTCGAGTCCACCTTGGGATTTGAGTAGCAGGAGACTTTGTCCCATCAGTTGAGGAGAGAATGAAAGTGGACGACATCAGGTAAAGAAGTTATGTAATTACCAAAATGTTCCATCTGTGTTGTCCTTTTTCATTTTTCCTCAACTCCCCACCCACCCCCATCCTTATGATTTTCTGGAAGGGTGAATGGACATAAAATTCATGTACACTGCAAGCATGATACAGCTTTAGATAAGGCCTTGTCTAGCCTTTTTTATATGTTTACATTTATGTCTATTCATATGAGAATTACTTGTTTATGCTATAGCCAGCAAACAAGATCTGATGTATTTGGGGCTGTTGCATTTTGGGTAGGAGAGAAGCTTGAGAGTTCTATGTTGCCACGAATGTTTGCAATGGCTGAGTTGGATCCAACGGTTCGGATCCAAACCCTTCAGTTGAGGAAGAATGACAATGGACAGCACAGATGGAACATTTTAAGTCCATAATTTTTTTTCTCACCTCATATCTGACCTGTTATTTTTACATCTTTGCCAGCTGGAATTAGATATCTGATTTCCTCCAATCCTTCCTTGACAAAAAAAACAAAATCAGAATAAGCCTCTGCTTATCATTAAAGACCCTTTAGAAACGTAAGAGAAAGTCAGCAAACAAAATATCCACAGCAGGCCACCACAGAGCTAAAATCCTTTTAATAAAACAACTTGAAAGCCATAAAAACAAAAGAAAAATAAATTGCAACTTCAGCAGAGAAAATGAATAACCGCTTTCAGCTTAATAGCCTTCTTCACATCCTCAGTTTGTTCAACTTGAGCAAATTGTTTAAGTTGCAATTTATTTTTCTTTTGTTTTTATGGTTTTCAAGTTGTTATATTAAAAGGATTTTAGCTTTGTGGTGGTCCGTTGTGGATATTTTGTTTGTCAACAAAGAAGGAAAGTTATTGGACAGATTTGGTAAGAGAATATTTTCTTCCACTTTGACGTACAGAATATTTGTCAGACATATGTGGAAGTTTGTTCTATTTTGTGCCAACTGTTTGAGAGAATTATCTGTTATATTTCTTCTGGAAGGTAGTTCCTGTCTGAAATCCATTGTTTTTAATATATTTTTTTTAAGTATTAAAGCATGACAACTTCGAGCATGTATGATTGTGCAGATGTTGTGTCCTGGGTCACTACTGCTGCTATAGTGTTAAGAAGATATTCCTAGATACATAATTTAGAGATTTTCTAATGAGGTAAATTCAGAAATGTTTAAATTCAGCTATAGATAAAGTGGTTTTGTTTGGTCCATCTGCTACCCATGTCCTCAAACAATTTGACTGAAGAAGTAAATATAATACAAGGAGGTTCTATGATGTTTTTTAGACTCTCTCTCTTATAAATTTCCCAAATCCTGTCTTCCACCTAAAAAAAAAAAAAAAAAAAAAAAAGGATTTTTTCCAAAAGAGGGATAGTCTGATACTTCAGAATTACTATTTCAGCATTTCTTCTCCCTTCCTCACCCCTCCTGTCCCCATCTCTCTAGCTGTCCAAGAACTAGCTTTTTGCATACTCCTTTGGCAACAGATTGTTTCAGACTCATAGGTACTAAAAGTGGTTCAGGATGGCTACAGTTGGCACTAAGTACAAAAACTTTCTAGAGTTTTTTTCTTCTTTAGGTTCTTCAGTATGTACTCACCCTAGGAGTCCTAGAATCAGTACCAGTAAATCAAAGGGGGCAGAGGTTTCTCGTCCAGAATATTTCTGGTATGAAAGAAAGTATCTTCTTGGAGACCTTTTCTAGATCTTTTTTAAATCTGTATGTGAATATACCAAAATTCAAGCTGTTTGATCTTTCAGAATGTGTTACCTCTCATTCTCCAAGGGAGTTTTATGATAGTGCTAGACCTAAACAATACACAGACTTTAGGTAATTTCTCAGATTTCCTGTGTCTGGGTCTCATCAGTTCTCTGTAGTACCCTTTAGGTTATCTGCAGCTCCAGGGTTGCTCACAAAGTGTCTAGCTCCAGTCATAGCTCATTGCAGACTGAATGGCATTTACGTATTTCCTTATTTAGACAATCTACACATCTTTGTAGAGTTTTTTTCCCCAAGTGTCAGTGGCCATTGGAAAGGGATGTTCATCGTGTTTCACTGCTGCAGTCATTACACTTGGGTTATCCTGCCGTCAGGCGGTCCCGCAGTCGGCCAGAGTTCCAAAGTCTTGGTCCGGCGTCGGTTGCTGGCGCTTCTTCCCTGACGTCAGTGCGCCAGGGGTGTATAAGATGCAGCCGATGCCATTTTCTCAAGTCTTTCTTGCCGCGCGGTGCCAGAAGCAAAAGCAGTTCGCAAGTGCCGGTCGGCGGACTCCTGAGATTTTCAAATTCGAATTTCAGAACCAAAATCTTCAATAAAGCTAAGTATCTCATTGAGGAAACTTTTTCTTGCCTCAGACCGATGTCAGTAAAAGTTAATAATTGCATTTCTTGTGGGAAGCAAATACCTCATAAGGATTTTCATTCTTACTGTATTCCATGCCTAGGCCCAGACCACGACGTCATTAGTTGCCGGTTTTGTGATAGTTTTAACAAGCGCACTATTAAATGTGGGTTTGAGTTTGTTCGCCATTATTTTGACCAAAGGTTCAATTATACCATGCCGTCGGAACAACCGACGACCGGAATACACAAAAAACGCAAAGACAAAGATTAAGGACAGGCATCCGAGGTCCAAAACCGACGATGAAGCCTCTTCTAAGACAGTCGCCAGTTCCCAGTGAGGCGCATTCGCAGCCCATGACACCCGCTACCTCAGAGCCACAGGCCGCCTCCGACTCCCACGTGGAGATTTCTAGGCCTCTGGAAACTCAAGGTATTGGGCCTACGGAAATTAACTCCTCAGATGGGTCCGGAGCCACAGAGCAGGCATCTGGCTTCTGAGGGTGTTTTCAGACCATCACAGCTTACCATCAAAACAACAACCAAGTCTAAAACTCCATTAAAGACAAAGAAACAAGTACAGCATTCATCTGGACAGGCATCCATGCCTAAAAAACAGATGCTCAAAATGGCCGAAGACCTAATTACTTTGATCAGAGGTTCCCATCCCCCTCCTGATAAAAGGCCTAGGCAGGATACAGACTGATTCCTCTGACCAGGTTTCCATTTCTTCTGATTCCTCTTCAGACCAGGGATACTCTTTACCCCCCTATGAGGACTCTGATGTTGAAGAATCTATCCCTTCAGCCTCTCCTCCTGAGGATTACTTTTTTGGGGAAACTTTACATACCATGAGGGAGCATTTCCATTGAGAGAGCCAAGATTATTCAGAATCCAAGAAAAGGCTCAGAGATTTTCTTTTATTGCCTCAGCACAGGCCCCTTGCTATTCCGCCTGTGTTAGATATTGTGAATGATGTGTTCTCTGAATCCAGTTTAACCCCTGATTCTTTGCCCCCAGCTCCAGTAAAGCCAGATAGATACTACAGAGTCCCTGACTCTCAAATTTCTTTATAAAAACCCTGCTGCTGACCCAGAAACTATTTCCCAGGGTCCCAGAGGAGTAAAGGCTTCCACTGCTAAAAATCCAGTTCCCTCTGACAGGGATTCAAGAGCATTAGATAGATGGGGGAAGAAAGTTTACACTTCTGCAACTTTAGCAGTAAGGGCTTTAAATTGCCAGTTCCACATGCTTAAATACCAACAATATTTAATGTCTCTGTTAAAACAGAAAATGCTTACAAGCTCAAAGTCCTGACTACAAGGAGATGCAGGATTTATTAAATGCAGCTGAACAAGTGGGAAAACATACTCTGCAATGTGGTTTTGATTCATTAGAGGCTTCTTGTAGAGCCGCAGTTACAGGATCTGTGATTCAAAGGCATGCTTGGTTAAAAGAACAAGGTTTACCTGATCATGTTGAGGCAAAATTATTGGATGCTCCTTTACAGCATGATAGTTTGTTTGTTGTTAAGGCTGAAGAGGTATTAAAGAAAATGGAGGATAAGGCAAAATTATGCAAACAGTGAAGGATTTCTTACAGGTACAGCCACCTCGATTTAGCAGAAATTGGCCTTCTAAAAAATTGGTCCTTTCCACTGTCAGACAGACCACAAAGAGGCAGATACAGATGCCCAAGAGGCAGATCTTAAACCCCAAGGCTCTTACAGACCACAACAGTGGGGTGCTTCTACCCCAAAAGGAGGAGAAAAGTCACAACCTTATAGGAAACGGTCCCAATGACTTCCCCCTTCACATGCCAAGCACTTACCTTTTGGCAGCTCCCTTAGGGGGAAAACTAGCTCTTTTTTCACAATCACCCAAGACAAAAGGGTTCTGGATATTGTGTCTCAAGGTTACAGGTTCCACTTTCACACTCTACCAAGGTCAAAAGGAATGCCAGACCTGCCACAAAATCAATGGACAGAGGCACAAAAAGAAATTACAGCCCTCATGGGCATGAGAGCTATTCAAAAAGTGCCACAACAGGAACAAGGACAAGGATTTTACTCGACTATTCTTGGTCCCCAGAAAGGACAAAGCCTGGAGACCCATACTGGACCTTTCTACTCTAAATACTTAACTAGATGTTCCGAAATTCAAAATGTTGACACTACAGCAACTTCTTCCCATGCTGGGCAAGAAGGCTTGGCTTGTTACTTTGGACCTCAAAGAGGCATACCTGCATGTCCCAATCAGACAAAATTGCAGAAGATACCTCAGATTCATAGCTGGCACAATGCATTACCAATTCTCTGCACTGCCCTTTGGCTTTTCTACTGCGGCCAGCGTCTTCACAAAATGCCTGGCACCAGTAATTGCATTTTGCAGACAAAAAGGAATTCAAATATATCCCTACTTGGACGACTGTCTTATTCAAGCAGAGAGCAAGGACATTCTTCTAAAGCATCTGGCGTTTGTAAAAAGATTGCTAATTTGCCTAGGGTACACAGTAAATGAAAAAAAGTCAAAACTAGTGCCCTCACAAGAGATAATATTCCTGGGTGCCAGCTTAAATACAACGGCCCAGATGGCTTATCTCACGCCAGACAAACAAAGGCAACTGACTGAGTACTTTCAATTGATGGCAACAAAAACCCAACTCCCTGCAAGAAAAATTCTGCAGGCCTTGGGGTTCATGGCGTCCTGCATACTACTAATACCATATGCCAGACCGCATATGAGGAAGTTACAATGGTACCTAAAAAGTGTTTGGACTCAACACTGTCACAGTTTGGAAACAGTAATACCACTTATTCCCTGCCTACAACAGGAGTTTCGATGGTGGGCACAGGCATGTCACCACAACAAGGGACAGCCTTTCACTTTACCCACAGCCAGGCAGACACTAACAACAGATGCTTCGGATTACGCCTGGGGAGCACACATGGCAGGAAAATGTATTCAGGGCAAGTGGGCCGCAGGCCAAATGCATCTTTACATCAATTAAAAAGAGATGCTAGCTGTACAGAATGCCCTAACTGCTTTCAAGGACCTTCTGCATCCAGGACAACTATTACTAAAGATGGACAACACCACAGTTATGTGGTACATAAGCAAGGGGGCACTCATTCCTATCCCCTATGCAGACAAGCCAGGACTTTGTGGAACACAGCACTGACCTATCAAGTTCATCTGCAAGCACAATTCCTGCCAGGAAAGAAAAATACTCTGGCAGACGACTTAAGCAGAAGCATCATGGATCCTCACGAGTGGAAATTAAATCCACAAGTATTCAGCATGATAACACAAAAATGAGGGTGCCCAGACAAAGATCTTTTTGCCTCCCCTCTGAACTGCCAACTACAGAAATTCTGCACAAGGACTTACCACACACAAGCATGGAAAGTGGATGCTCTCTCGTTCAGCTGGAAAACCCTAAAAGTTTATGCCTTCCCACCACTGCCTTGCCTTTCAACGGTACTCCTAAAAGCCAGACAAGAAAGGCCAAAAATGATCCTGATTGCCCCAGACTGGCCACGCCAGCACTGGTACTCAATCTTAAAGAACTTGGCTCAAGCCCCAGCATGGATTTTACCTCAAATTCCTCATCTTCTGACTCAACAAAACAATCAGATCCTGCACAGCCAGCTCAAAACCTTAAACCTGGCTGCATGACAGATTACTTAGCCAAGCAGCCAACACCTCTCCGTAAAGCTGTTATAGATGTCATTTTGGAGGCCAGGAGGCCCAGCACCAGGAAAATCCTATTCAGAAAAGTGGAAAAGATTCTGCGCCTGGAACCAGGCTCAAAGCTTTGACCCTCTTGTTCCAAATATTCCTCAGATATTACAATACTTAACTGAGATGGAGGACAAAGGCCTATCCTTTTCATCCATTAAGATCCATGCCTCTGCCATCTCGGCTCATTACAGCACGGGTCCTCCTATTTTCTTTCATCCATTACTAAAACAGTACCTCAGAGGGGCTAAAAACACAAGACCGCCCCGGAGAGCACCAACACCAACTTTGGACCTCAACTTTGTCTTGGAAAAACTAACTTTACCTCCTTTTGAGCCAGCCAATTCAGCAGAATTAAAATGTGTCATGGAAAACTGCTCTGCTTCTGGCAATAACCTCAGCACGAAGAGTCTCAGAGTTACAGGCAATAATGGCAGTGGAACCTTTCATCATTTTTCATCAGGACAGGGTTTCTTTAAGAACAAACCCTACATTTATGCCAAAGGTGGTATCCAGTGTGGCTCTTAACCAAACTATTCACTTGCCAACATTTTATCCAAATCCACAGAATAAAGGGGAGAGACTTCTGCACTCATTGGACATACACAGGCAGTTACGCTTCTACTTGGACAAAACAAAAGCTTTCAGGAAAACTGAGCAATCGTTTGTAGCATATGCTGTAGGATCACAGGGAAAGGCTCTTTCAAAGCAGACCATTATCAAAGTGGATAGGACACTGTATCCGTTTCTGCTACACACAGCATGGAAAAACTGTACCTATCAACATTAGGCCACATTCCACCAGGGCAACAGCCACTTCAACTGCCTACCTTAGAGGAATACCTACCAAGGATATTTTGGAAGCTGCAACTTGGAGTTCAGTGCATACCTTTACCAAGCATTACCACTTGCCTCTTTACTCTAAATCCAGAGCTGGCTTTGCCACTGCAGTGCTGCAGGGCCTCATAACCACCCCGAATCCTTTATAGACCCAGCCACCCAACCTCTGCTTTGGGATTCAACCCAAGTGTAATGACTGCAGCAGTGAAACATGATGAACATAGTACAGTTTTGTACCTACCATAAATGTAAATGTTCGAGTGTATTCACTGCTGCAGTCCAGGTTACCCTCCCTCTATCCCCACTTTCTTAGCTGGGACTTTCTACCCTATACAACCTATGTGGTGTATTTGCTTGTAACTGAAGGTATTGTTTTTTTTTTTATGTATGTTTTATTAGCAATATGTATTGCCTACCTATTTGGGGGCACCTGACATCTGGGGCAAGAAAAACTGAAGAAAATGGCGTCAGCTGCATCTTGTATACCCCTGGCACACTGACGTCAGGGAAGAAGCGACAGCAGCTGACTCTGGACCAAGACTTTGGAACTCTGGCCAACTGCGGATCCGCCTGACGGCAGCATAACCCAAGTGTAATGACTGCAGCAGTGAATACACTCGAACATCTACATTTATGGTAGGTACAAAACTGTACTTTTCTTCTCTTCTAACTTGTCAATGATTCCAGATAAATGTTCACAAATTCTCCTTGACCCCATCTCACAGGATTGTTTTTCTAGGGTATCCTACCATAACAGTAGATCTTTGTTGTCATTTAGATAACTCTCAGCAAAAGTTTCTTTTCTTTCTTTTTTTAATCTGGAAACTTTCCTGACTTTCTCCTGTAAGTCTCAGACGATGGTCAGAGTATGTTTCAGGATCCTAGAGTTCATGGCTTGTAGGATTCTCTTGATTCCTATCTCTAGGTACAATGCCTGTGGAATTGCTCATTCAGATCAAAGCACATAAATGTCCGAATTCTTGGCTGGGATCTATTCCTTTAAATTTCTTTGTCATCTGTGGTTCCCAGTACATCTTCAGTTTATTTCAGACCACACCTTACTAATGTGGTACATGAACCAGTAGCGGGACACCAGGTCATACCCCCTGCGCAGGCTGGCTGTGATGGTTTGAATCTTTAGCACTCCTTAATCCTCCAAGCAGATTACATTCCATCAGAGCAAAACATAGTGTCAGACAAGATGAGTAGGACTAAGCCGTAGACAGACCCACATGCATAAAAATTGAATGGGGGTATTTCAGGTACTGTTCTAGTTGCAGGTAACACCTTTAATTGATCTATTTACCTCCTTTCCAAACAGAAAACTAAACAAATTCTATATCTGAACTCTTTGCAAGTAAGCTTGGAAAACAGATGCATTTTCTTTCCCATGGACTTGAATGTTTCTTTATGCTTTTCCATCCTTTCCACTGCTTTCCAGGTGAATTCTGAAGATTCAGGAGAACTTCCCAAAAGTCATTGTGGTGACTTCATTTTACCACATGAGGGACTTATTTTTTTTTTGTTTCCAGTATCATCTGTAACCCCCCTGCATTATTTTAAACAACCAAGAGTCTGATACCCTCTTTTGCCAAAGAGGGATCAGCTTCTGGGGCAAGTTTGTGGAGATACTGACCAGAGGGGGGAGGAAAGGGGAGAAGGAATGCCAGCATAGTCATTGTGAAATGTTGGTCTGCCCCCTTTCTGAAAGGACCATAATGTCCTTCAAGAATGCAACTGCAGTCATAACATGTGGGTTGTCCTGCCTCAGGCAGCCCTCGGTCGGCCGGATTCCAAAGTCTGGGTCCGACGTCGGCTGATGTCACATTTCTCTCCGACGTCAGAGCGGCTGGAGTACATAAGCATCAGCCGATGCCATTTTCTTCAGTCTTTCTTGCCACGCGGTGCCCGAAGCAGAAGCAGTTCGCAAGTGCCGGTCGGTCAGCTCCTGTATTCTACGATACCGAAGTCATCAAAAAGCTAAGTACCCCGTTGGGGACCTTTTCTTGCCTCAGCCGATGTCAGAAATTACTGAAAAAGTTAACAATTGTCTTTCTTGTGGTAAACAAATACCTCATAAGGATTTCCACTCTTACTGTCTCCCTTGCCTGGGCCCAGACCACGACGTCTCGGCCTGTGTAGCCTGTGCTCGCTTCAACAAGCGCACTCTCAGGCGCCGGGCGGAGTTCGCTGAAGATTTTTTCGGCGATAATTTTGCTTACACCATGCCGTCGGATCTCCCGACATCGCAAACTCCCAAAAAGCGGAAAGACCGGGACCGACATCCTCGGCCCGCGTCTACCACCGACTTCACGCCAAAACCTAGTGCGAGTGCTCCGGTTCCCTCTGAGACTGTCTCTCCACCGCTCCGAACTGAAGACACCGCATTACCGACGACTCCGATTACAGACATTACTCCGATGCCAGTTATAGATCTTCCTCCGGATACCGAAACCGAGGAAATGCCCGAGACCATTGCTGTAGACAAGGTCACTCCTGCGCGTGGAGCTGCCAGGCCCCCTATGGCCATGTCTATTAAGGCCTACACTAGGGCTAAGGCAGCCAGCAAAACAAAGCATATTACTTCTAAATCCTTACCTCAGCCAACTCCAGAGACACAAATTATGTCCATGGCTGCTGATTTAATTTCCATCATTAGAGGTTCACAGGCCCATCCTGAGAGAGGATCCCAGCCTCCTCCTGATAAAAGGCCCCGGGTTGAACCCTCTGACCCTACCCCTGCAGATGAAGATTCTGAGGGCTCTGTCCACTCTGATAGCCAGGAAGAGCTCTTTCAGACCTATGAGGACTTGGATGCAGAAGATTCCATCCCCTCGGCCTCCCCTCCTGAGGATATTTCTTTTGGAGAAGTTCTGCACACCATGAGGGAACATTTCAAGTGGCAAGGCCAGGAATATTCTGATTCTAGGAAATGCCTTAGGACTTTCCTTAAGAAGCCTCAGCACAGGCCCTTAGCTATTCCTCCTGTACTTGATGTTCTGGATGATTTGTATTCTGACTCTAGTGCTACCCCTGATTCTCTTCCTCCTGCTCCAGCCAAGCCAGACAGGTATTACAGGGTCCCAGAAACTCATTCCCATTTATTCAGGGCCCATACTGCTGATTTGGAAACTATTTCACAGGGGCCTAAAGGAGTTTCAGCCTCCACCTCAAAAAATCCGTTGCCCTCCAACAGGGAAGCTAGGTCATTAGAGAGATGGGGCAAAAAGGTTTACACATCCACTACCTTATCTATGAGAGCTTTAAATTGCCTTTTTCATATGTTACAATATCAGGATTATCTGTTAGAAGATTTACAAAAAACATTAGCCACTCCTGATCCTTTAGATAGGAAGACTTTGCAGGAAGCTGTACATAACACTCAGCAAGTAAGCAATCACTTCCTGCAGTGTGGATATGATGCACTGGAAGCTTCATGTAGGGCAGCTATGACAGGGGCAGTCATTCGTAGACATGCTTGGTTAAAAGATCAACCTCTACCAGATCATGTAAAAGCAAAACTTCTGGATGCACCTTTGGAAAAGAACAAGCTTTTCGGTGCAAATGCTAAGGATGTGTTAAAGACCATCGAAGAAAAAGCAAAATCAGTTCAGACTGTGAAAGATTTCCTCCAGGTTCAACCCCCCAGATTCAGTAGGAATTGGCCTTCAAAAAACTGGTCCTTTCCTAATCCAGAAAAGTTTCAAAGGGGTAAGAACAGATGTGGCCGAGGAAGAGGCCAATACAGAGGCCCTTACAGGGGACGACAATGGCAGCCAGGAAACCAAAGAAGTGAAGCAGGGGTTTCACCTGCCCCACAATCACAATCTCAATGACTTTCCTCTACTACCGCCTACCAGGGAACAACAAGAAGCTCCCTTGGGCGGGAAATTATCTCTGTTTGCAGAAAACTGGCACAGACTGACAAAGGACAAATGGATTTTGGACATTATAGACCGAGGGTACAGGTTTCATTTTCATACCTTACCAAGAAAACAAGGCATGCCAAACCTACCACAAAATCAGAGGGCAGAGGCTATTAAGCAAATCACTCTGCTGACTCTGATGAAAGCAATAGAAAGAGTTCCACAACAAGAACAAGACCAGGGGTTTTACTCAAGACTGTTCCTTGTTCCAAGAAAAGAATCTCAATGGAGACCAATACTGGACTTGTCCGCATTAAACACCTTTCTCATAGTACCAAAGTTCAAAATGCTGACTCTACAGCAACTCCTTCCCATGCTGGGCAAGGGGTCGTGGCTGATTACTCTGGACCTCAAGGAGGCATACCTGCATGTCACTATCAGACACAGCTGCAGAAGATACCTCAGATTTCTTGCAGGGCCAGAGCATTATCAATTCTCAGCATTGCCATTTGGCTTATCTACTGCCCAGAGTATTCACAAAATGCCTGGCTTCAGTAATTGCTCATTGCAGGCTCCAGGGTATACAAATTTACCCGTACCTGGACGACTGCCTCATACAAGCGAACGACAAATTGATGTTGACAAAAAACCTGGATTATGTCATACGATTACTTCAAGCTCTGGGATACACAGTCAACTTCCAAAAGTCAAGACTGCAGCCATCCCAGCAAATAGTCTTCTTAGGAGCCAAACTAGACACAGCCTCTCAGATGGCTTACCTGACAGAAGACAAGCAAGAGAAGTTAACTCATTACTTCAAAGGTTTAGCAAGACTCACCCAGATGACTGCAAGGAGATTCCTACAGGCCCTGGGTTACATGGCATCCTGCATTCTCCTGGTTCCATTAGCAAGACTACACATGAGAAAGCTTCCATGGTACCTAAAAAGCATTTGGTCTCAACACAGCAACAACTTGGAGACAATCATACCACTCATTCCATGCCTACAAAAGGAATTCCTATGGTGGGCCTCGGTGAGCCAGGCAAACACAGGTATGTCATTCAAAAAACCACAGATAACACAGACCATGACTACAGACGCCTCAGACCTTGGATGGGGGGCGCAGATGGAAGGCAGGTGTATACAAGGACAATGGTCTCCAAAGGAAACACATCTGCATATAAACCAAAAGGAAATGCTGGCAGTAATGCATGCCATCGAGGCCTTTCAACACCAACTCCAGCAAGGACATTTACTGATACGGACAGACAACACCACTGTGATGTGGTACATAAACAAGCAAGGGGGCACCCACTCTTACCCCCTTTGCAGACTGACAATGCAGCTTTGGGAGAAATCACTAAGCCTAAACATCCAGTTACAATCCCAGTTTGTTCCAGGAAAAGACAGTGTGTTGGCGGACAGCCTAAGCAGGAATTTCACAGATCCACACGAGTGGAGGTTACATCCGAAGGCCTTCAGACAACTCACTTCGACATGGGGCAAGCCAGAAGTGGACCTGTTTGCCTCTCACCTCAACCATCTTCTACCAAAATTCTGCACAAGGACATACCATCCAAAAGCTTGGAAAATAGATGCCCTCTCATTCAACTGGAACTCCCTAGCAATCTATGCAGTCCCACCTCTGCCACTGATGACCTCAGTATTACTAAAGATCAAAGCAGAGAAACCCAAGGGAATCATAATAGCTCCGGACTGGCCAAGACAACACTGGTACCCACTACTACAGAGCATATGTCACACCAGGAGGTGGCCCCTTCCCCAGTGGCCTCTACTTTTGACTCAACACAATTTCGAAACACTGCATCCAAATCTTCAGACACTGCAACTAACAGCCTGGGAGATCCCATAAATAAATTCAGCTTATCTCTCTCCAAGGAAGTTCAGCGGATACTAACAGAGGCTCGAAGACCATCCACCAGAAAGGTTTACTTAGCAAAGTGGAAAAGATTCAGCAATTGGAATACCAGCAAGGGACATGATGCATCATTGTTGAACATCCCACTCATCTTGGAATATTTGGCAGATATGTTAAAGAACGGCCTCTCATATTCTTCCATAAAGATACATGCATCTGCTATTTCAGCTAGATACAACATTGATCCTCCTGTTTTTTCTCACCCTTTACTAAGGCAATTCCTCAGGGGAATCAAGAACATTAAGCCACCAAGAAAGGCCCCAGTGCCAGCCTGGGACCTCAATTTTGTCCTAGAAAAACTGACTCTACCTCCATTTGAGCCAGCAGCTTCAGTTGACTTGCAATTTCTCTCATGGAAGACAGCTTTCCTGTTGGCAATTACCTCAGCAAGAAGGGTTTCGGAGCTACAGGCCCTAATGGCAATACCACCCTTTATTATTTTTCACAGACAGGGTTTCATTAAGGACCAACCCTACTTTTATGCCAAAGGTGGTATCTAGGGTTTCTTTAAATCAAGCCATTCATCTGCCTGCTTTTTTCCCCAATCCTGAGAATAAGGGGGAAAGACTGTTGCATACCTTGGACATTCACAGACAACTTCGATACTACCTGGACAGAACCAAAGCCAGTAGAAAGTCTGAACAACTTTTTGTAGCTTACGCCCCTGCAGTCCAAGGAAAAGCAATTTCAAAACAGACTATTTCTAAATGGATTGGACATTGCATCAGATTCTGTTATTCCTTTCATGGAAAGACTGTTCCAGCCAATGTCAGACCACATTCCACTAGAGCTACAGCCACCTCTACAGCATTCTTAAGAGGGGTGCCTACCAAGGACATTCTAGAAGCTGCTACATGGAGCTCCGTGCATACATTCTCCAAACACTACAATCTCCCTCTATACTCCAGATCCAGAGCAGGCTTTGCTTCGGCAGTCCTGCAGGGTTTGATTGCCACACCATCTTTTTCCTAGAGCATTCCTCCTCCCCCAGCTAAGCTATGGTATTCTACCCACATGTTATGACTGTAGTTGCATTCTTGAAGGACATAGTACAGTTTTGTACCTACCATAAATGTAGATGTCCGATAGACATGCAACTGCAGTCGGATTTTCCCTCCCTCCATACCCCTCTATGCCTAGGGTCCACTCCTATCCCTGTTTCTCTTAGCTGGGGATATCTGTTATGGTGTATTTGTTTTATTGCTCATTTATTTGTTTGGAATCCTGTTTTTGTCTTCCAATTTGATTACAGCCTTCCTTGGAGGGCACCTGGCATCTGGGGCAAGAAACACTGAAGAAAATGGCGTCGGCTGATGCTTATGTACTCCAGCCGCTCTGACGTCGGAGAGAAATGCGACATCAGCCGACGTCGGACCCAGACTTTGGAATCTGGCCGACCGAGGGCTGCCTGAGGCAGGGCAACCCACATGTTATGAGTGCAGTTGCATGTCTATCGGACATCTACATTTATGGTAGGTACAAAACTGTACTTTTCTTATTGCTTCCCTCTGGCCATCTCTCTTTAGCTCTGTTTGCCAGAATATGACTGGTTTTGCTTTTTTAGCTGTTTAGTGAAACAGAAAGGTCTAAAAGATTTGTACTGGGGGATATGAAAAAAAATACCCAGTCAGTTGTCCTCTTTCATCAACTTGTTTGAGAACCTGGGTAACAGAACAAAGCTTGTTTAAAGCAGAATCTAAGATTATCAGACTTTAGCTCATCAGCAAATTTTGATTACATACGCAGATGTATCTTCTCGAGACTCTAGCAGTGGCCCTAGACACAGTATCTGCTCAATAATACACACTTCAAAACTTGTTTGGATACCTTGGACAAGGTAGAAGCTTTATGATTCAGAAAAAGACCTTTGTTTTGTAGTAAGTATGATAGCAAATCTCCTCAGAACATCCATGTAACAAAACAAATCTCCTCAGAACATCCATGTAACAAAACATCATCTTCCACCTGTATGCCTTATGATTGAGAATTCTGAAAACTAAAGTGGAAGGAAAAATATTCTTTTAACTAGGGTTTTAACACCTTGCTTTCTTGTTACCAGAAGGGTTAGTGTTCCAAGATTAACCTATTGCCAGTGGGGAAGCAGGATATGGCTGATGGGTCTGATCTAAGGTGAGAGAAAATAAATGCATTAGTCTAAGGCATTCTATACATTTTAACTCCTGTTTAGGGACTAACTGCTGGGTATCAGGATGATTATTGATAGCATTCAGCACATCCTCCAAGGTTAGCAGTATAGGAGGGTTGGTTGAAGAGTGAGGAATATCCATTTGTAACCTATATCTCCTCAGTTCAGTGAGAACATCCTTTTGTTTCCATTAAAATATCTTCATCTTGGTTGTGGTCTTATTAAAAGAAAATTCCTCCGCAAGAGGGAATAAGTAATATTTTCCTCACAGTTCGAGAGTTGGTCTTCTGAATCTCTTGGAAAAGAAGACCTTTTTCCGTCATAATCAGATCAAAATATTCAGACCCTGTTTCCTCAGGGATTTCTGTATAGAACATGCCCAGGTGTAATGGCTTCTGGACACTGGGATTCATAGCCTGTAACGCATGCCTTGCAAAGGTAAGTTAAGGAAATCACCTTTCTTGACCACAAGTATGTCTTGTGATAATTTTTTAATTTTGTTTTGTTTTTTCTGTATAGGATTCCCTGTAGAAGAAGACTGACTCACTCAAGGGATGCCTGAATGGTCTAATGGTCTTTTGCCTTGGTTACCCAGTGTTGAATCTTCTGTAATGTCTTACAGCCATAGAGTTGATGGTTCTCCCATACCCGTATTGACACTGGAATAGCCAAAGATAATACGTAGCTGATCCCTGGTTTGTGGTAGCCAAAAAGACTATACGAGAGGAAGTTAGAGAGGTACTTGAGAGGTATGAGGAACAACTGATGGCCACTACAGGTTCAGCCACTATTGGCTTTGGCATAGACTGAGCCCATGGCAACAGTAATGGCTCCTTGGCAGGTACTTTTTTCTTTCTAGGAACAGCAGGATTGGAACCAGCACATGCTGTAGCTGAAGAAGAGATGCCAAAAGCAGTAAGAATTGCTAGATCCTGGGTAAGTTGTCACCTGGTGTTCACATGCAGCGCAATTACACTCACCTCTTATCCCAGCCCCTTCACAAAGCAGGTCTCAAATTCTTTGTTGGCACTCCTTTTAAGTAATGATATAAACTGACAGAAAAAGACAAATGGCAGGTTGTCATAAAGTGAAGGTAAGCATTTCACTGAAAAACAAATCCTAACCTGTTCACCATCTTTCAAAACAGACAACTAAATAAAATTCTGCACCAGGACTCCTTGCAAGCAAGCCTGGAAAACAGATGTCGGTTTCATGTTAGGACACGAATAAACAAATCTTCTGTTCAAGCAGCTTTGTTGTATACAAACACGTTACTATTGTTGACTATAGACTGTAACTTAAGTAACTTATGTACAACTAATGATTATGATCATGCATGCTCACTCCCTAAGCTGCAGCTTCAAAATGGCACTAAGGTTGTGGATGTGTGCAAGTTATATATGTGCACGTACAGCCTTGCATGCTTCTTAAAGATACAAGCACACACTTCACACTCTGATCTACATCCTCCCTCTTTGAGAAATAGACCATACAATTTTTATGAGACTGGCATTTAGAAATCGCAGGTAATCTATAGACGTGCATTATACACTATTAAACATATAGGTGTCTACAATCAAGTCCATGTTGCTGCATATTTCACACTTGGTTTAGACACTCGTCCATATCGTGTGACATAAAACTGGGAATTAGATTTAGCAACTGGGACAGTTTATGCAAAATGGTTGACCTGTGGAATGTTTAAATCACTTTATGGAACAGAATCAGACTTTTGAAAACATTCTGGTCTGGAAACCGTGTCTGACTCATTCTTCAGTTTAGAGTTTGCACCACAGATACAGTGTTGTGACTGCAATGATGATTATAGTTCTGCTACAGGAAGATGTCTGCGATTTTTTTTCCTATACTCCACTCCTTCAGAATTTACCAAGTATGGCTCGGCACAGATGCCTGTAATCTGTCCTTTTCGATCAAAATCTTTTGTTGTCTGGCTTTGTACCATCTCTCCTTCCCTCACTGGACGAAGTAATCTGCTCGATCTGCCATAATTAGATTTCTGGTTGTTGTGCTTCTTAAATAATTCAGCCTTGATGGTTTCAGTGTTCTTAGATTTAGGCTGCAACAAACTTGAAGAAATAGCGTAGTTCTAGTTTGCCTGGAAAGTAGTCTTTGAGCAGGTGAGCCAAGAATATTGTCACGGGGTATGTTTCTGAGATTAAGCAAATTCAAGAATACATCAGTATTGTCATGCTTTGACCTTTCATATAACTGCTCGTTCAGATAGGCCATTGGACTGAGGATATTCAGGACTACTAGTGACGTGTACAAAGTCCCATTCTTTTGCAAATCTCTGAAACAATTGGCTAGTAAACCATTTTCAGAAAAAAGTTTGTGTGGGCTACCATGAACTGAGAAATGATGTTTTAACTTAGTAATAACTGTAGTAGGTCAATCTCAAACCAATTTGAATGAGTCTACCAGTGCTAAGTAGTGTTGATTGTTCCACTTGAAGATATCAGTTCCTACAGTAGACCAAGGTAGTTTAGGAATTGGACTTGGCTGAAGTGGTTCTGTTTGCAAATGCAGTCTAGTACTATTGCGTACTGAACAAGAAGAAAACACTATATCAATGTCTTTGATAATGAAGGCTAAAATACCAATTATCTTGCTCTTCTCTTAGTTGATGAGGATCCTAGGTGACCACGATGCAAAATCTGAATATATTCTTGTAAGGAAGCAGGAACAACAATTTTAGGACCTTTGAAAATAATGCAATTTTCCATCAATAATTCACCTCTGTTAGGAAAATATGCTTGCACCTCAGGTGATGTACTAGATTGCTTTGATGGCCATCCAATGTTAATATAATGATTGAGGTTCTGTAAAATTTGATCAGTCTGAGTGTGATCTCTTAACTCATCAAGTCTAGTGGTGGAAAAATTACACACTGACATCGCACCAAAGTCAAAAGTCTCTGCATGAATCTGTTCTGTTGTATTTCTGGGAGATCTGGATAATGTATCAGCCAGATAGAGCAATTTGCCTTTAGTGTAGACCATTTTGAAATTGTACTTTTGCAATTTGAGCATCATTCTTTGTAGTCTTGCTGAAGCAGAATGCATAAGGTTACTTTAGAATAGTAACTAGAGGTTGATGATCAGTTTCAATCTGAATAGCTTAGCCATAAATATAATCATGAAATTTGGAGCATGCAAATACTATAGCCAAAAGCTCTTTTTCAATTTAAACATACTGCATCTCAGATTGGGTTAGTGTTCTAGATGCATAGGCTACTGGCCTGCCCTCTTGAAGTATAACTGTGCTGAGGCCAAATTTTGAAGCATCACAGGAATGAGTAACTGGTTTGTTCACATAATTTTATCTTAACATAGGTGGGGTGGCAATTTTCTGCTTCAGGTCTTCAAATGCCGTCTGATGATGAAGCAACCATGACCTTTCAACATTTTTGCATGTTAACTCTCTTAAAGCTCACTGATGTCTGCTATAAATTTGCCTAAATAGTTGACCATGCCCAGAAAACGCTGTAAATGTCGTCTTTTTCAAGAAAACACCTCTTTTCAGTGTAAGAAACATGTCAAGCATCTCTACAATGCGAATAAATCGAACATGTGTTGCCCAAAACTCAATAACGTTCGAAGTAATAATAACTGCATACAGCACACTGTAATGTCCCCAAAATGGGAGTACCTTGCTAGGCAAATCTCTGCAGTACAAAAAGCACTCTGTAGTGGCGTACTTTGTGATTAGACACACCCAGCACAAGAACTTTTCGAAATAGCTTTACTTCGACTGGATTGCATGACATAGTTGCACTTTGCCCACAATCAACTCTTCAAAATACATGCACAGTAATGAGCACATACTGTAAGCACTTTTGCATACTATGACATATTTCGAATAATTTGTTACACCCTTAATACAATATGAAGTCTTAGTTATGCCCAAAACACATGCAGTTGCCTTGCTTTCTTTTTACTTAATGTGCTCTTTTCTTTTCTTATAATCATTTTGCTCGTTTAAGCCCTTTTAATGCCCAGCATATTTTTCTTGTGCTTGTTTTACTCTAAACGTGCCCAGCTTTGCCTCAGACACACTCGTTTTGCTCTAAACATACTTGTTTTTTGCTTTACTGTTAATCGTTTCATCAAATAGTTTTATCTTAAACATATTCTCTTGTTAACAAACTTTTCGTACTTTCCACTTGCCTGATATTGTGGTTTGTGCCCTTGTAATGCCCCTTTATTGTCTTTCACATCAAGTAAATACTTTGTTTTATTTCTCATTACCTTTGATTATTTTTGGTTATGTTTGTGCTCTCTTCTCTCGGTTTTACCTTCACTGTCTTATTTACATCTCATGGCTCTGAATATTCTTCTCTCTTCCATCCCAGTTCTGACAGCATGTCACTTTAGTGTTAGGAAACAAACAAATCTTCGTGTATTCTGTTCAAGCAGCTTTATTATATACAAAACACATTACTATTTTTGACTATAAACTGTAACTTAATTTGTATACAATTAATGATTATGACATGCATGCTCACTCCCTAGCTGCTCCTTCAAAATGCCATTAGGGTTGGGCTCGGTCCTTGGCCCCCTATTGTTCGGCATCTACTTCTCAGAAGTACAGGCCAACATGGGAGGACTTTGGCTGACAAAGTTTGCAGACGACTGCAAACTGGGCGCCATAGTGGAAAGTGCATCGGACACGGATATCCTTCAGAAGGGACTCACGGAAACAGATAGCTGGTGCCAGAGCCATGGCCCGAAGTTAAACGACAAAAAATGTATAGTCATACCCTTCGGGAAAAACAAGGTAACCCCAAGCTACCATATAGGAGGCAATCCACTAAGCACAGAAGAGGTTATCAGGGACCTTGGGGACCCAGGTTGACAGTGGCCTTTCTTTTGACACTCACATTGCTAAAGTGGTTAGAAAGACCTTCTACATTGCCCACCTGATCATGAAGGGATTCACATCCAGATCTAGTGAGGTCATTGTTCCCCTGTACTTTTCACTTATCAGACCAAGGATCGAGTACAGTGCCCCATTCGGGATGTATCTCACCCGACATCTGTAGCAATTGGAGAGACCCCAAAAGTTCCTCACCAAAAGGATAAAGCGACTCCAAAATCTGTCCTATGCTGCCAGATTGAAGAAACTCCAGCTCTATTCAGTCGCATACCGTCTGCTCAGAGGTGACATGTGCCTGACATACAAGGCCATGTCCAACCCGGAATTAATGGACATGCTCCAACTCAAAAAATCCAAATCCACCAAAACCACTAGAGCAAGCAACTTAAACCTTAGCATGGATATAAATAGGATGTGCTGGAGGGATAGATTTATCACTTAGAGGCTCCCTATGCTGTGGAATAAAATCCCGGTCCATGTGAGGCAGAGCACCTCGCTGGCTCTGTTCAAGAGAAATCTTGACCTGTGGATGGGAGATCGTAGGTTTACCCCGGGAATCATCTCTGTGTCACTGCTGGACAGAGGCACAACAAACTAATGGGTACAGTATTTTTTCATATAAGGGGTGGCGTAAGCCACAAAACTTTGGGCTAGGCTTATAAATGCCTTAGGGCAGATAGCCTAGTATAAACCTATGAACCTATGTACAGCCTTGCATCCTTCTTAAAGATGCAAGTACACACACTTTACACTCTGATCTACAAAATGCATTTTCATTCTTGTGAACAGGAATCTTCTTTTATGCGTTTCCACCCTTTCCACTTCCAGGTAATTGTGATGATTCAGAAGGACTCAAATGAATTTAGCACATCTATCTGTAACAGATCATAAAAGTTTGTCATAGCATAAGTTTTTCAAGCAGTAAATATATATTCACAAAAATAGCCCTCTATTAGTTACATAAGATGAATAACTAAAAATAGTGGTTCCTGACAGGAAACTTCCAGTACTGATTAAAAAAAATCCAGGTTTGTTAAAGGGGGAAATACTGCCTTTAGACATAAAATAAAATGAAATAATATTTTTAAGAGTAACCATTTCTGTGTTTTGGTGTTCCCCCATTGGAGACTTATTTGCCAGAAACGATGCTCTAAGCCAATTGCCATTCCTTTGAGAAGCCCCTGAGATATGAGGCAGCAAGAAGGTATTGAAGAAATCTTCACACTGACTGCTGATTTTCCTCATTGAGACTAGACCAACAGCAGTCAGTGAAGGTGTGGGGCGACATTTTGTGAAGCTATCCAGTTGTTTCCTGAGCATGGAAACAACCCGCATAGCCTAAAGGCTACTGCAACACTGAGGAATTTGAACATCTGCTGTTAAAGTGCAACGTGCACAACTGTACTTTCTAACAACCTTTTATGAGCCAATTTTAAAATCTGTCCCTAATTATGGAACTTTGCCCCACAGTATTGTTTAGCTTTGTCCTTGATTCTTGCACCAAGAGGTTGAGAGGTATTATTTTTTCATCAGTCATTGAGAGGTATTATTGTTTCATCATAATCAGTTGAGGTATAAAGTAAAGTGGCTATAACTGCTGGATAGGAGATGGGTGGCTATGTGGGAATGAAAGCAGTTGTACTCTCTTGTCTTTTTAGTTTAAACAATGTGGCTTTTCTGGACCAATTGAAGTATTTTGGTGTAACTGCTGTGTGTGTTTGAAACAAACCTGAAGTACAATGTCTTTCTAGTCCTCTGTTGCAGTATTCTTAATGTGAGGGAGTTGCCTGCCGCAACGACTTGATGTCAGCCAGTATACAAAAGTCTTTTACTAGGGGGTGCATGGTACGTTACACATAGGCTATTTTTGGATGTGAACCATAAATTGACATACGCATGCACCCTACTCAGAACTTTGCCGCCAGTCCGGACGCTATACCTGTATGTACGGTCTGCTCGCCCAAGTGGTTTTCGTATTAACATTTCAATTAAGTGCCCCATTGGAGAATCCTTTTTCAACCTTTTTCATTCTGGCTAGTTTTAATGCCATCCAAGAAAGGCAAATGTTCTTATGGACAATCAAATTCCACAAAGACAGCCATCAGCAGTGCCTTTTTTGTATCGGGCCTACCCACTACCACAGATCTTGTTCAATCTGCCAACCTTTCGTGCCCAAAACTTTGAGAAGTAGGTTATCTTCCCTTTCCATTTACTTAGAATATCAATACCTGAAACTTCTCATGAAGAGTGTTAATGGAGGGTTCCGCAGGGCCTGAAGCCAAGTTGCTCATTAAGCGAAAGGCCAAGAAGCCTAGACCTGAAACTTCTGCTGCACCTCTGGTGGCGGATTTATTTCCCGAGGCAGTTACTTGCCCGGTGAAATATTCTGCCCCCACGTCCAAATCACAGCCCGTAGTGGAAGCCACCTTGGAGTAGAATGATAGCACGTCCTTGGAGATAACACAGGCATCTAGTACAGATATCCAGGGGGAGTCTAGACTTGTAATAACCGAAGGCCCTAGGGGGATCTCTCAAATTGCAGAAATAGCCGTTAGTGAGACCTTAGGTAAGATGAGGGAGCATTTTAAATGGGATGACTGTCAGATGTTTTAAGTCCAAAAAAGGTACTACAGACTACTTCAGGTAGATGCTCCCAGTCCCTCGGCTGTTCCTCCAGTCCTACCTGCCACCTCAGATGTGTTTGCATCTTCCAGTAAGGCCCCTGACTCCCAGACCCTGCACCTAAGAAACCAGACAGATTCTACAAGGTGCCTGAGGACTGTAATTTCTTGTTCAAAGCCGTTTCTGCTGACCCTTCCGTTGTCATTGTGGCTCTGATAAGGCCTCTAGGCTGCTTCCTTCCTCCACCCTGCTTCCCTCTGACAAACAGCAGACATATGGAGAAGTTGGGAATGAAGGTATACACTTCTGCCACCCTCTCCATTAGGGCTATAAACCATGAGACATTTATTTATTTGACTTTTGTTTACCGGGGTGGTCTGACTAGGTGTCCAGAACCCGTTTTCAGCAGAGGCCCGGGGAGAAAAGCTCCACATACAGTACAATACTAATACAGTATAATCCAATACAATAAAGATTACATTAGAAATACTATACAAAAAAAGTTGAAAGAACAAACTGCTACAAGATGTAATGTATTACTACACATCTAGACAATTCTAGACACTTAAAACATTACAGATGATCATGGTCACTCATCATACATGATGTAGATAGTATCAAAAAAAAAAAAAAAAAGTACGTAGGTAGTGCAATGTGTGAAATTGATTGTTATAGCACATCCAAAATAGAATGTTAGTTTCAGTTAGGAAAATAGCAGCCAGAAAGTTAGTGATGCTGACATACAGCGAGAGAGAGTTAAGAAGAATAGAATTAATAAAGCCTGTGCATTAGCTTAAGGATATGGTATAGAAGCAGAGAAGGAGTTAGAAAAGCTTTAGGATCTTGCAGTTTGTGAGGGATTGAAATGTGACAGAAGAGGAAGACCTGACCATTAGGCAGGCTTTATGCAGGAGCAGAACCATGTATTTTTGAGATGATTTTTTAGAGAGTCTTTGAAATGGGTTAGGCCAGGCATAGATCCTGGTAGCTGGAGGTAGTGAATTCCAATGTATAGAGACAGAGTATGAATACAGATTGACCAGGTTTTCTTGTGGGTTTTGAGATAGCTAAGAGATTTTTGTCTTCTGATCGTAGGGATCGATTTGGTGTGTAAGGTGTGACTAGATTGGCTAATTCAGGGCAGGCAGTAGGCTTGAAAATAAGGATGTTCTTCGTGTTTCACTGTTGCAGTCATCACACTTTGCTTCTCCTGCCAGGGTAGCCCTCAGATGGCCCAAATACCAGAGGCTTAATATTTCTGCATCAGTTGCTGTCGCTCCAGGACTGATGTCAGGTTGTCAGTGGTATAAAATCAGGCAGCCGACGACATTACATCAGTCTTCCTTGCCAAGGAGCCCAAAGCAGAAGCAGTTCGCACGAGTGCTGGTCCGCAGCTTCCTGAGTTTCGTTTCCGCATTGAAGTTGATGTCTTCTAAAGTTAAGTACCCCATTGGGGATCCTTTTTTTTCTTGCTCTAACCGATGTCAGAAAAAGTTAACAATAGTCTCGCCTGTGGAAAGCAAATACCACACCAAGACTTCCATTCTTACTGTGTCGCCTGTTTAGGCCCAGACCACAACGCCCCTCGCTGTCGCTTTTGTGTTTTGTTCAACGCCAGAACTGTATGTCATCAGGCTGTTATTGTAGCTAAATATTTTTGCTCTCATTCCCTGGATTCCGATATGGCTTTGGTAAGCCATCTGACTACCCATCTTCCAAAAAAGTAAGGATAAAGACAGACTGCATAGGTCCAAAACTGCCGACGATGCTTCCATTAAGCTTGGTCATCAGTGAGGTACTTTCACAGTCCCCGATGCCCGTTTCTGTGGATTTGCAGGCTGCTAACGAGACCCATTTGGAGTCCGGTATGCTGCGAGACTCTTGACTAAGGATCCTGCGGATGTCTCTACATTGGATAGGTCTGGAGCCACTGAGCAGGCATCAGCTTCTGAGGAAGTTCTTCGCACTACCGATACTTGACACAAACTGGTGACTTCTTTCGCATCTTCAGTTGTTTCTAACACTACCGGTTTTCTAAGGCCCAGGGTGCGAACTACACCTAAAAAGACGACGACCCAAGCACCTGCACCTGCTTCCATGCCTCAATCTCAAATGCTTAAAATGGCGGAAGACCTTATCATTGCTTATTAGCAGAAGACCTTATCATGCTTATTAGGGGAAACAAGACTACCCCTTCCAAAAGAAAGAGACTTGTCCCCAGCAGTTTTGTCTAACCAGGAGTCCGATGACTCTGGGGATGTTCATCGCATTTCACTGTTGCAGTCATTACAATTGGGTTATCTTGCTGGCAGGCTACCCGCAGTCAGCCTGAGTTCCAAAGTCTAGGTCCGGCGTCGGTTGCTGTCACCTCCTCCCTGACGTCAGTGCTCCAGGGGTATAAAAGATGCGCCCGATGCCATTTTCTTCAGTCTTTCTTGCGTGGTGCCCGAAGCAAAAGCAGTTCGCAAGTGCCGGTCGGCCGACTCCTGAGATTTTCAAATTTGAATTTCAGATCCGAAGTCTTCATTAAAGCTAAGTAGCCCGTTGGGAACACTTTTTTCTTGCTCCAGACCGATGTCAGAAAAAGTTAATTGTATTTCTTGTGGGAAGCAAATACTTCATAAGGATTTTCATTCTTACTGTATTCCTTGCCTAGACCCTGACCACGACGTTGCTAGTTGTCGGTTTTGTGCTAGATTTAACCAGTGCACTATTAAGCGTCAGTACGATTTTGCATTTCATTATTTTGGCAGAAGATTTAACTATATAATGCCGTCGGAGCAACCGACTACCGGAGTTTATAAAAAGCACAAAGAAAAGGACAGGCATCCGAGGTCCAAAACAGACGGCGAGGCTTCCGCTAGGCCTGTCGCCGGTTCTCAGTGAGGTGCTTTCGCAGCCCCCGATGCCTGCTACCTCAGAGCCACAGGCCGCTTCCGGATCCCATGTGGAGCCGACTAGGCCACTGGAAACTCAAGGTATTGGACACTTGGAAACTATTCCCTCAATGGGTCCAGAGCTGCTGAGCAGGCATCGGCTTCTGAGGGTGTTTTCAAGCCTACACAGTTATATGTAAAACCAACTTCAGCTTCAAAGGCAAAGACTAAAGCAGCTGTAAAGACAAAGAAACAAGTACAGCATTCTCCTGGACAGGCCTCCATGCCTAAAAAAAACAGATGCTTAAAATGGCCGAAGAACTAATTACTTTGATCAGGGGTTCTCATCCCCCTCCTGATAAGAGGCCTAGGCAAGAGATAGAATATGCATCTTCAGATCAGGTTTCCATTTCCTCTGATTCCTCTTCTGACCAGGAATATTCTTTTCCTCCCTATGAGGATTCTGATGCTGAAGAATCTATCCCTTCAGACTCTCCTCCTGAGGATTACTCTTTTTGGGGAAACCCTGCATACTATGAGGGAGCGTTTCCATTTGGGAGGGCCAAGATTACTCAGAATCCAAGAAAAGGCTCAGAGATTTCCTTTTATTACCTCAGCACAGGCCCCTTGCTATTCCTCCTGTTTTAGACATTGTAGATGTATTTCAGTGTCTGGACTGTCTCCTGACTCTCTGCCACCAGCTCCTGTTAAGCTAGACAGACACTGCAGGGTTCCTGATTCCCATAAATGTCTTTATAAAAACCCTGCTGCAGACCCAGAAACAATCTGTCAGGATCCCAAAGGGGTCAAGACGTCCACTGCAAAAAAAAAACCCTATACCCTCTGATAGGGATTCAAGGGCCCTGGACAGATGGGGGAAAAAGATTTATACTTGTGCTACCTTGGCTGTAAGAGATTTAAATTGTCGATTTCATATGCTTAAATATCAGCAATATCTACTGTCACTCCTTAAACAAAAAATGTTGACAAATTCAGAATGTGCAGAAAACAAAGATAGATGCAGGATTTACTGCATGCAGCTGAACAAGTAGGAAAGCATACTTTGAAATGTGGTTTTGATTCTCTAGAGGCCTCTTGCAGGGCCGCTGTTACAGGTTCTGTCATTAGGCGACATGCTTGGTTAAAAGAACAAAATCTGCCAGATCATGTTAAAGCAAAATTATTAAATGCTCCATTACAACATGATACCTTGTTTGGTGTTAAAGCAGAAGAGGTTTTGAAGAAAATGGAGGACAAAGCTAAATCTATGCAAACAGTCAAGGATTTCTTACAGGTACAGCCTCCCAGATTTAAGCAGGAACTGGCCTGCAAAGAATTGGTCCTTTCCAGTGTCAGACAGGCCACAAAGAGGTAGATACAGACGTCCCAGAGGCAGATCACAGCCCCAAGGCTCATACAGGCCTAAACAATGGGGTGCTTCACCCTCCAGAAGCGGAGAAGAAAAATTACAGCCATACAGGAAACAGTCTCAATGACTTTCGCCTGCCAGCACCAAGCACTTATCTTCTGGCAGTTCCTTTGGGGGGAAAACTAGCACTTTTTGCTCAAAGTTGGCATATGATCACTCAGGACAAATGGGTCTTAAGTATCGTATCCCAGGGCTACAGGTTCCATTTTCACACCCTGCCAAGGCCAATCGGTTTGCCAGACCTGGCATGCAATCAATGGGCAGAGGCACAAAAACAAGTTTCATCCCTCATGGACATGAGGGCCATTCAGCAAGTACCACCGCAAGAGTAGGGACAAGAATTTTACTCAAGGCTATTCTTGGTGCCCAGGAAGGACAAAACCTGGAGACCAATACTGGACCTGTCTATCCTGAACACATTCCTGGACATTCCAAAATTCAAAATGTTAACTCTGCAGCAGCTTCTGCCCATGCTGGTCAAGAAGGCTTGGCTTTTGACTTTAGACCTAAAAGAGGCATATCTGCATGTCCCAATCAGACAATCATCAGAAGATACCTCAGATTTATAGCTGGCTCAGTGCATTACCAATTCTCTGCACTGCCCTTTGGCTTGTCTAATGCGCCCAGGGTCTTCACAAAGTGCCTGGCATCAGTAATTGCTTTTTGCAGACAAAGAGGAATTCAAATATATCCTTACTTGGACGACTGCCTTATTCAAGCAGAGAACAAGGACATACTACTACAGCATCTGGCGTTTGTAAAAACATTACTAGCAGGCCTAGGGTACACAGTAAACGAAAAGAAATAATACCTCAAGAGATAATATTCCTGGGTGCAAGCTTAAATGTAACTGCCCAGATGGCTTATCTCACGCCAGTAAACTCAGATAGAAGAGAACCCACCAAACTAGAACCAGGAAACTGTTAAGGATACCAAACCAGGAATGCGTACGGAAACTGTCTTATGTTTCCGAAGTGATGGCAAATTACAAAAACTTGTAAATGCAAGTGCCAAAAGTACATGAAGGTGAGAAGGCTTTAGATGCTGTTGGAAAACGCCAAACCAAGTAGTTTCCACAAAAATCTTTTATTCCACGAAGACAAAAATAGAATCCAAGGTAAACCAAGCGCTTTCGCCTGGACTATTCCAGGCTTTTTCAAGGTTAAAGTGAGAATGTGGCCATGCTGGTTAAATACACAGGCTAATAAGCCAATTTAGCAATTAAAATTCAATTAGCATCCACAATTAAAGTGCCAACCTCACCTTATCTCACGCCAGACAAACGGACAACTGACTACTTATTTTAAAATGTTGGCAACAAAGACCCAGTTATCTGCAAGAAAAATTCTGCAGGCTTTGGGCTTCATGGCATCCTGCATTCTGCTAATTCCATATGCAAGACTGCATATGAGGAAACTTCAATGGTATCTAAAAAGTGTTTGGTCTCAACACTGCCACAGCCTGGAAGCAATAATTACCCTAATTCCCTGCCTGCAACAGGAGTTTCGATGGTGGGCAAAAGCCTGTCACCACAACAAGGGACAGCCATTCACCTTACCCACAGCCAGGCAGACATTGACAACAAATGCATCAGATTATGCCTGGGGGGCCTATATGGCAGGAAGATGTATTCAGGGCAAATGGTCCGCAAGTCAAATGCATCTACATATCAATCAAAAAGAGATGCTAGCAGTTCAGAATGCCCTGACAGCCTTCAAGGATCTACTTCAGGACAACTACTGATAAAGACGGACAATACCACAGTCATGTGGTACATAAACAAGCAAGGGGGCACACATTCCTACCCCCCTCTGCAGACTAGCCATGAACTTGTGGGACACAGCATTGACTTACCAAGTACATCTGCAAGCACAGTTTCTGCCAGGAAGGATAAATACTCTGGCAGATGAACTAAGCAGAAACCTAATGGATCCCCAGGAGTGGAAATTGGATCCACAAGTCTTCAGCATGATAACAAGGAACTGGGGATGCCCGGGCATAGACCTATTTGCCTCTCCTCACAATTGCCAACTGCAAAGATTCTGTACAAGGACTTCTCACAAACAAGCATGGAAAGTGGATGTTCTATCTTTCAGCTGGAAAAACCTAACAGTATATGCCTTTCCTCCTCTGCCTCTCCTCCCACGAGTACTCCTCAAGGTCAGACAAGAGAAGCCAAAAATGATTATGATTGCCCCAGACTGGCCCTGCCAGCACTGGTACCCAATCCTAAAGAGCTTGACCCAATGCCCAGCTTGGACACTACCTCAAATTCCTCACTTATTGACTCAACAAGGCAGATTCTGCACAGCCAACTCAGGACCCTAAACCTGGCAGCATGGCGGATAATGTAGCCATTCAAGACACACCTCTTTCTAAAGCAGTTATGGATGTTATTTTGGAGGCCAGGAGGCCTAGCCGCAGAAAATCTTATGCAGACAAATGGAAGAGATTCTGTGCTTGGAACCAGGCATAAGTTATTGACACGATTATTCCAAATATTCCTCGGATTTTGCAATAATTAACTTAGATGCTGGATAAAGGCCTTTCCTTTTCATCCATTAAAATTCATGCCTCTGCCATTTCAGCTCATTACAATACAGAACCACCTATTTTTTCTCATCCATTACTAAGGCAGTACCTCAGAGGGGCCAAAAACATAAGACCCCCAAGGAGAGCACCAGTAGTACCTACATGGGACCTCAACAATGTCTTGAAAAACTTACACTGCCTCCTTTTGAGCCAGCCTTTGCAGCTGATATTAAATTCTTATCCTGGAAAACAGGTTTGCTCCTAGCAATAACCTCCGCTAGATGAGTCTCAGAGTTACAGGCACTCATGGCTGTGGATCCTTTTATCATTTTCCATCCTGACAGGGTTTCTCTGATGACAAACCCTACATTTATGCCTAAGGTAGTGACCAGTGTGGCCCTTAACCAAACAATTCACTTGCCTACCTTTTACCCAAACCCACAGAATAAGGGTGAGAGACTTCTGCATTCTTTGGACATTCACAGACAGCTACGCTTCTACTTGGACAGAACCAAAGCTTTCAGAAAGACTGAACAACTTCTAATAGCTTATGCTGCAGGATCACAAGGAAAGCCCATCTCAAAGCAGACTATTTCAAAGTGGATAGGACACTGCATTCGTTTCTGCTTTTCACAGCATGGCAAATCAGTTCCTAAGGGCATTAGGCTTCATTCCACCAGAGCAGCAGCAGCAGCCACTTCAGCAGCCTTCCTCAGAGGTGTACCAACCAAAGACATCTTAGAGGCTGCAACTTGGAGTTCAGTGCATACTTTTACAAAGCATTATCACTTACCTCTCTATTCTAAATCCAGGGCAGGCTTTGCCACTGCAGATGTTCATCGTGTTATACTGCTGCAGTCATCACACTTGTGTTATCCTGCCGTTAGGCGGTCCCGCAGTCGGCCGAATCCCAAAGTCCTGGTCCGGCGTCTGTTGTCGTCGCTTCTTCCCTGACGTCAGTGCGACAGGTGGATAAAAGAGGCAGCCGATGCCATTTTCTCCAGTCTTTCTTGCCGCGCAGTGCCCGAAGCAGAAGCAGTTCGCAAGTGCCGGTCGGCCAGCTCCTGAGATTTTCGAATCGAATTTCAGCCCAAAGCCTTCTCTAAAGCTAAGTACCCCATTGGGGAAACTTTTCTTGCCTCAAACCGATGCCAGACAAAGTTAATAATTGCACTTCTTGTGGGAAGCAAATACCTCATAAGGATTTTCATTCTTATTGTATTCCTTGCCTAGGCCCAGATCACGACGTCTCTGGTTGTCGGTTTTGTGCTAGGTTCAACAAATGTACAATCAAGCGTCGGGCAGATTTCGCCCGACATTATTTTGGCAGAAAATTTAATTATAGCATGTTGTCGGAACAACCGACATCAGCAATGATTAAAAAACGCAAGGATAAGGACAGGCAACAAGGCCAAGACCAGATACCGAGGCCTCAGCAAGGCCTACCGCCGGTTCTCCGGTTTTCAGCGAGGCGCCTACGCAGCCCCTGACTACCGCTGATTTAGAAATTCTGATGGCCTCTCAGACCGAATCGGCTGGGCCTCAGGAGCCGGTTCCATCTCACCCCTCGGACGCCAACCCTGATGGTGATCCGGAGATTTTGGACAAGGCTTCGGTTTCTGAAGGTGTCTTCAAACCGACAACTCTCTCTATTAAGTCTTATGCTAAACTTAAAACCCCCTTAAAAGTTAGGAAACCGGGTCCACAGTTCCCCCCACAGGCCCCTATGCCTAAAAAACAGATGCTTAAGATGGCTGAGGATTTAATTACCCTTATCAGGGGTTCACAACCCCCTCCTGACAAAAGGCCTAGACTGGAGGAAGATTATCCTTCCTCTGACCAAGCATCCATTTCCTCAGCTAACTCTGAGGACCAGGATTATTCCTTCCCACCTTATGAAGACTCAGATGCTTTTAGAGTCCATTCCCTCTGTCCCCCCCCCCCCCCGAAGACTACTCTTTTGGGGAAACTTTACACACCATGAGGGAACACTTCCACTGGGAAGGCCAAGATTACTCTGACTCTAAGAAAAGACTCTGTGAGTTCCTTCTTCTCCCACAGCATAGACCCCTTGCAATTCCTCCAGTTTTAGACATTTTGGATGATGTTTACACCAAATCGAGTCTAAACCCAGATTCCTTACCTCCTGCACCAGCTAAACCAGACAGATACTACTGAGTTCCTGATTCTCATAAGTTTCTATATAAAAGCTCTGTTGCAGACCCTCAAACCATTTTCCAGGATACCAAAGGGGTTAAGGCCTCTACTGCTAAGAATCCACTACCTTCTGAAAGAGATTCCAGAGCATTAGAAAGATGGGGGAAGAAAGTGTATACGTCTGCCACTTTGGCCATGAGGGCCTTAAACTGCCAATTCCACATGCTGAAATACCAGCAGTACTTGATTACACAGTTAAAGCAGAAAATGATCCCTCAGACAGGTCAACCTGATTTCAAAGAGATGCAGGATTTGCTGCATGCAGCAGAACAGGTGGGAAAGCATACCTTACAGTGTGGTTTTGATTCATTGGAAGCCTCATGTAGAGCAGCTGTCACAGGATCTGTAATACGTAGATATGCTTGGCTAAAAGAGCAAGCCTTACCAGAACATATCAAAGCAAAGTTATTGGATGCTCCATTGCAGAAAGATGTGTTATTTGGTGTCAAAGCAGAGGAAGTTTTAAAGCAAATGGAAGAAAAGGCAAAATCTATGCAGACAGTTAAAGATTTTTTACAGGTACAACCGCCTCGTTTCAGCAGAAACTGGCCATCAAAACACTGGTACTTTCCTGCATCAGACAGACCCCAAAGGGGTAGGTACAATCCCCCAAGGGGCAGAGGCCAGCCCACAAAGTTCTTTCAGGCCTAGACAATGGCATACAGCAACTCAAAGAGGTGGAGACGAAAGATCTCAACCCTCCAGGAAACGAACACAATGACTTCCCTCTTCGCCTGCCAAGCAAAATTGCCCTGGCAGCACCTTTGGGAGGAAAACTGGCTCTATTTCCACAAAATTGGCGCATCATAACAAAGGACAAATGGGTTCTGGATATTATTACCCGAGGCTACAGATTTCATTTTCACACTTTACCACGGATGAGTGGCATGCCAAATCTGCCTCCAAACCAATGGGCAGAGGCACAAACGCAAATTTCAGCTCTCATGGATATGAAAGCAATTCAAAAGGTACCTACAAAGGAGCAAGGTCAAGGTTTTTACTCAAGACTATTTCTAGTACCAAGAAAGGACAAAGCCTGGAGACCCATTTTAGACCTCTCAGTTCTAAACACATACCTGGAGGTACCCAAATTCAAAATGCTCACACTACAGCAGCTTCTTCCCATGCTGGGCAAGGAGTCTTGGCTGGTAAAGTTGGCCCTCAAAGAGGCATACCTGCATGTCCCTATCAGACAAGATTGCAGAAGATACCTCAGATTTTTGGCAGGTACAACGCATTATCAGTTCTCTGCATTGCCCTTTGGCTTATCTACTGCGCCCAGAGTATTTACGAAATGCCTGGCATCAGTAATTGCATACTGCAGACAACGAGGAATACAAATTTATCCATATCTGGACGACTGCCTGATCCAAGCGGACAGCAAGGCCATTCTATTACAGCATCTGGCATTTGTAACAAAGCTGCTAAGTTGCCTAAGGTACACAGTAAACAAAAAGAAGTCAAAGCTAATACCCTCACAAGACACAATATTCCTGGGTGCCAGCTTAAATACAACAGCCCAGATGGCTTATCTCACGCCAGACAAACAAAAACAACTGACTCAATACTTCAAAAAGATGGCAAATTTTACCCAGCTCACTGCAAGGAAAATCCTGCAGGCATTGGGGTTCATGGCATCCTGCATTCAACTAATTCCACATGCAAAGCTGCATATGAGGAAATTACAATGGTACCTGAAAAGTGTATGGACTCAACACAGGCACAGCCTCGAAACAAGTATACCTCTCATTCCCTGCCTTCAAAAAGAGTTCCTATGGTGGGCTCAAGCATGTCGAATAAACAAGGGTCTTCCTTTTGTCTTACCTCTAGCAAACCAAACTGTGACAACAGATTCTTCAGACTACGCCTGGGGAGCACACATGGCAGGACAAGTGCATACAGGGCAAATGGTCTGCAAAACAAATGCATCTACACATCAACCAAAAGGAGATGCTAGCTGTGCAAAATGCACTGACAGCCTCCAAGGACCTCTTGCATCCAGGACAACTACTAATAAGGACAGACAACACCACAGTTATGTGGTACATAAACAAACAGGGAGGAACACACTCCTCCCCTTTATTCAGACAGGCAATGACCTTGTGGAACACAGCATTAACTTACCAAGTACAACTGCAAGCACAATTCCTGCCAGGAAAGGAAAACATATTGGCAGACGAATTAAGCAGAAATTTAGCAGATCCTCACGAGTGGAGACTACACCCACAAGTATTTTCAATGATAACTCAAAGGTGGGGACGCCCAAACATAAATCTGTTTGCCTCCCCCAACAATTGCCAACTACAGCAATTTTGCACAAGGACTTATCATTCCCTAGCCTGGAAAGTGGACGCCCAATCATTCAGTTGGGCAGCATTGACAGTCTATGCCTTCCCACCACTACCTCTCTTGACCAAGGTATTACTGAAAGTCAGATCAGAGAGACCACAAATGATCCTCATTGCTCCGAACTGGCCACGTCAGCACTGGCACCCATTACTAAGGACCTTGACTCACAGCCCTCCATGGATCTTGCCTCAATTCCCACTTCTGTTGACTCAGAAAAACTCTCAGATCCTTCACAGTCAGCTCAGGACTTTAAATTTAGCTGCATGGAGAATACCTTGAATTATCAATCAACACTTCTCTCAAAGGACGTCCTGAATGTCATTTTGGAAGCCAGGAGGCCCAGCACCAGAAAAACTTACTCAGACAAATGGAAAAGATTTTGTGCATGGAACCAGGCTGAAGGCCAAAATCCTTGGATACCAAACATTCCTCAAATACTGCAATACTTAACTGAGATGCTACACAAAGGCCTTTCTTTCTCATCCATTAAGATCCATGCTTCAGCCATTTCAGCTCAATATAATATGGATCCTCCCATATTCTCACACCCTTTACTAAGGCAGTTTCTCAGAGGGGCTAAGAATATAAGACCCCCCCAGAAAACCTCCAACGCCAGCTTGGGACCTCAACTTCATTTTAGAAAAATTAACACTGCCTCCTTTTGAACCAGCCTTCTCAGCAGAACTACAATACTTGTCATGGAAAACAGCTCTGTTGCTGGCTATCACCTCAGCACGCAGGGTCTCAGAACTACAGGCAGTTATGGCAGTGGAACCTTTCATCATTTTCCATCAGGACAGAGTCTCTTTACGAACTAATCCTACCTTTATGCCAAAGGTAGTATCCAATGTGGCTTTGAATCAGACCATTCATTTACCCACCTTTTATCCAAACCCCCAGAATAAAGGAGAAAGACTCCTTCACTCTTTGGACATTCACAGACAGCTACGTTACTATTTGGATAAGACGAAGACCTTCAGAAAAACGGACCAACTCTTTGTATCCTATGCTGCAGGTTCACAAGGAAAGGCCATTTCAAAACAGACCATCTCCAAATGGACATTGTATCCGCTTTTGCTACTCGCACCATGGGAAAGCAGTGCATGTTAATATTAGGTCCCATTCTACCAGGGCTACAGCAACTCAGCAGCCTTTCTCGGGGGGGGGGGGGTTCCAACCAAGGACATTCTGGAGGCAGCTACTTGAAGTTCAGTGCACACTTTACCAAGCACTACCACCTTCCATTATACTCAAAAACCAGAGCTGGTTTTGCCACTGCAGTTCTGCAGGGCATCCTAGCTTCACCTAACCCAGTTTAGTACCAGCCACCCATCCATAGCTTTGGGATTCAACCCAAGTGTGATGACTGCAGCAATATAACACGATGAACATAGTACAGTTTTGTACCTACCATAAATGTAGATGTTCGAGTGTATATACTGCTGCAGTCCAGGTTACCCTCCCACCATCCCCTCTACATACCAGGGTGTTAGTTATAACTCCATGTACATCAATCTATTTGATGCATGTCTATATGGTGTATTTGCTAACAGCTAGTACTATTGTTTATCTACTAAGGTATTTTTGCATAGTTATTTGTATTGCCTTCCTAGTTGGGGGCACCTGACATCTGGGGCAAGAAAAACTGAAGAAAATGGCGTCGGCTGCCTCTTTTATCCCCCTGTCGCACTGACGTCAGGGAAGAAGCGGCGACAACCGACGCTGGACCAGGACTTTGGGATTCGGCCGACTGCGGGACCGCCTGACGGCAGGATAACCCAAGTGTGATGACTGCAGCAGTATATACACTCGAACATCTACATTTATGGTAGGTACAAAACTGTACTTTCTGCAGGGCCTGATAGCCTCTCCTAATCCTATTTAGCACCAGCCTCCCAACCATAGCTGTGGGATTCAACCCAGTTGTAATGACTGCAACAGTGAAACACTATGAACATAGTACAGTTGTGTACCCTACCATAAATGTAGATGTTCGAGTGTATTCACTGTTGCAGTCCAGGTTACCCTCCCTCCATCCCCCTTTTCCTTGCTGGGACTCATCTGTACTTCTCTATTCTATACAACCTATGTGGTGTATTTGCTTGTAGATGAAGGAAAAATTGTTTTTTGGTTATGCATGCTTTTTCACATTAGTGAGCCTACCATTTTAGGGGCACCTGACATCTGGGGCAAGAAAAACTGAAGAAAATGACGTCGGCTGCATCTTTTTTTACCCCTGGCGCACTGACGTCAGGGAGGAGGCGACAGCAACTGACGCCGGACCTAGACTTTGGAACTCAGGCCGACTGCGGTTAGCCTGCCAGCAGGATAACCCCAATTGTAATGACTGCAATAGTGAATACACTTTAACATCTACATTTATGGTAGGTACACAACTGTACTTTTCTGAATATGAAGACATGCAACCCCTATCTGCTTATGAGGATTCAGATGCAGAGGAATCCATTCCTTCTGCCGCTCCTCCAGAGGATTTTTATTTGGTAAAACCCTGCATATTTTAAGGGAGCATTTCCAGTGGGAATGTCAGGACTATCCTCAGTCCAAAGAGGGACTCAAGGAATTCTTAGATTTACCATAGCACAGATCTTTAGCCATTCCTCCTGTCTTGGATGTTGTGGATGTCTTTATGGAATCCAGTTTGAGTCCTGACACCCTTCCTCCTGCTCCCAGGAAACCTGACAGGTATTAGAGAGTCCCTGACTCTCTCAAATTCCTTCCAAAAATCCTACTGCTGACCCAGAGGTCATCTCCCAAGGACCTAAAGGAATTAAAGCAACCACAGCTAAGAATCCCACCCCCTCAAACAGGGATTCCCGAGCTTTAGATAGATGGGGTAAAAAAGTATACACCTCTGCAACTCTTGCCATTAGAGCACTAAATTGTCAGTTCCACAAGCTGAAATATCAGCAATATACCGTGGAACTCCTCAAATAAAAATATTTACCTTTCCTGCTTGTGCTGAAAGCAAAGAATTACAAGAGCTCATGCATTCTGCAAGCCAAGTTACTAAACACACCTTGCAATGTGGCTTTGATGCCCTAGAAGCATCTTGCAGGGCAGCAGTCACTGGTTCTGTACTTAGAAGGCATGCTTGGCTTAAGGAACAGACCTTGCCAGACCATGTCAAATCAAAACTATTGGACGCGCCATTGAACAAATACAATTTGTTTGGCACCAAGGTAGAAGAGGTCTTAAAAAAGATGGAAGAAAAAGCTAAATCTATGCAGACAGTTAAAGACTTCTTACAGGTCCAGCCTCCGAGGTTCAGTAGGCATTGCCCCTCCAAGCACTGGTCCTTTCCAGCCCCCTCCAGTCCAGCTCAGCCAAAACCTAGGACTAGCAGACCCCCCAGACAGCAAGTCCCAGGGAATGCAGAGAGCTAAGCAATGGAGTTCCTCCACTTCAAAAACAGGGAGTGCTAAGCCACCCTTTTATGGAAAGAACTTGCAATGACTTTACACCTCCACCTCTTACCTCTGCCCACCTACTTGTGCCCCTAGGAGGAAATCTCTCATCCCATGCAAACAACTGAGCCTCTGTTACCAATGACAGATGGGTCCTCAACATAGTGTTCTAGGGATACAAATTTTATTTCCACACACTGCCAACCCCAAAAGGGTTCCCAGATCTTCCTCCAAACCAGTGGGCAGAGGCCAGAAAACAAGTCCATTCCCTACTGTGCATGAGGGCAATGCAGCCTGTTCCTGCAGATCAGATAGGCCAAGGTTCCTATTCCAGGCTTTTCTTGGTACCCAGAAAAGGTGACACCTGGCTCCCAATCCTCGATCTATCAATTCTAAACACCTTCCTGGTGATACCAAAATTCAAAATTCTCACCCTCCAGCAGCTTCTTTCTATGCTTTCCAAAGATGCTTGGTTAGCCACCCTAGACCTAAAAGAGGCCTACCTGCACATCCCAATCAGGGAGTCTTGCAGGAAATATCTACTTTTCAGGGCAGGATCTATGCACTTTCAATTCTCTGCACTTCCCTTTGACATACTACTGCTCCCAGAATTTTCACAAAATGCCTGGCTCCAGCCATTACTTTTTGCAGACAAAGAAAAATTCAAATTTACCCCTACTTAGACGAAGGCCTGATTCAGGCAGACAGTCAGGAAAAGCTGTTACAGCACCTGACCTTTGTAAAGGACCTACTGACCTCCCTGGTGTTTACTGTAAATGAAAACAAAACTAGTCCCCACTCAAAAAATTGTATTCCTTTGAGCAAGCCTGGAAACAGCATCCCAGATGGCATTCCTTACTCCAGAAAAACAAGCCTGACAGGCTACTTTAATTTCGCCACTCATTCTTACGCTTGGGTTTGGAGCCGAATTTCAGCTTCGAGTCTGCCACTTTTCTAGCTGAAGATCAGTAGCTTGAGGCCAGGTCCCTATCCCATGATGCTCTCTGTCCTACCTCAGGTCTAGTTTGCTGCTGCAACAAATCAGAGGTCGTTGGAGAGCTCGGGCCAGTATAGTGGAGATTTTTCTACATATTGTGCCAATTTAGCTAAGTTTTTCTAATTAGACTGCTTTGTTGGGCTGGTTAGCCTTTGTTTAGCTCAGTTTTCTTTGTGCTGACGAGATTTTCGTCCCTTTTAAGAGCGGCTGCTCTTAGGCCTTTGGCAGTGCTTTAGTTAATTTACGAGTGTCCTATCCCTTAGTGTGTTGAATAGTGCTTAGAAAGTTGGGTATTATTAGCATGTTTGATAATTCTTTAAAAGTTAAGTTTTTTCTGCTAGTTTAGGCTTATATTTAGCGGTTAGATAAATAGTCTTCATAAAGTAGAATTGATAGTAGATATGTGCTGTTTCTACAGTTAGAGTTTGCGGTGTGTGTGTGTTTGTGTGTTTGTGTGCGTGTTTGAGTGCGCGCGTGTTTGTGTGCGCGCACGTGTTTGTGTGTGTGTGTGTGTGTGCATGTTTGTGTGTTATAGTTATTAGACTGCCTTAATATTTGTACTGATTAGTGCGTACTGTTTTCTTGCGAGTATGGCTGATCAGAGAAAAGCAGAAATTAGGCTTTAAGAAGTGCCCTGAATGCGGGCAGAAAATGTCTGTCACGGACTCCCATGTCAGTTATGTTTATTGCTTGGGGCCTGTTCACCTCCAGGAGGATTGCTGTTTCTGCCACTCTTTCAATAGTCTGGTTCTGCCAGAACGGAGAAGAAAGCTGGTAGATAGAGGCTTGCTGAAGTCTGATTTTCAAGAGTCGTTGGACAAGGCCGACCACACCTCCAAGTCGTTGAAGAGGTCGAAGCCCTCTAGAACTTCCTCAGAGCCCAAGTCATTGGCTCCAAGCCATGCTGTGAAGGTGGGGTCGCCAGCTCCACAGTCTTCAGAGCCGTGCACCAAGCCAGTGTTTCAGAGCCGGTTTCAGAGACATTAAGGTCTCCCATCCTTCAATCGGTGGCTTGTTCGGTTCCTTCGACTCGTTCCTCGAGAACCCTGTCAGATGTAGATGTGGACCGGGTGGTGCAGAGGCTTCTTGAGAACCCAGCACTGGCTAAATTATTATCGAATTCGACCCAACAGGTTTCGGAGCCGAAGACTATTGCACCTGCTGTGACTACTCCACTGAGCTGGGCCATCGGAGCCAGGAGAGGAGGATCTGATGATTGTGGAGCCTTCGGAGCCGAGGCCTGTTCCAGTGCTATTGGCTCCATCAACCCTGACTTATTCAGTGCCGTTGGAAGAGTCTGGGAGCAAGACACCCTCTTGCGGCTCCGGGGGGGGGGTCAAACCGGGGAGGTTGCCGTCTTCTTCGGAACCGGCAGCTTCCTCGGGTCGGAGCAGTGGTGCCTTTGATGCTATGAAGAGGGTTATGTCGTCCAAGACGCACATCAGGGCCTTCCTCCTCCTCCTCCTCCCCTAAAGTACCACTTTCTGCTCTGCATCGCAGGTCCAGGTGAAGCTTCGAGACCCAGAGCCTCAGGTAACCCCATTGGATGACCCTTGTTCTACTGAGACCTCACAAAAAGCTCTCACTGATGAGGTTCCCAGGAAGAAACTTTGTAAGAGGAGGCATTTAGAGTCCCCGCAGGAGTCTTTGACATCAGACACTGACTTAGAGGAGTCAGAAGGGTCCCCACAGTCCCCCTCGGAGGATATCTCCTTTGCTGGTATTCTGGAAGTCCTTAAGCAGAGGGGTGACTGGCAGTCCATTAGCCCTACTGAGGATGAGTCGGTGCTCCTGAAGGCCTTTGGGTCTCAACCTTCCACGTCCTGGGTGACTCCGTCCTTCAACAAACTAATGGAATTGGTTGCTCAAAGGGCGTGGGAGTCTCCTGATACTATGGAACTGGTCCCTCGAAGGCCCCAACATGTTTATCACCTTCCCCCAAGACGAGATGTTTCTCGCTAAGGGAGTTCCGGTTGATGCCATGATGGTGGCGGCAGCCACCAAGAAAGAGAGGTCCAAAACTACTTCTACTGTCCATCCTCCAAATAGGGATTCCAGGATGATGGACAGGTACAGGAAACGCATCTTTAATTCTGCGATCTTTGCTATATGTTATTGCTTAACTACTTGACTCATTTTACCCGTCTTCAAAGAGATCTCCTAAAAGAGCTCTGAGATGCTCTGCGGGGTAGTACGGATGGAGGTGTCTCTGAGAAGGTGACAGCCCAGCTTAATAACCTTAATTCCATAGTTAACTTGTCCATGCAGCTCATTTCCTATGCAGCTGATGGTTTGAGTCAGGCAGCAGGTTCAGCAATAGCTCTTCGGAGACATTCCTGGATGCGCTTATGCTCCTTTGCGGAAGCCTTCAAGTCTTCCTTTGTCAACACCCCATTCTATAGCTCATCTCTTTTCAGGCCCAAAGTCAAGGAGACTCTCACTAGGTGTGAGCAAGAAGGAGAGAGACTATCTGCAGTAGGAGTCAGTTTTTCCACCCCTACCAGACCATACCCCAAAGGGCAGAAAGGTGGAAAATGTGGTTCTGGAAGTCCCAGAGAGCTTTGCAGAACACACGTAGTGAAACCCCCCTCCAGGGGCAGAAAAGAGGGTAATAATGGAAGACGCCTCCCCGGCGGCAGAGGGGGTCCGCAGATCCAGGGTGACTGGGATCAGTTCCTTGGTAAGCCCTATCAGCGCTCCTGAAAGGAGGCCTTGACTGTCCTACTCTGGAGGCAGTTGGAGGTCGCTTAGTTTTGTATCTAGATGCCTGGCTAGGAATTGCAAGAGATTCTTGGGTACAAAGCATTGTTACCAGAGGTTGCATCATCCCATTCTTAGAAACCCCACCTGTTCAGAAGAAAATCCCAGACGTTCCACCCAGTCTCAGGGATCAAGCAGCCATAGAAATCCAGAACAGAGGCTGCAGGAAAAATGAGTCATCCAGCCAGTCCCAGCAGACCAGATAGGATCCGGAAATTACACCAGATTCTTTTTAGTTCCAAAGAAGACAGGAGACTGGAGGCCCAACTTGGATCTCAGCAGACTCAACACATTTGTAAAGGAGAAGTTACGGATGGTCACACTTCAGTCTATTCTTCCATTCCTCGGAATGGGCAAGTGGATGTGCTCTGTAGATTTCAAGGATGCATATTACCATATCAAAATGGCCAGACCATCCAGAGGTCATCCGCATTTCCGGCTGGGAGCCAGTCACTACCAATTCTGAGCACTGCCTTTTGGACTCGCAACAGCCCTCCGAGTGTTTACCATATGCATGGCAGTGGTTACGGCTTACCTGAGGCGTCTAGGGTTCCGAGTGTTTCCGTATCTGGACGACTGGCTCCTTACCGCCACCTCCAGGCATCAACTAATCTGTCCAGGGATCACACACACAATCTCTGCTCTCAGTTGGGCATCACTGTAAATTTGGAAAGGTCTGCGTTGTCACCATTGCAGCGCATCTCCTTTATCGGAGCAGAAATAGACACCATGACTGCCACAGTAAAATTGCCCCTGGACAGAATAGTCACACTTCGAAACCAGATCTCGGACATTTTGCAGAGAAGAAAAGTACTGGCCTCTCAGGTACTGAAACTACTAGGTACCATGGCAGCTATGCTCATAGCAGTTCCTCTGGGACGTATGTACATGAGGATTCTTCAGTGGTTACTCTTCACCCAGTGGTCTTACCAACAACTTCCGATGTCATTCTTAATCATAATTCCAGACTCTTGCAAGAAGGTTCTTCGCTGGTGGTTGACCAGCCACCAAGTTAGTGGGTCGACCATTTGTTTCTCCTCTGCCATCAGTCACGGTGGCCATGGACACTTCTCTGACAGGGTGGGGGGGCTTTTTCAGGGAAGAACAGCCCAAGGCACCTGGTCGGAGACAGAGTCACTGTTGCACATCAGTGTTCCGGAGCTGAGAGAGGTGCTTTTGGCATTGCAGCGCTTCCACGACTCTTCCTCTAGGGACGATTGCAATACAGACAACATGTCTGTGGTCTGGCACATCAACAAGCAAGGGGGAACCAAGTCTTACCCTGCGTGTTGAGAGGCATTGAGAATTTGGCAGTGGGTGGTATCCACCAGGCGCTTTCTGATAGCAACACATATTCTGGGGAAATCCAACATGATAGTGGACAAACTGAGCAGAGCTATTCTGTTACCACACGAGTGGTCTCTCAAAGACGAAGTTGCGGAGTTGATTTTTCGCAGATGGGGCCAGCCGTGCTGTGACCTGTTTGCATCCCCTAAGAATGCCAAATGCAGAAGCTACTTTGCCCTGAATCCCCCTCCGGGGGACAGCCCAAGGGACTCGCTTGTACACGATTGGCCCCCGAGACTCCTATATGCCTTTCCACCTATACCCCTGATACCAAAATTCTTACAGAAAGCCAAGAGCCTAGGAAGGACAGTAATCTTAATAGCCCCTTTTTGGACTCGACAGATTTGGTTTCCCTTCCTTCAACTCTATCAACTGGAGGAACCTTGGATTCTGGATCCAGTTCCAGACCTGCTGACACATTTGTCAGGGGCCCTCCATCCCTCCCTTAGTTCCCTCAGACTGACAGCTTGGCTGCTCCAATTCCCAACCTAGCCAGGTCACACGAATTTTCTTCAGATGTACAGCATATTCTTGTATCTTCGCAAAAAGCTTCCACTAGAAAGTTTTATGCTAGTAAATAGAAACAATTTGCTTTTTGGGCCTCCCAGAGTAACATTGATCCATATGTTGCCCTGATTGCTAGTATCCTGTAATTCCTATCTAAGCTTTTTCATGAAGGTGCTGCAGCTGCCACTATTAGTTTAATTGGCTGCAATTTAGAATTTTCACCTCAGAACTGAAGGTTCTAATTTGATGTCTCACAGATTATGTAGGACCTTCCTGAATAGTACCATTCATCTTAGGCCACCTGTAAGACAACCTTTTACTCCCTGGAATCTAAATTTTGTGCTGTCACGGATTATTCTTCCTCCCTTTGAGCCGGCATCATCCTGCCATTTGAAGTTTCTTTCTTGGAAAACTGTTTTCTTGGCGGCCATTGCCTCAGCACCTAGAGTGTCCGAGCTTCAAGCCCTTTCTATCAAACCCCCGTATTTGGTGTTTCACCCGGACAGAGTATCACAGGACTAATCCTTCTTTCCTTCCAAAGGTGTGTTCTGAGACTAACCTGAATCAAACTTCCAACCTTTTCAGTAACCACTCTAAAAAGTTGGAGTACATGTTGCATAAACTTGATGTCCACAGACAATTGAGATTCAATTTGGACAGGACAAAGGAATTTAGAAGATCTTACCAACTCTGTCTCTCATGCTGACACTAAGAAAGGATTACCAGTCTCTAAGGTTACCCTTTCCAAATGGTTAACTGACTGCATTAAATTTATATACCCTTCAGCAAGCCAACCATTAGAGCGTAGTGTGAAGGCGCATTCCACTAGACCTGTATCAATTTCTTCTGCGACTCGATTGCCCTTGGACACTATGTGCAGCTGCCACTTGGTCTAAGCCGCATACCTTTATCACTCATTACAAAGTGGATAGGGCCTCCAGGGACAGGGCTTCCTTTGGTTCCACTGTCCTCAGGAATATACTCACCTAAGCCATCCAGGATTAGGGTGCTTGGGATGCTACCCATGTGTAAGAATGAATGGTGAGATTGAACAACTTCACATAAAGAAGTTATGTACTTACCATAACATTCCATGTGAGTTGTTCATCTCGCCTTCATTCTTACATTCCCTCCCGCCTTCCACCTCCAGAGTCTCTAAGAACGAGTAGACTTGGGGTCTATTGGTCTTGCTCTGGAATTTTTACTCCGGTTGGAGTATTTGTTAGGTTATATTTGTTTTATGCTGGGTTCAGCAAACTAGACCTGAGGTAGGACAGAGAGCATCATGGGAATTAGGGACCTGGCCTCGAGCTACTCTGAGATCTTCAGTTAGAAAAGCATCCGACTTGGAGCCGAGGATTGGCTCCGAACCCATGTGTAAGAATGAAGGTGAGATGAACAACTCACATGGAACGTTATGGTAAGTACATAACTTTTTTTCTATATACGAGTCTCAGTTTTTGATGAGTTTTCTTTATATTTTGGTATATGGGGGTCAAATGAAAGTTTATTGTCAATGATAACAGCTAGAAGATTGGTTTCTTGCACTATTTCTGTGGCAGTGTTGTCAGATTCAAGGATGTTGATATGATCAGTGACAGGGGAGGTGATGTTCTTCATTCCACATTGCTGCAGTCCTAACTATTGGGTAGTCCGCTGTCCAGTCGGCCCGAATACCAAAGTATATGGCTGACGTCGGTCAGGGCGCATTAGACTGACGTCAGTACGTCAGGGTACTAATGCGCATGACCGACGTCATATCCTCAGTCTTTTTTGCCGCATGGTCCGATGCAGAAGCAATTTTGCGAGTGCAGGTTGGCGTTCTGAAAATTTCTGAAGCCAGAGTTTCAGACCGAATCAAAGTTGGCTAAGTACCCCGTTGGGGAATATTTTGGTTTTTTCTTGCCTCAGTATTTAACCGGATGTCAGAAAAAGTGAATAACTGTATTTCTTGTGGGAAACAGATACCTCATAGGGATTACCATACTTTGTGTATACCTTGTTTAGGGCCTGAGCACGACGTTGTTGGATGCCGTTCTTGTGCTAGATTTAACAAACGCACTATTAAGAGAAGGTTAGACTGTGCCAGGTTAGTGTTTGGGAAGCGTTGTAACTATAAAATGCCGTCGGATGTTCCGGCGCTTCGCTAAAAACGCAAGGACAAAACAGCAAAGCCTAGAGGGGAAGAACCGACAGTCCCAGACGTCGGTTCTTTAGAGGGCTCAGTGGAGCCGGAGGTTTTGCCAGGTGTTTCTTTAGAGTCTCAGGGAGAGACTTTACTGTTACAGGATGTTTCCTCTCAGGAAGTAGGCCAGGCTGAGGGGGCTTCTCAGGTGGCTGTTCTTCCCTCACTTCCTAAGGTGGTTAGGGCCTCCACTTCTGTTTCCAAGGCTTCCTTAAGGGGTAGGCCAAGTTTTGCTTCAGTGGGGGTTTCTCCTACTGCTTCAGGGTCTTTGCCTAAGAAACATATGCTTAAAATGGCAGAGGATTTGATTACTATGATAAGGGGTTCTATGCCCCCTCCTGATAAGAGGCCAAGGGTGGAACCTGAGCTTGAGAGTTTTGAGCAATGCTCGGAGGCTTCTGAGTCTTCCGCTGAAGACTTGCAGGAGTTCCCTCCTTATTCTGATTCTGATGTGGATGATTCTACTCCGTCAGCTTCTCCTCCTGAGGATTTTTCATTTTCAGAGACTTTGCATTCCATGAGGGAGCATTTTAAATGGGAAGGCCAAGATTTCTCTGATTCCAGGAAAAGGCTTAGGGAGTTCTTATTTTTACCCCAGCATAGGCCTTTAGCTATACCTCCTGTTTTGAATGTGGTGGAAGATGTTTTTGCAGAGGCTTCCCTGAATCCTGATTCTTTGCCTCCTGCCCCTGTTAAACCGGATAGATATTATAGGGTGCCTGAAGCTCATAAGTATCTTTTTAAGAGTCCTAGGGCTGACCCTGAAACTGTCTCTCAGGGGCCTAAAGGTGTAAAGGCCTCAGTTGTTAAAAATCCTGTCCCTCCTGATAAAGAGGCAAGGGCTTTGGATAGATGGGGAAAGAAAGTGTATACTTCTTCCACTTTAGCCATGAGGGCGTTGAATTGCCAGTTCCACATGTTAAAATATCAGAATTATCTTCTTTCACAGTTGAAATCTAAGGTGGATGCTCTAGCGGAAGGTATTGACTGTAAAGAGTTGCAGGATTTAGTTCATGTGTCTGAACAAGTGGGTAAACATTCCTTGCAATGTGGTTTTGATGCTGTACAGGCCTCTTCCAGGGTGGCTGCCACTGGTTCTGTTCTTCGTAGGCACGCCTGGTTGAGAGATCAGAATTTAGCTGAGCATGTTAAGACAAGAATTTTGGATGCTCCTTTGCAATCTGATGTGTTGTTTGGTTCGCCTGTGGAAGCAGTTTTGAAGAAAATGGAGGACAAGGCTAAATCTATGCAAACTGTTAAAGATTTTTTGCAGGTACAGCCTCCGAAGTTTAGTAGAAATTGGCCTGCTAAGGGTTGGACTTATCCTGCTTATGATTCCCAGTCTAGGGGTAGGTCTAGACGTGGTAGGGGCAGAGCTCAGGGTTCCTTTAGGCCTAGGACAGGGAGTTCACCTGCTCCGACTTCTGGTGAGGGCAGGGGTCAGTCCTTTCGTAAGCAGACACAATGACCTGCCTTTTCAGCTGCCAGTTCATTCTCGTCTGGCAGCTCCTTTGGGAGGAAGACTGTCTCTTTTCAAAGAAAATTGGGATTTAATTATTCAAGACAGATGGGTTTTGGATATCATTCACCACGGTTACAGGTTTTATTTCCATACTTTGCCCCCTTTCAAAGGCATGCCAGACGTTCCTCCTCCACAAAGGAAAGAGGCTCACAAGCAAATTTCTCTGTTACTCCAAATAGGGGCCATTCAGCCAGTCCCTGTACCAGAAAGGGGCCTAGGATTTTATTCTCGCCTGTTCCTAGTACCAAAGAAGGGGAACACGTGGAGACCAATTTTGGATTTATCTATCCTCAACACTTATCTGGACATTCCCAAGTTCAAAATGTTGACGTTACAACAGCTTTTACCTCTGCTGGGCAAAGATCACTGGATGGTAACTTTAGATCTCAAGGAAGCTTACCTTCATGTGCCTATAAGACTAAGTTGCAGAAAGTATCTGCGTTTTCGAGCTGGAAATTCTCATTATCAGTTCTCTGCATTGCCCTTTGGCTTATCTACTGCCAGAGTATTCACAAAGGTTCTGGCTCCAGTGATAGCTTACTTCAGGCTAAAAGGAATTCAAATCTATCCTTATTTGGACGACTGCCTGATTCTGGCTCAAGAAAAGGAAGACCTTCTACAGCATTTGGAATATGTCATAGCAGTGCTAAGATGCCTAGGGTATTCTGTGAACGAAATAAAGTCCAGTCTAGTACCCTCTCAAGACATGTGCTTTCTGGGTGTGAGACTGAATACAGCAGCCCAGATGGCCTTTTTAACCCCGGACAAACAAAAGAATCTCTCCAGTTACTTCCATCATCTATCTCTTCAGTCCTGGCTGACTGCAAGGACAGTCCTTCAAGCCTTAGGGTTCATGGCATCTTGTATTCTGGTACTTCCCAATGCCAAACTGCATATGAGGAAGCTACAATGGTATCTCAAAAATCTGTGGACACAGCACTGCCAGGATTTGGACACTGTCATTCAAATAATACCTTGCATTCAAAAGGAATTTTTGTGGTGGGCTCAGGAATGTCACCTAAACAAGGGACTCTCTGTGACCCGGCCAGAGGCAAGTCAGATTCTAACGACAGATGCCTCAGATGTTGCTTGGGGAGCTCATCTAAATGGAAAGTGGATACAAGACAAGTGGCCTGCCAGACTTCAGCATCTTCATATCAACGTGAAGGAGATGTTAGCAGTCCAGTTTGCATTGCTGGCTTTCAAGGAGTTACTTCTTCCAGGGCAGGTGTTGATTCTAACAGACAACACAACTGTCATGTGGTACATCAACAAACAAGGGGGAACACATTCTTATCCTCTATGCAGGCAAGCAATGATTTTATGGGAAACTGCGCTCAGCTTGCAACTAACTCTACAGGCAAGGTTTCTGCCGGGAGCACAGAACTCCTTAGCAGATGTGTTAAGCAGACAAATCATGGATCCCCACGAGTGGAAACTGGATCTTCATGTATTTCAGAAATTGACAGTGTCATGGGGAACTCCAGACATAGATCTGTTCGCTTCTCCACTAAACCACCAGCTGCCAAAGTTTTGCACAAAGGGGTTTCATCACACAGCTTGGAAAGTGGATGCTCTTTCTTTCAGTTGGAAAAATCTTCATGTGTATGCCTTTCCACCTCTGCCTCTTCTTCCAAAGGTGCTCCTAAAGGTCAGACAAGACAAGCCAAGGATGATTTTAATAGCTCCAGATTGGCCTCGGCAACACTGGTACCCACTACTCAGGAGTCTGGTAAGGAAGCCTCCATGGCCTTTGCCTTTGATTCCACATCTGTTATCTCAGAAGGACGGTCACCTGCTCAATGTCAAGCTTCACTCTCTTCATCTAACAGCCTGGCATATTCTGTTCTGAAACACAGCAGGTCTCAACTTCCTCAACAAGTTTTAAATGTGATTATGGAAGCCAGAAGACCTAGTACAAGGAAGGTGTACGCAGAAAAATGGAAGAGATTTTTATTTTGGAGTGCAGCAAAGAATTTGGAGATTTCTGAGCCTAATTTGAGTGTGGCTCTTCAATATCTTACTGAGTTATTGGACAAAGGTTTGTCCTTCTCTTCCATTAAGATTCATGCTGCAGCAATTTCAGCTCACTATGATTGTGACCCACCATTGTTTTCGCATCCTTTGTTCAAGCAGTTTCTTAGAGGGGCACAGAATATAAGACCCCCGTAGAGCTCCTACTCCTGCTTGGGATCTCAATTTTGTGTTGGAAAAACTTACTCTACAACCTTTTGAGCCTGCGGCTACTGCTGAATTGAAATACTTGTCATGGAAGACTGCTTTTTTGTTGGCTATTACCTCTGCAAGAAGGGTTTCTGAGTTGCAGGCCCTTATGGCAGTAGAGCCCTTTTTGATTTTCCATAAGGATAGGGTATCATTACGTACTAATCCTTCCTTTATGCCTAAGGTGGTTTCTAGTGTGGCTTTAAACCAAACTATTCATTTGCCTACTTTCTATGCAGATCCCCAAAATAAGGGGGAAAAGATTTTACACACTTTAGATGTACATAGGCAGTTGCGTTATTATTTAAGCAGGACTAAGGATTTCAGGCAGTCTCAGCAGTTGTTTGTTTCTTTTGCTTTGAGTTCTCAGGGCAAGCCTGTGTCTAAGCAAACTATTTCTAAGTGGATTGGGTTTTGCATTTCATTTTGTTATTCCCATCATGGCAAGGAGATTCCAGCTGGGATTAGGCCTCATTCCACTAGAGCTACTGCCACTTCAACAGCATTTCTAAGGGGTGGCAACTAAGGATATTTTGGAGGCAGCTACTTGGAGTTCAGTGCATACTTTCTCTAAGCATTACCATCTTCCTCTCTACTCTAAATCTAGGGCTGGTTTTGCCACAGCTATTTTGCAAGGCATGTTGACAGCTCCTGCTTCCTTATGATTTGCCAGCCTCCCTTAACTCTGCTTTGGGATTCTACCCAATGGTTAGGACTGCAGCAATGTGGAATGAAGAACATAGTACAGTTTTGTACCTACCATAAATGTAGATGTTCGAGGATCCACATTGCTGCAGTCCAATTTACCCTCCCTCCTTCCCCTCTGTGTTTAGGGGTGGTGGTGTGGGTTAGGATCTACTCTTGTACATTTGTATATATTGTATATATGTTTGGTGCAGGGTTTTTTGGTTTTTTGGTTTGGGCCTTGTCTTTTTAGGGTCTTCTGACATCTGGGGCAAGAAAAGACTGAGGATATGACGTCGGTCATGCGCATTAGTACCCTGACGTCCTGACATCAGTCTAATGCGCCTTGACCGACGTCAGCCATATACTTTGGTATTCGGGCCGACTGGACAGCGGACTACCCAATGGTTAGGACTGCAGCAATGTGGATCCTCGAACATCTACATTTATGGTAGGTACAAAACTGTACTTTTCTTTGACTATGGAACCTGCGGATGTCTCTACCTTGGATGGGTCCAGAGCCGCTGTGCAGGCACCGGCTTCTGAGGGTGTTTTTCGATGTACTGATGATCAAATCAAACCAACGACTTTTTTAGCCAAAACTACCGAGTTTCTTGGGCCCAGAGTAAGCACTATGCCTAGAAAACAGACAAAAGTGCATGCTCAGACCCCCATGCCACAAAAACAAATGCTTAGAGTGGCTGAAGACCTTATAAACGCTAATTAGGGGAAGCCAGCCTTCCCCTGCTAACTGAGAGAGAATTCAGTTGCCTTCAGATTCTACAGACCAGGAGTCCAATGGCTCTGATCTTTCTGATTATCAGGACATGCCCTTATCAGCCTATGAGGATTCAGATGCAGAGGAATCCATTGCCTCTGCCTCCCCTCCAGAGGATTTCTCTTTTGGTGAAACCTTGCATACTTTAAGAGAGCATTTCCATTGTGAATGCCAAGACTATCCTCAGTCCAAAAAGTGACTCAGAGAATTTTTAGAGCTACCTCAGCACAGGCCTTTATCTATTCCCCCTGTCTTGGATGTTGTGAAGGATGTTTCCATGGAATCCAGTCTTGCTCCAGACACCTTACCTCTGGCCCCTAGGAAACCTGACAGGTACTACCGCATACCTGATTCCCACAAGTTTCTTTTCAAGAATCCTACTGCTGATCCAGAGATAATTTCCCAGGGACCTAAAGGTATTAAGGCTACTACAGCCAAGAATCCTACCCCTTCGGACAGGGATTCCAGAGCTTTAGACAGATGGGGTAAGAAGGTATATACATCTGCAACTCTTGCTATCAGGGCATTGAATTGCCAGTTTCACATGCTGAAGTATCAGCAACATATCATGGAACTCATTAAACAAAAAATGCTAATATTTCCAGATTTAGCAGAAAATAAAGATTTACAAGAGCTTATGCATTTTGCAAACCAAGTTAGTAAGCATACTTTGCAGTGTGGTTTTGATGCCCTAGAAGCATCTTGCAGGGCTGCAGTCACTGGGTCTGTACTAAGAAGACATGCTTGGCTGAAGGAGCAGACCTTGCCAGATCATGTCAAATCCAAATTACTCGACACTCCTTGAAATAAAGACGTTTTGTTTGGCACCAAAGCAGAAGAAGTTCTTAAAAGATGGAAGAAAAAGCTAAATCTATGCAAACTGTTAAAGAATTCTTAAAGTGCAACCACCTCGATTCAGTAGACATTGTCCTTCAAAACACTGGTCCTTTCCAGCCCCCTCCAGGCCTTCCCAGACAAGACCCAGGAGAAACAGAACACGCAGACTACAGTCTCTGGGTATGCAGAGATCTAAGCAATGGAGTGCTCCCACCCCTAAAACAGGGAGTGGTAAGCCACCTCCCTATGGAAAAAGTTCACTTTGACTTTTCAACTCTACTTCCAGCCCAGCCCAATTGCTTGTGCCCCTAGGAGGAAAACTTGCCCTTCATGCGAAAAACTGGACGTCCATCACTCAGGACCAATGTGTCCTCAACATTGTATCCTAGGGGTACAGATTTTATTTCCATTCACTGCCAACCCCAAGTGGGTTTCCAGACCTTCCAAACCAGTTGTCACCGGCTCAAAACCAAGTTCTTTCCCTGCTCAACTTCAGAGCTATTCAGCCATTTCCAGTAGAACAGAGGGGTCAGGGTTTCTACTCCAGACTTTTCCTGGTACCCAGGAAAGAGGTCTCTTGATGCCCAATCCTGGATTTTTCAATTCTCAACACCTTCCTGGGGGTCCCAAAATTCAAGATGTTTACCCTGCAACAACCTCTCCCTATGCTAGCCAACGATGCCTGGTTAATCACCCTTGACTTACAAGAAGCTTATCTGCACATCCCCATCAGAGAATCATGCAGGAAATATCTACGTTTCAGGGCAAGATCTGTGCATTATCAGTTCTCTGCACTTCCCTTTGGCTTATCTACTGCGCCCAGGGTATTCACAAAATGCCTAGCTCTAGCCATTGCATACTGCAGGCAGAGAAATATCCAAGTTTACCCATACTTAGATGACTGCCTGATTCAGGCGGACAGCCAGGAATTACAGCTTCAGCACCTGACATTTGTAAAAAGCCTTCTCACTTAATTGGGGTACACCGTCAACCAAAAGAAATCACAACTGGTGCCCAGTCAAAAGATTGTATTCCTGGGAGCAAGCTTGGACACAACTTCCCAGATGGCATTTCTCACTTCAGAAAAACAGGTCTATCTGACAGACTACTTCAACCAAATTGTCAACAGAACCCAGCCAACAGCAAGAAAAGTACTGCAAGCCCTAGGCCTCATGGTCTCATGTATTCTGCTAATTCCATATGCAAGACTGCATATGAGGAAACTTCAGTGGTCCTTAAAAAGTCTTTGGTGCTAACATTCCCAGGAACTGGAAACAGTCATTCCTATCATACCTTGTCTGAGGGCAGAGTTCCTTTGGTGGGCAGAAGCATGCAACCACAACAAGGGACTGCATTTTACTCTACCCCACACCGCCCAAACCCTGACCACAGACGCATCAGACTATGCACGGGGGACCCACATGGCTGGCAAATGCATTCAAGGCCACTGGAGCCCAAGCCAAATTCTCCTGCACATCAGCCAAAAGGAGATGCTAGCTGTACAGAATGCTCTGACAGCTTTCAGATACCTAATCCTTCCAGGACAACTGCTGATAAAAACAGACAACACCACAGTTATGTGTACATAACCAAGCAGGGGGGAACCCATTTTTACCCACTCTGCAGGTTAGCCATGACTTTGTGGAGCACAGCTTTGGACAACCAAGTCCATCTACAAGCTCAATTCCTGCCAGTCAAACAAAATTCACTGGCAGATGACTTGAGCAGAAATCTCCTAGACCCACACGAGTGGAAATTGGAGCCCAGCACCTTCAACCTTCTGATCCAGAGGTGGGGAACCCCAGAGGTGGATCTTTTTCCTCCCCCCAAAACCACCAGTTAAGCAAATTCTGCATCAGGAACCTCACAGCAGGGCCTGGAAGGTAGATGCCCTATCCTTTCAATGGGAAAACCTCTCAATCTATGCCTTTCCCCCTCCGCCCTTTCTCTCGAGTACTACTCAAGATAAAAGAAGACAGGCCAAGGACAACTCTGATTGCTCTGGACTGGCCACACCAGCACTGATACCCACTCCTGCACAACCTGACAAAAGTGCCACCCTGGCACCTACACCAGACCCCTACTCTGCTGTCACAGCAGGAAGGACAGATTTTGCATCCTCAATTACAAACCCTAAATCTTGCAACCTGGCTTATTCCTTGAATACCCCACCAGCAACCCTAAATAAACAGGTGCTGGACATCATTCTTGAAGCCAGAAGGCCTAGTACCAGGAAATCCTATGCGTGAAAGTGGAGAAGATATTGTTCTTGGACTCGGTCTAAAGGAAAGGACACAGCAGTGCTGCCCTTATCTCTAATCCTGGATTACCTAGCAGAACTACTCCACAGAGGCATATCCTTCTCCTCCATTAAGATTCATACCTCTACCATCTTGGCTCTTTACAATACTGAGCCACCTCTATTTTCTCACCCTCTCATCAAACAGTTCCTGAGAGGGGCCAACAACTTAAGGCCCCCAAGGAGAGCACCCACCCCTGCTTGGGACCTTAACTTTGTACTGGAAAAGCTCATGGCTTCCCCTTTTGAACCTGCTGCTTCAGCAGAGTTAAAGTTCCTCTCTTGGAAAACCGCCTTGGTTCTAGCCATCACTTCAGCTAGAAGACTGAGCTACAGGCACTGATGGCTGTGGAACCCTTTATTTTCTTCCATGCCGACAGGGTTTCCTTCAGGACTAACCCATCCTTTATGCTAAGGTGGTGTCCAGTGTGTTCCTAAAACAATCCATCCATTTGCCAACCTTTTTCCTTAACCCTCGGATAAAGGGGAAAGGATCCTGCACTCTGGACGTGCATAGACAGCTCAGGTTCTACCTTGATAGGACTACTCCTTTCAGAAAATCTGACCAGCTGCTAGTCAGTTTTGCAACAGGGGCAGAGGGCAATACCATTTCTAAACAAACTATTTCCAAATGGATAGCGCACTGCTTTCATTTCTGCTACAAGCACCATGGAAAACCAACCCCTCAGGGGGTCAGAACACATTCCACTAGGGCTACTTCTGCAACATTTCTCATGGGAGTCCCTACCAGGGACATTCTGGAAGCTGCAACCTGGAGTTGTGTACACACCTTCACCAAGCATTTACCAATTGCCTATATTTTCCAAATCCAGGGCAGGATTTGCTACAGCAGTCTTGCAGGACCTACTAGCCAACCCCAACTCTTCTTAACTGCCTCCACCCTTCCTCAGCTTTGGGAATCAACCCAACTGTGATGACTGCAACAGTGAAACCCAAAGAACATAGTACAGTTGTGTACACTTACCATAAATGTAGATGTTTGAATGTATTCACTGTTGCAGTCCTGATTTCCCTCCCTCCAGCCCCCTCGTTTCTCTATCATCTGTCTCTCCTCTCCATGGCTATTTCTAATGGTATTGGTATTTACTTTTTACTGGTGGTGGTTTCCACACCATATACTAGCTCCTTATTTGGGGGCTCCTGACATTTGGGGCAAGAAAAACTGATGTAATGGCGCTGATGGCCTGACATATCATGTAAGAAGCCACAGCATCTGACGCAGAAATACTAAGACTCTCTGGTATTCGGGCCGACAGAGGGCTTCCTGCAGGCAGATAACCCAAATGTGATGACTGCAACAGTGAATACACTCTAACATCTACACTTACGGTAAGTGTGCACAGTTGTACATTTTCATCGTGTTTCACTGTTGCAGTCATTACTCTTGGGTTATCCTGATGGCAGGCTACCCGTAGTCTGCCTGAATTCCAAAGTCTAGGTCTGGCGTCGGTTGCTGTCGCCTCTTCCCTGACGTCAGTGCGCCAGGGGTATAAAAGATGCAGCTGACGCCATTTTCTTCAGTCTTTCTTGCTGCGCGGTGCCCGAAGCAAAAGCAGTTCGCAAGTGCCAGTTGGCCGACTCCTGAGATTGTCAAATCCGAATTTCAGAACCAAAGTCTTCATTAAAGTTAAGTACCTCGTTGGGGAAACTTTTTTCTTGCCCCAGACCAATGTCAGAAAAAGTTAACAATTGTATTTCTTGTGGGAAGCAAATACCTCATAAAGATTTTCACTCTTACTGTATTCCTTGCCTAGGTCCTGATCACAACTTTGTTAGCTGTCGGTTTTGTGCTAGATTTAATCAACGCACTATTAAGCGTCTGTTTAACTTTGCATTTCACTACTTTGGCTGAAGATTTAATTATATAATGTCGTCGGAACATCCGACGACCGGAGTTTACAAAAAACGCAAGGACAAGGAAAAGGATAGGCATCCGAGGTCCAAAACCGATGACGAGGCCTCTGTTAGGCCAGTCGCCAGTTCGCCGGTTCTCAGTGAGGCGCTTTTGCAGCCCCTGGCACCCACTACCTCAGAGCCACAGGCCGCTTCCGACTCTGACATGGAGCCGACTGGGCCTCTGGATACTCAAGGTATTGGACACTCGGAAATCATTCCCTCAGATGGGTCCGGAGCCGCTGAGCAGGCATCGGCTTCTGAGGGTGTCTTCAGACCTACACAATTATATGTTAAACCATCTTCAGCTTCAAAGAATAAAGCAGCTCTAAAGACAAAGAAACAACTACAGCGTTCTACTCAGACTTCCATGCCTAAAAAACAGATGCTTAAAATGGCCGATCAGCTAATTACTTTGATCAGGGGTTCCCATCCCCCTCCTGATAAGAGGCCTAGGCAAGAGACAGAATATGATTCTTCTGATCAGGTTTCTATTTCCTCTGATTCCTCTTTTGAATAGGATTATTCCATGCTTTCCTATGAGGACTCTGATGCTGAAGAATCCATTCCTTAAGCCTCTCCTACTGAGGATTATTCTTTTGGGGAAACCCTGCATACCATGAGGGAGCATTTCCACTGGGAGAGCCAAGATTATTCTGAATCTAAGAAAAGGCTCAGAGATTTTCTGCTGCTTCTTCAGCACATACCCCTTGCTATTCTACCTGTTCTAGACATTGTAGATGATGTATTTTCAGAGTCCGGCACATCCCCTGACTCTTTACCCCATGCACCTGCTAAGCCAGACAGATACTACAGGGTCCCGGATTCTCATAAATTCTTATATAAAAACCCCGCTGCTGACCCAGAAACTATATCTCAGGGTCCCAAAGGGGTCAAAGCTTCCACTTCAAAAAACCCTGTCCCCTCTGATAGGAATTCTAGGACACTGGACAGATGGGGGGAAAAGGTTTACACTAATGCTACCTTGGCTGTAAGGGATTTAAATTGTCAATATATATAAAAAAGGTGCACCACTGTACCTTCCCAAGGAAAGAAGTAATAAATAAAGGTAAAAAATGAAAGGCACAAACAGGCAGTCACAACAAGTATGTTACTCAGCTAAATAAATCCAACTGGAAAAAATCCAAATGGCAGGTGCGTAGTTCTTCAAACCTGGAGGTTCACCACTCTGAAATAGTTCTTTCAACACTCTGAAAAGCAGTTTCAAACAGCAAAATCAGCACAGGTAAAGACAACTGCTTCCCTCCATCTAACAATAGCTTGTAACAAAGTTCCAAAATCAAAAGCAACCAAGCATTAGGCGGAATAAACTTTAACATAAAAAGGCGAGCGCTTTCAACAATAGTCTTCCTCAGGCCATTGAAAATGCTATGCAAGCAAGGTGCATAAATACACTTTCCATTTGAAAAAATGATGTCATTTCCTGTTAAGGAATAGTTTAAATAAAATAAAGTGGTAGCGCTGAAATTTTAAAAGCCTATTACGTACAAAATACGTACATGCAAAACTATTAAAAGTACTAAAAACAGGAAAATCCTGTCTATTAAACTTTTAAAAATGTAATACCATGGTAAAAAAGTTTATGGAATGCTTATTCAAATGTTATCAACAAGCATTGCATACTGCATCCCATCTTACTCATGCATCTAAAACACATTTGTTTAATTATATAAAAAAATCAACCATAAAAATTTTACCATAAGAAATTTTAGGGGCACTGTCATTTACAACTCAAGTTGCATAACTAAATAGACTGTCCATAAATGAATAATAACCAGATAGTGTACCTATATAAATAATGCAATCTTAAACAAATCTAGCAAAGATAATGTGCCGCTACCCATAGAGCTCATGTTCCTAAGAAAACGCAATAAATTATATAGATAATATACATATATACTAGATTCTGAAGGAATACCACGGGGGGGGGACGGAATATGTACAGATGTCTAAAATGTATCCATATACAAATCCATAAGCATATCACTGCTTTAAATTGTCAGTTTCATATGCTTAAATATCAGCAATACTTAATGTCACTGCTTAAACAGAAAATGTTGACAAATACTGAATGTTCAGAGAACAAGGAAATGCAGAATTTATTGCATGCAGCTGAACAAGTAGGAAAGCATACTTTGCAATGTGGTTATGATTCACTGGAGGCATCTTGCAGGGCCGCTGTCACAGGTTCTGTTATTAGAAGGCATGCTTGGTTAAAGGAACAGAACCTGCCTGATCATGTTAAAGCAAAATTATTAGATGCCCCATTACAGCATGATACTTTGGTGCTAAAGCAGAAGAGGTGTTGAAGAAAATGGAGGATAAAGCGAAATCCATGCAGACAGTTAAGGGTTTCTTACATGTGCAACCGCCCAGATTTAGCAGGAACTGGCCTTCTAAAAATTGGTCCTTTCCAGTGTCAGACAGACCACAAAGAGGCAGATACAGGCATCCCAGAGGCAGATCTCAGCCCCAAGGCTCATACAGGCCTAAACAATGGGGTGCTCCTACCTCCAAAAGTGGAGTAGACAAATCACAACCTTACAGGAAACAGTCCAAATGACTTTCCTCTGCCAGATCCAAGCACTTTTTTCTTTTGACAGCCCCCTTAGGGGGAAAACTAGCACTTTTTTCATCAAATTGACAAATGGTTACCCAAGACAAATGTGTCTTGAACATAGTGTCCCAAGGCTGCAGGTTCCATTTTCACACCCTACCAAGGGCAAAAGGTATGCCAGACCTGCCACACAGTCAATGGGCAGAGGCACAAAAGCAAATTACAGCCCTCATGGACATGAGGGCCATTCAACAAGTACCACAACAAGAGCAGGGGCAAGGATTTTACTCCAGACTTTTCTTAGTGCCCAGAAAGGACAAAACCTGGAGACCAATACTGGACCTGTCTATACTAAACACGTTTCTGGAGGTTCCAAAATTCAAGATGTTGACTCTACAGCAGCTACTGCCCATGCTGGGCAAGAAGGCTTGGCTCGTAACTTTGGACCTAAAAGAGGCATACCTGCATGTCCCAGTCAGACAGTCTTGCAGAAGATACCTCAGATTCATAGCTGGTTCAATGCACTACCAATTCTCTGCACTGCCCTTTGGCTTATCTACTGTGCCCAGGGTCTTCACAAAATGCCTGGCACCAGTAATTGCATTTTGCAGACAAAGAGGAATTCAAATATATCCCTACTTGGACGACTGTCTTATTCAAGCAGAGAACAAAGACGTTCTTCTAAAGCATCTGGCTTTTGTAAAAACATTACTAATTTGCCTAGGGTACACTGTAAATGAAAAGAAATCAAAACTAGTGCCCCCTCAAGAGATAATATTCCTGGGTGCAAGCTTAAATACACCTGCCCAGATGGCTTATCTCACGCCTGACAAACAAAAACAACTGACTGACTTCAAAAAATTGGCAACAAACACCCAGTTATCTGCAAGGAAAATCCTGCAGGCTTTGGGTTTCATGGCATCCTGCATTCTACTAATTCCATATGCCAGACTGCATATGAGGAAACTACAATGGTATCTAAAAAGTGTTTGGACTCAGCATTGCCACAGCCTGCAGACAGTAATCACCCTCATTCCCTGCCTGCAACAGGAGTTTCGATGGTGGGCAGAGGCCTGTCACCACAACAAGGGTCTGCCATTCAGTTTACCCACAGCCAGACAGAAACTGACAACGGATGCATCAGATTATGCCTGGGGGGCCCATATGGCAGGAAAATGTATTCAGGGCACATGGCCTGCAAGACAGATGCATCTTCACATCAATCAAAAAGAGATGCTAGCTGTTCAGAATGCCCTGACAGCTTTCAAAGATCTACTTCATCCAGGATAGCTATTGCTAGACAGACAATACTACGGTCATGTGGTACATAAACAAGCAGGGCGGTACACATTCCTACCCCCTCTGCAGACCAGCAATGACCTTATGGGACACAGCATTGACTTAACAAGTTCACCTGCAAGCACAGTTCCTGCCAGGAAAAACAAATACTCTGGCAGGCGAACTAAGCAGAAACCTCATGGATCCCCACGAGTGGAAACTGGATTCACAAGTCTTCAGCATGATAACAAGGAAATGGGGATGCCCAGACATAGATCTATTTGCCTCCCCTCACAAATGCCAATTATGGAGATTTTGCACAAGGATTTATCACAAACTAGCATGGAGAGTGGACGCCCTATCCTTCATCTGGAAAAATCTAACAGTATATGCCTTTCCACCACTGCTTCTCCTTCCCAGGGTAGTCCTAAAGGTCAGACGGGAGAAGCCAAAAATGATACTGATTGCACCAGACTGGCCACGCCAGCGCTGGTACCCAATCCTAAAGAGCGTGTCTCAAGGTCAAGCTTGGATATTGCCTCAGACTTCTCACTTGCTGACCCAACAAAACAATTGGATCCTGCACAGCCAACTCAGGACCTTAAATCTGGAAGCATGGTGGATAATGTAGCCATTCAGAACACTCATAGGTTATAGGTTCATACTAGGCTATCTGCCCAAGGGCATTTATAAGCCTAGACCATAGTTATTTGGCTTTCGCCACCCCTTTAGTTTGAATAAAACTATGCCAATTATTTTGCTGTGCCTCTGTCAAGCAGTGACACAAAAGCTGTTATTGATGTCATCCTGGAGGCCAGGAGGCCCAGTACCAGAAAATCTTATGCAGGAAAATGGAAGAGATTCTGTGCTTGGAACCAGGAACAGGGCATTGACACGTATGTACCAAATATCCCTCAGATTTTACAATACCTAACTGAGATGCTGGACAAAGGCCTTTCTTTTTCATCAATTAACATTCATGCCTCTGCCATTTCAGCCCATTACAACACAGAACCACCTATCTTTTCTCATCCTTTAATAAGGCAGTACCTCAGAGGGGCCAAAAACATCAGGCCTCCAAGGAGAGCACCAATTCCGGCATGGGACCTCAATTATGTCTTGGAAAAACTCACACTGCCTCCTTTTGAGCCAGCCTCAACAGTGGGTATAAAATTCTTATCCTGGAAAACAGCTTTGCTCTTAGCAATAACCTCTGCAAGACGAGTCCGAGTTACAAGCACTCATGGCTATGGAACCTTTCATCATTTTTCATCCATACAGGGTTTCTCTGAGGACAAACCCAACCTTTATGCCTAAGGTAGTGTCCAGTGCGGCCCTCAACCAAACCATTCACTTGCCTACCTTTTGTCTAAACCCACAGAACAAGGGTGAGAAAATTCTGTATTCTTTGGATATACACAGGCAGCTACGCTTCTACTTGGACAGAACTAAAGCTTTCAGAAAGACTGAGCAACTTTTAGTGTCATATGCTGCAGGATCACAAGGAAAGGCTATCTCAAAACAGACTATTTCTAAATGGATAGGCCATTGCATCCATTTCTGCTATTCTCAACATGGCAAATCAGTGCCTAAGGGCATTAGGCCTCATTCTACCAGAGCAGCAGCCACTTCAGCAGCCTTCCTCAGAGGAGTACCAACCAAAGACATCTTAGAGGCTGCAACTTGGAGTTCAGTGCACACTTTTACAAAGCACTACCAATTACCTCTTTACTCTAAATCCAGAGCAGGCTTTGCCACTGCAGATGTTCATTGTGTTTCACTGTTACAGTCATTACACTTGGGTTATCCTGCTGGCAGGTGACCCGTAGTAGGCCCGAGTTCCAAAGTCTTGGTCCGGCGTCTGTTGCTGTTGCCTCTTCCCTGACGTCAGTGCGCCAGGGGTATAAAAGTTGCAACCGATGCCATTTTCTTCAGTCTTTCTTGCCGCGCGGTGCCCAAAGCGTAAGCAGTTCGCAAGTGCCGGTCGGCCTACTCCTGAGATTTTCAAAATTGAATTTCAGAACCGAAGTCTTCAATAAAGCTAAGTACCCTGTTGGGGAAACTTTTTCTTGCTCCAGACCGATGTCAGTAAAAGTTAATAATTGTATTTCTTGTGGGAAGCAAATACCTCATAAGGACTTTCACTCTTACTGCATTTCTTGCCTAGGCCCTGACCACTATGTTACTAGTTGTCGGTTTTGTGCTAGATTCAGTAAACGCACTATTAAACGTCGGTTTGATTTTGCTTTACATTATTTTGGATGAAGATTTAATTACATAATGGCGTCGGAACAACCAATCACCGAAATGTATAAAAAATGCAAAGACAAAGAAAGACAGGCATCTGAGGTCCAAAACCGATGACGAAGCCTCTTCTAGGTCAGTCGCCGGTTTGCCGGTTCTCAGTGAGGCGCTTTCGCACCCCCTGACACCTGCTACCTCAGAGCCACAGGCCGCAACCAACAGCCACTTGGAGACACCGAGGCCTGTGGAAACTCAAGGTATTGGGCCTACGGAAAATATACCCTCAGATGGGTCTGGAGCTGCTGAGCAGGCACCGGCTTCTGAGGGTGTTTTCAGATCTTCACAGCTTACAGTTAAAGGTACTACAGCAGCAAAGGCAAAGTCAAAAACACCATTAAAGACAAGGAAACAAGTGCAGCATTCTCCAGAACAGTCATACATGCCAAAGAAACAGATGCTTAAAATGGCCGAAGACCTTATTACTTTAATCAGGGGCTCCCACCCCCCTCCTGACAAAAGGCCTAGGCAAGGCACTGATTATGACTCCTCTGATCAGGTTTCCATTTCTTCTGATTCTTCCTCTGACCAGGGCTATTCACTCCCTCCCTATTAGGACTCTGATGCTGAAGAGTCCATTCCTTCAGCCTCACCGCCTGAGGATTACTCGTTTTGGGAAACCCTGCACACCATGAGGGAGCATTTCCACTGGGAGAGCCAGGATTACTCAGAATCCAAGAAAAGGCTCAGAGATTTTCTTCTATTGCCTTAGCACAGGCCCTTAGCTATCCCCCCTGTGCTTGATATTGTTGATGATGTTTTTTCTGAATCCAGTCTGCCTCCAGATTCTTTACCTGCCTCCAGATTCTTTACCCCCTGCACCAGTAAAGCAAGACAGGTACTACAGGGTCACTGACTCTCATAAATTTCTTTACAAAAACCCCGCTGCAGACTCAGAAACTATTTCTCAGGGTCCAAAAGGGGTTAAAGCTTCCACTGCCAAAAATCCTGTCTCCTCAGATAGGGATTCCAGTGCTCTGAACAGATGGGGGAAAAAGTTTACACTTCTGCTACTTTAGCTGTAAGAGCTTTAAACTGTGTTTCACATGCTTAAATATCAGCAGTATCTCATGTCATTGTTAAAGCAGAAAATGGTTACAAATATAGAAGGTCCTGACAGCAAAGAAATGCAGGATTTATTGCATGCAGTTGAACAAGTGAGAAAGCATACTCTGCAATGTGGTTTTGATTCTTTAGAGACTTCTTGTAGAGCTGCAGTTACAGGCTCAGTTATTCGAAGACATGCTTGGTTGAAAGAACAAAGTTTACCTGACCATGTTAAAATTAAATTGTTGGATGCTTTACTACAGCATGATACTTTGGTGTTAAGGCAGAAGAGGTGTTAAAGAAAATGGAGGATAAAGCAAAGTCTATGCAAACTGTGAAAGATTTCTTACAGGTTAACAGAAACTGGCCTTCAAAAAATTGGTCCTTTCCAGTGTCAGATAGGCCACAAAGAGGCTGATACAGGCACCCAAGAGGTAGATCTCAGCCACAAGGCTCCTACAGACCTAAACAATGGGGTGCTTCAGCCCCCAAAGGAGGAGAAGACAAATCACAGCCTTATAGGAAACAGTCACAATGACTTCCCTCTGCAAATGCCAAGCTGTTACCAGTTGACAGCACTCCTAGGGGGGAAAGCTAGCACTTTTCTCAAAAAATTGGCACATGATCACCCAAGACCAGTGGGTGTTGAATATAGTTTCTCAAGGATACAGGTTCCACTTCCACACTCTTCCAAAACCAAAAGGTATGCCAAATCTGCCACAAAACCAATGGGCAGAGGCACAAAAACAGATTGCTGCTCTTATGGATACGGGAGCTATTCAAAACGTTCCACAAGAAGAACAGGGCCAAGGTTTTTACTCACGCCTTTTCCTAGTACCCAGAAAGGACAAAGCATGGAGACCAATACTGGACCTGTCAATCCTAAATACTTTACTGGATGTTCCAAAATTCAAAATGTTAACACTACAACAACTCTTGCCCATGCTGGGCAAAGAGGCTTGGCTAGTTACTTTGGATCTCAAGGAGGCATACGTGCACGTCCCGATCAGACAATCGTGCAGAAGATACCTCAGATTTATAGCAGGCTCAATGCATTATCAGTTCACTGCACTGCCCTTTGGCTTATCTACTGCGCCCAGGGTCTTCACAAAATGCCTGGCACCAGTAATTGCATTTTGCAGACAAAAAGGAATTAAAGTATATCCCTACTTGGACGACTGCCTTATTCAAGCAGACAGCAAGGACCTTCTAAAGCACCTGGGTTTGTAAAAAAGATTACTAATTTGCCTAGGGTACACAGTAAACGAAAAGAAATCAAAACTAGTGCCCTCTTAAGAGATAATATTCCTGGGTGCAAGATTAAGTACAACTACCCAGATGGCTCATCTCACGCCAGACAAACAAAGGCAACTGACTCATTACTTTCAAATGATGGCAACAAAGACCCAGCTCCCTACAAGAAAAATTCTGCAGGCCCTGGGTTTCATGGCATCTTGCATTCTACTAATTCCATATGAGGAAACTACAATGGTATCTAAAAAGTGTTTGGACTCAGCATTGTCACAGCCTAGAGACAATCATAACCTTGATTCCCTGCCTACAACAGGAGTTTCGATGGTGGTCCCAGGCCTGTCACCACAAGGGACAGCCTTTCACCTTACCTACAGCCAGGCAGACAATAACAACGGATGCATCGGATTATGCCTGAGGAGCACACATGGCAGGAAAATGTATTCAGGGCACGTGGCCCAAGGAGCAAATGCATCTTCACATCAATCAAAAAGGGATGCTATCTGTACAGAATGCCCTGACAGCCTTCAAGGACCTAATACATCCAGGACAATTATTAATAAAGACTGACAATACCACAGTTATGTGGTACATAAGCAAGGGGGGGCACACATTCTGACACCCTATGCAGACAAGCCATGACTTTGTGGAACACAGCACTGACCTACCAGGTACATCTACAAGCACAATTCCTGCCAGGAACAAAAAATACACTGGCAGATGAACTAAGCAGAAATCTCATGGATCCTCATGAATGGAAGCTAAATCCACAAGTGTTCAACATGATAACAAGGGAATAGGGACGCCCAGACATAGATCTTTTAGCCTCCCCTCACAATTACCAATTACAGAAATTTTGCACAAGGACTTATCACTCTCAAGCATGGAAAGTGGATGCTCTAGCTTTCAACTGGAAAAACCTGACAGTCTATGCCTTTCCTCCGATGCCTCTTCTCACCAAGGTGCTTCTAAAAGTCAGACAAGAGAGGCCAAAAATGATCCTGATTTCCCCAGACTGGCCACGCCAGCACCGGTACCCAATCCTAAAAATTTTGTCCCAAGGCCCACCTTGGCCTCTACCTCAAATCCCTCCTCATCTGACACAGCAAAACAATCAGATCCTGCACAGTCAACTCAGAACATTAAACCTGGCAGCATGGCAGATATTGTAGCCACTCAGACTGCACCTCTCTCTAAAGCTGTTATGGATGTAATTTTGGAAGCCAGGAGACCCAGCACTAGGAAATCTTGTGTGGAAAAATGGAAGAGATTCTGTGCTTGGAACCAGGCACAAGGGCTCGACCCTCCTAATATACCTCAGATTTTACAGTACCTGACTGAGATGTTGGACAAAGGCCTGTCTTTTTCTTTTATTAAAATCCATGCCTCTGCCATTTCAGCTCATTACAATACGGATCATCCTGTTTTTTTCACATCCTCTACTACGACAGTACCTCAGAGGGACAAAGAGTATAAGAGCCCCTAGGAGAGCACCAGTACCTACTTGGGACCTCAATTTTGTTTTAGAAAAACTAACACTGCCTCCATTTGAACCAGCCAGCACAGCTGACCTAAAATTTTTATCATGGAAAACTGCTCTACTCCTAGCAATAACTTCAGCAAGAAGAGTTTCAGAGTTACAGGCATTGATGGCTGTGGAACCTTTCCTCATTTTTCACCAGGACAAGGTTTCTCTAAGGATGAACCCAACATTCATGCCAAAAGTGGTCTCCAATGTGGCCTTCAACCAAACTATTAATTTGCCTACTTTCTACCCAAATCCCCAGAATAAAGGGGAAAGACTTCTGCACTCTTTGGATATACACAGGCAACTACGATTTTACTTGGACAAAACAAAAGCTTTCAGAAAAACTGAACAACTGTTTGTGGCATATGCTGCAGGATCACAAGGAAAACCTATTACAAAGCAGACAATCTCCAAATGGATAGGACACTGCATCCGCTTCTGTTATGCACAACATGGCAAATCTGTGCCTAAGGGCATTAGGCCTCATTCTACCAGAGCAGCAGCCACTTCAGCAGCTTTCGTCAGAAGGGTACCAACCAAAGACATATTAGAAGCTGCAACCTGGAGCTCAGTGCACACTTTTACCAAGCACTACCACCTACCTTTCTACTCCAAATCCAGAGCAGGCTTTGCCACTGCAGTTCTGCAGGGCTTGTTAGCCTTGCCAAATCCAATCTAAACCCAGTCACCCTACCTCAGCTTTGGGATTCTACCCAAGTGTAATGACTGCAGCAGTGAAACACGATGAACATAGTACAGTTGTGTACTTACCATAAATGTAGATGTTCGAGTGTATTCACTGTTGCATTCCTGGTTACCCACCCACCTTCCCCCTCTTTGCTGGGACTATTCTGTACTTCTCAACTCTATACAACCTATGTGGTGTATTTGCCTTTAGAAGAAGGACATGTTGTTGGTAATCTATGCATGGTTGTTTGGCATATTTCTATCTTTACAGCCTTCATATCTGGGGGCACCTGACATCTGGGGCAAGAAAAACTGAAGAAAATGGCGTTGGTTGCAACTTTTATACCCCTGGCACACTGACGTCAGGGAAGAGGCAACAGCAACCGACGCCGGACCAAGACTCTGGAACTCGGGCCGACTACGGGTCGCCTGCCAGCAGGATAACCCAAGTGTAATGACTGCAACAGTGAATACACTCTAACATCTACATTTATGGTAGTTACACAACTGTACTTTCTGCAGGGCCTCATAGCCTCTCCTAATCCTATTTAGCCCAGCCACCCATCCTCAGCTTTGGGATTCAACCCAAGAGTAATGACTGCAACAGTGAAACACGATGAACATAGTACAGTTGAGTTGATGTTCATCGTGCATACAGCTGCAGTCATAACAGATGGGTTCTCCTGCTGTCAGGCGGGTCCTCGGTCGGCCAAATTCCAAAGTCTAGGTCCGGCGTCGGTTGTCGTCGCTTCTTCCCTGAAGTCAGAGCGACAGGGGTATAAAGGAACCAGCTGATGCCATTTTCTTCAGTCTTTCTTGCCGCACGGTGCCCGAAGCAGAAGCAGTTGGCAAGTGCCGGTCGGCCAGCTCCTGAGATTACGAAAATTTGGATACCGAAGTCTTCTTAAAAGCTAAATACCCCATTGGGGAAACTTTTCTTGCCTCAGACCGATATCAGACAAAGTTAATAATTGTATTTCTTGTGGGAAGCAAATACGGCATAAGGATTTCCATTCCCTCTGTATACCTTGTTTAGGCCCAGACCACGACGTCTCGGTCTGTCGCTTTTGTGCTACATTCAATAAACGCACTATTAAGTGTCGGGCGGAGTTCGCCCAGCATTATTTTGGGAAAGCATTTAACTATACTATGTCGTCGGATACTCCGTCTCCGATTTTGTCTAAAAAACGCAAAGACAAGGACCGACACACGAGGTCCGCGGCCTCTACCGACACCACGCCAAAGCCGATTACACGTGGTCCAGTTCTCAGCGAGGCGACTATGCAGCCCCTGACCACCGGCGACCTGTCTTTGACGGTGTCTCCTGTGCCCGAGGTCGCAGGCTCCTCGGCCCACACCCCGACTACAGATACCGAAGCCACTCTTGGCGTTGAAACTCAGAATGTGGACAGGTCCACCTCCACTCAAGTTGTCTTCAGACCTTCCTCTTCTTTCTCCATCAAGGCTTTCACCAAGTCTAAAGCATCCATGCACTCTAAGAGACCAGCTACACAGGGCCCATCTCCAGGCCCCATGCCTAAGAAACAGATGCTTAAAATGGCTGAGGATTTAATTACTCTTATCAGAGGTTCTCAGCCCCCTCCGGACAGAAGGCCTAGAGTGGAGGAAGATTCCCCCTCCTCTGATCAGGGCTTCATTATTTCAGAGCACTCTGATGATCAGGAACATTCTTACTCCCCTTTTGAAGACACTGATGCGGAGGAGTCCATCCCTTCTGTATCCCCCCTGAGGATTACTCATTTGGGGAAACTGCATGCTTTAAGGGAACACTTCCACTGGGAAGGCCAGGATTATTCAGATTCCAAGAAAAGGCTCAGGGAATTTCTCTTGCTTCCTCAGCACAGGCCTCTGGCTATTCCTCCTGTCTTGGACATCCTAGATGATGTTTACTCGGAGGCCTGCCTTAACCCGGACTCTCTACCTCCAGCTCCAGTTGAGCCTGACAGGTACTACAGGGTCCCTGACTCACTAATTTCTATACAAAAGCCATGCTGCTGACCCAGAAACAATCTCACAGGGCCCCAAGGGAGTTAAGGCCTCCATTGCTAAAAATCCACTGCCTTCCGAGAGAGATTCCAGATCCTTAGAAAGATGGGGAAAAAAGGTATATACCTCAGCTACCTTATCCATGAGGTCCTTAAACTGTCAGTTTCATATGCTAAAATACCAACAGTTTTTGTTATCACAATTGAAAAGTAAAATGTCACAACCTGAACAACCAGACTTGAAGGAGTTGCAGGATTTGATGCATAGTGCAGAACAAGTGGGTTTTGATGCTCTAGAGGCCTCATGTAGAGCTGCTGTTACAGGATCAGTCATGCGTAGGCATGCCTGGCTCAAGGAACAAGCCTTGCCTGATCATGTCAAAGCTAAATTACTAGACGCCCCTCTTCAAAAGGATGTACTATTTGGTGCTAATGCTGAGGAGGTATTAAGGAAAATGGAGGAAAAGGCTAAATCAATGCAAACTGTGAAAGAATTTCTACAGGTTCAACCCCCACGTTTTAGTAGAAATTGGCCTTCCAAAAACTGGTCCTTTCCTGCCACAGACAGACCCCAAAGAGGCAGATACAGGCGCCCGAGGGGCAGAGGACAATCCCAAAGATCGTATAGAGGCAGACAATGGCAAGCTCCTACACAAAGAGGTGGTGAAGACAACTCACAATCTTTCAGAAAGCAAACCCAATGACTTTCCCCTTTGCATGCCAACCAGGTCGCAAATGGCAGCCCCCTTAGGAGGAAAACTGGCATTATTTTAAAAAAATTGGCATATTGTCACAAAGGACAAATGGATCCTGGACATTATAAACAGAGGCTACAAATTCCATTTTCACACCCTTCCAAAAATGAGAGGAATGCCAAACCTGCCACACAATCAAAGGGCAGAGGCACAAAGACAAATTACAGATCTCATAAACATGAAAGCTATTCAAGAGGTACCTACGCACGAACAAGGTCAAGGTTTTTATTCCAGGCTATTTCGGGTGCCAAGGATGGGAAAAGATTGGAGACCTATTTTGGATCTATCCATCCTAAACACATTTCTACTCGTACCAAAATTCAAGATGCTCACTCTACAGCAACTTCTTCCCATGCTGGGCAAGGAGTCTTGGCTGGTAACATTGGACCTCAAGGAGGCATACCTGCATGTCCCTATCAGACAAAATTGCAGAAGGTACCTCAGATTTCTTGCAGGTTCAACCCATTATCAATTCTCTGCATTGCCCTTTGGCTTATCTACTGCGCCCAGAGTATTCACGAAATGCCTGGCATCAGTAATTGCCTACTGCAGACTTCAAGGGATACAAATATATCCCTATTTGGACAACTGCCTGATCCAAGCGGACAGCAAGCACATTCTTCTGAAACATCTGGCTTATGTAATAATGTTATTGAATTCTCTGGGATACACAGTCAACAAAAAGAAATCATGGCTAATACCCTATCGGAAGATCATTTTCCTGGGTGCCAATTTGGACACAAACACCCAGATGGCCTACCTCACGCCAGAGAAGCAGGGGCAACTAATTCAATACTTCATAACACTAGCAAATTGCACCAGGCTAACTGCATGGAAAATCCTGCAGGCTCTGGGATTCATGGCATCTTGCATCTTACTAATCCCATGTGCAAAGCTGCATATGAGGAAACTACAATGGTACCTGAAAAACATATGGTTTCAACACAGCCACAGTTTGGAAACAATAATACCACTAATTCCATGTCTGCAAAAGGAATTTCTGTGGTGGGCTCAAGCATGTCAAACAAACACAGGTCTTCCATTCAGCAAGCCTCAAGCAAATCAAGTCATCACAACAGACGCCTCGGACTACACCTGGGGGGCGCACATGACAGATCGGTGCATTCAGGGCAAGTGGTCCCAAAAAGAAAAGCACCTTCACATCAATCAAAAAGAAATGCTAGCAGTAATAAATGCTATTATAGCTTTCAAGGACCTCCTACATCCAGGTCAACTATTGATAAGAACGGACAACACCACAGTTATGTGGTACATAAACAAGCAGGGAGGAACACATTCTTACTCCCTATGTAGACTGGCCATGTCACTTTGGAACATGGCCATGGACATACAAATGGAACTACAAGCACAGTACTTGCCAGGCAAGGAAAACACGCTGGCAGACAACCTAAGCAGGAATATGACAGACACACACGAATGGAAGTTGCATCCAAAAGTATTTACAGAAATAATCCAAGAATGGGGAAGGCCAGACATAGATCTCTTTGCTTCCCACAAAAATCATCAATTGACAAAATTCTGCTGAAGGATCTTCCATCCAAAGGCCTGGAGAGTGGACACTCTCTCTTTCAGTTGGACATCAATGACAGTTTATGCCTTCCCACCTCTTCCTCTGCTGCCCAAAGTTATATTGAAGACCAGAGCAGACAGACCAAAGATGATGCTCATTGCTCCGGACTTGTCAAGACAACACTGGTACCCACTCCTGAGGAGCCTGACGCATTCCCCACCATGGACCCTGCCTCTAATGCCTCTTCTTCTGACTCAGCACAGCTTCAAAACTCTTCACAGTCAGCTAAAAACACTCAATCTAGCTGCATGGAAGATTCCTTAGCATCACAGCAGGCCCTACTCACCAAGGAGGTGCAGGATGTCATTTTGGAGGCCAGAAGGCCATCAACTAGAAAAGCTTACTCCGCAAAATGGAAATGTTTTTGTGTCTGGAATGAGAAAAAGGGCCAGGACCCTGGAAAACTGAATTTACCTCAAATACTACAATACTTGGCTGAACTGCTAAGCAGTGGACTTTCTTTCTCCTCCATCAAAATCCATGCCTCAGCCATTTCTGCAGAAAACAACACTGATCCACCTTTATTCTCTCACCCTCTCTTAAGACAGTTCCTCAGAGGGGCTAAGAATTTAAGACCTCCAAGGAAACAACCAATACCTGCTTGGGATCTTAACTTCATTCTGGAAAAACTAACCTTGCCTCCTTTTGAGCCAGCTGACTCATCAGATTTGCAATATTTGTCCTGGAAAACAGCCTTCCTTCTGGCTATCACCTCAGCTCGTAGAGTTTCAGAACTACAGGCTCTCATGGCTGTCCAGCCTTTTATCATCTTCCATCAGGACAGAGTCTCCTTACGAACCAACCCATCCTTTATGCCTAAAGTGGTATCCAGGGTAGCTTTAAATCAGGCCATACATTTGCCTACTTTTTATCCTAATCCTCAAAACAAAGGGGAGAGATTACTACATTCCTTGGACATCCACAGACAACTGCGTTATTATTTGGACAGAACAAAGCCTTTCAGAAAATCAGAACAGCTCTTCGTGGCCTATGCGGTAGGAGCTCAAGGAAAGCCAATCTCCAAACAGACAATCTCAAAATGGATAGCCCACTGCATACGCTTTTGCTATTCCTTTCATGGCAAAGCTGTACCTACAGGCATTAGAACTCATTCCACCAGGGCCACAGCCACCTCTGCAGCCTTCCTCAGAGGAGTTCCTACCAAGGATATTTTGGAAGCAGCCATTTGGATTTCTGTGCATACCTTCTCCAAGCACTACAACCTACCATTTTACTCCAAATCTAGAGCAGGCTTTGCCACTGCAGTCTTGCAGGGCATTTTGGCGCCTCCTAGTTCCACCTAGTGCTTACCACCCCTTTTTTTAGCTTTGGGATTCTACCCATCTGTTATGACTGCAGCTGTATGCACGATGAACATAGTACAGTTTTGTACCTACCATAAATGTAGATGTTCGAGTGTTAATACAGCTGCAGTCCAGGTTTCCCTCCCTCCTTCCCCTCTTGGGACAGGCCTATAGGCTAGCACATCCTCATACAACCTGATTGGGGTATTCTTTTATGATGTATTTGCTTAAAACTACTGTATTTTGATTATATTGCACTGCATTATTACACAAACTTATGTATTGCCTTCCTTCTGGGGGCACCTGACATCTGGGGCAAGAAAAACTGAAGAAAATGGCGTTGGCTGGTTCCTTTATACCCCCTGTCGCTCTGACGTCAGGGAACATCTACTTTTATGGTAGGTACAAAACTGTACTTTGTTGTGTCTTTCGGCTTTTCCCGGTTAGGGGTCGCCACAGCGGAACTCCGGTCCGCTAATGATTGGCAGTAGATTTTTACATGACGAGTTGCCAGCCCTGACGCACAACCTTGAACGAAGGTACGCCCATTCACGCATGTCTCCACACAGAAGATGCTCTAGGTGAGAATCGAACATGACAATGTCTTACTGTGAGGCGACAACGCTACCGCAGCACCACCACCGCAGTCATACCATAAATGTAGATGCTCGAGTGTATTCACTGTACAGTCCAGGTTACCCACCCACCATCCCCCTTTTTCTGTGCTGGGACTTATCTGTACTTCTCTATCCTATACATCCTATGTGGTGTATTTGCTTGTAGATGAAGGAAATGTTTATTTTTGTGCATGCATACTTATTGGCATAATTTTCAGCCTACCAATTTGGGGGCACCTGACATCTGGGGCAAGAAAAACTGAAGAAAATGGCGTCTGCTGTATCTTTTATACACCTGGTGCACTGACGTCAGGGAAGAGGCGGCTGCAACCGACGCCGGACCTAGACTTTGGAATTCAGGCCTACTGCGGGTAGCCTGCCAGCAGGATAACCCAAGAGTAATGACTGCAACAGTGAATACACTCGAACATCTACATTTATGGTAGATGCACAACTGTAATTTTGTCTTCTTTGGATTAAGAAAGAGTTAGGCATTTTTTAGCCAGGATTCGACTGCTATAAAGGACTGTTGAGTTTTTGAGAGTAGCTCTGATAGTGATTGAGCAGTGCATGTTATGGTAGAATCATCAGTGTATTGAATGAGGGTCCCAGGATGAGAGGTAGTGTGAAGGTTGTGTGTGAAAATGTTGGAGTAGGGGTCCTAGGATGGAGTCTTGGGGGACTCCAGTAGGGTTGTGGAGAAAGGGTGAGAGGTTGTTGCACCATTTCACTGCTTGTTTATCCTTGAGGTAGCTCTGAAACCATTTTATTGTGTTATATGAGAAGCCTAAGTTAGACTGTGTGTTCAAAAGTAAGGGGTGAGACATTGTCAAAGGCCTTGGAGAGATCAAGGAATACTGAGGCTGTATAGCATCCTGCATCTCTGCCCTTGTTCATGGTGTCTGTAAAAGATAGTAGGGCTGTAGCTGTGCTGTGGCTAGGTCAGAAGCCATGTTGGGTTTTAGTTAAGAGATTGTTTTGCAATAGATATTGCATTATTTGGTGATGGATACCTCTCGCAAGAATTTTGGATATGGGTGACAAGATGGATATAGGACGGAAATTGGATGGATAAAGAGAGTTAACTCCTTTGTGGATGGGGTGATGTGAGATTGATTCCAGATGGTAGGTACGTCTGATTCAGATAAAGATCTATTTATGAGGATACTGATTAGGTAGGTGACTGAGTTAGCAGACAATTTGAGGTAGTATGGGGTGAGGTTGTCAGCTGAAGTAGAGCAGGGTTTTAGTTTTTGTAGCAATTTCTTAATCGTGTCAGTGGGTATGAGCTGAACTGAGAATGGCGTTTGTATGACATTTTGTTGAGTAGGAGGATTAGTAATGACTTGGTTAGAAGTACTTGATGGACTGGGGTCAGTATCTGCATAGGTTGAAGGGTGGGGGGGGTCCAGCATTATGGGTGTTAGTAGGTCTGAAATTGATTTTATGAAGTGCTTGTTAAAGTTTTCAGCTGTCTGTGATGGAGGAGTATCATGTGTGCTCTCCATGTCTTCCTGGGTTAAGTAGAGAAGATATGGAGTGCCAACATTTACTGGGGTTGATTTTATGCTGGAATTGGATCTGGGAATAATATGACTTCTTATATCTGTTAATTACTTTTGTCACTTTGTTGTGTAGTGTTTTGAAATTAACATGGTTTTGTTCACTTTTGTTTTGTTTCCAGGTTGACCAGGCTAGGTCCCTTTCCTTCATCAGGTGTTTACATTCCTTAGAGAGCCATGGTGCTGAGTTCTTTTTATTTCTTTTCATACGAATGGGAGCTAGTGTATTAAGTATGTGAAGGAAGGTAGTGTTACTGTATAGTACAGCATCATTAAGGGGTAGTTGTTTAAGGGGTGTCCAGTCTATTTCCTGTAAGAGATTGTTGAATTTATGCTGACAAAAATGAATTGAGTCCCTGACTGATTTTATAGTGTGTACTCTTAGTTGTTGGGAACCCGCGGTAGTGGTGCTGCGGTAGTGTTGTCGCCTCACAGCAAGACGTTGTCGCATTTGATTCTCAGCTAGAGTGTTTTCTGTGTGGAGGCATGCATGAATGGGTGTGCCTTCGTTGAAAGTTGAAAGTTGTACGTCAGGGCTGGTAACTCGGCATGTAAAAATCAACTACCAATCATTAGCGGACCGGAGTTCCGCTGTGGCGACCCCTAACCGGGATAAGCCGAAAGACACAACTCCTCTTAGTTGTTGGGAGTTTGTTCTAAGGGAGTAAGCTGGCAGATCACTCAGGGGACTAGAGAGTGTACCAGAAGAGGGGTAATTGGCAGGGTGGGATATTGGAATCCAGTCTAAGGTGGATTGGCAGGTAAGATATTTGCTGTATCTTGTTGGGAGCATTGATAAGCTGAGAAAAAACATACAAATTTATACTATTTGTGGAGGACTTGGAAGCGATGGTTTGTCAATCTATATTTATGTCTCCTAAGATTATTATTTCAAGGTTTATTGTTTGGCATGTCCATGATAAAATATTTTCCAAGACTGGTATATTGTTACTTGGTGGGATATATATTGCTGTTATGCAAATTCTTTTTGTATTGAGGTTCAAAAAGGAGATTAGTACCTCAGCATTGGAAAAGATGGGTATTATTACAGGTGTAAGGTGTGATGTTGAGGGTCTATATCAGAAGATCGAAGTTTCAAACTTTGGAATCTGATATTGTCGACGCCATATGATCTAAGACTTGAAACTTCGAATCTTTTAATGGAGATCTCTGTACAGCGTGGAAAGGGTAATTTCCCTTTTCTGTTTTCTGCACTGTAGTGCGATCTCAGAGTTGGTGTATTTAAGTAGTGGGGTTGTGGGGGGTGCAGAGGGGCTTTGCCACCCTGCTTAGAGTGTTTAAATGGTTTGTTTTTTTAGGTTGTTGTATTTTATTACATTTGCGATGTTTCAAGTCTTCGATTATATGGTGTTGACCATATCAGATTCGAAGTTTTGAAACTTAGATAATGTAATATAGACCCGATGTTGAGTGTAGAGAGATATAGAAGTGCTATCCCTCCCTCCTCTTTTTTTTTTTGAAGTCTATCTCTTCTGGTTATTGCAAAGTTTGGAGGTATTATTTCTGAGTCTTTTACATTGGGACGTAGCCATGTTTCAGTAAGGGCTTGTATGTCAGGTTTATTTTGATCAATCCAGGCATGCAGTGGGGCTATTTTATTACATATACTTCTAAGGTTAAGTGTAATTATGTTTAAATCTTTGGGGGTTACTCGTGATTAGGATTAGAGGGTGGGCTAGGGTTAGGATGTATGCCTTCACTTTTGAATAAATAGGTAATGAGGAATGCGTACCATGGGAAGTGTTTTTTATTCCTAGGTGAGAGTACTGGTGTCAGTTGTGGCTTCATAGGAGGTGAGGAGGCCAGTTTGTGGGTTGAATAAAATGGGAGGGTATAGAGGAAACACTGGGAGGAGATATGTGAGAAGCTGTGTTGTTTATTGGGGAGAGGGTTAGAGCAGGTTGTGTATTGGTGTGTGGGGGGGTATGCAAGGATATAGCTGTAGCGAAGTTGAGAATTAAGAGTAAAGATGCTAGGCAGGTTGGGAGGAGCATGTCTACTGTGATAGTAGATTTAAAAAAAGTAAAAGTGGAATTTGTGTTTGAATGTAGTATCAGGTGTAAATAAAGATTGTGATGTGTGCGCAGCTGAAGGTAAGGTTGGAAATGTTTTGATTTCAGAGTGGGCTGTGATTGTGGTTAGGTGTTTTACCTTGCAGTTTGTGATAAGGACAGGTGGGGGAGATGTGATTGGTCAGTAGTAAAATTATGGTGCAATGCTAGTTTGTGTGTATAGTAAAAGAGAATGTGGTAAGCCTGTAGTTAATTTAAAATAGTATGAGATGGTGGTTGTATTGTGATGGTAAACTAGAGCAAGATGCAAACAAGTAATAGTAGAGGGCATGTGAATTCAGGGTGATGGATGTAAGGGAGAACAGATAAGTTTGGCTAAATAAAAGAAGGTAAGGTGTGCATGAAATGTGGGTGTGGATCATAGGAATGAGGGAGAGTGGTTTGCTTAGGATAAGAGTGGAGGTGCTGGGAGAAGGTGTGAGAGGGGGGAAGGGCAGGGGAGCGTAGTGAGTGGAGCGGGGTATGGGGGAAGGGCAGGGGAGTGGAGCAGGAAGAACCACCCCGATGGTTTACCACCATAAACAGTCAGTGAGGTAGGATGTTCATGGATACAAAAGACAAGGTGTCTGAACTCTAAATACTCGTCTTGAGTCACAGCATCTAATTTTATAGTTATGGGCTTTTCAATGTCTTTCCAGGGATATATTACACTGATAAGAGTGAAATATGCTGAAGTGTTAATGTAGCTTCATCTTCAGCAGTAAAAGGTCTGTGAGTGTGGGTGGGGATATCCTTTCAGCAGATTCAACACTACAAAACAATGCACACTAAACTTAACAAATTAAGTTATTTGCAGATTTCCTTACATATATTTAACTTTATTTGTTCCTTGTGAACTTTTGCAAAATTGCTGGTGAAATTCAGCTGTGCAAGTTCTTTAGGTAGTGCGGTATGATAAGTCTGACCACTACGGCTGCTGCTGCTGCAGAAGGTACATGTGCTTGTTTCACATTTTGTAGAGTGAAGCAGCTAGATGGAGAGATCACTTGGGACATGAGGTAGTGAAGTGACTAACACATGACTAAGTATACCTTGAAACTCCTGTCCCAACTCAATCTTTGGTATCCTCCCTGATTGGAGCTTCCTCTGAAGTGGCCCGACACTCCAGAAAATGTAGCTATGATGCTGTAGAGGCTTCAGCAAGGGCAGCTGCCACAGGCTTAGTCCTGAGACGATTTGCTTGGCTGACACTACAGCCTGTACCAGATGACATTAAATCCAAACTCATGGATGTCCCCCTAGCCAACTCAGCCCTGTTTGGCCCTGCTACTGCAGAATTGTTCAAAACCATACAGGAGAAGGGAAAAAGGGATGCAGGAACTAAAACACCCTGATCTCCCCTGTACCAAAATTCCAGAGGAACTATCCTTCAAAGCCAGTGTTTGTTAGAAGGCAGTCACAACCTCCTTCAGCCAAGTCAAAATCTGGTAAGAGACCTCAACACCTTAGGACTCGACTACAAACCCCACCTCAGAAACAGTCCTTTCTAGACAAACCAGGCTCCATCTGACTATTTGGACCCAGAGTGGGAAAACATTACACTGGATTCCTGGGTGCTCTTCATTATAAAAAAGGGCTACTTCATGGTATGGAATACTCTCCCATCCTTCAGGAGGATCCCTCAACCTCCCAGAGACCAACTGCCACATTTCCCAAAGGTGCTGCAAGACCTGCTGGATTAAGGCACCATCCAACCAGTACCAACCAATCAAAAGGGAAAAGGGTTTTATTCAAAGAAGTTTTTGGTACCAAGGAAAGAGGGCCCAAAGAGACCCAACCTCTACCTCTCGTAACTCAACACCTTCCTTGAATGTACCCACATTCAGAACGCTAACCTTGCAAAATTTCTTCCCCCGATCATCCCACTAGTCTACATGGCTTCCATAGACATACAGGATGCATACTTACACATCCCCATTTGTCCCAATTACAGGAAGTACTTAATCTCTGCATCTTCCTGGCACTTTCAGTTCTCTGACTTGCCCTTTGGTCTCTCCACTGCCCCAACGGTATTCAAGAAATGTCTAGCCCTAGTAATTGCATACTGCAGACTTCAAGGTATTCAGGTCTTCACATACCTGGATGACCTTCTCTTTCAAGCAGTCAGTCCAGGAGCACTGGAACAGAGTCTAAACTCAGTCTTCTCCATCATACAATCTCTAGAGTTCAAAATCAACTTCCAGAAATCTACTCTTTCCCCATCCCAGGACCAGATATTTCTGGGCTGCAGACTACAAACGGACCATATGAAGGGGGGGGTCCCTCCCCACCTTCTTCCAAAACCTTATCCCTTTGACTTGATTCATGGCCAGGACCGTATCTCTGAACCCTGGGCTTTATGGCATCCACTATCCCAGTACTTTCCCCTGGCAAAACTACACATGAAGAAACTACACCGGTTCCAGAAATCTGTGTGGGTGCAACATGCACACCCACTAGAGTTCCCAGTTCCATTTTTCCCTTGCTTGAAGAGGGAAATTGCCTGGTGGATTCAACAGCTAACTGCCAGTCCAGGTCTCTCACTCCATCCTTTGCCATCAGTTCAGATGATGATCACAGATGCCTCAGGCAGAGGATGGGGAGCAGCGTTTGGCTTCATAAAAGCAGAAGAGACCTGGTCCTCCTCTCAAAGAAGGGAACACTTCACTGTAAAAGAAATGAGAGCACTCTTGCTGGCTCTTCAGACTTTCCAGTCCCTCTTCATCTCAGGCCCTCTAAAAATTTACACAGACAACATGACTGTCTCGTATGTAAGCAATTGGGAGGGACAAAATCTTACCTTCGTTGGAGGCTAGCTCTGTAAGTCTGGGAATTGTCTGTCAAACTTGAAACTTGCCTCCAGACTGTGTATATCCCCTCCAGTGAAAATGTAGTGGCAGACACATTGAGCAGGTCTGAAACAATCCAACGAATGGATTCTTCACAGGGATGTTTTCGTGGATGTTGTCCACGATGGGGTACTCCACAAGTAGTCCTTTTAACCTCCCGCATGAACAGACAGCTTCCATGATTTTGTGCCAGAGATCCTCATCCTCTAGTCTGGAAGGTAGATGCCTTCAGCTTTTCATGGAAGGGAATGATGTCCTTCAAGAATGCAACTGCAGTCATAACATGTGGGTTGTCCTGCCTCAGGCAGCCCTCGGTCGGCCGGATTCCAAAGTCTGGGTCCGACGTCGGCTGATGTCGCATTTCTCTCCGACGTCAGAGCGGCTGGAGTATATAAGCATCAGCCGACGCCATTTTCTTCAGTCTTTCTTGCCGCGCGGTGCCCAAAGCAGAAGCAGTTCGCAAGTGCCGGTCGGTCAGCTCCTGTATTCTACGATACCAAAGTCATCTAAAAAGCTAAGTACCCCGTTGGGGACCTTTTCTTGCCTCAGCCGATGTCAGAAATTACTGAAAAAGTTAACAATTGTCTTTTTTGTGGTAAACAAATACCTCATAAGGATTTCCACTCTTACTGCCTCCCTTGCCTGGGCCCAGACCACGACGTCTCGGCCTGTGTAGCCTGTGCTCGCTTCAACAAGTGCACTCTCAGGCGCCGGGCGGAGTTCGCTGAAGACTTTTTCGGCGATAAATTTGCTTATACCATGCCGTCGGATCTTCCAACATCGCAAACTCCCAAAAAGCGAAAAGACCGGGACCGACATCCTCGGCCCGCGTCTACTACCGACTCCACGCCAAAACCTAGCGCGAGTGCTCCGGTTCCCTCTGAGATGGTCTCTCCATCGCTCCGAACCGAAGACACCGCAGTACCGACGACTCCGATTCCAGACATTACTCCGCCAGTTATAGATTTTCCTCTGGATACCGAAACCGAGGAGATGCCCGAGACCATTGCTGTAGACAAAGTCACTCCTGCACGTGGAGCTGCCAGGCCTCCTATGGCCATGTCTATTAAGGCCTACACTAGGGCTAAGGCTGCCAGCAAAACAAAGCATATTACTTCAAGATCCTTACCTCAGCCGACTCCAGAGACACAAATTATGTCCATGGCTGCTGATTTAATTTCCATGATTAGAGGTTCACAGACCCATCCAGAGAGAGCATCCCAGCCTCCTCCTGATAAAAGGCCCCGGGTTGAACCCTCTGACCCTACTCCTTCAGATGAAGACTCTGAGGGCTCTGTCCACTCTGATAGCCAGGAAGAGCTCTTCCAGACCTATGAGGACTCCGATGCAGAAGATTCCATCCCTTCGGCCTCCCCTCCTGAGGATATTTCCTTTGGGGAAGTTCTGCACACCATGAGGGAACATTTCAAGTGGCAGGGCCAAGAATTTTCTGATTCCAGGAAATGCCTTAGGACTTTCCTTAAGAAGCCTCAGCACAGGCCCTTAGCTATTCCTCCTGTACTTGATGTTCTGGATGATTTGTATTCTGATTCTAGTGCTACCCCTGATACTCTCCCTCCTGCACCAGCCAAGCCAGACAGGTATTACAGGGTCCCAGAAACTCATTCCCATTTATTCAGGGCCCATACTGTTGATTTGGAAACTATTTCACAGGGACCTAAAGGAGTTTCAGCCTCCACCTCTAAAAATCCTTTGCCCTCCAACAGGGAGGCAAGGTCTTTAGAGAGATGGGGTAAAAAGGTTTACACTTCCACTACTTTATCTATGAGAGCTTTAAATTGCCTTTTTCATATGTTCCAATATCAGGATTATCTCTTAGAAGACAAAAAACACTAGCTTCTCCTGATCCTTTAGACAGGAAGACTTTGCAGGAAGCTGTACATAGCACTCAGCAAGTAAGCAATCACTTCCTGCAGTGTGGATATAATGCACTGGAAGCTTCATGTAGGGCAGCTATGACAGGGGCAGTGATGCGAAGACATGCTTGGTTAAAAGATCAACCTCTGCCAGATCATGTAAAAGCAAAACTTCTGGATGCACCTTTGGAAAAGAACAAGCTTTTTGGTGCAAATGCTAAGGATGTGCTAAAGACCATTGAAGAAAAAGCAAAATCAGTTCAAACTGTAAAGGATTTCCTCCAGGTTCAACCCCCCAGATTCAGTAGGAACTGGCCTTCAAAAAACTGGTCCTTTCCTAATCCGGAAAAGTTTCAAAGGGGTAAGAACAGACGTGGCCGAGGAAGAGGCCAATACAGAGGCCCTTACAGGGGACGTCAATGGCAGCCAGGAAACCAAAGAAGTGACGCAGGGGTTTCTCCTGCTCAACAACCACAATCTCAATGACTTTCCTCTACTACCCGCCTACCAGGGAACAACTAGAAGCTCCCTTGGGCGGAAAATTATCTCTGTTTGCAGAAAACTGGCACAGACTGACAAAGGACAAATGGATTTTGGACATTATAGACCGAGGGTACAGGTTTCATTTTCATACCCTACCAAGAAAACAAGGCATGCCAAATCTACCACAACATCAAAGGGCAGAGGCTATCAAGCAAATCTCTCTGCTAGCTCAAATGAAAGCAATAGAAAGAGTTCCACAACAAGAACAAGAACAGGGATTTTACTCAAGACTGTTCCTTGTTCCAAGAAAAGAAACTCAATGGAGACCAATACTGGACTTGTCCGCATTAAACACCTTTCTCATAGTACCAAAGTTCAAAATGCTGACTCTGCAGCAACTCCTTCCCATGCTGGGCAAGGAGTCGTGGCTGATTACTCTGGACCTCATATGCATACCTGCATGTCCCTATCAGACACAGTTGCAGAAGATACCTCAGATTTCTTGCAGGGCCAGAGCATTATCAATTCTCAGCATTGCCATTTGGCTTATCTACTGCCCAGAGTGTTTACAAAATGCCTGGCTTCAGTAATTGCTCATTGCAGGCTCCAGGGTATACAAATTTACCCGCACCTGGACGACTGCCTCATACAAGCGGACGACAAACTGATGTTGACAAAAAATCTGGAATATGTCATACGATTACTTCAAGCTCTGGGATACACAGTCAACTTCCAAAAGTCAAGACTGCAGCCATCCCAGCAAATAATCTTCTTAGGAGCCAAACTAGACACAGCCTCTCAAATGGCTTACCTGACAGAAGACAAGCAAGAGAAGTTAACTCAATACTTCAAAGAATTAGCAAAACTCACCCAGATGACTGCAAGGAGATTCCTACAGGCCCTGGGTTACATGGCATCCTGCATTCTACTGGTTCCATTAGCAAAACTACACATGAGAAAGCTTCAATGGTACCTAAAAAGCGTTTGGTCTCAGCACAGCAACAACTTGGAGACAATCATACCACTCATTCCATGCTTACAAAAGGAATTCCTATGGTGGGCTTCGGTGAGCAAGGAAAACGCAGGTTTGTCATTCAAAAAACCACAGATAACACAGACCATGACTACAGACGCCTCAGATCTCGGATGGGGGGGCGCACATGGAAGGCAGATGTATACAAGGACAATGGTCTCCAAAGGAAACGCATCTGCATATAAATCAAAAGGAAATGCTGGCAGTAATGCATGCTATCGAGGCTTTTCAAGACCTACTCCAGCAAGGTCACTTAATGATACGGACAGACAACACCACTGTGATGTGGTACATAAACAAGCAGGGGGGCACTCACTCTTATCCCCTTTGCAGACTGACAATGCAGCTTTGGGAGAAATCACTGAGTCTAAACATCCAGTTACAATCACAGTTTGTTCCAGGAAAAGACAATGTGTTGGCGGACAGCCTAAGCAGGAATTTCACAGATCCACACGAGTGGAGGTTGCATCCGAAGGCTTTCAGACAACTCACTTCGACATGGGGCAAGCCAGAAGTGGACCTATTTGCCTCTCACCTCAATCATCTACTACCAAAATTTTGCACAAGGACATACCGTCCAAAGGCTTGGAAAATAGATGCTCTTTCATTCAACTGGAGCTCCTAGCAATCTATGCATTCCCACCTCTGCCACTGATGACCTCAGTATTACTAAAGATCAAAGCAGAGAAGCCCAAGGGAATCATAATAGCTCCGGACTGGCCAAGACAACACTGGTACCCACTACTACGGAGCATATGTCACACCAGGAGGTGGGCCCTCCCTCAGTGGCCTCTACTTTTGACTCAGCACAATTTCGGAACACTGCATCCAAACCTTCAGACTCTGCAGCTAACAGCCTGGGAGATCCCATAAATAAATTCAACTTACCTCTCTCTAAGGAAGTTCAGCGGATACTAACAGAGGCTCGAAGACCGCCCACCAGAAAGGTCTACTTAGCCAAGTGGAAAAGATTCAGCAATTGGAATACCAGCAAAGGGCATGATACATCATTACTGAACATCCCACTTATCTTGGAATATTTGGCAGATATGTTACAGAGTGGCCTCTCATATTCATCAATAAAAATACATGCATCTGCCATTTCAGCTAGATACAACACTGATCCTCCTGTTTTTTCTCACCCCTTACTAAGACAATTCCTCAGGGGAATCAAGAACATTAAGCCGCCAAGAAAGGCCCCAGTGCCAGCCTGGGACCTCAATTTTGTCTTAGAAAAACTGACTCTACCTCCTTTTGAGCCAGCAGCATCAGTTGACTTGCAATTTCTATCATGGAAAACAGCTTTCCTGTTGGCAATTACCTCAGCAAGAAGGGTTTCGGAACTACAGGCCCTAATGGTAATACCACCCTTTATTATTTTCCACAGAGACAGGGTTTCATTAAGGACCAACCCTACCTTTATGCCAAAGGTGGTATCTAGGGTTTCTCTAAATCAAGCCATTCATCTGCCTGCTTTTTTCCCCAATCCTGAGAATAAGGGGGAAAGGCTTTTACATACCTTGGACATTCATAGACAACTTCGATACTACCTGGACAGAACCAAGGCAAGTAGGAAGTCTGAACAGCTTTTTGTAGCTTACGCCCCTGCAGTCCAAGGAAAAGCAATTTCAAAACAGACTATTTCTAAATGGATTGGACATTGCATCAGATTCTGTTATTCCTTTCATGGAAAGACTGTTCCAGCCTATGTCAGACCACATTCCACCAGAGCTACAGCCACCTCTACAGCTTTTTTAAGAGGGGTGCCTACAAAGGACATTCTAGAAGCTGCTACATGGAGCTCCGTGCATACATTCTCAAAACACTACAATCTTCCCCTATATTCCAGATCCAGAGCAGGCTTTGCTTCGGCAGTCCTGCAGGGTTTGATTGCCACACCATCACTCCCCTAGAGCATACCTCCTCCCCCAGCTAAGCTATGGTATTCTACCCACATGTTATGACTGCAGTTGCATTCTTGAAGGACATAGTACAGTTTTGTACCTACCATAAATGTAGATGTCTGAGAGACATGCAACTGCAGTCGGGTTTTCCCTCCCTCCATACCCCTCTATGCTTAGGGTCCACTCCTATCCCCCTCTCTCTTAGCTGGGGATATCTGTTATGGTGTATTTGTTTTATTGCTCATGTATTTGTTTGGAATCCTGTTTTTGTCTTCCATTTTGATTACAGCCTTCCTTGGAGGGCACCTGGCATCTGGGGCAAGAAACCCTGAAGAAAATGGCATCGGCTGATGCTTATATACTCCAGCCGCTCTGACGTCGGAGAGAAATGTGACATCAGCCGACGTCGGACCCAGACTTTGGAATCCGGCCGACTGAGGGCTGCCTGAGGCAGGATAACCCACATGTTATGACTGCAGTTGCATGTCTCTCGGACATCTACATTTATGGTAGGTACAAAACTGTACTTTTCTGTATGCATTCCCTCCCCTTCCTCACATTCCAAACGTCCTGCTAAAGATTCAGCAGGACAAACCAAGAATCTTGATGGTGACCCCCTTTTGGCCAAGACAGCATTTGTTCCCCCCTGCTCCTACATTTAGCCAAGGGCAATCACCACAAGTTACCCCACAGAGTGAACCTTCTCACACATCAGGAAGGATCTCTAATCCATCACCACTTGTCTACCCTTCAGCTGACAATGTGGGTGTGATAAGGTCTTAATTCCTTTCAGACATCTTTTTTCAGAAGACATACTCATGGATGTTCTTCGTGTTTCACTGTTCCAGTCTTCACATTTGGGTTATCTACTTGCAGGTAGCCCTCAGTCGGCCTGATTATCAAAGTCTTGGGTCCTGCGTCGGTTGCTCTCTCATCTTCCATGACGTCAGGTAGTCAGGGGTATAAAGCATGCAGCCAACGCCATTACATCAGTCTTTCTTGCCGTGCAGTGCCCGAAGCAGAAGCAGTTCACAAGTGCTGGTTGGCCGACTCCTGAAATTTTCATTTTCGAGTTTCAGATCCGAAGTCTTCAACTAAGCTAAGTACCCTGTTGGGGATCCTTTTTCTTGCTCTAAACCAATGTCAGTAAAAGTTAACAAGTGTATTTCTTGTGGAAAGCAAATACCTGAAAGATTTTCATTCGTACTGCATTCCTTTCTTAGGCCCAGACCACGAATTACCTCGCTGTCGGTTTTGTGCCTTATTCAAACCTCGTACTATTCATCGTCGGTTCATTTTTGCATCTAGATATTTTGGTACTCTGTTCAATTGTCCAGAAATGGCTTCAGTAAGCCACCTGACTACCGACATTCTGAAAAAACGCAAAGATAAAGACAAGAGACAGACTGCATAAGTCCAAAGCTGCTGACGACGCTTCTAAGCTAGTCGCCAGTTCGCCGGTACTCAGTGAGGTGCCCTGATACCCGCTACTTTAGATTCGCAGACCTCTACTAAGATCCATTCGGAGTCCGGAATGCCGGGAGATGCTTCTTCGACTGTGGAACCTGCGGATGTCTCTACCTTGGATGGGTCCGGAGCTACTGTGCAGGCACCAGCTTCTGAGGGTGTATTCAGGCCTACTGACTTGCATATTAAACCGACGCCATCTTCTCTTTAAGGCCTAAAACTCGATCCATGCCCAGAAAACCAACTCCTAGACCGCATGGTCAGGCCCCTATGCCTAAAAACAAATGATAAGAATGTCTGAAGATCTTATACAGGAGAAGCCACCCTTCTCCCTCTAAGAGACCTAGGACTGATTTTCCTTCTGATTCTTCTGATCAGGATTCTGAAATTTCTGTTTTCTCTGATGACCAGAGTTTGCCCTTATCTACCTATGAGGATTCTGATACAGAGGACTCCATTCTATCTGCTTCCCCTCCAGAGGATTTCTCTTTTCGTGAAACCTTGCATACTCTTAGGGAGCATTTCCGCTGGGAAAGCCAGGATTACTCTGACTCCAAAAAGAGGCTTAGGGAATTCTTACTCTTGCCTCAACACAGGCCTTTAGCTATCCCTCCTGTACTGGACATTGTAGATGATGCCTTCTCAGAATCTAGCCTGGCCCCTGACACTTTACCTCCTGCTCCCAGAAAACCTGATAGGTATTACAGGGTACCTGACTCTCGCAATCCTACTGCGGATCCTGAGACTATTTCACAGGGACCCAAGGACATTAAGGCTACTACTGCCAAAAACCCTACCTCCTCTGATAGAGATTCCAGGGCGCTGGATAGATGGGGTAAGAAGGTATACACTTCTGCAACTTTGGCCATTAGGGCCTTAAACTGCCAGTTTCATATGTTAAAGTATCAGCAGCATATTATTGGATTGTTTAAACAGAAAATGATGTTGATTCCTGACTGTGCTGAAAATAAAGAATTACAGGACTTAATGCATTCTGCTGAACAAGTTGAAAAACATACTTTGCATTGTGGTTTTGATTCATTAGAGGCATCTTGCAGGGCTGCTGTCACTGGGTCTGTGCTTAGGCATGTTGGATTAAGGAGCAGTCTTTGCCAGGTTATGTTAAAGCTAAATTACTGGATGCTCCCTTAAACCAAGACCGCCTGTTTGGCAACAAAGCAGTAGCAGTTCTTAAAAAGATGGAGGAAAAAGCTAAATTTATGCAAACTGTTAAAGATTTCCTGCAAGTACAACCTCCCAGATTTTGTAGGCATTGGCCTTCTAAGAATTGGTCCTTTCCTGCCTCTTCCAGGCCTTCTCAGTCCAATCACAGAACCAGCAGAACACCCAGGCTTCAGTCCCAGGGTACTCACAGGCCTAAGCAATAGGGGGCTCCCACTTCCAAAGCAGGGAGTAGTAAGACCCCCCCACCCCCACCCCCATGGTAAACTGTCTCAGTGACTTAACTTTAAACCTTCCAAGCCCTGCTCAACTGACTGTTCCTTTAGGGGGCAAGATTGCCCTGCATGCAAAAAATTGGGAACTCATTACCCAGGACAAATGGGTTTTAAATATAGTTTCCCAAGGATACAGATTCCACTTCCACTCCTTACCAACCCCAAATAGTTGGCCAGACCTACCCCCAAATCAGTGGGCAGAGGCTCAAAAGCAAGTTCTCTCTCTTCTGAGCATCAGGGCTATTCAACCTGTCCCAGAAGAAAAATGGGGGCAAGGTTTCTACTCAAGACTTTTCCTGGTACCCAGAAAAGACAATTCATGGCGTCCTATCCTGGACCTGTCTATCTTAAACACCTTTTTGGTGATCCCAAAATTCAAGATGCTAACTCTTCTTCAGCTGCTCCCCATGCTAGGCAAAAATGCCTGGTTGGCAACAGTGGATTTAAAGGAAGCCTACCTGCATCCCAGGAAGGGAATCTTGCAGAAGATACCTACGCTTCAGAGCAGGCTACATGCACTGTCAGTTCTCTGCACTGCCCTTTGGCTTATCTACTGCACCCAGGGTATTCACAAAGTGCCTATCTCCAGTCATTACATTTTGCAGGCAAAGAAATATTCAAATATGCCCTTACCTGGATGATTGTCTAACTCAGGCAGAAAGCCAACACATACTATTAAATCATCTGGCATTTGTAAAGAAATTACTAATTTCTGTGGGTACACCATAAACGAAAAGAAATTGTCTTGTTTCCTGCCAACAAATTGTATTCCTGGGAGCAAGCTTGAATACAACTTCCTAGATGGCCTACCTCACGCCAGAGAAACAAGTTCATTTGACAGCCTACTTCAAACTACTGGCCACAAAGACCCAGCTCTCTGCAAGGAAAATACTGCAAGCCCTGGGGTTCATGGCCTCTTGCATTCTACTAATTCCATATTCAAGACTGCATATGAGGAAACTACAATGGTATCTAAAAAGCTTATGGTGTCAACATTCTCAAGGTCTAGAATCAATGATTCCTATCATACCTTGTCGAAAGATAGAGTTCCTTTGGTGGGCAGAGGCCTACCACCAAAACAAGGGACTGCAATTCACTCCTACCCCCTGCTGCCCAAACCCTAACGACAGACTCATAGGGTGCTCACTTGGCAGGGCAGTGCATTCAAAGCAAATGGAACCCAAGTCAAATGCACCTGCATATCAATCAAAAAGAAATGTTAGCTGTACAGAATGCTCTGACACCCTTCAAGGACCACATTCTTCCAGGATAATTATTGGTAAAGACGGACAACACCACAGTTATGTGGTACATAAGCAGGGGGGAACCCACTCATACCCGCTCTGCAGACTAACCATGGCTCTGTGGAACACAGCCTTGAGCTACCAAGTGCACCTACAAGCTCAGTTCCTGCCAGGAAAGCTAAATACACTGGCAGATGACCTAAGCAGAAATTTCATGGACCCACACAAGTGGAAACTGGAAACCAAGATATTCAACATGTTGAGAAACAAATGGGGGGAGCCCAGAGATAAATCTGTTTGCCTCTCCTCAGAACTACCAATTGGACAAATACTGCACAAGGACACCCCACAAACAAGATTGGAAAGTGGATGCCCTGTCCTTCACCTGGAAAAACCCATCAGTTTATGCCTTCCCCCTCTGCCTCTCCTCTCCAAAATGCTACTAAAGATCAATCAGGACAAACCAAGGACAATACTGATTGCACCAGACTGGCCACACCAACTCTGGTACCCCCTCTTGCATAGTGTGTCACTGCACTTGCCTCAGACCCCTGCCCTGCTTTCCCAGTAGGAGGGCCATATTCTGCACCCACAGCTTCAAACCCTGATCCTTGCTGCCTGGCTAATTACCTGATCTCTCCGTTACCATCCCTCAGTAAGCAAGTGATGGCTGTCATTTTGGAGGCAAAGAGGCCTAGTACTAGACAATCGTATGCTGAAAAATTGAAAAGATTCTGTTCCTGGAGCCAAACTCAGGATGGGCACAGCTGTGCCCAATTTACCTCATATTCTTCAGTACTTAACTGAGATGCTTCACAAGGGCCTTTCCTTTTCTTCCATCAAAATTCATGCCTCAGCTATTTCAGCACATAACAATACAGAGCCACCCCTCTTCTGTCATCCACTGCTGAAACAATTCCTTAGAGGGGCCAAAAATGTAAGACCACCAAGGAGAGCCCCTACTCCAGCCTGGGACCTTAACTTTGTATTGGAAAACTCAGTCTACCTCCCTTTGAGCCAGCTGCAAATGCAGAGTTGAAATTCCTTTCTTGGAAAACAGCTTTCCTTCTAGCCATCACTTCAGCAAGAAGGGTGCCTGAATTACAGGCCCTCATGGCAGTGGAGCCTTTCATCATCTTTCATGTGGACAGGGTGTCCCTCAGGACTAATCCTACCTTTATGCCCAAGGTGGTATCCAGTGTGGCCCTTAATCAGTCCATTAATTTGCCAGCCTTCTTTTCTAACCCACAGAACAAAGGGGAATGAATACTGCACTCCTTGGACGTGCACAGACAACTTAGATTTTACTTGGACAGGGCTAAGCCTCTCAGGAAATCTGAACAGCTGCTGGTTGCATTTGCCACAAGAGCAGAAGGGAAGGCCATTTCAAAGCAAATCATTTCTAAGTGGATAGGCCATTGCATTCATTTCTGCTATAAGCACGATGGAAAACCTACCCCCACAGAGGGGATAAGACCACATTCAACCAGGGCTGCATGTACTTCTACAACCTTTCTCAGCGGTGTCCCTACCAGGGACATCCTAGAAGCTGCTACCTGGAGTTCTGTGCATACCTTCACCAAGCATTACCACTTGCCAATGTTTTCTAAATCCAGAGCTGGCTTTGCCAGTGCAGCCTTGCAGGGCCTTATAGCTGGTTCTAATGCTATCTAATTATCTCCTCCCATCCTTAGCTTTGGGATGACTGCAACAGTACCCAAATGTGATGACTGCAGCAGTGAAACACGAAGAACATAGTACAGTTGTGTACACTTATCATAAATGTAGATGTTCAAGTGTATTCACTGTTGCAGTCCTGGTTACCATCCCTCCAGCCCCCAGACTTCTGTTGACTATACCTCTATTCTTGTTTACTATGCTTAAAGCTTTCTGGTGTATTTGCTTTTTTGTTGGAGGTGTGTAACCTTGTATACAATTGCTTCCCATTATGGGGGCACCTGACATCTGGGGCAAGAAAAACTGATGTAATGGCGTTGACTGCATGCTTTATACCCCTGACTACCTGACGTCATGGAAGATGAGACAGCAACCGATGCAGGACCCAAGACTTTGATAATCAGGCCGACTGAGGGCTACCTGCAAGCAGATAACCCAAATGTGATGACTGCAACAGTGAATACACTCGAACATCTACATTTATGGTAAGTGTACACAACTGTACTTTCTGCAGGAAGCCAAGAAACCCAATACAAGAATATCTTAGTCATCCAAGTAGAAGATATTTTCAGTCTCGTGAATTTCCTGAAACCAGGACCCATTGACAGTGTTAAGTCCCTCTGGTTCTCTCAAATTTTTGTGAATTACTTGCTCTTCAGTCAAAGTGCACTTGTCAGCTATTTCTGCCTGTTTGCCTCTATCTCCTCCAAATTTGAGGCTAAACAATTCTTAAAAGGCTTCCTTTATGTAAGACCACCCCGGAAAACTTTGGCAGCTCCCTGGGATCTTCTCTCTATATTAAAGAAGCTGATCCTTGCTCCTTTTGAGCTGGCAGCTTCTACTTCTTTGAGGTTTTGCTGCATGCACTAACCTCAACTAATGGCTTCTTCTTTCTTGGTGTTCCACAGAGAGTCTCTCTCTCTCCACGCCAGCCCTACCTTTATGCCTTAAGTGGTAAATGAGTTATCCCTAAACCAGCCCATCCATTTGTCTACCTTTTTCTCCACTCCACATTAACTCTGCAGAGAGGATTTTGCACACCTTGGATGTGCAGACAGCTTAGGTTCTACCTTGACAAAACAAAGGATATTAGGAAATCAGAACAATTTTGTCTCATTTCACCCTAGAGCTTTAGGGCTCCAAGTCTCTAAACACACCTTTTCCAGCTGCATCTCTAAAAACATTTCCTTCTGCTATGAGTACCATGGAAAAAGCCTCTCTTCTCCTGTTAAGGCACATTCTGTTGGTGGTGTTGCTTCCTCTGGCTCTGCTTTCAACGGAATGGAAGCTAACTCCATTCTGGAGGCAGCCAGTTGGTCTTCATTCCATACCGTCACCATATATTGCAAATTGGACATTTCCAAATCTAGGACAGGGTTTGCAGGGGCTATTCTCTGTGGCTTCATGGAAAGCTCCTCTGCCCCTTCCTCCTCCCTTTCCTCATGAGCTTTGGTATTCTTACTCATGTTAAGAGTACTGCAACAGAGGAATAGAAGGACATAGATTAGATGTGTAAAATCTTACCATAATGATAATGTCCTTCTCTTCCCTTTCCTTTTGTAGTATTCCATCCCTCCCTCCTTCCCCTTGACTTTGTTTTTGCTTGGATGTACTTGACCTACATCCTGCCTTGAATGGATGTTCCTCCTGTGGCACTAAGTTCTGAGGAGGGTGCTTGTGTATGTCACTTTTATGGCCGATGTCCAACAGCAACCTACATGCGACGTAAGACACACCCCTAGTGTGTCTCCAGCTTAGCTCGTAATGTATTAATTTCTTGCTTAGCAACAGCTGTCACTATGCGCCTCAGACAGCTGTTGTTCATACTGTTTTTTTAGAAGTACAATTTTATTTGTTAAGCCCTCTATCATGCCAATAGCTTTACTGCCCTGTTCAATAACAGTTTGTTTAGAAGTCTTAATTTCAGTTTGTGAAACCTTTAAGAAATGTGAAAATTCTTGTGTAGAATCATTGGTGTCACATTGCATTTTATCAGACGCATTCCATTTATCGCAGTAAGTCTGAAAGTGACCCTTGAGGTCAAGATCCTGCTGGCTGCTAACTTTAGTAATCCAGTCTTTAAACTCCTGCAAATCAGACTGTAAAGTACAAACTTTGACGTCTTGATTACCCTCTAACAAATCTTTTGCAACAGGATATATGGAAACAGGAAACATTTCTTGTGCCTCAAGCATTATTTTTTCCTGATTGTGTTCCAGGTTCTGTACGATACGTTTATGACAAAGCATGCAAAAAGCAACATTTTAAATCATTGCAAATAGCACATTTTTGTGCATCCTGTGGCACTTTAGCCTTATGTACATACCAGTCAAAGGTAGAAATCCATTTACACAATGTTGGGTTATCTGTTTTACTTGACAAAGACTTACAGGTGCTAACATGTAGGTCATACCATGTATTTAAATAACTCCACTCATTTATATAAGGTTCTGACACATCAAAAGTAAAAGACAGAGTGCACTTTTTGGCATTTTCATGAATTGCCTTCATTGTTAAAAGAAAAACGGAAGAAAATATTTACCACAAATGTTCAGGACAAGGTGGCCAGTCTTGACACGAAGATCAGTTGTGGGAAAATTCTCTGCTGTCTTTTGGAAGATGCTGGTGTGACAAAATTTCGGCAGGAAAAATTTCGGTACCTTCTGGTTCACCAACCGTCTGAAGAAAAAATACTGTACTGCACCACAGTATTTCACCCATCGTAAATGGATGAAGTTTAGGAAGAGAAGAATATATTCTAAGAAAGTCTGAGCTGGAATGTCGCACTGTGAGAAGCACCTCTTCAGGCCACCTCCCCGGTCGTTTTGACTGGACTGCTCGCCACTGTTAAACTACCCTTAGTCAGGTAGTCTGTTCCTTTTACTCATTGAAAACCCTGAGACAGTTCTGCTGTTATGACATTCATTTACTGCGCACAAGGTTTACATCTAGCATGACAATAAAAGTTTTACACACCCAAGCGTAACTTCAGCTACAGCATCAGGTCTGCAAGAATAGAAGAATCAAAGTCCCAATACAAAATAAAAAGTCCCAGTCTTTATAGTGTCTTTTCTGCCTGCATCAGCAGTTTAGAGAATTTGTCAGAATAATAAGTCTTTCCTTTGAAGCTGGTTTGCTGACAGTTTGTTTTCCATATTTTAAACATTCTGTCCTGAAGAATAACAACTCTGTCCTTGGCTTATCTTGCACGTCCTGTTGACGAGACACAGCTGCATAAGATAGTTCATTTTGACCTTTTTTAGATAATACATTTTACAAAGCTGCATAGTTTATAAGAGATAACATATTTTACTTCTGATTCTTATTAACAATGAATGCCAAGCTATATAGTTTGCCAAGTCAGCTAGCCGAGTTCAAACTGAGTACACTCTTCAAACCTAAAATGCAGAACATTATTTCACATTTTTAGAGAAAATACACAGAAATCCATGTAATGGATAATTTTGTTACTGAAAGTAAACTTTGTTTTGGTTTCTGCTTGATTAAACAATACGTGGCAATCTTGACAAGTACATATATATTTAAAAGCATCAGAAAGGTGAATCTCATAGAACATAGGCACATTTGTGTTTTTGTTGTGCCTATGGTTTGAAAGCCTAAGATGCACTTTATTAACCACTAACACTGCTCAAGAATGTGATGGGTATTTTTAAACACTATTCAAGTTCAATGAAAGATGGAACAGTAAATGACCATTTTAGAAAGATGAAGTAATGGTAAAAGTGTTAAGTGTGGTGGGAAGGTAGAATGGCAATAGTGCCTTTTCCTGTCACTTCTGAGATATTTATTTGTATTAAACAGACTTTTTTTAGATTACTGAGAATCATTTGGGTGATGATGTTTTTAGCCATAGAAGTCCTGTAATGAAAAAGGAGGACTGTGTTACTTAACCAAGTTTTTTCTCATTTTTCCATCAGACGTACGGGCAGTAATATTAGTGGAACCAGCAGTGACATTAACCTTGATGATCAGGTATGTTGTTTTACTTTTTTGCTGCCATTTCATGAAATAATTCACTCTTGCTTCCTCTTAAAATTTGAGGAACCCCATCTTTAATGTAGGAGTATTTTTTTGTCTCAGTCAGATATAACTTTTCATACTTTTCCAAATTATACAGTTGTAGCCATTTAAAGTATGCTGTCAAACTCTTTTAATCTGTGTCGATTTGTATTAATTTATTTTAAAGCTTCTAGTAAACTTCGTTGTGCTTCACTTAGTTTTATACCTTCACACCCCATGTGCCTTAATTTTAGACTGTTAGTGAGTCTGTCTTAACTTGACACTTCTACTAGATCACCCCTGGAATGGACATACCATTGCTTACTGGGATTACTCGGTCAACAGACTGCTCTTATATGTTCATGTGGGATTCCTTTGAAAACCATTGCTTTTTTTGGATGATACTGATACGTGACTAAGTGGTTCTGCTTTTATTTTTGCACAACCTGTCGTTTTCTGGACATACGGCTTCAGGCTTGTATCTAGCTGACTTTTGTCTGTATTAATCTGACTTTAAAGTTGTACTGATATGTATTTCTGTTTTATGTGTATCAAGAAAAAAATCATAGCAGATAATGTTTCTTGGATGAAAGCACAGTGCATCTTTTTAATCTCTGTTCTTTTCGGTACAATGAATGCCTGGATTCTACTGATATTCGTCGTGTTTCACTGTTGTAGTCATCACACTTGGGTTATCTGCCTGCAGGTAGCCTTCAGTCGGCCCGAATATTAGAGTCTTAAGATTTCTGCATTGGATGCTGTCGCTTCTTCCATGACGTCAGGTCGTCAGGGGTATAAAACAGGCAGCTGACGCCATTACATCAGTCTTTCTTACCAAGGAGGAGCCCGAAACAAGCAGTTCACAAGTAGCAGTCGGCCGCTACCTGAAATTTTCGTTTTTCTAGTTTCAAACCTGAAGTCTTCTAAAGCTAAGTACCCCTTTGGGGATCCTTTTTTCTTGCTCTAACCGATGTCAGAAAAAGTTAACAACTGTCTTGCCTGTGGAAAACAAATACCTCACAGGATTTTCATTCTTACTGCGTCACCTGTTTAGGCCCAGACCACGACGTCCCTCACTGTTGGTTTTGTGCCTTATTTAATGCCCGAACCATTTGTCGGGCTATCTTTGTCGCTAAATTCTTTCGCTCTCCATATTCCGAAATGGCTTCGATAAGCCATTCGACTACCGATCTTCCAAAAAAACGTAAAGATAAAGACAGAGACAGACCGCATAGGTCCAGAACTGCCGACAACACTTCCGTTAAGTTAGTCGCCAGTCTGCCGGTACTCCAGTGAGGCTCTTTCGCAGCCCCTGATACCCACCTCTACAGATTCGCAGGCCTCTGCTGAGACCCATTTGGAGTCCAGTATGCCACGAGATGCTTCTTTGACTTTGGAACATGCGGATGTCTCTACCTTGCATGGGTCTGGAGCCGCTGTATAGGCATCGGCTTCTGAGGGTGTATTCCGACCTACCGATGTTCGAATTAAATCGACGACTTTGTTTTTAGCTAAAACTACCGAGTTTCTGAGGCCCAGAGTACACACTATGCCTAGAAAACTGATGACCAAAGCGCATGCTCAAGCTCCCATACCACAAAAGCAAATGCTTAGAATGGCTGAAGATCTTATTACCCTTATTAGGGGAAGCCAGCCTTCCCCTGCTAAGAGACAAAGAATTGAGTTTCATTCTGATTCTACAGGCCAGGAGTCCGATGATTCTGCCCCTTCAGATTATCAAGACATGTCCTTATTTACCTATGAGGATTCAGATGCAGAAGAATCCATTCCCTCTGCCTTCCCTCCAGAGGATTTTTCTTTTGGTGAAACCTTGCATACTTTAAGAGAGCATTTCCACTGGGAATGCCAGGACTACCCTCAGTCCAAAAAGAGACTCTGAGAATTTTTAGAGTTGCTCCAGCATAGGCCTCTAACTATACACCCTCTCTTGGCTGTTGTAGATAATGTTTTTATAGATTCCAGTCTTACTCCAGATACTTTACCCCTGGCCTTAGGAAACCTGACCGGTACTACAGAGTACCTGATTCTCACAAATTTCTCTTCAAGAATCCTACAGCGGATCCAGAGACCATTCCCCAAGGACCTAAAGGTAATAAGGCTGCTACAGACAAAAACTCTACCCCTTCAGACAGGGATTCCAGAGCTTTAGACAGATGGGGATAAGATGGTATGTACCTCTGCAGCTCTTGCCATCAGGGCATTGAATTGCCAGTTTCACATGTTGAAGTACCAGCAGCATATTATGGAACTAATTAAACAAAAAAATGGTGTTATTTCCAGATTGTGCAGAAAATAAAGATTTATAAGGGCAAATGCATTCTGCAAACCAAGTTAGTAAGTATACTTTGCAGTGTGGCTTTGATGCCCTAGACGCATCTTGCAGGGCTGCAGTCACTGGGTCTGTACTGGGAAGGCATGCTTTGCTGAAGGAACAAACTTTGCCAGATCGTGACAAATCCAAATTACTAGACTCTCCTTTAAACAAGGATTGTTTATTTGGCACCAAAGCAGAAGAGGTTCTTAAAAAGATGGAAGAAAAAGCTAAAGCTATGCAAACTGTTAAAGAATTCTCACAAGTGTAACCACCTAGATTCAGTAGGCATTGGCCTTCTAAAAACTGGTCCTTTCCAGCCCCTTCCAGGCCTTCTCAGACCAAACCCAGGGGAAACAGGCCACCCAGACTGCAGTCTCAGGGTATGCTGACATCTAAACAATGGAGTGCCCCCACCTCAAAGGCAAGGAGTGGTAAGCCACCCCTTTATGGAAAAAGTTCACAATGACTTTTCATTTATCCTTCCCAGCCATTCCCAATTATACTTGTGCCCCTAGGAGGAAAGCTTGCCCTTCATGCAAAAAACTGGATGTCCATTACTCAGGGCAGATGGGCCTAAACATTGAATCCCAGGGATACATATTCTACTTACATACACTGCCCACCCCAAGTGGGTTTCCAGACCTTCTTCTAAACCAGTGGGCAGAGGCTCAAAAGCAAGTGCTTTCCCTGCTCAGTATGAGAGCTATTCAGCCTGTTCCAGAAGAGCAAAGGGAGCACGGTTTTTACTCCAGATTTTTCCTGGTGCCCAGAAAAGAGGGCTGTTGGCACCCAATCTTGGATCTGTCAACTCTCAACACATTTCTGGTGGTCTCAAAATTCAAGATGCTTACCCTGCAACAGCTTCTCCGTATGTTAACCAGGGAGGCATGGTTAGTCACTCTAGGCTTAAAAGAAGCTTTATCTGCACATCCCCATCAGGTAGTCTTGCAGAAAATATCTACGATTTAGGGTAGGCTGTATGCACTATCAGTACTCTGCACTTCCCTTTGGCTTATCTGCTGCACCCAGAGTATTCACAAAGTGCTTGGCTCTGGCCATTGTATAATGCAGGCAGAGAAATATCCAAATTTTCCCATACTTGGACGATTGCCTGATTCAGGCGGACAGTCAGGAATTGCTACTTCAGCACCTGGCATTTCTAAAAAGCCTTCTCACTTCATTGGGGTTACAACAGCAACGAAAATAAATCAAATCACCATTGGTACCCAGTCAAAAGATTGTATTCCTGGGAGCAAGCTTGGACACAACTTCCCAGATGGCATTTCTCGCGTTAGAAAAACAAGTCTACCTGACAAACTACTTCAAACAAATGGCCACCAAAACCCAGCTTTCTGCAAGGAAAGTTCTGTAAGCCCTAGGGTTCATGTATGTGTCCTGTTCATGTATCCTGCTAATTCCATATGCAAGACTGCATATGAAGAAACTTCAATGGTACTTAAGTCTTTGGTGCCAACATTCTCGGGACCTGGTGCCAACATTCTCAGGACCTGGTAACAGTCATTCCAATTATATATTGTCTAAGGGTGGAGTTTCTTTGGTGGGTAGAAGCATGCTACCACAACAAGGGATTGCTTTTCACCCAACCCCTTGCCCAAACCCTGACAACAGACGCATCAGACTATGCATGGGAGGCTCACATGGCAGTCAAATGCATTCAGGGCCACTGGAGCTCAGGCCAAATTCTCCTGCACATCAGTCAAAAAGAGATGCTAGCTCTATAGAATGCTCTGACAGCCTTCAAATACCTAATCCTTTCAGGACAACTGCTTATAAAAACAGACACCACAGTTATGTGGTACATATACAAGCAGGGGGGAACCCATTCTTACCCACTATGCAGGTTAGCCATGGCCCTGTGGAACACAGCCTTGAGCAACTAAGTGCATCTACAAGGTCAGTTCATGCCAGGCAAACAAAATTCACTGGCAGGTGACTTAAGCCGAAATCTCCTAGACCCACATGAGTATAAATTGGAGCCCAGCACCTTCAATCTTCTAACCCAGAGGTGGGGGACACCGGAGGTGGACCTCTTTGCCTCCCCTGAGAACCACCAGTTGAGCAAATTTTGTACCAGGAACCCTCACAGCAGGGCCTGGAAGGTGGTGCTCTATCCTTCCAATGGGAAAACATCTCAATTTATGCCTTTCCCCCCTCTGCCCCTCCTCTCAAAAGAACTACTCAAGATAAAACAGGACAGGCCAAGGGCAATCCTTATTGCCCCAGACTGGCCACACCAGCACTGGTACCCAGTCTTACACAGTCTGACAACAGTGCCACCCTGGCACCTTCACCAGAATCCTACCCTGCTGTCTCAGCAGGAGGGACAGATTTTGCATCCACAGTTGCAAACCCTAAACCTTGCAGCCTGGCTTATCCCCCAAATACACAACCAGCAACCCTCAGCAAACAGGTGCTATCTGTCATCCTATGCTGAAAACTGGAAAAGATATTGCTCTTGGAATCAGTCTCAAGGAAAAGACACAGTTGTGCCCTCCTTACCTCTAGTCCTGGATTACCTAGCAGAGCTACTCCACAGAGGCCTGTCCTTCTCCTCCATTAAGATTCATGCCTCTGCCATCTCAGCTGATTATAACACTGAGCCACCTCTATTTTCTCACCCTCTCATCAAACAATTCCTGAGAGAGGCTAACAACTTAAGGACCCCTAGAACAGCACCCACCCCTGCCTGGGACCTTTACTTTGTACTGGAAAAGCTCACGCTTCCCCCATTTGAACCTGCTGCTTCAGTGGAGTTAAAATTTCTCTTGGAAAACAGCCTTGGTTTTAGCCATAACTTCAGCAAGAAGAGTGTCCGAGTTACAGGCAGTAATGGCTGTGGAACCCTTCGTTTTCCATGCTGACAGGGTTTCCCTCAGGACTAACCCGTCCTTTATGCCTAAGGTGGTGTCTAGTGTGGCTCTAAACCAATCCAATCCATCCATTTGCCAACTTTCTTCCCTAACCCTCAGAGTAAAGGGGAAAGGATCCTGCACTCCTTGGACGGGCACAGACAACTCGGGTTCTACCTTGACAGGACTAAACCTTTCAGAAAATCTGACCAGCTGCTAGTCAGCTTTGCTACAGGGGCAGAGGGCAAGGCCATTTCAAAACAAACCATTTCTAAATGGATAGCACACTGCACCAATTTGTGCTACAAGCACCATGGAAAAACTACCCCACAGGGGATCAGACCACATTCCACTAGCGCTACTTCCACCTCTGCAGCATTTCTCAGGGGAGTCCCTACCAGGGATATTCTGGAAGCTGCAACTTGGAGTTGAGTGCACACTTTCACCAAGCATTACCACTTACCTTTTTTTTTTCTAAATCCAGAGCTGGATTTGCTACAGCAGTCTTACAAGGCCTGCTAGCCAGCCCTAACACGTTTTGACGGTCTCCACCCTTGCTCAGCTTTGGGAATCAACCCAAGTGTGATGACTGCAGCAGTGAAACATGAAGAACATAGTACAGTTGTGTACACTTAGCATAAATATAGATGTTTGAGTGTATTCACTGTTAATAGAGAGATAATACTAGAGAGATGCATACACTCTCAGGTCTCAGACTACCTCCTTACTAAAAACCTCCTTTCCAATACTCAGCATGTTTTCCGACCAAACCATAGTGCCACCACTGCCTTACTCTCCTTTATTAACACTATCCTTCAGCATAAAAACAATGGCTTTCTCTCCTCTTCTACTTTCCTAGACCTATCTAAAGCATTTGACATGGTCCCACACAACCTATCTCTGTCCTCAATAACCTATCCTTCTCTCAATCAGTCACCAACTGGTTTCAGAGTTACCTGTCTGACCGCCAACAATCCATTGTATGGCAGAATGACATATCTCCCCAACTACCTGTCTCCATAGGGGTTCCCCAAGGATCCATTCTTGGACCCCTACTCTTCTCTGTTTTCACCAATAGTCTAGCCTCTGCCACCAATCATGGCACACTCATACAGTACGCAGATGACTCGACCATCATCTTCTCAGCCCAGTCCCTGCCCAAACTGCAAAAAGTCACACAGGAAGACTTTTCCTCTGTTGAAACTTGGTTATCCCATGCCCGATTAATACTCAACCCAAACCAAACTAAACTACTCATCTTCCAACCCACCAAACATACTCAAAACAACTCTCACTTTAACATCACAGCAAAAGACAACACCACTATATACCCAACTGAACACACCAGATTGCTAGGAGTGGAAATAGACAATAAACTAAAATTTGACATTCACATATCCATGACCATAAAAAAGTCCACAAAAAACTAGCAGCGTTATACAGAAATAAGCAACTTCTCACCAAAGCAGCAAAGATTTCAATAGCAAATTCCCACCTTATCTCCACCCTACTTTATGCCTCTCCAATATATACCAACCTAAGGCAATGCGATCTAAATAAGCTAGAGACATGCTACAACAAAATCGCCAAATTTGCTACCGTAGTCACCACTGTCTCTCACTTGCTGAACTGGGCTGGCTTGAACTCCCTCACCTCCTTCAGTGGTATCAACTCTCACTCACCCATAAACTAGTAAACCATCCACTAAATGCCCCATCCCTCCAGAATCTACTCCAACCCTATCGCACCACCAGACCACTAAGATTCATCAACAAAAATCACTTGCAGATCACTAAAGCCAATAACTCTGCTGGTGAAGCACTATTCTCTTGCACCATAGCCAAATTATGGAACTCCCTCCCACCCACAATTACCTCCATACCATCATGCACCCACTTCAAAACTTTACTAAAAGCACACCTAAAAACATGCTGGCTATGCCCTTGCAACTCCCACTCTAATATCACCCACCCCATCCAACCACTACCTTTCTTTCTACTCCACTAACTACCTTGATTATAGCAAGCTCAGATGCTCATAAGCCTAGTACTTATTATACAGCAGGAACTTCTTATTGGAGCATTTGTTAATGTCTGTTATGTACTTCACAGATAAAGATTCTAGTTGTCTACTGATGTACTATGTTCTTCATCTGTAAATATGTTGTAAGTAATTGCTATGTTAAATTGTTAATCACTATGTAATCCAATGTAACTACTGTCTGTTTATTTTAACTGTGGAGCTTTTCTCCCCGGGCCTCTGCTGAAAATGGACCTACGTCCAGTCGGACACTCCCGGTCAACAAATGTAAAATAAATACAGTCCTGGATGTCCTTCAAGGATGCATCTGCAGTCCTAACATATGGGTTGTCCTGCCTCAGGCAGCCCTTCGGTCGGCCGGATTCCAAAGTCTGGGTCTGGCCTCGGCTGATGTCGCACTTCACCCGACGTCATAGCTGCTGTCAATTGGGTATAAAGGCATCAGCCGACGCCATTTTCCCCAGTCTTTCTTGCCGCGTGGCGCCCGAAGCAGAAGCTGTTCGCAAGTGCCGGTCGGTCAGAACCAGAGATTACTACTACCGAAGACTTCTAAAAAGCTAAGTACCCCGTTGGGGGCTCTTTCTTGCCTCAGCCGATGTCAGAAAAAGTAAATAACTGTTTAACTTGTGGGAAACAAATACCTCATAAGGATTTCCACTCTTACTGCCTTCCTTGCTTAGGCCCAGACCACGACGTAGCAGCTTGTCTAGCCTGTGCTTCCTTCAACCGACGGACACTTAGACGTCGGTCGGAGTTTGCAGAGGAGTTTTTCGGCCCCGCTTTTGCTTACAACATGCCGTCGGAGACTCCGACTTCACAATTAGCTAAAAAGCGTAAGGAAAAGGACCGACACGGTTTCGGCCGAAACCGCGGTTAAGCCAACCGCGAGTGTCTCTGTTTCGGCTGAAACCAAGTCCTCGGTTCTTCCTTCGGCCGGGATGCTCCTACAACCGAGGCCTCTTCCAGCATGGCTGAATCTGCTACTGATTTTCCACCTGCTGTTGCAGGTTCTCAGGATTTATCAGATACTATTCCCTTAGACATATCTACTCCTGCACGTGGAGCTGCTAGGCCCCCTGCATCCATGTCTATCAAGGCTTTTTCTAGGGCTAAAGCAGCTAAATCTTCTAAGGCCTTGCCTGCTAAAACCCCCTCACACAGGCCTAGCTGTAGTACCCAAATACTTAGCCTGGCAGAGGATCTCATTTCTTTGATCAGGGGATCCCAACCTCACCCTGACAGGGCCTCTCATCCCCCTCCAGAGAAGAGGCCTAGAGCAGAGCCCCCTGAGCCAGTTTCTACAGACTATTCCTCTGATGATTCAGAAAACTCAAATCCTCCAGTAGGCCCTTATTCTCCATATGAGGACTCTGACGCAGAAGACTCCATTCCTTCTGCCTCTCCTCCTGAGGAATTTTCTTTTGGGGAAACCTTGCATGCTATGAGAGAACAATTTCAATGGCAGGGCCAGGATTTTTCAGATTCTAGGAAAAGGCTTAGGACCTTTTTACATTTGCCACAGCATAGGCCTTTAGCCATTCCTCCAGTACTTACAGTTGTGGATGATGCATTTAATGATGCTTGTACTGCCCCTGACTCTCTTCCCCCAGCCCCTGCTAAGCCCGACGGATACTACAGGGTCCCAGACACACATTATCACTTGTATAAGGCTCCTATTGCAGATCCTGAAACTATTTCACAGGGCCCCAAAGCTGTAGCAGCTACCTCTGCCAAAAACCCCCTCCCCTCTGAAAGAGAATCTAGAGCATTAGAGAGATGGGGTAAAAAAGTTTATACTTCTGCTACTCTTTCGGCTAGGGCCTTAAACTGTCAATTCCACATGATTCTGTATCAGGAATTTTTGTTAGATCAGCTAACTAAAAAACTGTCCTCTCCTGAACCTATAGACCGTAAGTCCCTTCAGGATTTGGTACATAACACTCAGCAGGTCAGTAATCATTCCTTAAAATGCGGCTATGATGCACTGGAGGCTTCCTTTAGATCAGCTATGACTGGTACAGTGATCAGAAGGCATGCATGGTTAAAAGAGCAATCCTTACCAGACCATGTAAAGTCAAAGCTCCTAGATGCTCCCATGGAAAAACAGTTTGTTTGGCTCCCCTGCACAGCAAGTGTTAAAGAAGGTGGAAGAAAAAGCAAAATCTGTCCAAACAGTCAAGGATTTCTTACAGGTCCAGCCTCCGAGGTTTAGTAGGAATTGGCCTTCGAAGAATTGGTCCTTTCCAGACACCACCAGAGCACAGAGAGGCAGAAATAGGCCCAAGAGGCAGAGGTCAATCCAGAGGTGCCTACAGGGACGACAGTGGCAGCCTAACAACCAGAGAAGTACTGCCACAGATCCAGCCACTACCACTTCCACAGGACAGTCACAGTGACTTGGCTCTGATACCGCCTACCAGGGAACAACTAGAAGCACCCTTAGGCGGAAAGCTAGCCTTATTTTCAGTAAACTGGCATTACATTACAGGAGACAAATGGATTTTACAGACAATAGACGAAGGTTACAGGTTTCACTTCCATACTCTACCAAGGAAGAGAGGAATGCCAAACCTACCACCAAACCAAAAAACAAATGCTCTAGAACAAATCGACCACTTACTAAGGATGAGAGCTATAGAAAAGGTACCGTCTATGGAACAAGGACAAGGATTTTATTCCAGACTTTTCCTAGTACCAAGAAAGGAAAACCAATGGAGACCTATTCTCGACCTGTCCGCTCTGAACACATATCTCATTGTCCCAAAATTCACGATGCTGACCCTACAGCAACTTCTTCCCATGCTGGGCAAGGAGTCTTGGCTGGTGACTCTAGATCTCAAGGAGGCATACCTGCACGTCCCTATACGACCAGATTGCAGAAGATACCTCAGATTTCTTGCAGGATCAGAGCATTATCAATTCTCAGCATTGCCTTTTGGCTTATCTACTGTGCCCAGAGTATTCACGAAATGCCTGGCATTAGTAATTGCTCATTGCAGGCTTCAGGGAATTCAAATTTATCCATACCTGGACGACTGCCTGTTACAAGCGGACAACAAAAACAAATTAACAAAAGATTTGAGAAAGGTTATTCACCTATTGCAAGCCCTGGGATACACAGTCAACATAAAAAAGTCAAGGCTGATACCATCCCAAAGGATAACTTTCTTGGGTGCGGAGCTGGACACATCAAATCAAATGGCATTCCTCACAGCAGAAAGGCAAAAGCAACTACCACTCTATTTCATGGCATTAACAACGCAGAACCAGCTTACAGCAAGGAAAGTCCTGCAAGCCTTGGGTTACATGGCATCCTGCATAATATTGATTCCACATGCCAGACTACATATGAGGAAGTTGCAATGGTACCTAAGGAATTTATGGTCTCAGCACAAGCACAGCCTAGAAGCCCAAATTCCAATAATTCCATGCCTGAAGCAAGAATTCCAGTGGTGGGCTCAGGCCTGTCAATTGAACAAAGGACTGCCTTTCCACAGCCCTCACCCAAGCCAGACTATCACCACGGACGCCTCAGACCTCGGTTGGGGGGCACACATGGTGGACAAGTGCATACAAGGCTTATGGACACAAGACCAGCTGAACCTACACACAAATCAAAAAGAGATGCTGGCAGTAAAACAGGCAATTCAGACATTCAGACCGTTTCTTCAACAAGGTCATTTGCTGATAAGGACGGACAACACCACAGTTATGTGGTATATCAACAAACAGGGAGGCACACATTCATATCCTCTATGCCGGATGGCAATGGACCTCTGGAATGTGGCCCTGAACCTCAACATTCAGCTCCAGGCCATATTTGTGCCAGGAAAAGAAAATATACTAGCAGACATCTTAAGCAGAACTACCACGGATGTCCACGAATGGATGCTGCATCCAGACATCTTCAAATCCATTACAAAGAAATGGGGACTACCAGAAATAGACCTGTTCGCATCCCCGCACAACCACCAATTAAAAAAATTCTGCACAAGGACATACCACCCACTTGCTTGGAAGGTGGACTCCCTATCCTTCAGTTGGGAAAACCTGACAGCATATGCATTCCCACCTCTTCCTTTGATGCACAAAGTGCTACTGAAGATCAAAGAAGATCACCCAAGGATCATCCTGATAGCTCCAGACTGGCCGAGGCAGCATTGGTACCCGCTACTGAGGAGTATGTCTCGGGCACACGCATGGCCTCTACCTCTAGTTCCTTTACTGCTAACACAGAACAACTTCAAAATCCTGCATCCAAACTTGAAAACACTGCAGCTAGCTGCTTGGAACATTACATAAAACAAAATAACTCAGATTTATCTCAAAGGGTTAAAGACATTATCCTGGAGGCTCGCAGACCCTCCACAAGGAAAACTTATTCAGCAAAATGGAAAAGATACCTCATTTGGAGTGCAGCAAAGGAGAAAATGTATCATTGGCAAACATAGCTAACATCCTGGAATATTTAGCAGAGCTTTTCCACAATGGCCTGTCTTACTCCTCCATTAAGATTCATGCATCAGCAATTTCAGCAGAATACAACATGGATCCTCCACTCTTCTCTCATCCTCTACTCAGGCAGTTTCTGAGAGGAATTAAAAATGTAAAGCCTCCAAGGAAGCCACCTTTGCCTACATGGGACCTGAACTTTGTGTTAGAAAAGTTAACACTTCCCCCTTTTGAACCAGCAGCAACAGCAGAATTACAGTTCTTAGCTTGGCAAACTGCTTTCCTGCTTGCAATCACTTCAGCAAGAAGGGTTTCTGAATTACAGGCATTAATGGCAGTACAGCCCTTCCTTATCTTCCATCAGGATAGAGTGTCCTTGAGAACTAATCCTACTTTTATGCCGAAGGTGGTCTCCAGGGTATCATTAAACCAAGCAATCCACCTACCAACATTCTTCCCCAACCCACAGAACAGGGGGGAAGGACTACTGCATACCTTGGATGTGCACAGGCAATTGCGCTACTACCTGGACAGAACCAAGAACAATAGAAAAACTGACCAGCTTCTGGTAGCATATGCAACAGGAATGGAAGGAAAAGCAATTTCAAAACAGACAATCTCAAAATGGATAGGAAATTGCATTAGATTTTGTTATTCTTTTCATGGAAAGACAACTCCAGAAAACATCAGACCTCACTCCACAAGGGCTACAGCCACTACTACACCTTTCTTACGAGGAGTGGCTACCAAAGACATTTTAGAGGCTGCTACTTGGAGCTCCGTGCATACATTTGCCAAGCATTATAATCTACATTTATACTCCAGATCCCGAGCAGGTTTTGCCACTGCTGTTTTGCAAGGGATCTTAACTACACCATAATCTTCTTAGTGCCTCCTCCCCCAGTTTGGCTATGGTATTCTACCCATATGTTAGGACTACAGATGCATCCTTGAAGGACATAGTACAGTTTTGTACCTACCATAAATGTAGATGTCCGAGAAGTATGCATCTGCAGTCAGGATTACCCACCCTCCTTCCCCTCTGTGGTACTCCTAGGGTATTTGCCCATCTTGTAGCTAGCTGGGGGAATCTATTATGGTGTATTTGTTTGTATATATGTATATACATGTTTATTTTTATTTGCTCTCTACTGTTTGGAATCATTCGCATTTATCCAAATTTAGCCTTCCTAGAGGGCACCTGGCATCTGGGGCAAGAAACACTGAGGAAAATGGCGTCGGCTGATGCCTTTATACCCAATTGACAGCAGCTATGACGTCGGGTGAAGTGCGACATCAGCCGAGGCCAGACCCAGACTTTGGAATCCGGCCGACCGAAGGGCTGCCTGAGGCAGGACAACCCATATGTTAAGGACTGCAGATGCATACCTCTCGGACATCTACATTTATGGTAGGTACAAAACTGTACTTTTCCCTCCCTCCAGCCTCCTGCTTTTCTCTGTCTTTCTACCTCTCCTCTCTGTGGCCATTTTTAATGGCTGTGGTATTTACTTTTTACTGGTGGTGCTCCCCAACATCTACTAGCTTCCTATTTGGGGGCTCTTGACATTTGGGGCAAGAAAAACTGATGTAATGGCATCGGCTGCCTGTTTTATACCTCTGACGACCTGATGTCATGGAAGAAGCGACAGCATCCGACGCAGAAATCCTAAGACTCTATTAATCGGGCCGACTGAGGGCTACCTGCAGGCAGATAACCCAAGTATGATGACTGCAACAGAGAATACACTCTTAACATCTACATTCATGGTAAGTGTACACAACTGTACTTTCCTCATTCAGAAAAGAGAGTCTATCAGTCACTTAAGCATTTTTCCTGAATGCACTCCCAACATTTTGTAACTGCTCACCTCTGTGGATCTTCATTTTCTTCCCTATTGTTTATTTCTCAGTAAAAACATTTTTGTAATTACCTAGAATTTGTCCATTATCCATACCATGACAGCTTTCCACTGAATTAAACAAATTCCCAAATTTGATTCTGTTGCCATCTGTACAGTTGTTATTTCTGTAATGTGTGGTATTTATATCAGCACATGGCAACAGAAATTGGAAAAGGGCATTTTACTGGTCAAGGGTGTTGATACTTTGCTGAACTTATTTGTATATGTTTCCAGTTTTCAACCACTTGTATATTTTTCTATGTTCATCGTGTTTCACTGCTGCAGTCATTACACTTGGGTTATCCTGCCGTCAGGCGGGCACGCAGTCAGCCTGAGTTCCAAAATCTTGGTCCGGCATCGGTTGCTGTCGCCTCTTCCTTGACGTCAGTGCGCCAGGGGTATATAAGAAGCAGCCGACGCCATTTTCTTCAGTCTTTCTTGCCGCGCGGTGCCCGAAGCAAAAGCAGTTCGCAAGTGCTGGTCGGCCGACTCCTGAGATTTCAAATTCGATTTCAGAACCGAAGTCTTCAATAAAGCTAAATACCCCATTGGGGAAACTTTTTCTTGCCTCAGACCGATGTCAGTAAAAGTTAATAATTGTATTTCTTGTGGGAAGCAAATACCTCATAAGGATTTTCATTCTTACTGTATTCCATGCCTAGACCCAGATCACGACGTCACTAGTTGTTGGTTTTGTGCTAGATTTAACAAACGCACTATTAAACGTCAGTTTGATTTTGCTCGCCATTACTTTGGGCGAAAGTTTAATTATACAATGCTGTCAGAACAGCCGACCGGAATGCACAAAAAACGCAAAGATAAAGATAAGGAAAGGAATCCGAGGCCCAAAACTGACGACAAAGCCTCTTCTAGGCCAGTTGCCGGTTCGCCGGTTTTCAGTGAGGCGCTTTCGCAGCCCCTGACACCCGCTACCTCAGAACCACAGGCCGCGACCGACTCCCATGTGGAGGTGCCTAGGCCTCTGGATACTGAAGGTGTTGGGCCAACGGAGATTAACCCTTCAGATGGGTCCAGAGCCGCTGAGCAGGCATCGGTTTCTGAGGGTGTTTTCAGGCCTACTCAACTTACCATTGCAACTACAGCCAAGACTAAGCCTACATTAAAGACAAAGAAGCAAGTACAGCATTCACCTGGACAGGCCTCCATGCCTAAAAAACAGATGCTCAAGATGGCCGAAGACTTGATAACTCTGATCAGGGGTTCCCATCCCCTTCCTGATAAAAGGCCTAGGCAGGATACAGACTATGATTCCTCTGACCAGGTTTCAGTATATTCTGATTCCTCTTCAGACCAGGGATTCTGGTGCTGAAGAATCAATTCCTTCAGCCTCTACTCCTGAGGATTACTCTTTTGGGGAAACTTTACATACCATGAGGGAGCATTTCCATTGGGAGGGCCAGGATTACTCAGAATCCAAGAAAAGGCTCAGAGACTTTCTTTTGCTGCCTCAATACAGGCCCCTTGCTATTCCGCCAGTGTTGGACATTGTGGATGATGTGTTCTCTGAATCTAGTTTAAATCCTGATTCTTTACCCCCCAGCTCCAGTCAAGCCAGACAGGTACTACAGAGTCCCTGACTGTCACAAATTTCTTTATAAAAACCCTGTTGCTGACCCAGAAACTATTTCCCAGGGTCCCAAAGGGGTTAAGGCTTCCACGGCTAAGAATCCTGTTCCCTCGGATTGGGACTCTAGAGCGTTAGACAGATGGGGAAAGAAAGTTGACTCCTGTGCAGCTTTAGCAGTGAGGGCTCTAAATTGCCAGTTTCACATGCTTAAATATCAACAATACTTACTGTGTCAATTAAAAAAGAAGATGAGTACAAATGCAGAACAATCTGACTATAAGGAAATACAGGATTTATTGCATGCAGCTGAACAAGTGGGAAAGCATACTTTGCAATGTGGTTTTGATTCATTAGAAGCATCTTGTAGAGCAGCAGTTACAGGATCTGATTTGAAGGCATGCTTGGTTAAAAGAACAAAGTTTACCAGATCATGTTAAGGCAAAATTATTGGATGCTACTTTGCAGCAAGATAATTTATTTGGTATTAAGGCAGAAGAGGTATTAAAGAAAATGGAGGATAAGGCAAAATCTATGCAAACAGTGAAGGATTTCTTACAGGTACAGCCACCACGATTTAGCAGAAATTGGCCTACAAAGAATTGGTCCTTTCCAGTGTCCGACAGGCCACAAAGAGGCAGATACAGACGCTCAAGAGGCAGATCTCAGCCACAAGGTTCTTACAGACCACGGCAGTGGGGTGCTTCAAACCCAAAAGAAGGTGAGGATAAGTCACAACCTTACAGGAAACAGTCCCAATGACTTCCCTTTTCCAATGCCAAACTCTTCGCTTTTGGCAGCTCCCTTAGGGGGGAAACTAGGACTTTTTTCTCAAAACTGGCAAGCAGTCACCCAAGACAAATGGGTGTTGAATATTGTGTCAAGGGTTACAGGTTCCACTTTCACACTTTTCCAAGGCTAAAAGGAATGCCAGACCTGCCACAAAATCAATGGGCAGAGGCACAAAAACAAATTACAGCTCTCATGGACATGAGAGCTATTCAAAAAGTACCACAGCAGGAAAAAGGACAAGGATTTTACTCAAGACTCTTCTGGTACCCAGAAAGGACAAAGCCTGGAGACCCATTCTGGACCTTTCCACTCTAAATACTTACCTGGATGTTCCGAAATTCAAAATGCTGACATTACAACAGCTCCTGCCGTTGTTGGGCAAGAAAGCTTGGCTTGTTACTTTGGACCTCAAGAGGCATACCTGCATGTCCCTATCAGACAAAATTGCAGAAGATACCTCAGATTCATAGCTGGTTCAATGCACTACCAATTCTCTGCACTGCCCTTTGGCTTATCTACTGTGCCCAGGGTCTTTACCAAGTGCCTGGCACCAGTAATTGCATTTTGCAGACAATAATTGCATTTTGCAGACAAAAAGGAATTCAAATATATCCATATCTGGACGACTGCCTAATTCAAGCAGAGAGCAAGGACATTCTTCTACAGCATCTGGTGTTCGTAAAAGGATTAAGTTGCCTAGGGTACACAGTAAATGAAAAGAAATCAAAACTAGTGCCCTCACAAGAGATAATATTCCTGGGTGCCAGCTTAAATACAACGGCCCAGATGGCTTATCTCACGCCAGACAAACAAGGACAACTGATTCAGTATTTTCATTTGATGGCAACAAAGTCCCAACTCCTTGCAAGAAAAAATTCTGAAGGCCTTGGGATTCATGGCATCCTGCATACTACTAATTCCATATGCAAGACTGCATATGAGGAAATTGCAATGGTACCTAAAAAGTGTTTGGTCTCAACATTCTCACAGCTTGGATAATACCACTAATTCCCTGCCTACAACAGGAGTTTTGATGGTGGGCACAGGCATGTCATCTCAACAAGGGTCAGCCTTTCATTCTTCCCACTGCCAGGCAGACTTTAACAACAGACGCCGCGGATTACGCCTGGGGAGCACACATGGCAGGAAAATGTATTCAGGGCAAATGGACCACAGACCAAATGCATCTTCACATCAATCAAAAAGAGATGTTGGCTGTACAAAATGCCCTTACAGCTTTCAAGGATCTTCTGCATCCAGGACAATTACTATGAAAGACGGACAACACCACTGTAATGTGGTACATAAACAAACAAGGGGGCACTCATTCTTACCCCCTATGCAGACAAGCCATGACCTTGTGGAACACAGCTCTAACCTACCAAGTTCATCTGCAAGCACAATTCCTGCCAGGAAAGGAAAACACTCTGGCAGACGACTTAAGCAGAAACATCATCGATCCTCACGAGTGGAAATTAAATCCACAAGTCTTCAGCATGATAATGCAAAAATGGGGGTGCCCGGATATAGATCTTTTTGCCCCACCACTGAATTACCAACTACAAAAATTCTGCACAAGGACTTATCACACACAAGCATGGAAAGTGGATGCTCTTTCGTTCAGCTGGAAAAGCCAAAATGTTTATGCCTTCCCACCTCTGCCTCTCCTTACAAAGTTACTCCTAAAAGCCAGACAAGAAAAACCACAGATGATTCTGATTGCTCCAGACTGGCCACGCCAGCATTGGCACCCAATCTTAAAGAACGTAGCTCAAGGCCCATCTTGGATTTTGCCTCAAATTCCACACCTTCTGACTCAGCAAAACAATCCGATACTGCGCAGTCAGCTCAAAACCTTAAACCTGGCTGCATGGCAGATTCATTAGCCAAACAGACAACTTCTCTCTCTAAGGCTGTTATGGATGTCATTTTGGAGGCTAGGAGGCCTAGCACCAGGAAATCTTATTCATTAAAGTGGAAGAGATTATGTGCCTGGAACCAGGCTCAAAACCTTGATCCTCTGGTCCCTAACATTCTTCAGATACTACAATACTTGACTGAGATGCTGGACAAAGGACTATCCTTCTTTTCCATTAAGATTCACGCTTCTGCCATCTCGGCTCATTACAACACAGATCCTCCTATTTTCTCTCGCCCATTGCTAAAGCAGTACCTCAGAGGGGCTAAAAACATAATACCGCCCCGGAGAGCACCAGCACCAACTTGGGGCCTCAATTTCGTTTTGGAAAAGCTCATTTTCCCTCCTTTTGAACCAGCCAATTCAGCAGAGTTAAAATATATATCATGGAAAACTGCCCTGCTTCTGGCAATAACCTCAGCACGAAGAGTCTCAGAACTGCAGGCACTAATGGCAGTGGAGCGTTTTATCATTTTCCACCAAGACAGGGTTTCCTTAAGAACAAACCCTACCTTTATGCCTAGGGTGGTATCTAGTGTGGCTCTTAACCAAACTATTCACTTGCCAACATTTTATCCAAATCCCCAGAATAAAGGGGAGAGACTTCTACATTCCTTGGACATACAAAGGCAATTGCACTTCTACTTGGACAAAACAAAAGCTTTCAGAAAATCTGAACAATTGTTTGTATCATATGCTGCAGGATCACAGGGGAAAGCTATTTCAAAACAGACCATTTCAAAGTGGATAGGACACTGTGTCCAGTTCTGCTACACACAACATGAGAAACCTGTACCTAGTAATATTAGACCACATTCCACCAGGGCAACTGCCACTTCTACTGCCTACCTTAGAGGCGTACCTACCAAAGATATCTTGGAAGCTGCAACTTGGAGTTCAGTGCACACCTTTACCATGCATTACCATTTGCCTCTTTATTCTAGATCCAGAGCTGGCTTTGCCACTGCAGTGCTGCAGGGCCTCATAGCCACGCCAAATCCTCTATAGAACCAGCCACCCAAACTCAGCTTTGGGATTCTACCCAAGTGTAATGACTGCAGCAGTGAAACACGATGAACATAGTACAGTTTTGTACCTACCATAAATGTCGATGTTAGAGTGTCTTCACTGCTGCAGTCCAGGTTACCCACACGCCAGCCCCTCTTTCTCATCTGGGACTAACCTATACTACCTATGTGGTGTATTTGCTGGTTACTGAAGGTTTTATTTTTTACCTTTTTTGTATGGTTTATTAGCAATATGTATTGCCTACCATTTTTGGGGGCACCTGACATCTGGGGCAAGAAAATCTGAAGAAAATGACGTTGGCTGCTTCTTATATACCCCTGGCGCACTGACGTCAGGGAAGAGGCGACAGCAACTGACGCTGGACCAAGACTTTGGAACTCAGGCCGACTGTGGGCCCGCCTGACGGCAGGATAACCCAAGTGTAATGACTGCAGCAGTGAAGACACTCGAACTTCTACATTTATGGTAGGTACAAAACTGTACTTTGTAGAGAAGGAAGGTGCTGACACCATACTTTTCATGAGACACTAGAGGATGTAAAATATGTAATGCATTTTCTAAGCATTTTGTTTGGTTAGAATTGATCTCTGTGCAGCATAGATATGAGTTTCCCAGCATGCATCACTTTGACAGTAGTAAGTTGGGTGCTGACAAGGCATAAATGGGCACTGGGCCCAGTTACTTTGATTTTTTTCTGTGATTCGTGTATGTTTCTGCTTGTAGTACTAGTTAGAGTGGATTTGGATAAACTGTTTCACAGTGCACTATAACTAAGGGAATGACAACAGGAGATGGTTAAAAATAAAACTAAGAGTAAGGAGAGTGGGTGTTGGTGAGTAGTGCATGTTTGATAAGTTGTGTGGTGAAAGATTTTACACTTAATCCTGTACAGGCTAGCATTTATGTTGAGCCTCACCACATGTTGCAGGCTATGGTCTTGGTCTTTAAAGTGCAAAATGTTACTGCCTGTAACTGCATTAGTAAGCCAGGCCATCTCTGGTTAAAGGAGAGTCCCACGAAGCAAGACGCAGTGGAGTTGGGTGAGTTGTTAGGACTGATGGGACACTTGTGTTTTTGGAAGGTGTACTTAACAGTGCCATTAAGAAGAAAAAGTTGAATGTTAATACTTTAACTGTACCTACTTTCCTTCCTTCCTTTAGCACATTGAGGATCAGCAAGCACTTTTGTCTAATTATGAGCTGCCCTTGAAAGATATGGTACCAAAGAAGAAGCGACGAAAGCGGATCCCGGACAAACCCAACTACAGTCTTAATCTGTGGAGTATCATGAAGAACTGTATTGGGAAGGAGCTATCAAAAATCCCAATGCCTGTAAGTAAAAAAAAAAAAAAAAAAAAAAAATTGTCAGAATTATGTGTGATCATCTACATTGTTTTTGTGGGTATTTCCTATGGTTCTTTGTCTGTGTATATAAAATATTGCCGTTGATCCTCGGTCAGATAGGAGTACCTGAAATCCAGTATATGACACACATTGTGATTACTATATGTATGTAAATGTACTTGAACACATACCAAATTGTGGACCTTTGGTTGTTGTGAGCAGGTTTGGTTGAAAGACTGCTTTGTCAAATGCTGGAAATGTTGATTGTAATATCAGCATGTTGTAGGTTTTGATTATTTGCATGCAGGTAGGTGATTTTCTATTTGCAAATGCCGAGATGTTTGGATATAGTGAAAAGTTTCAGCATTATGAGTAGGGGGTGAGTGTATGTTAAGGTAAGGGCTACGTTAGGGGATAGGTTTGGTGTTGGACAGGTGTAGTGACTTTTGTTGCGTCTTGAGTGTTAGGGTTTAGGCATTTTATTTATTGGAAAAGGATAGCATTTGCTTTTCTTTTTTAAACAGTTTAGGTTCCCAATTTTATGCTTTGGAGTCTGCTAAGGTCGACCTTTATTTTTGATGATGTGTGCATTAATATTTTAAGAGGTAACTGGTATCTTACACAAATGAATATACACGCACATGAATATGGATGTGTATGTGTAATTAATTTAGACAGTGATTTTGTTCACTTTTACAACTGCATCACCATGCATGTTGTTGTAGCAGCATTCATAAGTGTATACCATCTGAAGGTGTTTCATTGTGCTGTGTGCAACTATGTGTGGATTATATAAGTTGATAAATTTAGGATCAACAAATTGATTTTTGATCACAAATGCAAAGTAGCTTTTTTAGTAGTCTGACCTGATGTTGTCCTCTTCATTTCATTAACCTATGTGTATCAGTTCTGATCCTTGGAACTGATTGGCCGCATTTTTTTACATCTTGAGCTTCCCAAATTGAGCTCCTCCCTATACCCACAGTGTCCCTCTCTCCCAACATACCCCACATCTCGTTTGCCACGCTTTGCTTCAGCAGTGAGTTTGCCTGGCTCTTGAGCTTCATCCAGATTATTGGGGTTTTTTGAGTGTTTTATTTTCTTTTTCTCTTATATTCTTCCTCTGCTTTTCAAGACCTGTAGTTGTTTTTGCCGTTATCACTTTCTTTAGTTTAAACTTGTCTTGTTCTGTTAGCAGAGTTTCTCTGTGATTAGATCTCTCTATCTCCCCCTCTCTCTCTCCTTTTCCAAAACTTCTTTCTCTCTTGCTCTCTCTCCCCCTTTCAAAAAAAAAAAAAAAAAAAACTTTTTTTTCTCCTTTTTCTCTCTCAGATGTCAGAGAAATCTGAGGGTTTCAAAAAATGCACTTCTGTGTGTCGTTCGTGCGGTCAGGATAAAACAGAAAAACTGTTTTGGGTTCGGTTCAAGCAGTTTTATTGTATACAAACACAGGATTAAGGCTTAGTAACGTAAACTGAAATAAACATATAAATTGACTACTGCACTCGTATATGTTAACACTGGCTGTTCTCTCAAAATGGCACTCCTGCCTGCACATGCCTACACTTGGAAATGCTTCTAAAAGTTACAATATACGCTCTGTTGTACATCTTCCCTCTTTGAGAAATAGGTCATACACTAAAATGACAGCATTTATTGACTTGCAGTTGTACATAAATGATCCTTTGACATGCAGTCATACAGAACTAAACACAAATAAAACAATCATGTCCAGATTGCAGCTTGCTGTGTATTTTACACTAGGTCTAGAAATGTGACCTGATTGTGTAACATAAAACTTGGAAGTGGATGTAGCAACAGGGACTGTCTTTAAGGAATGTTCAACTTTAGGGACATCATCAGAAACAGGAATAGGTACTGAGACATGTTCTTCAACAGGAACATTGTCTGGGTTGCTCTGAGGTCTAGAGTCTGTATCACAGATATGATGCCAGAATATCTAGTCAGACACCGGTAGAATATGTCTGCGGTTTCTCCTGTAATTCTATACCCTCAGATTCCACTAAGTAGGATCTTGGCTCTGCAGATATGCCTTTCACTTGACTAATTCAGTCAAAGCCTTTCACCGTTTGCATCCTCACTCTCTCTCCTTCTTTCAATGGATGAAGAAATCTGCTCATTTTTATCATAGCTGGACTTCTGAAAGGAATGCTTCTTAAATAGTTGGGCATTGATTGCTCTGTTGTTTTTAGCATTAGGCACCAACAAACTAGAAATGATGGGCAAGATTGTTCTGGTTTGTTTAGATGGAAGTCTCTGAGCAGGTGAACCAAGTAGGTTGGCATGGAGTATATTTCTGAGATTAAGTAGATTAAAGAAGATATTGGTATTATCACAATTTGACATCTCTAGTAATTGCTTTGCACTCTGTACTTGCACGTTCAGCCAGGCTGTTTGACTGTGGGTATTCCGGACTGGTAGTAATATGGATAAAGTCCCACTCTTTTGCAGATTTCTGAACTAATTGACTGGTAAACTGGTGCTATTTTCCAAAATAACTTTGTGTGGACTACCATGGACTGAGAAATGATGTTTCAGCTTAGTAATAGCAGTACTGGGTGTTAGGTTAGGTAACAAATCGATCTCAAACCAGTTTGAATAAGAGTCTACCAACACTAAGTAATGCTGATTGTTCCACTCAAGTATGTCAGTGGCTACTGTTGACCAAGGTAGTTCAGGAATCTGGCATAGCTGAAATGGCTTTTTTGCAAATGTGATTTATTACTGTTGCATACTGAACAAGATAAAAGCACTTTATCAATGTCTTTTTGACAGAGGCCAAAAAACTAGTTCTCTTGCCCTTCTTTTTGGTAGCTTCAGAACCTGGGTGGCCACAACGCAAAATCTGAATGTATTCATGTTGTAAGGTAGTAGGAACAGTAACTTTAGGACCTTAGAAAATGGTACCATCTTCCATCAGCATCCCATCTCTATAAGGAAAATAAGGTTACACTTTCAGCGGTATACAAGGTTGGTTTGATGGCCATCCAACATTGAAGAAGTGGTTGAGCTTTTGTAAAAATTGGATCAGTCTTTGAATGACCTCTTAGCTCAACAAACCGTTCCAACACTCTAGAGGAATGTGCAATCCACTCCAGTGGTGTCAAGTAAACACAAACTTTAATGTGACTTAATAAAGCTGTAAAAACAAAAATAACCATAAAGCGCTTTTCGTCCCACCTGTGGTGAGACTTCTTCAGGTGGATTCATTAATCAATTTTAAAACATTTAAATACACTCCACATTCTAGGAATAGGTTCAACAGCCAATGAAAGGAAGCCAGCCCTAACTCATTGGCCTATAGCTGGAAACCTGCTTAATGAGTTGACTCTATTTTAAATCCCAAATATGTGCTTGTTTGTATAGAAAAATTATAAAAAAACAGTAAAAAACATGTTCCTGTCTTCACAGTAAAAACTATTGCACTACATATGCTTAAAAGTCTTGAAAAGACTTATAGTCCCTAAGAGTTCCATGACATGAAATTTAAATATATATATATATATATATATATATATATATATATATATATATAGATAGATATATATAGATATATAGATATATATATGTATATATAGATATATAGATATATAGATATATATCTTAGTATAATGCAGTATGTTACAGTATGTGTGTGTATGTATATGTGTGTATATATATATATATATATATATATATATATATATATATATATATATATATATATATTCTCAAGGGGCATACATGTTTATATCCAATATCACAGTAAAATGACTATTAGTCCGACATTCTACTTCGTTAAACATTATATGGTAACATTATTGTAACCATACATAGTCGATCTGTTTTTTACAGCCCTAATGAAATAAAATAAATAGAATTAAACAACCATAAATTCACAATGTGGGATTAGCACACCCTCCAATAGTCCCCCTGGATCAAGTAAAAGTTCTTAATTAATGCACAAGTAGTTCTCTTACATGTGTAAGCACTCGGTTGGGTGACCGTACATAATCTATTATAGCCTACTGTTGTGCTTACTCACATTGTTACCTCAAAAGGTTTTTTAATTTTAATATACATGTGACAGAGTAAATCCCATTTAACCCAGGGTAACGAGCTTTAGTCCTGAGTTGCCAAATCAGTTCTAACCTTTCCAAATATAGGGATTCTGGACCCGCTCTCCCATCTGGGATGACACCGTCTATTGCTTTGAACTTAAAGGTATGGTCCATTTGCTCTTGTGTGTGTCTCCTCACGGCATTCTCCAAGTTTTCCTTATTTATGTGGTACAGGTGTTCATAGACTCTTTCTCTAAACTTCCTCTCGGTCTTTCCTATGTAGAATGCCGGGCATTGCTGGCATTGAGCTACATAGACTACAGCTTTGGACTGACAGTTTAGTTTGTGTTTGATCTTGTATTCCCTGTCTCTGATGTTAAAAGATGACCCAGTTTACATGTATGAGCAATAGTGGCACATGTTACATTTAAACATGCCTTTCCTATTCCCGTAGTTAGGTGTTACATTTTTAGATTCCAAGATGTTTTTAAAATTTTTACCTCATTTAAAAACTAATCTGGGTGGGCCTTGAATTCAGGGCCTCGTAGCTGGGTCATTCCTGATCACCTCCCAGTTCATATTAATAATGCCCATGATCTCATAGGCATCTAAACTGAAAGGTGTAATCAGACTACTTTGGCCAAAGTTATTCATACCTGAATCAGTATTCAATTCTGTCACCGTATTTACCAGTATGTTTTTCCTCTCTGATATTGGTTTATAAAAACCCTTTGATCTCTTAACCTGGACTTCTTCCAACAGTTGGTTCAGTAAGTAGTTGAGAGAACCCCTACTAGAAAACATTTCTTTTAGTTTTTTGCATTCAGTGACAAAATCAACATCCTTGGTTACCACAGATCTCTTTTGGTGAAGGGGATGGCAGCTACTGAAATGTAAGAATGTGTTTGAATACATTTCTTTTCTGTAAATAGTTGTTGAATAGCAACTGTTTGTATAGTCCTTACTTAAATTTACATCCAGGTTGGCTGTATTGACTCTCCCAAAGTTGAAAGTAAAGGAAATGTGTGGTGTTATTGAAGTATGTTACCAGTTCATCAGCTTGAGTTTCATCCCCTTCAATTAACATAAAAATGTCATCCAAGAAACGGGTGTAGAAATAGGTTTATAGGTAGGTACTAGGCTATCAGCCCTAGGGGCCTATACAAGCCTAACCAAAAAGGTACCCTGGCTTTAGCCACCCAAGGAAATTATTTTCCTGTGCCCCTGTCGAGCAGAGCCACAGAGGTGATCCCTAGGGTGAATTTCCTATTTCCCATCCAATCATTAAGATTTTTCTTGGAGTGTGCTAATGAGGAGCCTTGTTTGGTATAGATGGTAGTTTGTTCCAGAGTATGGGAAGTCTCTGGGACTGGAATCTATCCCTCCAGCATGTTCTGTTTATTGTGGTGACAAGGTTTAGGTCTCTAGAGTGTGTAGCTCGGAGGGATTGGGATTTCTTTAAGTGGAGCATGTCCAACAGCTCTGGGTTTGACACAGCTTTGTATGTTAGGCAGAAATCACCTCTGAGTAGGCAATATGCAACGGAGTAAAGCTGGAGTTGTTTTGAGATGGTCTGCATAGGGCATCTGTTTGAGGCCGGTAATCCTCTTTATGAGGTATTTCTGCTGCCTTTCCAGGTGTTGTAGATGTATTGTAAGGTGCATATCAGAAGGGGCGTTGTACTCTGTAGTGGGTCTAATGAATGACGAGTAGAGGGGAACAATTACCTCTTTTTTTCCCTGAATGAGAAACCTTTTGTGATGTGTGCCACATAGAAGGATTTCCTGACTATTGTGGCGATGTGATTAACAAAGGAGAGACTACTGTCCACCTGTGTCCCAAAGTCTGTTATCACACTTTCGCTGTTAAGTAGACTACCACTTATGTGGTAGCACATGGGTACAGAGTTTTTACCAAAAGGAATGACCATGCATTTTTGGCAATGAGCTTGAGGCCATGGCTTTGACAGCAGTCATCTGTCTCAGTGAGACCCTTTTGTAGGATGTCCACATCGTTAGGAGTTTCAGTTATGGCTCCTAGTTTGCAGCCATCTGCGAACTTAGTTAGCCAAAGACCTTCTGTGTTAGCCTGTACTTCAAAAAAGTAGATGCCAAACAGGAGGGGACCCAGGACTGAACCCTGTGGTACTCCACTTGTCACTGGCCTGAAGTCAGATTTGGAGTCTACTTTCACAGTGTGGGTTCTGTCAGTGAGCCGGTTGGCAACCCATCTTGTGACATGGGGATTTATACCTAGTTTAGTGAGTTTGTCTATAATTCCAGAGTGGGGGATGGTGTCAAAAGCCTTGGCGAGATCTAGATAGTCTGTGTGAACCACCTTACCCTCATCTACGGCTTTGGTGACTGCTTCAAAAAAGTCAGTCAGGTTTAGGAGACATGATCTACCTTTTACAAACCCAAACTAGGTGGGGTCCAGAGTTTGGAGATTACCAGTGTCTTTGTTTATAAGCTCCATGATGATATGTTCCATGGCCTTGCAGACCAGGCTGGTTAGGCTAATGGGGCGGTAGTTCCTGGGGTCTGTGGTCGCTCTCCCTTTGTGGAGTGGTATAACCGTCGCTGTGCGCCATTCAGTGGGCACAAAGCCTGAGGTGAAGCTATGATTGAACATGGTGCTTAGGTGGGGTGCCAGTTCATTCTGTAGTTCATGTAGAATGCAGCCTGGGATGTTGTCAGGTCCCATGGATGCTGTGTTCTTGGCTTTGGAGAGTGTTTTTTTTACCTGTGCAGCCATGATTACAGGAACTTGGCATTCTTCCGGTATAGAGATGTGCCCTGTAGGGGGTGGGGGTGGGGGTAAAGTTAGCACTGAACCTATCTGCCAGGATGTTGGCAATATCAGTTGGTTCTGTATATTTAGTGCCATTGTGCTGAAACTCATAGCAGATCTGAGTGTTGCCATTGAGATTCTTGACATAGCTATAGAATGCTTTGTGGTTGTCTTTAGAATCCATGGCGGTTTTGTTTTCATAACTAGCGTTGGAGGATTTTATGCGGGATCTCAGCTTCTTACTGAGGCTAACCAGGGAGTTCTTCCAGTCATGGGATTTTACTCTTTTTTTTGCAACAGTTTCTTCTGTTGTAGAGTTTTTTTTACAGCAGGGGACCACCAGATTGGCTTCCTTTTTTTGGAGGATAGCATCTTGGTTCTGTTAGGGATAGCACAATTCATGCAATTATGTAAGTGGTTATAAAGTGCATTTGTGTAGGATTAAGCAGTCGTACCTCTATTGTCCATCTGCATGGGTGTCATGAAGTTTGCCACTTGTCTTAAGAAGTGTGAAGTTGGCTTTGGAGAAATTTTTTACAGTGGTTTCCCTAATGGAGGGTTGGGGCAGGATGTGGATGTCTAGGCTGATTAGCTTGTGGTCGGATCTGACCAACGAGTAATTAGACCTCTGGTGTGGAACACCGGTCACCCGTGTTGGTAATGACCAAGTCTAGGATATTGCTGCCCCTTGTGGTGGTGTAGATAAGTTGATCCAAGGCGTTGGAATTTATCAATTCCAGAAAACGTTGAGCAAAAGAGTTGGTACAGAGTATCTGGTGGGGGGGGGTGTCTGCCCTGGTTTCTTAACATATTCTTCTTCCCAGTGGGCCATCACGAGGTTTGCTTGGCTAGCCCCACAAGGGGACCCCATTGCTACCCCTATTTTCTGGAGGTAAACTATATCATTAAACATAAAGTTATATGATAAGATAATATGTAATATTTCCTGAATGAGTGCTTTTTCTTCTACTGGTGCCTCTTTCTTAAGCAATATCCTACTGACCCATTCTACCCCCTCTTGGTGGGAGATTGATGAATACAAGTCCTTTACGTCCACTGTCAGGAAATTCAAATCCGTTAAATTACAATTTATTAATGTTAGACAGAAAACTCCGAGTCCTTGAATATTTGCCCCTCTTCCCTAACGTATTTTTTTAAAAGGTGGTCCACAAACTTAGCACAGGAATATGTAATACTATTCCTGGCATCCACTAGGGGTCTCATAGGTGGATCACTCAGGCTCTTGTGTATTTTGGGAATTCCAAAAAGTACAGGGAGTTTTGCTGCTGGCATATTTAAATAGTTAAATTGGTCCAAATCTATTTTCCCCTCAATGAACTCGTCATTCAGTAACACTCGTATCATCCTATAAGCTGCATTAAGTTCATTCCTTGAAACTTCAGTATACACATTACTCTCCAAAATCTTAGACATTTTTGTTACATAATCTACGTGATTCATAATCACTAGCCCACCCCCTTTGTCAGGTTGCATTACCCTGACAGAGGCTTGTTTGAGTGAGGTCAATGCTTCTTTTTCTGTTTTGAAAATATTACTTGATAACACCATACAAGTACCTACTAGTGTTAAGACAATTAAGTATGTCTAACTCACAAATCTGTTCATACAGTGCTAGTGTGGGGTGTAATGGAGGGCTATAGGTACTAGCAATGTGCAGTATATTCAACACTTGATTATTTTGACCTAGTAATACTGCCAAATTGAATTCCCTCACAAATAGTTTTAAATCTATTAGTGTATTGGACAAATCTGCTCTACAAGTTGGTACAAAGGTATGCCCCTTAGCTAATAGATCGACTGACATTAAATCAGTGGTTAAGTCAGAAAAATTAAACACTTCAAACTCCTTTTCCGTATTGTAAATAATCTCAAGTCCAGGAGTCACTTTACTGCAGGGTTACTTAACGGTTCCAATTGTTCTTGCTGTTGTAATAAGTCCTGGTAGTCCGTTGCCTCAGGTAGTATGTTGAGGCTGGTTGCCAAAAATTTTGAAACTCTTCTACTGTGAAGTTATCCATATTTGGTTGTTCGTTGCTTAAATTATTCGGCCCCGTTCCTTGCTGTGCTCTGTTTATGCCTTTTTTCCCAGTTTTCGAACCCTCGTATCTGTGCTGGAAACAGCCATTCTCCTGCCGTTCCTTTCTATAGTTGTCACTTCCTTGTCTGGTTGAATTGCCTATAGGTCCATTTGGCCAATCAGTGACCCGGTTAGTGATGGTGCTGGTTTTGGTTACAGAACCCATCTCATAGGCATGTCTGTCCCTGTTGAGTTTCTTCAGCTTAGCGTTCTTTAATTTGACTTTGTGTTGGTCTATACTAATGAAAGATCTTTCATAGTCAAATTTGTATCTGTGGAAATCCACGTTTTCTTTTATTTTATTGTCCAACACTGTAGCTTCCACTATAAGTTTGTCCGCAAATTGTTGGTAGTGTTTACACATGACATCCAACAGTTTGTGGCTATGTCTGTCAAATAGTTTCAGTAAATCTTTGTGAAACTCTGTTCCTTCCACAAGCCCCGTAGGGAACTGCCACACACACACAGCCCCTTCGGTGTTATGTTCTCACTCATACATTCGTTGAAATATGCAATTTCCAGTTGTAACTTTTTGTATTTTAACAAACTCTGGTCAAACTGCTTCAATAGATCCGAAATGTCAGCATCCCCATCCCCTCTAGCCAGTTGCTCTGTTCCTGTGCTTACTGTTGATATTTGAATGGACAAAGGCTCTCTCAGCCATGCATTCAGTAATGGAGCCCCAGTAAGCCCTGAGGGTACTTCCTGACTTGTGGAAGCAGGTTTGTCGATTAACAGATTTTCCTGCGACCTAGTTTGTTCCTCCGGTTCCATATTCAGTACTGTGTGGTTTACATTCTGGCTTCCATCCTCAGTTGTATTATCCCCTCTATCACTCTGGCCCAGGTTTTGGTCGAAATACTGCTGGGAGGTGCGAGGAGGCTTAGGGCACTCTGGAGTTGGGGTAGCCTTCATGATAGAGTCTAGTCTGCATGCGATATCCTCCACTCGCTGACTGAATGCTCTTATAAGGAGTGTAAGGTTGCCAATATTGCTATTTTGTGTCAGCATAATGGGTGAACCCACAGGGTCTTCTGAAGCCATAAAGACAAGACACTTGAACCAGGAAAAATAACACAACAGTTCCAACACTCCTTCAGAAGAATGTGCAATCTATTCCAGTGGTGTCAAGTAAACACGAACTTTAATGTGACTTAATAAAACTGTAAAAACAAAAATCAAAACAAAAATAACCCCAAAGCGCTTTTCGTCCCATCTGTGGTGAGACTTCTTCAGGTGGATTCATTAATCAATTTTAAAACATTTAAATACACTCCACATTCTAGGAATATTGGATATAAACATGTATGCCCTTGAGAGTATATATACAATCTGCATTATACTAATATATATATATATATATATATATATATATATATATATATATATATATATATATATATTTAAATTTAAATTTAATGGCACGGAGCTCTTAGGGACTCTAAGTCTTTTCAAGACTTTTAAGCATATATAGTGTAATAGTTTTACTGTGAAGACAGGAATATGTTTTTTTTACTGTTTTTTTATCATTTTTCTATACAAACAAACATGTATTTGAGGTTTAAAATAGTCAACTCATTAAGCAGGTTTCCAACTATAGGCTAATGAGTTAGGGCTGGCTTCCTTTCATTGGCTGTTGAACCTATTCCTAGAATGGGGAGTGTATTTAAATGTTTTAAAATTGATTAATGAATCCACCTGAAGAAGTCTCACCATATGTGGGGCGAAAAGCGCTTTGTGGTTATTTTTATTTTTACAGTTTTATTAAGTCACATTAAAGTTTGTGTTTACTTGACACCAGTGGAGTGGATTGCACATTCTTCTGAAGGAGTGTTGGAACCTTTTGTTGTATTATTTTTCCTGGTTCAAGTGATCTCTTAGCTCATCAAGTCTCTTGGTAGAAAAATTACCCACTTCCGTAATATCAAAGTCAAAATTCTCTGCATCAAGCTGTTCTGTGGTATTTCTGGACTATCTGGATAAGGTATCAGCCAGATAAAGAAGTTTGCCTTTTGTATAGACCATTTTGAAGTTGTATTTTTGTAATGTGAGCATCATTCTTTGTAGTCTTGCTGGAGCTGTATGCATATGCTTCTTTAAAATAGTGACTAGAGGCTGATTACCAGTATCGATCTGGATAGCTCCAGCCATAAGTATAATCATGGAACTTCGAACATGCAAACACAATTGCCAAAAGTTCCTTCTCACTTTGAGCTTACTGCATTTCAAGTTTGGGTAACAGTTCTAGACACATAAGCAACTAGTCTGCTTTATTGAAGAATAACTGCACCAAGACCAAACTTTGAAGCATCACAGGAAAAAATTACTGGTTTCTGGACATCACAGTATCTCAACGTAGGTGGACTAGCAGTTTGCGGTTTGACATTATCAAATGCTGTTTGGTGCTGTTCCAGCTATGACCAGGCAACATTTTGCGTGTGATCTCTCTTAAAGGCACTGATAACTCACTAAAGTCTGGTATAAACTTGCTCAAATAATTCACCATACCAAGAAAGTGCTGTAAGGCTTGGACGTTGTATGGAGCTGGCATCTCAAGAATTGCTTGTTTGAAAGGTTTTGGTCGTAAACTTGTACTGGTAAATAAATGACCTACATAAGTAACTTCTGGAAGCCTGAATTTACATTTCAGAGGATTGAGCTTTCAAGTTCACTTCATGTGCTCTGTCCAGAAATTTCCTGAGTTTTCTGTCATGCTCTATTTCTCCATTACTTCCAACTAGTAAATCATCTGCTATTATAGCACACGGGTAACCCGCTAATATTTGCTCCATTGCACTCTGAAAGACTTCACTGTCAGAACTTATTCCAAAATGCATTCTGAGAAATCTGTATCTACCAAAAGGAATACTGAATCTAGTCATTAGTGAAGATTTGTGCTCAAGCGTTACTTGCCAAAATGAACTCTTTGCCAGTGACAATTGGCATGAGGGTGGCAACCTCCTCGACTGTACGCATAGGATGATAGGGCCTCTCTAATACTTGTTAAAGTCTCTTGGGTCAATGCATATTCTGACTTCATCTGAGCTTTTCTTATGAGCAAATGCCATGAAAGGCACCTACTCGGTTGGTTCTGTGACTGGACAAATCACAGCTTGCTGCACCGTCTTATCTAACTGGGCTTTGACTTTGTCCTGCATAGCTATCTGAACTCTCTTCGCTGGTCTGATCACTGGACATCTCTGGGTCTGCTTTCATGGAGTGCACAACTGGAAGCTTGCTTAGGTTGTCATTGAAAACATCAGCATATTCTGAGAAAATTACATCAGTGAAGCTGGAACTGAGACGTGCTTACATGATGGATTTCTTTGGTAAAAGAAAGCAGTTTCATTCTTAAACTGTCTCTCAGACCCAGTAATGACTGCACAGGCCTTCTCACTACATAAAATTGCAAGATGCAACTGTTCTGAGCTGAATAGCATGAAAGCATTACTGAGCCTTCGGTTTGAATCTCTTCGCCTCCATAAGCGACTAGCTTTGCACAATTAGATTAAATTGTTCACCAAATGTTCTTCGTGTTCCACTGTTGCAGTCATGACACTTGAGTTATCTGCCTGCAGGTAGCCCTCAGTCGGCCCGAATACCAGAGTCTTGGGATTTCTGCATTGGATGCTGTTGCCTCATCGATGATGTCAGAGGTATAAAACATGCAGCCGACGCCATTACATCAGCTTTTCTTGGCATGCGGGAGCCTGAAGCAGAAGCAGTTCGCAAGTACTGGTCGGCAGCTATCTGAAATTTTCATTTTTCTAGTTTCAACCCTGAAGTCTTCTAAGGTTAAGTACCCCATTGGGGATCCTTTTTTCTTGCTCTAACCGATGTCAGAAAAAGTTAACAATTGTCTTGCCTGACCTCTCAGAGATTTTCATTCGTACTGCATCACCTGTTTAGCCCCAGACCACGACGTCCCTCGCTGTTGGTTTTGTGCCTTGTTCAATGCCCAAACTATTCGTCATCAGGCTATTTTTGTCTCTCAATTCTTTCACTGTCATTCTCCATATTCTGAAATGGCATCGGTAAGTCAGCCGACTACCGACCTTCTGAAAATCCGCCGGTACTGGTGAGGTGCTTTTGCAGCCCCTGTTACCCTCTTCTACAGATTCGCAGGCCTCTACTGAGACCCATTTGGAGTCCAGTATGCCGCGAGATGCTTCTTTGACTATGGAACCTGTGGATGCGTCTACCTTGGGCGGGTCCGGAGCTGCTGTGTAGGCACCGGCTTCTGAGGATTTATTCAGACCTTCAGATGTTCGTATTAAACAGACTTCTTTGTTAATGACTAAATCTACCACATTTCTCAGGCCCAGAGTTCTTACTACGCCTAGGAAACCGATGACCAAAGTACATTCTGAAGCTCCCATGCTTCAGAATCAAATGCTTAGAATGGCTGAAGACCTTATTACTTTAATTAGGGGAAGCCAGTTTTCCCCCTGTAAAAGACAAAGAATTGATTTTTCTTCAGACCCATGAGTCTAATGACTCTGACCCCTGTGATTACCAGGATATACCCTTATCTACCTATGAGGACTCTGATGCAGAGGAGTCAATTCCCTTAGCCTCCCCCCAGAGGACCTTTCTTTCAGTGAAACCTTCCATACCCTAACAGAGCATTTCCGCTGGGAATGCCAGGACTACCCACAGTCCAAAAAGAGACTCGGAATTTTTAGACTTGCCTCAGTATAGGCCTCAAGCTGTTCCTCCTGTCCTGGATATTGTAGATGATGTCTTCACGGAATCCAGCCTTACCCCGATACTTTACCACCTGCTTCTAGAAAGCCTGACAGATACTACAGAGTACCTGACTCTCACAAATCTCTCTCTCAAAATCCCGCTGCGGATCCAGAGACCATTTCCCAGGGCCCTAAATGTATTAAGGCTACTACAGCCAAAAACTCTACTCCTTAGGACAAGGATTCTAGGGCTCTAGACAGATGGGATAAGAAGGTATATACCTCTGGAACTCTTGCCATCAGGGCTTTAAATTGCCAGTTTCACATGTTGTAGCACCAGCAGCATATTATTGATCTAATTAAACAAAAAATGTTGTTGATTCCTGATTGTGCAGAAAATAAGGACTTACAAGAATTAATGCATTCTGCAAACCACATTGGTAAACATACTTTGCAGTGTGGTTTTGATGCTTTAGAAGCTTCTTGCAGGGCTGCTGTCACTGGGACTGTTCTGAGAAGGCATGCTTGGCTAAAGGAACAAATCTTGCCAGACAATGTCAAGGCAAAATTACTTGATGCTCCATTAAACCAAGACTGTTTGGCTCTAAAGCAGAAGTTCTTAAAAAGATGGAAGAAAAAGCTAAATCTATGCAAACTGTTAAAGATTTCTTACAGGTACAGCTACCTAGATTCAGTAGGCATTGGCCTTTAAAAAATTGGTCCTTTCCAGTCCCTTCCAGACCTTCTCAGCCCAAACCCAGGGGCAACAGACCACAAAGACTACAGTCTTAGGGTATGCACAAATCTAAACAATGGAGTGCTCCCTCCTCAAAAACTGTGAGTGTTAAGCCACCCCCTATGGAAAAAGTTCACAATGGCTTGTCCTTAACCCTTTCCAGCCATGCCCAAGTACTTGCACCCCTAGGAGGAAAATTCACCCTGCATGCAAAAAGCTGGGAGTATATTACCCAGGACCGATGGATCTTAAAGATCGTATCCCAGATATACAGATTATATTTCCACTCTCTGCCATCCCCAAGCACATTGCCAGACCTTCCTCCAAACCAGTGGACTGAGGCCCAAAAACAAGTACTTTCTCTTCTCAGTTTCAGGGCTATTCGGCCTTTGCCAACAGAGCAAAGGGGACAGGGTTTCTACTCCAGGCTGTTCCCAGTGCCCAGGAAAGAGAACTCTTGGTGCCCTATTCTGGATCTGTCAACCCTAAACACCTTCCTGTTGGTACCAAAATTCAAAATGCTTACACTCCAGCAGCTCCTTCCTATGCTAGCCAAGGACTCCTGGCTAGTCACCCTAGTCTTAAAAGAAGCTTATCTGCACATCCCCATAAGGGAATCTTGCAAGAAATATCTGTGTTTCAGTGCAGGCTCTATGCACTATCAGTTCTTTACACTTCCTTTTGGCTTATCTACTGCACCCAGGGTATTCAGAAAGTGCTTGGCTCCAGCCATTGCTTACTGCAGGCAGAGAAATATTCAAATTTACTCATAATTGAAAGATTACCTGATTTAGGCAGACAGTCCGGAATTACTACTTTAGCACCTGACGTTTGTAAAGAGACTCCTAATTTCTCTGGGGTATACCATCAATGAAAAGAAATCGCATCTGGTACCCAGCCAGAAAATTGTATTCCTGGGAGCAAGCTTGAACACAACTTCCCAGATGGCATTCCTCACTCCAGAAAAGCAGGTTTATTTGACAACTTATTTCAAACTACTGGCCACCCAAACCCAGCTATCTGCAAGAAAAGTACTGCAAGCCCTAGGGTTCATGGCGTCCTGTATTCTACTGATTCCATATGCAAGACTGCATATGAGGAAACTCCAACGGTACTTAAAATGTCTCTGGTGTCAACATTCCCAGGACCTGAAAGCAGTGATTCCTATCATTCCTTGCCTAAGGACAGAGTTCCTTTGGTGGGCAGAGGCTTGCAACCACAGCAAGGGACTCCCTTTCTCCCAACCCCCCGCCATCCAAACTCTGACAATGGACGCATCAGACTATGCATGGGGGGCTCACATGGCAAGCAGATGAATTAAAGGCAAATGGAGCCCAGGACAAATTCACCTGCATATCAGTCAAAAAGAAGTGTTGGCTGTACAGACTGCACTGACAGCCTTCAAATACCTTATCCTGCCAGGACAACAACTGATAAAGACAGACAACACCACAGTTATGTGGTACATAAGCAGGGGGGGAACTCTCTCCTACCCATTCTGCAGGTCAGCCATGACACTGTGCAACACACCCTTAAGCAGCCAAGTGCCCCTGCAAGCTCAGTTCCTGCCAGGCAAAGAAAATTCACTGGCAGACGACTTGAGCAGAAATCTAATGGACCCACAAGAGTGGAAACTGGAACCAAACTCATTCAAACTTCTAATACACAGGTGGGGGACACCAGAGGTGGACCTGTTTGCATCCCCCCAAAACCGTCAACTAAACAAATTTTGCACCAGAATTCCCCACAGCCAAGCTTGGAAAGTGGATGCCTTTTCCTTCACATGGGAAAACCTCTCAATCCATGCCTTTCTTCCTCTGCCCCTGCTTCCAAAGGTGGTACTCAAGATCAAACAAGACAAGCCAAGGACAATCCTTATTGCACCAGACTGGCCACACCAGCACTAGTACCCACTCCTACACAGTCTGACAGCAGTGCCACCCTGGCACCTACAGCAGACCCCCTCTCTGTTGTCCCAGCAGGAGGGACAGATTTTGCATCCTCAGCTGTAAGCCCAGAACCTGGCAGCCTGGCTTATTCCCCAAATACATCACCAGCAACCCTTGGCAAACAGGTGCTGGATGTTATCCTTGAGGCCAGGAGGCCCAGTACTAGGAAATCCTATTCAGAAAAGTGGAATAGATACTGTTCTTGGAGCCAGTTCAAGGGAAGGACACAGCCGTGCCCTCCTTGCCTCAAATCCTAGATTATCTAGCAGAGCTGCTCCACAAGGGCCTCTCCTTCTCATCAAGTAAGATTCATGCCTCTGCCTTCTCAGCTCATTACAATACTGAGACACCCCTCTTCTCACCCTCTGATCAAACAGTTCCTGAGAGGAGCTAACAAATTAAGACCCCCAAGAAGAACTCCCACTCCTGCCTGGGACCTTATCTTTGTACTAGAGAAGTTCACGCTTCCCACTTTTGAGCATGCTGCTACAGTAGAGTTAAAATTCCTCTCTTGGAAAACCGCCTTACTGCTAGCCTTCACTTCAGCAAGAAGTGTCTCTAAGTTACGGGCCCTTATGGCTGTGCAACCCTTCATTATCTTCCATGCAGACAGGGTTTCCCTCAGGACTAACCTATCTTTTATGCCCAAGGTGGTATCCAGTGTGGCTTTAAACCAATCCATCAATTTGCCAACCTTTTTTCCTAATCCTCAGAATAAAGGGGAAAGGATCCTGTATTCCTTGGACATGCACAGACAGCTCAGGTTCTACCTTGGCAGGACTAAACCTTTCAGAAAATCTGACCAGCTGCTGGTCAGTTTTGCTACAGGGGCAGAGGGCAAGGCCATTTCGAAACGAACCATTTTTAAATGGATAGCACACTGCATCTATTTCTGCTACAAACACCATGGAAAACCTACCCCACATGGGATCAGGCCACATTCCACTAGGGCTACCTCAACAGCTTTTCTCAGGGAGTCGCTACCAGGGACATCCTGGAAGCTGCAACCTAAAGTTCTGTACACACCTTCACCAAGCATTACCACTTACCTATCTTTTCCAAATCCAGAGCTGGATTTGCCACAGCTGTCTTACAAGGCCTGCTAGCCAGCCCTACTACTTCTTGACTGCCTCCACCCTTCCTCCGCTTTGGGAATCAACCCAAGTGTGATGACTGCATCATTGAAACACGAAGAACATAGTACAGTTGTGTACACTTACCATAAATGTAGATGTTCGAGTGTATTCACTGTTGCAGTCCTGGTTACCCTCCCTCCATCCCAGTCTTTCTATACTTTCTACCTATCCTCTTTTTTTGGCCATATCTTAAGGAAATTGTATTTACTTTTTACTGGAGGTGTTCCACACCATTTGATTGCTTCCTACTTTGGAGGCTCCTGATATCTGGGGCAAGAAAAACTGATGTAATGGCGTCGGCTGCATGTTTTATACCCCCTGACGACCTGACATTATGGACGAGGCGACAGCATCCGACGTAAAAATCCCAAGAGTCTGGTATTCAGGCCGACTGAGGGCTACCTGCAGGCAGATAACCCAAGTGTGATGACTGCAACAGGGAATACACTCAAATATCTAGATTTATGGTAAGTGTACACAACTGTACTTTCTTACTCTAGCAAATGTTTGTACTGACATAACATTACAATTTGAGCCAGTGTCTACTTTAAGCTCTGTAGGTTTACCATTGATCAGAACAGTACAAAACACTTTGTTCTTTACCAAGAAATCTACTGCATTAACCTTTTCATTGATGACTGATGCACCATCTACATAGAAAGTAGGGTTGTAGCTTTCTACATGATTAACTTGCTTTCTTGAGTGACCTTTCTTAATAACTGAATGTGGCTTGCTTGATTTACACAACTTTTGAAAGTGGTTCCATTTTTTACACTTGTGGGATTGGTGTCCAAATGCTAAGCACTTCTCCCTTTTAGACTCATGATTGGCATTACAGTTACGACAGTTAACAATAAAACTTGACTTTGGTTTCACTGATTAACCTTTATACTGCACTGAGCATGTCCGTTTTGCTGAGCCAGTCTTCGAACTTGCTGGAAAGTTATGGGTCCTCCCTGGAAAACCTGCAGGGGCTGCAGCTTCCATGTGCTTAGGCCTGTTTCTGCTAGCAACATGCTGCATGCTGTCTACTCTTGCTCTAGAGGCTGCCAAAACCATGCTCATCACTTGCAAGCATGCTTGTGCCTTTGTTTAAGCTCATGGCTTTGACAAATCTCTAGCTTTGCTCAACGTTAAGTTACTGTCATGAAGCAAAATCTCTCACTGCAGCATTATTAACACCACACACAAGCCTGTCCTTTATCAACTCATCTTTCAAATCACCAAATCTGTACATTTTAGCTTTATTTCTTAAGTCAATAATATAAGCTGCAAAAGTTTCTCCTGGCTTTTGGTCTCTTGTATGAAATAGGTGCCTCTCCAATGTAACATTTGTCTGGGGGTTACACATTTCTCTAAATTTATGTTTCAAGCACTCTGGATCCTCCCTTGATTCAACCAGTACAACTATGTGGAGATTTTCCCTTCTCCTGCATATACTGCTAGTGCATACACAATGAACACACTCTTTCAATGGCTCCTGACCCCGTCTAATTTAAGCAAAGTAAATGCTCTTGTATATGCATCTCTGTCAGAAAAAGCTGCTTGTATGCAAATGCCATATTCCTGCTCAGATACTCTCCAGTTCTGTGCAATATTATGATCAAACACAAGTGGATTTGTGAAATGCCTCTGCCATATCAACACACAGTAGTAATGGTGCTTGAAATTATGTACAAACGTACATACACACACACACATGCCAGAAATTTATGCAAGAACTTGTAACTATGCCCAATAGCACAACAGACTCTTTGAAACAACTGCACTTTGCTAAATAAATCTCTATAGCACAAAAAACTTGAAAATCACTGTACTTTGTGAAACCAACCATATATCGGTGTAAAATACTTTGAAATGAATGTACTTTGTGAATGAACTGTACTCAGCACAAGAAACTCGAATAAGAAACACTTCAGAATGACTGCACTTGCAAATGAACTATATAGCATGAGAAACCTTTCAAAATGGCTGTACTTTGACTGCATTTTACAAAGTAACTGAACTTTGCACACAATAAACTCTCTGAAATAACTGCATTATAATAAAACACACTGCAAACATTTTGCACACACTGAGGTACTTTGAACAACTCTAGTTATGCTTTGAATGGCTTTGGTCAATGTGAATTAATAGCTTATGCCAAAACACAGTTGTTTACTAAAAACATGGTTGTCTTGCTTTTCTAAACTTATTTTGCCCTTTTATTGTACTTTTTATGCCCATTTGACCTCTTATCATGCCCATTAAACTTTTTTTTTGCTCGTTTTATTTTAAACAAGCTAGTTATGCAAATCGGAGGCATCTCTGAACCCCGTATAAGTATTTCTGTTAATTTTATCAAATTTCATGGTTTCGAACACTTTGTTTAATCAGCAGTGCATTCTGTGCCTTTGTGTGATTAATAATATGTTTTGTGATTTACGAATGCTCCGTGTCATTTGCTTTGCAAAATAAGTCATTGGTACGAGTTTTGGTTACCTGAAGTTTTTTTCTGGCCTTTTTTTGATGATCTGAGCACTGTATCTCCCAGCCTGCTTCAGTATACTTTCACCGTCAACTCTGACCTCATGGCTTGAAGAAGTTGCACTCTGAATCCCAGTTCTGACACCATGTCACTTGTCCGGTGAGGATAAAACAGAAAAACAGTTATGGGTTCAGTTCAAGCAGCATTATTATATACAAACACATCAGGATTAAGGCTTAGTAACTTAAACGTATAAACAGACTGACTACTGCACTTATACATGTTAACACTCTGGCTGTTCTCTCAAAATGGCAGTACTGCCTGCACGTGTTCTCACTATTTATGTGCCTACACTTGGAAATGCTTCTTAAAGTTATAACACACGCTCTGTTCTATACTGTGAGCAGAAGATTCCCTTGTCTGATGCCAGCAGGGAGTGGGTTTATTGCTTGGGGCCTACTTACCTTGAGGCCTCTTGCATTATATGTCAAGCCTTCCACCCCCGGGCTCTGGCAGACAGGAGAAGTAAGGCTTGCTGCCTCCTTCAGCCATCTCGGGGGTACAGTCTACTTCAGGGGCTCAACCACCTCGTAAGAGGCCTAACAACACTTGGGAGAGCAGGAGGTGCTCCCTTGCATGTTCATCCTCAGAGCCACCTAAAAAGCCTCCGAAGTTGTCAGCACCGACCCGCTTGACACCAAGCTTGGTTCTGACCTCTTCTCCTCCACCCCTGTCACACTCCCTTGTTCCGGGTCTGAGTTACTTGCCACCAGCTCCTACTGTATCGGTGTCCTGCTCACCTCTTGCAGTACAGGTTCCAAGATCTCAGTCTCGTTCTCGCAAGAGATCCTCTAAACCTTTGTCATCAGCATCTTCCAGGTCTTCCCAAAACCTTTCCTTCAAGGACTTTGGCAGAATGATGAGGCAGTTCCTTGAGACTCAGATTCAGATGGGGCTTGTTTCCTCTCCATCCACGTCTGGATCCTTGAGAGGTTCACTGTTCCTACCCTTGGCTCATTCTCTGATTCACCCCTTGGTTCAGAGTCTTCGGTGCTGAGGCTTTGGGGATAATAGAGATTTCCTCTTTGCCTCTGATGGTTTCCCTACCCACTTGTTTCTGATAGCTTTGGTTTTGAGTGTCTCGCTGAGCCATTGCGTTGAGGTCGGTTCCAGGGGGATTACATTGGTTCCAAAATGTTTGGAGTCTTTGCTTTCCCCTAGGAGCTTTGACCTTTGATAGCTCGGCTCCAGCTTCCCCTTTATAGCTGCAGGCTGGAGCTCTCCATGAGGTGTCCACTCCGGCTTTGTCCCTGGTGGTACAGATTTCGGTGGCTTGGAGCCCTTCCACTTTTGAAGTTGTGGAGAGGTTTCTGTCCCATCCTGGGAGATGCTCGGCACACTCTGCAATAGTACTTTCCCTGATCCATTCTGGTCTGATGCCCAAGACCTCCACTCTGCCACGTGGACAGAGTCCCCCAAAGCCTCCAGTCTCTCCCCATGGTGGAACCCCAGGCATCTTCCAATATCTCCATGGAGCATCCCCCCCGAGGAGGTCCCTCAGAAGAAGCTGTGTAAAAGGAGAATCAGTTGCCATAGACATAAATTTCGAGGAAGGAGAAGGATCCCCAAAGTCACCCCCGATGAGGTCTCCTTTGGAGACATTTTAGAAATCCTGCACCAGAGGGGTGGTTGGCCAGCCCAGAATCCTTCATGGGAGGAATCTTTGTTTGGGGAGGCTTTTGGGTCTAGCCCCTTTACTACCTGCGTGTCCCCCTAGCCGACCCGCTGATCCAGCTGGTATCAACCAAGGCTTGGAAAAAACAGGACACAATGGAGCCAATCCCGAAACGAGCGGACAAGATTCTCAGCACTCCCACAGATAAGTTGTTGTGGACCATGGGTATCCCTGTAGATGCCGTGGGTTTTGCGGCAGCCACCAAGAGGGACCTTGCCCAGGAGACCTCTTATATCCATTCCCCAAACAGAAAATCCCAGGTATTGGACGGTTTTGTCAAAAGGGTTTACTCCTCTTTCACATTCACCTTGAAGGCATGAAACTATTTGTCTCACTTAACACGGCTACAAAGGGACTTGGTAAATGAACTTTCTAGCTTGACCACAGGTTCCATGTCTGCCGAGGATCAGAAAACCTTTTCTTCCAGACTGGCCACCATATAGCTACTAGCCAAGTGCGTCCTTGATGTTGATTTCCCACTCTGCCGAGGGTACCTCAAGAGCTGCTGGTTTGGGCATTGCCATGAGGCATCATGCCTGGATGAGGCTGTGTGATTTTGCAGAGCCTTTCAAACAAGCCTTTATTAACCCCCCCCCCCCTTTTTACGACTCCACCTTGTTTAGACCAAATGTTCGTGAGACTCTGTCCCATTGTGAGAAGGACGAAAAGACCTTGTCTGCCATCAGAATACATTTCTCTACCTCACAAAGAACCTTCTCCAGGTACCAGCTTTGGGAGTAAGAAAATGTGGTTTTGAAAGTCAGTGTTCTTTTCAGGGGGCACTGAGAATTTTCTCCTGGGGCAGAGGGGGGAAATAATCAAAATGGATTACGCTGCCCACATGGCCAAGGTGATCCACAAAATCAGGGGTCACGGGAAACCTGTCAGGTCAAGCCTTTCCAGTGACCCTGAGCAGTTTCCCGACTGTCCTCCTCTGGAGGCAGTCGAGGCTTGATTCTCCTTGCACCTAGAAGCCTGTGAGGCCATCACAAGTGACAAATAGGTGCTAAGGATCATATCCAGAGTATACTTCATTCCCTGTCTGGAAGTTCCCAAGAAAAAATGTTACCTCCCTGATGTTCCAGCCAATCAGAGAGAGGACGTGACCCATGAAATAGGAAAGCTTTTGCAAAAAAGTCATCCAAGGGGCACCTCCCCTCCAATCAAGTCGGATCGGGCTTTTACTCCAGATTCGTTTTAGTACCCAAACAGATAGGGGACTTGAGACATATGCTGAATCAGACCTCTCTGAAAAAATCTGTAAGCACACAAAGATCACGATGGTCACAATCCAATCCATCCTGGCTCTCGAAGGCAGACAAATGGATGTGCTCTGTGGACCTAAAGGATGCATACTATCAAATAAAAATGGACAAACACTCCAGGCAATTCCTACATTTCAGGCTGGGAGCCTGTCATTACCAGTTCGGGTCACTCCCGTTTGGTCTCACCAAAGCCCCCAGTGGTGGCAGCGCATCTCAGACTGCAGGGTTATAAGATTTTTTCATATCTGGATGACTGGCTTCTGACCCCTCCAACCAGGCATCTATTATTTCAAGCCAGAGGCTACATACTACAGCTGGTCCCAACTCTAGGGATAACTATCAACATGCAGAAATCCCAGTTGGATCCAGTTAAGTCGTAGATTTCATTGGGTCATCTGAATACAAGGGCATCCTGTTCTTATCTTATGACAGACAGGGTAATGAATCTAAGAAGTCATATCAGGCAAATTCTAACCATACCTGTCTCCAGGCAGTTTAGTTCTCAGGGCATTGGGTTCCATTTCCATGGCAGCCACGATAATTCTGCTGCCCATGGCACGTTTCCACATGGGGATATTGCAGTGGACGTTAGCAGTTCACTGGTCAGTACTCAGGAATCCTCTCTCTTCCCATAAAACTGAGAGTGTGCAAGGAATCTCTGCTTTGGTGGCTTCATTCCACAGATGTTACTCAAGGACATCCATCATTCTTCCATCCCCAAATGCCACGTTGACCATGGATGCCTCCCAGCTGTGGTGGGTGGGGCATTATCTGGTTGGAACAGTCCAAGGCACGTGGACGTTCCAAAAGACCAAGTTGCATATCAACATACTGGAGATGAGAGCAGTTCTTCTAGCATTGCAAGAACTCGACAGCTTTCTATCTCTGAGGACTATTGAAATTCAAATGAACAACATGTCAGTAGTTTGGTACATCAATAAACTGGGAAGAACCAGGTCCTACCCCCTATGTCGAGAAGCAATGAGGGTTTGTCAGTAGCTGATCTCTGCCAACCACTGTCTGGTAGCAGCGCACATTCCTGGGGAGTCCAACATATTAGCAGACTGGCATAGTCTAGTATTACTGATTCCTCACAGGTGGTCTCTGAATTAGTCAACGGTAGAAATGATCTTCCACAAATGGAATCTTCCCTGCTTCTTTCTGTTTGCATCCCCTTTCAACAACAAATGCAGCAGGTGCTTTGCCATGATCCCTCCTCAGGGACGGTCATCCAGGGACACTCTTGTCCATGCTTCACCCTCCGGTCTTCTCTATGCCTTTCCCTCCTGTACAACTAGTTCCCACGTTCTTACAGAAAGCTTTCAAGATGCAGAGCGAAGTATTTCTCATTGCTTCATTTTTGCCTCGACAAACCTGGTTCACCTTCCTTTGGTCTCGACTTGTTTGCCCTTCAGTGAGATTAGTTCTGGTCCCATATCTGCTCACCCATCAGGGCATCCTCATCTGGACAGGCAGGGCCTGAAGCTAACCACATGGTTTATCCACTTCCATTGATGGCAAGATATCCCAGGCTTTCTTACCCATTCGAGATATTTTGATCTCCTCACATAGGTTTTCAACACGTAAGATTTATACAAGCAAGTGGAAGAGATTTTCTGTTTGGGCTGAATGAAGACAGATAGATCCTATTATAGCACCAATGTCGGTCTTACTTGACTTTTTGGCTTTTGCTACTGTCAAACTCCAGTTAGCAGCCATATCCAATTTTTGTTTTGGTTTTGATTCCTTATCCCTTGCTTTCTTTTAAGCTTTGTAAAGCTTTTCTTAGGGGCACTTTCCTACTCTCACCTCCAGTGAAATATCCTACTCCACCATGGGCTTTAGTGATGATTTTGCAAGCTTTGGTCCACCCACCCTTTGAGCCTGCAGCTGCTGTGGATTTGAAATTCTTATCTTGTAAAACTATTTTTCTAGTAGCCATCACATTTGCAAGTCCTTTCTTCTAAATTTCTGTACTTGATTTTTCACAAGGATAGAGTTGCGTTGCGCACTAATCCTTAGTTTTTGCCCAAGGTGGCTAAGGAAGGGGAACAGTAATCAGTCCATCAGTCTTCCAGTCTTTTTTCACGATTATCAAAACAAAGGTGAATATTCCGCCCATTTCTTCGATGTTCATAGATAGCTTTGGTTTTATTTACGTAGAACCAAGCCCTTTAAGAAGTCTGATCAGTTCATATGTTTTTTAGTTATAAAAAGAGAGAGATCTGTTACCAAAGTCTTACTAGCCAGGTAGTTGAAAGACTGTATTAGCTTTATTCTTCCAAAAATATTCCCTTACCAGGACCTATTAAGACCCACTCCACAAGGTCTGTGGCTACTTCTCAGGCTTTTTGGTCTAGAGTTTCATTTGCAGCTGCTTGGTCTAACCCCTACACATATGCATTATAAATTGGACATCATATCCAGGAGTAGAAGTGCTTTTGGTTCTGCTGTTCTCTGGAATATCCTTCCATGAGGGCTACCCTGGATCTTAGTAGCTGGAGAGTTTGTCCCACAGGTTAATGAAATGAAGAGTACAACATCTGATATAAAGAAGTTATTCTTACTATAACTTTCCGTCTGTGTTGTCTGTCTTCATTTCCATTAACCGTCCTGTCCCCCATCCCCCTGCCCCAATCTTTGGCAAGCCTGGTTGAATGTTGAAAAGAATTTCTATTCCTTATGTTGAGCTCCTGAGGTTGCTTAATTATAGAGTTGTGTAACAGCTATAATGTAAACATGTTTAGGTGCCAAGCCCTTTCTGGCAAACTTGATCTGAGGTACGTTGGGAGGAGTGGGGCAATGTGGCTATAGGGAGGAGCTCGAGTCCAGGAGCTCACGCTGTAAAAAAAAAAAAAAAAAAAAAGTGGATGATCAGTTCCAGAGATCAGAACCAATACCAACAGGTTAATGAAATGAAGATGGACAACACTGATGGGACATTATGTTAAGAACATTGTACTGTGACATGTACTTGAGATTTAAACTGCAAAAAGCTTGTATAAAAGCTTATCCTGTTTAACCATCTTTGGCAGAAAATGAGCAGCTGTCACAAGGTTTTCTGATGAATGTTTAGCAGGATGTGAAGAATTCAAGCAATGATATTGTACAAAAGGACACCTAAAATATGCCACTAACCATCCAGGCATTGCTACCATAACCCATCCTTACTTCTTTCCCATCCTCTGGTCTTGTATTTAATTTATTTTTTTGCTTAGTGTATTTCTGCATCAGAGGACTTTGAAGGATTGAATAAATTTTTCGTTGTCTGAGTGTGTTTTCACTCTCTCTCTTTTTCTCTCTGCTGATGTTCTTTGTGTTTCACTGTTGCAGTCATCCACATTTGGGTTATCTGCTTGCAGTAGCCCTCAGTCGGCCTGATTAACAAAGTCTTGGGTCCTACGTCAGTTGCTGTCTCCTATTCTGTGACGTCAGGTCGTCAGGGGTATAAAACATGCAGCTGATGTCATTACACCAGTCTTTCTTGCCGTACGGTAGCAGAAGCAGTTCACAAGTGCCTGTCGGCCAACTCCTGAAATTTTCATTTTCGAGTTTTAGAACTGAAGTCTTCAACTAAAAGCTAAAGTACCCCCTTGGGGGAAACTTTTTCTTGCTCCTTACCAATGTCAGTAAAAGTAAATAATTGCATTTCTTGTGAAAAGCAAATACCTGATAAAGATTTTCATTCTTACTGTATTCCTTGCCTAGGGCCCTGACCTCGACGTACCTCACTGTCTGTTTTGTGCCTTATTTAAACCACGAGCTATCTGTGATTGGTATATTTTTTCACGTCTAAATATTTTGGTGCTGTATTTAATTATCCCGATATGTCTTAGGTAAGCCGTCCGACTACCGACATTCTGAAAAAATTCAAAGATAAAGACAGAGACAGGCCGCAGAGGCGCCGGTACTCAGTGAGGTGCTTTTGCAGCCCCTGATACCTGCCACCTCAGATTTGCAGACGTCTACTCTGACCCATTCGGAGTCTGGTACACCGTGAGATGCTTCAACTGTGGAACCTGTGGATGTCTCTACCTTGGATGGTTCTGGAGCCGCTGTGCAGGCACCGGCTTCTAAGGGTGTATTCAGCCCTACTGACTTGCATATTAAAACAATGCCATCTTCTTCTTCAAGGCCTAAAATTCGAACCATGCCTAGAAAACTGATGCCCAGACCGCATGGTCAGGCCTTTATGCCTAAAAAACAAATGATAAGAATGACTGAAGACCTTATTACATTAATCAGGGGAAACCATCCTACCCCCTCTGAGAGACCCAGGACTGAGTTTGCTTATGATACTTCTGACCAGGATGCTGAAATTTCTGTTTCCTCTGACCAGGATTTACCTTTATCTACCTATGAGGATTCTGATGCTGAGGACCCTATTCCCTCTGCTTCTCCCCCAGAGGATTTCTTTTTTGGGTGAAACCTTGCATACTCTCACGGAGCATTTTCATTGGGAAAGTCAGGATTAGGGATTTCTTACTCCTGCCCCAGCACAGGCCTTTAGCTGTACCTCCTGTACTGGACATTGTTGATGATGCCTTTTTGGAATCTAGCATGGCCCCTGACTCTTTACCTCCTGCTCCCAGAAAACCTGATAGATATTACAGGGTTTGTGACTCAAGTTCCTTTTCAAAAATCCTACTGCGGATCCTGAAATCATTTCACAGGGACCCAGAAGCATTAAAGCTTCTACTGCCAAAAATCCTACCCCGTCTGATAGAGACTCTAGGGCGCTGGATAGATGAGGTAAAAAGTTATACACTTCTGCAACTTTGGCCATTAGGGCCTTGATTTGCCAGTTTCATATGTTTAATTATCAGCAGCATATTATTGGATTGCTTAAACAGAAAATGATGTTGATTCCTGATTGTGTTGAAAGTAAGGATTTACAGGATTTAATGCATTTTGCTGAACAAGTTGGTAAACATACGTTACAGTGTGGTTTTGATTCACTAGAGGCATCTTGCAGGGCTGCTGTAACTGGGTCTGTATTTAGAAGGCATGCTTGGCTTAGAGCAATCCTTGCCAGATTATGTTAAAGTGAAATTACTGGATGTTTCCTTAAATCAGGACCGCCTGTTTGGCAACAAGGCAGCAGAATTTCTTAAAAAGATGGAGGAAAAAGCTAAATCTATGCAAACCATTAAAGATTTTTTACAAGTACAACCTCCAAGATTTAGTAGCCATTGGCCTTCTTAGAATTGGTCCTTTCCTGCCTCTTCCAAATCTTCTCAGTCCAAACCCAGATCCAGCAGAGCATCCAGGCTTCAGTCCCAGGGTACGCACAGAACTAAGCAGTGGGGGGCCTCCACTTCCAAACCTGGGAGTAATAAAACTCCCCCTATGGTAAACTGTCTCAATGACTTCTTTTTAAAACTTCCAAACACTTCTCAACTGACTGCCCCTTTGGGGGGAAAGATTGCACTTCATGCAAAGAACTGTGGACTCGTTACCCAGGACAAATGGGTTTTAAATATAGTGTCCCAAGGATACAGATTTCACTTCCACACGTTACCAACTGCAAGCGGTTGGCCGGATCTACCTTCAAATCAGTGGACAGAGGCCCAAAAGCAAGTACTCTCTCTCTTAAGCATAGGGGGCTATTCACTTGGTACTAGAAGAGGAAAGGGACAAGGTTTCTACTCGAGACTTTTCCTGGTACCCAGAAAAAACAATTCATGGCGTCCGATCTTGGACCGGTCTACTCTAAACACCTTTTTGGTGATTCCAAAATTCAAGATGCTGACTCTCCTCCAGTTGCTTCCTATGCTAGGCAAAGATGCCTGTTTGGCAAAACTAGATTTAAAGGAAGCATACCTGCACATCCCAATCAGGAAATCTTGCAGAAGATACCTATGCTTCAAAGCAGGCTACACGCACTCTCAGTTCTCTGCACTGTCCTTTGGGTTGTCTACTGCACCCAGGATATTCACAAAGTGCCTACCTCCATTCACTGCATTTTGCAGGCAAAGAAATATTCAAATATACCCATACCTGGACGATTGTCTAATTCAGGCAGAAAACCAGGACATACTTTTCAATCATCTGGCTTTTGTACAAAGAGCGCAAAATTGTCTGGGGTACACCATAAATGAAAAGAAATCACACCTGCTACCCTGTCAACAAATTATATTCCTAGGAGCAAGCTTGAATACAACTTCCCAGATAGCTTTCCTCACACCAGGGAAACAAATTCACTTGACAACCTACTTCAAACAAGTGGCCACAAAACCCTGCTATCTGCAAGGCAAATACTACAAGCCTTGGGGTTCATGGCCTCGTGCATTCTTCTAATTCCATATGCAAGACTGCATATGAGGAAACTACAGTGGTATCTAAAAAGCGTATGTTGTCAACATTCTCAGGATCTAGAAGCAATGATTCCTATCATACTTTGCCTACGCCTAGAGTTCCTTTGGTGGGCAGAGGCCTGCCACCAAAACAAGGGACTACCATTCACTCTACCCCCTGCTGCCCAAACCCGAACAACAGATGCATCAGACTATGCATGAGGGGGTGAACCTGGCAGGGAAGTTCATTCAGAGCAAATGGAATCCAAGTCAAATGCACCTGCACATCAATCTAAAAGAAATGTTAGCTGTACAGAATCCTCTGACAGCTTTCAAGGACCACATTCTTCCAGGGCAATTAATGGTAAAGACAACACCACTGTTATGTGGTACATAAACAAGCAGGGGGGTACACATTCTTACTCCTTCTGCAGACTAGCCATGGCATTGTGGAACACAGCCTTGAGCTACTAAGTGCATCTACAAGCTTAATTCCTGCCAGGAAAACTAAATACACTGGCAGACGGACTAAGCAGAAATCTCATGGACCCACATGAGTGGAAACTGGAACCAAAGATTTTCAACATGTTGACAAGCAAATGGGGGAGCCCAGATATAGACCTGTTTGTCTCCCCCCCAGAACTATCAGTTGGAAAAATTTTGCATAAGGCGTCCCCACAGACAAGCTTGGAAAGTGGATGCTCTGCCCTTCAGCTGGAAAAACCTAACTGTTTATGCCTTTCCTCCTCAGCCTCTGCTCTCCAAAGTGCTACTAAAGACAAACCAAGGATGATTTTGATTGCACCAGACTGGCCACGCCAGCACTGGTACCCCCTCCTGCGCAGTGTGCCACTGTGGGCCCCATGGCATCTGCTTCAGACTCCTACCCTGTTGTCTCAGCAGGAGAACCAGCTTCTGCACCCTTAGCTTCAAACACCGAACCTAGCATCCTGGCTAATTACCTAATATCTCCTTTACCATCCCTCAGTAAACCAGTGACGAATATCATTTTAGAAGCAAGGAGGCCTAGTACTAGAAAATATTATGCTGAAAAAATGGAAAAGATTCTGTGCCTGGAACCATTCTCAAGGGATGAGCACAGCAGTGCCCAATTTACCTCAGATTTTACAGTACTTAACTGAGATGCTTCACAAGGGCCTGTCTTTTTCCTCAATAAATATTCATGCCTCAGCCATTTCAGCTCATTATAACACATAACCTCCCCTATCCGCGGTGGTGGTGGTGCAGTAGCATTGTCCCCTCACAGTAAGACACTTTCCGGTTCGACTCTGAGCGTCTTCTGCTTGGAGACATGCATGAATGGGCGTACCTTCGTTGAAGGTTGTGCGTCAGGGCTGGCAACTCTGTACGTAAAAATCAACTGCCAATCATTAGCGGACCGGAGTTCCGATGTGGCGACCCCTAACCGGGAAAAGCCGAACGTCACAACAAAATAACATAGAACCTCCCCTCTTCTCTCATTCACTGCTCAAGCAATTCCTCAGTGGGGCCAAAAATTTAAGACCACCCAGGAGAGCTCCAACTCCAGCCTGGGGCCTTAACTTTGTATTGTAGAAACTCACCCTTCCGCCTATCGAGCCAGCTGCTACTGCAGATTTAAAATTCCTTTCTTGGAAAACAACTTTACTTTTAGCAATCACTTCAGCAAGAAGGGTATCTGAATTACAGGCCTTTATGGCAGTGGAGCCTGTCATCATTTTTCATGCGGACAGGGTGTCCCTCAGGACCAATCCCTCATTCATGCCAAAGGTGGTATCCAGTGTGGCCCTTAATCAGTCCATTCATTTGCCAACCTTCTTTTCTAATCCATAGAACAAAGTGGAACAGATACTGCACTCCTTAGATGTGCACAGACAACTTAGATTCTACTTGGACAGGACTAAATCCCACAGGGAATCTGAACAACTGCTGGTGACATTTGCTGCAGGGACAGAGGGGAAGGCTATTTCAAAGCAAACCATCTCCAAATGCATAGACCATTGCATTCATTTCTGCTACAAGCACCATGGAAAACCTATCCCACAGGGGATCAGACACCACTCAACCAGGGCTGCATCTACCTCTGCCGCCTTTCTCAGAGGTGTACCTACCAGGGACATCCTAGAAGCTGCTACCTGGAATTCTGTACATACTTTCACCAAGCATTACCATTTGCCAATTTTCTCTAAATCCAGAGCTGGTTTTGCCACTGCAGTCTTGCAGGGCCTTATAGGTGGTCCTAATGCTATCTAAATTCCTCCTCCCATCCTTAGCTTTGGGATGACTGCAACTGTGAAAACACAAACAACGTAGTACAGTTGTGTACACATACCATAAATGTAGATGTTCGAGTGTATTCACTGTTGCAGTCCTGGTTACCCTCCCTCCAGCCCCCTGACTTCTTTTGGCTATACCTCTTCTCTCCTTTACAATGCTTAAAAGCTTTTTGGTGTATTTGCCTTTTTATTGGAAGTATAGCCATGTATATTTATAGATTTAATTGCTTCCCATTATGGGGGCACCTGACATCTGGGGCAAGAAAAACTGATGTAATGACGTCGGCTGCATGTTTTATACCCCTGACGTCATGGAAGAGGAGACAGCAACCGACATAGGACCCAAGACTTGGTTAATCAGGCTGACTGAGGGCTACTGCAAGCAGATAACCCAAATGTGATGACTGCAACAGTGAATACACTTGAACATCTACATTTATGTTAAGTGTACACAACTGTACTTTTTAGATAGGCACTCATGGCATACTAGTACCCAGTGCTGTAAAATGCATTGCTGCTTTTAACTGTTTAGCATGCCAAGGCATGCCTGCATCACCCCATACAATGAAATCATTCTTCAGGCAGTTAGACTGCTTGCAGAATTCTTTCTATCTTGACTCGCATTTGAATTGGTCTTTTTGGCATGACTAGTAAGAAAATCTGAGGGTTACTAATTAGGGTTCCTATCAGAAGACCGAAGATGCATTTTGTTGAATGCGTCTTGGTCGAACTTCAAATGTCGAAAATGCAAAATGACTAAGCGGAATATAAGCAAATTCTTTCCCTGGGAAAGAAGTTGCTTGGCCGCTTCCGTCACTTTGCCGTTTTCGGCACTGTAGTGCGATCTTGGAGTTGGTATATTTAAATAGTGGGTGTGGGGGGTCCACAGCCCCCAACATGGGGGGGACATGGAGGGGCGAAGCCCTCCACTTTATGTAATGTTTTATGTGTTTTGTTTTTTGGGAACAGCGATCCCCCCGGGAAAAAAATTGCTGTTTTGGTAGTTCGTTGTGTTGTGAATTCGAACTTTTGAGTTAGATATAACAACATTCGATCATTTGACCGTTTGTTGTTATAATATAGACCCATTAATTAGTCACCCTTAAAAAGTATTTCATTGGAACTAAATATTTCATTAATATAAAGTATTTCCTGAACTCTGCTTTTTGATGTTGAAAAAAGGTGAGTTTTGAGAAGGAGAATTCTTTCAATTGATGGCATTGCATTTTGTAGTTGACAACACTTTGTGTATTTTGTATGAATTTCTTACACTCAAGCATCACTGTCTAAATGGCAAATTAATACCAAAGCTGCAACATTTTCACCTCTGCCTATCATATTAATTCAGCAGTTATTTAAAAGAAGACAGTGATCAGAATCTGGAAAATTATATTTTGTTTTTCACATTATAAATGCCACTGCAGCACTGGGGAGTGTTTTTTTAAACTATAGATTGGCTTGATAGTGGCTGCCATGTTGATATTGTTTAGTTTTGGGCTAAAGTTTCTCTTTCCCACTGAGCATTCTGTCTGCAGAAGATGGTATTCTGTCAACCTCCTGTGTCCTTAGAACTGTACCATGTCCTTCTATTCACATGTTGCAGTGTTCTCACTTGTGGGATCCTCCGCCTTGGGTGATCTGAATGTCCGGCTTATATGCCAAAGCTTAATCCTGGCTACTATCAGGTGTGTGGACATCACACACAGGGCCATAAACGTGACATAAGCACGCACATACCTCAGAAGTTCTCTGCTGCAGTCAAATGTCAGCTTGCTCTTCCGCTCTGGGCTTCAGAAGACGATACAGTTAAGTACCCCGTTGGGGAATCTTCTTATATTTTTTCACTTAGGCTTAGGTTGCTGTTGCTCTTGTATAGGCAATGTCATCTAGGAAGAGGAAATGTAAGTGTGATCGGCAAAGTCCACACAAGGATTCCCATGAGCTTTTTTTTTTCTGCTTAGGCCAATCCCACGGCTGTATGACTTGAAGTATTTGTCAGTCGTTTGTCTCTAAAACCCTATGTAGCTGTCTAGCAGCCCTTAAATTGTTCATGGAAAACCAATGACTAAAGCGTTTGGCCTTGGGTGTGCAGACTGAACCTGTCTTTGAGGTGGAGCTGCCTAAAATGAAGGCCAAGGTTTCAAGGCCTTATATTGCTGTGCCTCCGACATAGGATGTTCCGCCAGCTACCGGTCTAGGGGCTGAGAGATGTCTGGCAGAACTGGTGACTTCGGTGGGTACCTTGTTGGAAGCCACCTAAGAATCTCCAGTTGGCATGTCCGCGAAGGTTACTGTGAAGTCAGCCCCTGCTGATGTCAAGGGGAACCGGGCTTTACTGGATGGTAACCTACGGTTTCAGACCAGGGCTCCTCGGCTACAGACCTAACGCCAGAATCTAGGCCTTCTTCACATACTGCTTCAAAGGCAACCCCTCTGAAGGGAAAACAGTAAACTAAACATCTGTCAACCACAACAGAAGACCAGCCAGACTGGCAAACTTTCCCATTCCTTGGTTTGGTCCTTCATGGCCCTCAGGCCCACTGCTTCTCATACTCTTGCCTTGCCTACCTGCAGCCCTAGGCCATCCTCAGCTGCTTCCGTCCCCCTAACTCACACTAAGGAAGAAAATTCCTCTTCCTACTCCTCTAATGAATCACTCCCGTACACCTCTCATCCGGCATCTCCCCTGGAGTACTGTTCTCCAGAAGAAGACTTCCTGGGAGGAGACTCAACACCTGAAGATATCACCTTCTGGGAAACAATCTCAAAAATAAGGGAGTATTTCAAGTGGGATGCAACTCAAATGACTAAGGTGCAAAAAAGATATTTTGAACTCCTACAGATAGAATCTCCCTCTCCCTCTGCTATTCCCCCTATGATTCCAACTTATCTGGATGCTTTTACTTCAGCGTCTAAGACCCCTGAATCCCAGCCTCCAGCCCCTAAAAGGACGGATAGGTTATACAAAGTCCCTGATGACCACACAAGTGCCTCATTAAGCCACCTATGGCAAACTCAACTGTCATTGCAGTGGCTCCAGATAAGCAATCCAGGCAGATTTCCTCATCCTGCTTTCTGCCATCTGACAAAAATAGCAAAGTGATGGACAGACTGGGGAAAATGATTTATACTTCATCCACTCTGGCCTTTAGGGCCATTAATTACCAGACACACATGGTTAAATGTGCCTTGGAACTTGTCTCTCAGGCACCTTCATTACTCTCTGCCTTGCTTAATTCCCCTGTCCAATCCCAGGTTACATCTAAGCTCTCCTTAGCAGCGCAAGTTGCCAGACATTTTATTAACTGCAGGTATGATGCTGATGAGGCTTCGGCCAGATTAGCTGCCTCAGGCTTTGCACTGCACAGGTCCTCCTGTTTCAGATTACAGTCCTTCCCGGATGATTTCAAAAACAAGATCTTAGATGCTCCCCTGGACAGTAAATTCCTCTCTGGTGTTTTTTTACTAAATTCCTCTTTGGCAAGCAGTCTGCAGAATTATTCAAATGCTTGCAGGAAAAAAGCAAGGACCTTCAGGACCCCAAACATGTTTTGGTTTCTCTGATTCCTAAATCCTACAGAAACTAAAGAGTTGAGTGGCCTAGTGGGCTAATGCACTATGCTGTAGTTGACAGGGGCCTGGGTTTGAGACTTGGCAGTGGTGATTTACCCAGCTAAACCTTCCTTTGTTAGGAGACCACCTGCTCCTACCTCTTCCTTCTGTAAATACAGAAAAGGGTCTAGAAAAAAATCTCTGAGAACTGCCTTTTCCCAGTCCACCCCAGGCTGCCCTTTCCAGACAGACCAAACAATGCGTGACTGCCTAGACCACCTCCCCCTCTCTACCCACCTGTCTCACTGTCTACCTCTTTGGCAACATATCACTTGATCATTCCAGACCGCTGGGTATTATCAATAGTGGAAAAAGGTTACTTTATGATCTGGCAGAATAAACTCTTTCCAAAAGGCATACCCCTCCCTCCAAAAAAACAACTCCACATTGTACCCCAGATCATCCAAGATTTACTGTCACAGGGGACCATAGAAAGGGTTCCCACAGGCCAAGAGGGTTAAGGGTTTTACTCCAGGCTCTTCCTGGTCCCAAAAAAGGAGGGCCCATGGAGGCATGTTCTGGGCCTGTCTTTATTAACCCCCTTTCTGAATGTTCCTTCCTTCCACATGTTATCCGTTCAAACCCTTCTTCCACTACTGAGACCCAGTGCTTTCACAGCCACTTTGGACCTGAAGGAGGCATGCCTCCATATCCCCATTCACCCAGGATACAGAAGGTTTTTACGCTTTGCTGTGCCATCCTCACAGTTTCAGTTTACTGCCTTGCTCTTTGGTTTGTCTGCAGCACCAAGAGTTTTCACAAAGTGTCTTGCCGCAGCAGTAGCCTACAGCCAAGCAAAAGGCATGCAGATTTACCCCTGTCTGAACGATCAACTCATCCAGGCAGAAGAGGCAAGTATTCTCAGGACACACCTGCAATTCACTGTGTCCCTCCTTCAAAGTCTGGGGTTTACTCTCAATCTAACAGAATTCTCCCTTACTCCATAACAAGACCAAACCTTCTTGGGCTGCAGAATAAGGACAGACTTGATGAGAGCCTTCCTTCCCCAAGACAAGGTCTCTTTTCTAAACATCTACTTCCAAGAGTTACTTTGTCAACCACATCTATGCTAGGCAATTCCTACGTCTTCTAGGCTTCGTGTCATCCACTCTTTCAGTGTTGCCCTTGCCAGGTTGCACATGAAGATGTTCCAGTGGTACTTGAAAAATGTCTGGTCCAAACACAGTCACCTCCTGGAATTCCAGGTGCCCTTCCTGCCCTGCCTGAAGAAAGAGTTAAGGTGGTGGATCCAACAAATAAGCCAGAACCCAGACCTTCCCCTGCAACCCATCAGGCCATTGCAATTCCTACACACAGATGCCTTGGATTTGGAATGGTGGGCCACTATGAATAGTCTCAAGGTACAGGCTCAATGGGAACCCTCCCTCCCGAGAAAACATATCAGAGTGAGGGAAATGACTGCTCTCTTTCTAGCTATAAAAGACCTTCCTACCTCTTATTCAACCAGGTCCATTCCAAGTCTTCACAGGTAATACCTCTGTGATGTGGTACATCAACATGCGGGGGGGGGGGGGGGGGGCAGGTCATACTTACTGTGCAGGCCAGCAATACAGGCATGGGAATTGGCCATCCAGTACAATGTCATACTGCAGGTGGTCTACATCCCATCTCAGGACAACCATCAGGCAGATGCCCTCAGCAGATCATTCTCTCAACATCATGAATGGATGCTACACAGGGATGTTTTCTTAGACATTGTCCACCTATGTGGCACACCACAGATGGATCTGTTTGCCTCCCCTCAGAACAGACAACTACAGCTGTTCTGCTCCAGACTCCCATCCCCACTAATGTGGAAAGTGGATGCCTTTTCAGTTTCTTGGAAGGTGCTGTTCCTTTATGCCTCCCCCCCTCCCACTCATTCAGAATGTCCTGTTGAAAATTCAGAAGGACCAATTTAAAATATTGCTGGGGACCCCCTATTGGCCAAGGCAACATTAGTTCCCCCTTGTATCTCTTGCCAAGAGCAATCACCACAAGTTGCCTCACAAGGTGGACCTGCTGACACAACAGAAGGGATCTCTCATTCATCCTAATCTGAAAACCCCAGCCTAACCGTGTGGATGATGAATGTTTGATCCCTTTCACATACCTCTATTCTGAGGACCTGCAGGACAGACAGCACTTCCTCAGCCTAAGCATGTGGGCGATGAATGTTTGATCCCTTTCAGATACCGCTATTCTGAGGATGTGCTGTCTGTCCTGCAGGAGGCCAGGAAACCCACTACTTGGAGATCCTATGTATCAGAATGGAAAAGTTTCTCCAGTTGGTGTCTTCAAAGGCAACTAGACCCCTTCTAAGCAGATGTTCCTCTAGTCCTAGCTTATACATGTGAGCTCCTAAATTCAGAACTTTCATGCTCCTTGGTGAAAGTCCATTTGCCAGCAATTTTAGCCTGCGTACCTATGGATCCAGCCCCTGTTATCCAGATTGGAGGTCAAACTTTTCCTTAAATGGGTTCTCCATATCAGCCCACCAAGGAAACCTATCCCTCCACCATGGGACCTGAACTTTATACTGGAGAAACTTACCACTGCCCCCATTGAACTGGCAGCTTCTGCCACTTTAAAGATGTGTCTTGTTGGTAGCCCTTACTTCAGCTAGGAGAGTCTCTAAGCTGCAGGCACTCATGGCCACTCCACCCTACACGGTCTTCCACAAAGATAGGATAACTCTGTGTACAAATCCTTCCTTCATGCCCAAAGTGTTCAGTGAACTGTTCCAAAACCAATCTATCCATTTACCCACCTTTTTTCCCTTTGCCACAGAATGACAGTGAGAGAGTGCTCCATTCCCTTAATGTTCACAGACAACTGAGTTTCTACCTGGACAAGACCAAAGGCATTGGAAAGCTCAATTGGCTCTCTGTAACCTTTCACCCCAGGGTCCTGGGGAAAGCCATATCCAAACAGACAGTATCCTCCTGGATGTGTAAAACTATTACTTTCTGTTACTCCTTCCATGGTAGACAGTTGCCCCACTCTGTTAAAGCACACTCTACTAGAGCACAAGCCTTTCTCAAACACCTTTACATGGCTGGTATTTTAGAAGCAGCCACGTGGTCTTCTGTACATACCTTCACCAAGCATTATAAATTGGACAACATCCCCAGAGCCAGGGCAAGATTTGCTAAAGTTGTCCTCCATGGTTTCCTGGAGACTGCTACCTCTTCCTCCTTCCTTTCTCCTGCTTGAGCTGTGGTACTCTCCCACAAGTGAGAATACTGTGACATGTGACTAGAAGGGCATAGATTAGTTGTGTAAAATCTAACATAACTGTAGATGTCCTTCTCTTTCATGTTGTAGTATTCATTCTCCCCTACTCCTTCCCCCCTAGAGGACTTTTCCCTTTTTGGATGGCATCTTTTCCTTTTCCTTAGACTATTGTCAGACTGGGCAGTCAGTTCTGAGGTGTGTGTGTGGATGTCACATTTATGGCCCATGGTTTATGGCCCTGCATGTGACATCCCACGCACCTGACAGCAACCAGGTTTAAGCTTTGGCATAATAGCTGGACGTTTGGGTCACCTGCGTCGGAGGATCCCACAACTGAGAATACTGCAACATGGAAGAGAAGGACATCTATGGTAATGGTAAGATTTTACACAACTAATCTCTCCTTTCACTTAGAATGGCAGTGTTAAGATTTATCACTTGCTTTCAGAATTTTCGGATCACGTTACTAGCTCTTTTCCCCTCATTGATTCACTCTGAATTATGTTCTTTATTACATTTTGTTTAAATGAACACAGTATGTTTCTGTAGCTACTGGCAAAGCTTACATTAAGTTGCTTTCTGTGCAGCTTCAGAAATAGCTGCAGGCTGTCCTTTCCCCATTCACACCCTCTTTTTAGCCAGCTGTGTTAGGTTTCTAGAAATTTCAGTCTCATCTGGTCTCAATTCTGATACTGGGGATGTTTAGCCATCATTATGTAGTAACTCTTTAATTTTTTGACTCTAGCGTAAAGGGGAAAAATGGAATGTCTGGAAACCCCATACACTGGGCTTTTCATGGATGACAAGTGTTTAATACAATGACCATTATGATATAAGAGCTAGAGAAGTTTTTCATTTATCTTCTGTACACTTGATCCTTTGATTATCAAGCCTACTCCTCATTTGCCCAACTAGAACATTTGTTTCCTCGGAAGACAAGACCTTGTGGCCTATTCGCTCGACTCACTGGTTCAGGTCAGGTATAGGAGTGTGCTGTTACCCATTTGGTGAATCAGAGGACTTTTTCACTTTCCTAACCAGCTCCTGTATGTGCATGCCTGCATTGTTTTGTAGTGGATATCTGTTAGGAGGTGTTTTGCTCACTTTTGAGAGAGGTGTCCCTCCAAATGCCCTGGCCATTCAATAGCAAAATGCCTCTCTTAATCTCTGGTCCCCACCAGAGATTTTAATGTCGATATTGCTCTTTGTGATGTACCCCAACCCACCCAGAGAGAGAGAGAGAGAGAGAGGTGAACGGAGATTGCTTTGTCATTCTTCTGGCTCCCTCAACCAGCTCCTGAGTTTGTAATCGACCTCTGGTTTTCTGGGTAGTAGTTAAGGCTGTAGCCCTATATGCTACAGAGCTGGCAATAGGAGCCAGGGAGGAAATTGTAAATTTGGTTGGCAGTTTGTTGAAGAGTTTTACGATTATGTACTACTAGACGTAGATCATGCAGATGTTCTGGTTTTGATTCCCACAGCCTGCATTTGCCCACTGCATGTTTTTTAGCAAGTCATTTATCCAATGTTCTTTGTGTTTCACTGTTGCAGTCATTACATTTGGGTTATCTGCTTGCAGTAGCCCTCAGTCGGCCTGATTAACAAAGTCTTGGGTCCTGGGTTCTGCGTCAGTTGCTGCCCCTTCTTCCATGACGTCAGGTCGTCAGGGGTATAAAGGATGTAGCCGACGCCATTACACCAGTCTTTCTTGACGTACGATGCCTGAAGCAGAAGCAGTTCACAAGTGTCGGTCGGCGGACCCCTGAAATTTATGTTTTCGAGTTTTAGAACCGAAGTCTTCAACTAAAGCTAAGTACTCGGGGGAAACTTTTTCTTGCTCCTTCTGATGTCAGTAAAAGTTAATAATTGCATTACTTGTGGAAAGCAAGTAACTCACAAAGATTTTAATTTGTACTGTATTCCTTGCCTAGGCCCTGACCAATGAAGTAGCTTGCTGTCGGTTTTGTGCTTTTTTTAATCAGCGCAGTATCCGTCGTCGCTATATTTTCACCACTAAATTTTTCGGTTCTCGGTTTAATTATCCAGAAATGTCGTCTGTTAACCATCCGACTACCGGAATTCCGAAAAAAACGCAAAGATGAAGACGGACAGGCCGCCGAGGTCCAAAGCTGCAGATGACACTTCTCCTAAGCCAATCGCCAGTTCATTGGTACTCAGTGAGGTGCTTTTGCAGCCCCTGTTACCCACTACTTCTGACTTGCAGACCTTTTCTGAGACCCATTTGGAGTCCGGTATGCCGCGAGATGCTTCAACTGTGGAACCTGCGGATGTCTCTACCGTGGATTGGTCCGGAGCTGCTGTGCAGGCACCAACTTCTGAGGGTGTATTCAGGCCTATGGGCTTGCATATTAAACCGACGCAGCCTTCTTCATTTAGGCCAAAATCTCGAACCATGCCTAAGAAACCAATGTCCAGGCCGCATGCTCAGGCCTCTATGCCTAAAAAACAAATGATAAGAATGTCTGAAGATCTTATAACTCTAATGAGGGGAAGCCAACCCCTCCTTCTAAGAGATCTAGGACTGAAGTTTATGAATCTTCTGACCAGGATTCTGATTTTTCTGATTCTTCTGATGGTCAGGATTTGCCCTTATCTACTTATGAGGATTCTGATGCAGAGGACTGTATTCCCTCTGCTTCCCTTCTAGAGGATTTTTCTTTTGGTGTGACCTTGCATTCTCTAAGGAAGCATTTCCGTTGGGAAAGCCAGGATTTTTCTGAATCAAAAAAGAGGCTTAGTGATTTCTTACTCCTGCCTCTGCATAGGCCTTTAGCTATACCTCCTGTACTACATATTGTTGATGATGCCTTTTCAGAATCTAGTTTGGCCCCTGATTCTTTGCCTCCTGCTCCCAGAAAACCTGACCGATATTACAGGGTTCCTGAGTCACACAAGTTCCTTTTTAAAAATCCTATTGCGGATGCAGAGACTATTTCACAGGGACCCAAGGGCATCAAGGCTTCTACTGCTAAAAATCCTACCCCCTCTGATAGAGACTCCATGTCGCTGGATAGATGGGGTAAGAAAGTTTACACTTCTGCAACCTTGGCCATTAAGGCTTTAAACTGCCAGTTTCATATGTTGAAGTATCAACAACATGTTAATGGATTGCTTAAACAGAAAATGATGTTGATTCCAGACTGTGCTAAAAATAAAGAATTATAGGATTTAATGCATTCTGCTGAACAGGTTGGAAAACATACTTTGCAATGTGGATTTGATTCATTAGAGGCCTCTTGCAGGGCTGCTGTTACTGTGTCTGTGCTCAGAAGACATGCTTGGCTTAAGGAGCAATCTTTGCCTGATCATGTTAAAGCTAAATTGTTGGATGTTCCCTTAAATCAGGACTGCCTGTTTGGCAACAAGGCTAAGGAAGTTCTTAAAAAGTTAGAAGATAAAGCTTAATCTATGCAAACTGTTAAAGATTTCTTACAAGTTCAGCCTCCTAGATTTAGTAGGCACTGGCCGTCTAAAAACTGGTCCTTTCCAGCCCCTTCCAGGTCTTTCAAGCCAAACCCAGCCACAACAGAAACCCCAGGATGCAGCCCCAAGGGACACACAAGACTATGCAGTGGGGGGTTTCTGCACCAAAATTTGGGAGTAGTAAGACCCCCCCCCATGGAAAACGGTCTCAATTACTTTCTTTTAAAACTTCCAAGCACTTCCCAACTGAATGCTCCTTTAGGCGGAAAGATTAATCTGTAGGCCAAAAACTGGGAACTCGTTACCCAGGACAAATGGGTTATAAGTATAGTGTCCCAAGGATACAGATTTCACTTTCACACGTTACCAACACCAAGTGGGTGGGCAGAGGCCCAAAATCAAGTTCTCTCTCTTTTAAACATGGGGGCTATTCAGTTGGTACCAGAAGAGGAAAAGGGACAAGGTTTCTATTTGAGACTTTTTCTGGTACCCAGAAAAAGCAATACATGGCGTCCTACTTGGACCTTTGTACTCTAAACACCTTTCTGGTGATTCCAAAATTCAAGTTGCTGACTCTTCACCAGCTGCTTTCTATGCTAGTCCAAGAAGAATGGTTGGCAACACTAGACTTAAAAGAAGCATACCTGCACATCCCTATCAGGGAGTCTTGCAGAAGATACCTACACTTCAAAGCAGGCTACATGCACTGTCAGTTCTCTGCACTGCCCTTAGGCTTATCTACTGTGCCCAGGGTATTCACAAAGTGCCTAGCTCCAGTCATTGCATTTTGCAGGCAAAGAAATATTCAAATATACCCATACCTGGACGATTGTCTAATTCAGACAGAAAGCCAGGACATTCTTTTGAATCATCTGGCCTTTGTTCAAAGGGTACTGACTTGTCTGGGGTTCACCATAAATGAAAAGAAATCACACCTTGTACCCTGTCAACAAATTATATTCCTGGGAGCAAGCTTGAATACAACTTCCCAGATGGCTTTCCTGACGCCAGAGAAACGGATTCATTTGATAACCTACTTCAAACAAGTGGCCACAGAAACCAAGCTGTCTACAAGGCAAATACTGCAAGCCTTGGGGTTCGTGGCCTCCTGCATTTTTCTAATTCCATATGCAAGGCTGCATATGAGGAAACTACAGTGGTATCTCAAAGCCTATGTTGTCAACATTCACAGGATCTAGAAGCATGGATTCCTATCATACCTTGTCTACGCCTAGAGGTCCTTTGGTGGGCAGAGGCCTGCCACCAAAACAGGGGACTACCATTCTCATTACCCTCTGCCTCCTAAATCTTAACAGACACATTAGATTATGCATGGGGGGCTCACCTGGCAGGGAAGTGAATTCAGGGCAAATGGAACCCAAGTCAAATGCACCTGCACATAAATCAAAAGGAAATGTTAGCTGTACGGAATGCTCTGACAGCCTTCAAGGACCACATTCTTCCAGAACAGCTAATGGTAAAGACGGACAACACCACTGTCATTTGCATAAACAAGCAGGGGGGTACACATTCTTAACCCCTCTGCAGACTAGCCATGGCATTGTGGAACACAGCCTTGAGCTACTAAGAGAATCTACAAGCTCAATTCCAGCCAGGAAAACTAAATACAATGGCAGACGGACTAAGCAGAAACCTCACTGACCCACAAGAATGGAAACTGGAACCAAAGATTTTCAACATGTTGACAAGCAAATGGGGGAGCCCAGATGTAGACCTGTTTGCCTCCCCCCAGAACAATCAACTGGACAAATTTTGCACAAGGATTCCCCACAAGCTAGTTTGGAAAGTGGATGCTCTATCCTTCAGCTGGAAAAACAGTTTATACCTTTCCTCCTCTGCCTCTGCTCTCTCCAAGGTGCAACTAAAGATCAAACAGGACAAGCCAAGGATGATTTTAATTGCACCAGACTGACCTCGCCAACACTGGTACCCACTCTTGCGCAGTGTTTCATGCTTGGCTCCATGGCACCTGCCTCAGACTTCTTCCCTGTTGTCTCAGCAGGAGAACCAGATTCTGCACCCTCTGCTGCAAACCATGAACTTAGCATCCTGGCTAATTACCTAACCTCTCCTTTACCATCCTTCAGTAAATCAGTGATGGATATCATTTTAGTCAAGGAGGCCTAGTACTAGAAAATCTTATGCTGCAAAATGGAAAAAATTTTGTGCCTGGAACCAGTCTCAAGGAATGAATGCAGCGGTACCCAGTTTACCTCAGATTCTACAATACTTGACTGAGATGCTTCATAAGGGCTTGTCCTTTTCCTCCATCAAAATTCATACCTCAACTATTTCCAGCTCATTATAGCACAGAGCCTCCTGTTGTCTCACTCACTGCTCAAGCAATTCCTCAGAGGGGCCAAAAATTTAAGGCCACCCATGAGAGCTCCAACCCCAGTCTGGGATCTTAACTTTGTCTTGGAGAAACTCACTCTTCCTCCTTTCTTGCCAGCTGCTACAGCAAATTTAAAATGTCTTTCTTGGAAAACAGCTTTCCTTTTAGCAATCACTTCTGCAAGAAGGGTATCTGAATTACAGGCCCTTATGGCAGTGGAACCTTTCATCATCTTTCATGCGGACAGGGTGTCCCTCAGAACCAGTCCCTTTTTCATGCCCAAGGTGGTATCCCGTGCGACTCTTAATCAGTCCATTCATTTGCCTACCTTCTTTCCTAACCTACAGAACAAAGGGGAATGGATACTGCACTCTTTAGACGTGCACAGACAGCTTAGATTCTACTTGGACAGGACTAAACCTCAAAGAAAGTCTGAACAGCTACTTGTGGCATTTGCTGCAGGGACAGAGGGGAAAGCTATTTCAAAACAAACCATTTCAAAATGAATAGGCCACTGCATTCATTTATGCTATAAGCACCATGGAAAACCTATCCCACAGGGCATCAGACCCCATTCAACCAGGGCTGCATCTACCTCTATAGCCTTTCTCAGGGGCGTCCCTACTAGGGACATCCTAGAAGCTGCTGCCTGGAGTCCTGTACATACTTTCACTAAACATCATTTGCCAATTTTCTCTAAATCCAGAGCTGGTTTTGCCACTGCAGTCTTGCAGGGCCTTATGGCTGGTCCTAATGTTATCTAAATTCCTCCTCCCAACCTTAGCTTTGGGAATTTACCCAAATGTAATGTCTGCAAAAGTGAAACACGAAGAACATAGTACAGTTGTGTACACATATCGTAAATGTAGATGTGTGAGTGTATTCATAGGTTCATACTAGGCTATCTGCCCTAGGGCATTTATAAGCCTAGCCAGAGTGTGTTTGGCTTTCACCACCCATTTTAAATTAATTTTGCTATGCCTTTTTTTGAGGTTAGTATACTGTGCCTCTGTCTAACAGTGACACAGAAGTGATAGCCGGGGTAAACCTACGATCTCCCATCCACTAATCAAGATTCCTCTTAAAGAGAGTCAATGTGGGACTCTGCCTAACCTGGACTGGGATTTTATTCCAGAGTGAAGGGAGTCTCTGGGTTATGAATCTGTCCCTCCAGCATGTCCTATTTATTTCAGTGCTGAGGTTCAAGTCTCTCGAGCACGTAGCTCGATGGGATTTGGATTTTCTGAGGTGCAGCATGTCCATTAATTCCGGGTTGGACATGGCTTTATACGTCAGGCACAGATTGCCTCTGAGCAGGCGGTATGCCACTGAGTAGAGCTGGAGTTTCTTTAACCGGGCAGCATATGGCATCTGTTTGAGCCCTTTGATCCTCTTGGTGAGGTACTTTTGGGGCCTTTCCAGTTGCTGCAGGTGTCTGGTAAGGTATATCCCAAAAGGGGCATTGTACTCAATTATGGGCCTGATGAGGGATGAGTAAAGAGGCACGATGACCTCCCCTGATCTAGATGCGAATCCCTTCATGATTAGGTGGGCTATATAAAATGTTTTTCTAACCACTTTGGCCACGTGGTTGTCAAATGAGAAATTGCTATCAACTTGGGTCCCCAGGTCCCTAATGACTTCTTCTGTACTTAATGGATTACCACCTATGTGGTAATTTGTGGGCACTTTGTTTTTGCCAAAGGGGATGACTATACACTTTTTGGCATTTAGCTTGAGGCCATGGCTCTGGCACCAGTTGTCTGTTTCTATGAGGCCGTTTTGGAGGATGCTTGTGTCGGCTGGAGAGTTGATTATGGCGCCCAGTTTGCAGTCATCTGCGAACTTGGTCAGCCACAGTCCTTCCGTGTTGGCCTGTACCGCCGAGAAATATATACCGAACAAGAGAGGTCCCAGGACTGAGCCTTGTGGGACGCCACTTGTAACTGGTTTGGAGTCTGACATGGCTCCAGCAGTTCTAACCAATGTGGGTTCTGTCCTTGAGCCAGTTTGCAACCCATCTAGTGACATAGGGGTCTATATTTAAGCTGGTGAGCTTATCTATAATGCCCGAGTGGGGTATTGTATCGAAGGCCTTTGCGAGGTTCAGGTAGGCTGTGTGGACCACCTTCCCCTCGTCAATGGCCTTGGTGACTGTTTCAAAGAAATCGACCAGGTTTAAGAGGCAGGATGTGCCCTTAACAAAGCCAAACTGGGTAGAATCCAGTGTCTGTAGGTCCCCAATATCTGTATTTATGAGGTCCATGATGATCCTTTCCATAGCTTTGCAGACCAAGCTAGTCAGGCTTATGGGGCGATAGTTTCCAGGATCCGTTGAGGCACCACCTTTGTGGAGAGGGACCACTGTTGCTGTACGCCACTCTTTGGGTACATATCCTGTAGTAAGGGTAATATTGAACAGTAGTTTTATGTTTGGGTTTAGCTCTTCTTGGAGTTCATGTAGGACGCAGCCCGGGACACCATCTGGTCCCATTGATGCTGTGTTTTTTGCTTTGGAGAGGGCGGCTCTTACCTGAGCATCTGAGATGTCAGGGGGGCAGCAATCTGTTGGGATAGATATTTGCCCTTTTGGTGGGGAGGGGGGAGAAGTTTGCACTGAACCTGTCAGCTAGGATGTTGGCAATGTCTGTGGGCTTGGTGTACTTTTTGTCATTTTGGACTAATTCTGAGCATATCTGGGAATTCCCACCCAGGTTCCTAACATAACTAAAGAAAGCCTTGTGATTATCCTTAGTGTCCTGTGCAATTTTTCTCTCAAGCTGGCCTTAGACGATTTTATGAGTGCCCGTAGTTTTTTGCTAATACTGATCAGAGATGCCTTCCCTTTTTGGGATTTTGCTCTCTCATGTAGTAGCTTCCTCCTTTTATTGTATAGTTTGTTTATGACTGGGGTCCACCAGACAGGACGTCTGCCTTTGGAGGATTGGGTCTTGGTTTTATTTGGGATTGCATGATCCATGCATTCCTGAAGGTGTTCATAGAATGCGTTTATAAAGGATTCTGCTGTCTGGGCCGTATTTTCCACAGGCCCGGGGGCTTTGAAGGATTTCGCCTCGGTTTTGAGGCATGTGAAATTTGCTTTAGAGAAGTTTTTCACTGTGGTTTTCTGGACAGGGGGTGGGGTCGGGATGTGAACATCCAGTGAGATTAGTTTATGGTCTGATCTTACCAGTGAGGGATACACTTCTGGTCTGGAGCATAGTGTCCCCATGTTGGTGATCAGGTCCAGTATGTTTTCCCCTCTTGTGGGAGTGGTAACAAGTTGTTCCATAGCATTTGAGTTTATAAATTCTAGGAACCTTTGGGCTAGGGTGTTGGAGCTAGAGTAATGCTCCCAGTCTATGTTTGGGTAGTTGAAGTCGCCCAATATAATGGTGTTTGGAGAGACCTTCATATTTTCCAGTATTCTCAGGAAGGCCGAGTGGGGTTCCTGTGTTTGGGAGGGTGGTCTGTAGCAGGCAATAAACTGGAAGGCAGTTTTACCCACAGTTAGTTGCACATGGATAGTCTCTGATGCTTCGTGCTGTGCCACCAACTTGGAGGTGTTTTTATCTTTGACGAATATTGATACTCCCCCTCTTTTTGTGGTTCGGTCCAAGTTTTGGGGCCGAAAAGCATGGTATGAGGTATAACGTGGTAGTGCTGGGGTGCTGTCGGGAGCCTTGAACCAGGTTTCTGTTACTGCACAGATATCGATGCTCTCCATGCTAAGGAGAGTTTTGAGTGCGTGCATCTTGAGGTTTAGACTTCGGGCGTTGAGTAGCATTACTCTTAGTTTCTTATCCCTTGTGATACCTATGGAGGTGGGTTTGTCTTTTGAGCCTTGCCTAAAAAGGCACTATGGGGGTAGCAAGAGCCTTTGCCAATATCCGAAAGCCCAGGGGTGACAGGTGCAAGCCGTCCCTAGCGAAGCATCGTGGCTTGTCGAGCATGCCATCCCAGGCTGACAGGCATTGGATCCCCTTTGAATGACACCAACACTTAAGCCAACTGTTGAAATTGATCATCTTGTCTTCATATTGTGGCATCATTCTTGGTGAGGGTAAGATGCTACTCGAGGTCAGGGTCATACCGGCCTGGGCTACATGCTCAGAGAGCTCCTCTATGTCTCTTTTCATGTAGTCCAGGGAGGTACGTCTCAGGTCATTCACACCAGCATGGACAATGACTGAGTCATATTTGTACTTGCCTTGGAGTGACCTCAGTGCTTGTGTTATGTGGCGGATCCTAGCGCCCGACAGGCAGCTCACCGTGACCTTCTCCTTGTTCAGCCTGGTGAGCGGGACGTCAGTGTGCCTGACGATAGAGTCACCTATTACAAGTGTATCAGGTGTGTTGTTTAGCCTTAAGGGCTGTGACTGTTCGGCACACTGGCTTTGTGAGCTATGTGTTGCACGTGTTTTGTTTTGGGGTAGCGGTTGCTTGGGTGTCTGCTTTGGAGGTCTCTGCTGCTTAGGCAGATTTTTATTTAGCTCAAACAAAAAAGAACACTATCAGGGTAAGGTATCAACTCCCAAAGCAAAGCACAAATTCAAAACAAAAAGGGGTTGATACCCCACAACAATCGAAGAAAACCAGATGAATAAAAGTAGAAACAAATCCTTTATTCGAATAAGTAAGCGTTTTCACATTGCTTGGAACGCTTCATCAGACTTTAACAAAACATGGAAAAATGAATCGGCTTATATATAAGTAAAACACCAATGAAACTCACATTAATATGTCACATGTAAGTTACAAAAAAATACATCATTTCCTTTACATCAAATATTTTAAAAATAAAAAAATATATATATTTCCTATAAAATCTATTACTAAACTTTATGATAATGCATAATAAAAGCAGACATATATACAAAAATGTTAGAATATGTATTTAATAAAACATATTGCTGCCATTTAATGTTTCAAAGGCTTATCTAATAGGAATGGTTTTAATGAAAATTTGTCATTAAGACCATGACCTTTACTTGCAGCTAATTTAATTATCCACCTAGCTTCAGCTTTTTCTGTCTTATTGCCAAGCCTCTCTGTCAACTGTCCTATAACTAAAAATCTAAAGGCATGTGTAGTGTCATTGTGTAATGTGTGCCTGGCCAGGGCATTCCCTTCATTTTCCCTATGGGTAGCAAACAGATGCTCCCTTATCCTTTCTCTTAAAGTCCTATTGGTCTTCCCTATATAGAAGCAATGACATTTTATGCAGGAGGCTAAATAAATCACATTTCTTGATTTACAATCAGCATATTCATTGAATTCATATTTGACACCAGTATCTGGATGTATAAAAACATTAGAATTCTTTATATAGTTACACTGGTTGCACTAGCAACATGCATAGGTACCCTTCCTTTGAGAGGAGATCTTATTCCTAGGCACTCTTTCATAACGAAGCATACGTTTTAGAGATTTAGTATTCTTATAGCTAAAGGATGTTTTTTCACCAACTAAGTCTTTTATACCATCGTCTAACTGCAGAATATTCCAGTGTCTCTTAATAATGTTGACAATAGAAGTATTATTATTGGTGAATGGAATCACTAGCCTCCTCTTATCATTTCTCCTCACTGTAGGTCTCCCATCTACATTGCCATGCTTTTTAATGAAAGGCCGTCCTAGATGTTCACGTTCTAAAGTATCTAATGAATGCATATCACTATTGCAATAACCTCTGTGTCTAAAATCACTTTCTATAGTTTATATGGTAATATCCTTGAGACAGAAGTATTTAGAAAGTCATGTAGGAAGAATGCCATTCTTCATAGAAGCAGTATGCATCCTCCCCATATACATAAAAATATTGTGAGCAATCAAGTGAAACGTTTCTCTAACATTACTAGCAATGACTTGGTTTTCTCTGAAGCACCAAAAACTATAGAAAGTGATTTTAGACACAGAGGTTATTGCAATAGTGATATGCATTCATTAGATACTTTAGAACGTGAACATCTAGGACGGCCTTACGGCCTTTCATTAAAAAGCATGGCAATGTAGATGGGAGACCTACAGTGAGGAGAAATGATAAGAGGAGGCTAGTGATTCCATTCACCAATAATAATACTTCTATTGTCAACATTATTAAGAGACACTGGAATATTCTGCAGTTAGACAAGGGTATAAAAGACTTAGTTGGTGAAAAACCATCCTTTAGCTATAAGAATACTAAATCTCTAAAATGTATGCTTTGTTATGAAAGAGTGCCAAGGAATAAGATCTCCACTCAAAGGAAGGGTACCTATGCATGTCGCTCATGCAACCAGTGTATCTATATAAAGAATTCTAATGTTTTTATACATCCAGATACTGTTGTCAAATATGAATTCAATGAATATGCTGATTGTAAATCAAGAAATGTGATTTATTTAGCCTCCTGCATAAAATGTCATTGCTTCTCTATAGGGAAGACCAGTAGGACTTTAAGAGAAAGGATAAGGGAGCATCTGTATGCTATCCATAGGGAAAATGAAGGGAATGCCCTGGCCAGGCACACATTACACAATGACACTACACATGCCTTTAGATTTTTAGTTATAGGACAGTTGATAGAGTCAGAGAGGCTTGGCAATATTGGCAATAAGACAGAAAAAGCTGAAGCTAGGTGGATAATTAAATTAGCTGCAAGTAGAGGTCATGGTCTTAATGACAAATTTTCATTAAAACCATTCCTATTAGATAAGCCTTTGAAACATTAAATGGCAGCAATATGTTTTATTAAATACATATTCTAACATTTTTGTATATATGTCTGCTTTTATTATGCATTATCATAAAGTTTAGTAGTAGATTTTATAGGAAATATATATATTTTTTATATTTTTTTATTTTTAAAATATTTGATGTAAAGGAAATGATGTATTTTTTGTAACTTACATGTGACATATTAATGTGAGTTTCATTGGTGTTTTACTTATATATAAGCTGATTCATTTTTCCATGTTTTGTTAAAGTCTGATGAAGCGTTTCAAGCAACGTGAAAGCGCTTACTTATTTGAATAAAGGATTTGTTTCTACTTTTATCCATCTGGTTTTCTTCGATTGTTGTGGAGTATCAACCTCTTTTTGTTTTGAGATTTTTATTTAGAGCCTCCGAGTATGTTTGCAGTCCTGGTTACCCTCCCTCCAGCCCCCTTCTTTCTTTTGGCTATCCCTCTACTCTCACTTACTATGCTCCATTAGCTTTTTGGTGTATTTGCTTTATTGTTGGAGGTATATCCTTGTATTTATAGATTTAATTGCTTCCCATTAGGGGGGCACCTGACATCTGGGGCAAGAAAAACTGATGTAATGACGTTGGCTGCATGCTTTATACCCCTGACGACTGATGTCATGGAAGAAGGGACAGCAACCGACGCAGGGCCCAAGACTTTTTTAATCAGGCCGACTGAGGGCTACTGCACACAGATAACCCAAATGTAATGACTGCAACAGTGAATGCAGTCGAACATCTACATTTATGGTAAGTGTACACAACTGTACTTTTCTTGCTCTTAGGTCACCACTGAAAAAGAAATGTGTCCATTCCAGTAGGCTTAACCAGTTAACAAGTATGTTTTTGAAGCACTGTGAAGTTTATGCAAATGTATTACGATGTGAACTGAAGAAGTTGAATTGTACAATAATGCCTGAGAAGGAGTGAAAATGTTAAGTCATGCTTTATTTATATGTTGGAAGTGCAGGGATCATTTTGATAGAGAACAAATGAACTCTGAGATGTGAAAATGTTGTGGTTTGGGTGTGGTTAACATTTAATGTTAAGTTGTCAATCTCGCCTTCATTCTTGCTGGATGGGGTTCGGAGCCGATCCTCGGCTCCGACTTGGCCACTCTAAAAGCTCGAGAGCTAGTTCCACCGGCTCGAGGCTCCCCTATATCCCACAATGCTAGGCGGTAAATCCTCAGATCTCGTTTGCCGCTACAGCGATCGAGGTGTGTTCCTACCGGCTCAGGTTAGTTTTTGGTAAAGAACTAGTTTCTTAGCCTTTTTTCCCCTGTTAAAGTTAGTTTTTTTATATATATAGTTAGTTTGAAAATAGTCTACCCCATTCCCGTTAACTTTCCACCCCTTTTTTCCACAAATCTCTAGAATGTTTCCCTCTGGCCCTAGGCCCAGTCCCTCCCTTCCTAGTGAGTGACTGCGTTTTGTAGGGATTTTTATTTCTAGTTACTATAATTTATTTTAAATTAATTTTAAATTACTCCTCAGTGTAATCGGTGTGTGTGTGTGCTTGTGTGATTACACTTTTCCCTTAGATATGTCTAAGGAATCAAAGGTCTCAGGCTTTAAGAAGTGTGACTCGTGCTGTCAGAAGATGTCTCTGACAGACGGTCACACTTCTTGTGTGTACTGCCTTGGACCTTTGCACCTGCAGGACTCATGTGCTGTTTGCCATGGCTTCAGCCCTAGAGTCCTGCAGGAGCAAAAAAATAAACTTATTTTAAGGGGCTTACTTAAGCCTGAGGGTCCCTCGACTCAGTCATCGGGGAAACCCTCTAAGTCTTCCAGACCTTCGGCTCCAGCATCTGAGCCGTCTTCTGGAGGCCCTAAAGCTATTTGAACATCGGCTCCGGCCGGAGCCGATGAATCTCGAATACAAGCCCCTACGGTGTCTTCGGCTCCGGCCGGAGCCGAGGAAGACATTACTCTGTCGGCTCCGATTATTTTATCGGAACCGACATCTAGAAAAAGGTCCCAATCTCCATCTATTGGCTCCGTTCATTCGGCTCCAGCATCACCCTTGCTGTCTGAACGGAGCCATAGATCCCACTCTTCTAGGTCTTCCAGGTTATCGGACCATGACCTTCAGAGAGTAGTGAGTCGACTTCTTAAGTCCGAGGCATTAGCCCAGATGCTTCAAAGTCCGACTCAACAGTCGAGACCTACTCCTATCACTCAAATTCCTCCTCTGATTCTTTTGAGTTCGGAGCCGGGGAGGCTCGGACCCGAGACTGTGGTCGTGTCGGAACCGATACCTTTGTCTTCGGTTCCGTCGTCGGCTCCGATGTCTTCCTTGGAAGAATCTCGGCGTCGGACTTCCTTTGTCGGCTCCGAGGGGGCGAGTGGCATCGGACCCTTGTCCGACCCCGCTCTCCCTCTCGGTGCTTCGGCGCTGGTGAGTTCGGCTCCGACATTGGCCTGACAGGGGTGCCTTCGAGGTCATGAGGAGCGTGTTGGAACCAGGTTCAACTCCACAGTCGGTTCTTTCTGCCCCTCCCCCTGTGGTGCCTCCGGTGATTTCTACTCGCTCTCTCATCCCCGACCATAGAGAGCCAGCTCTTCAAGTTTCCCCTGTGGGGATCTCCTCCTCTTCCGAGGCCTCTCCTGACCATGTAGGAGAGCTCCCTAGGAAGAGGCAGTGCAAGAGGAAGCACATTGACTCCCCTGAGTCTGTCACCTCTGACACTGATTTAGAGGTTTCTGAAGGTTCCCCTCGTTCCCCCTCTGAAGATGTCTCCTTTGTAGACATCCTTGAAATCTTAAAACAGAGGGGGAATTGGCCATCCCTGAACACTTCAGAGGATGAATCAGTGTATCTTGAGGCGTTTGGCTCTCGCCCTTCCACCTCCTGGGTGTCCCCTCCCTTTGACCCCCTTATGCAAATGGTTACAAAGAAGGCTTGGGCGGCTCCTGACTCAGTGGAACCCACCCCCAGGAGACCATCAAAGTTCATCACGGCCCCCAAGGATAAAGATTTTCTGACCAAAGGTGTCTCTGTTGATGCTATGGTGGTGGCTGCGGCTACCAAGAAGGAGTTAGCTGATCCTTCGGTGCCTGTTCATCGATGGACAGGTACGGGAAGCGGATGTTCTCGTCAGCGACCTTTACTATGAGATCGCTGAATTACCTGTGTCATTTTACTCGTCTTCAGAGGGATTTACTCAAAGAAGCGAGTGAAATGTTGAAGGACCCAACAGCTGCGGGTTTTCAGGATAGGATGAACTCTCAGCTGGCTACCCTTAATTTGATAACCAACTCTTCCATGCGCCTCCTTTCATATGCGGCGGATGGAGCAAGTAGAGCGGCAGGTACAGGTGTAGCCTTGCGTAGGCACGCCTGGATGCGGCTTTGTAACTTTGCGGACCCTTTTAATGCGTCCTTCACTAATTCCCCCTTTGATGGATCATCCCTTTTTGGTCCTCAAGTGAAGGAAACCCTGACTAGGTGCGAGACTGATGGCAAGACTCTTTCTGCCATCGGAGTCCGTTTTTCTACTCCTTCTAGACCTTACCCCAAAGGTCAGAAGGGGGGAAAGATGTGGTTCCGCAAACAATCTCAAGGAGACTTGCCTGACGCACAGAGTCGTTTCCCCTCTAGAGGCAGAGGGGGGAACAACAATGGTAGACACCGTTGCAGGGGCAGAGGGGGCCTGCAGAATCAGGGCAGTCGAGAATCCTTTTCCGACAAGCCCTTTCAGCATCCCTGAGGTGTTGCCCGACTGCCCACCTTCGGAGGTAGTCGGGGAAAAGTTGTCACTGTACCCAAAAGCCTGGCTATCCCTAACTCAAGACAAGTGGGTACAGTCTATCATTTCCGAAGGCTACAGAATCCCTTTCCTTTTCATTCCGAAGCAGTCCAGAAAATCCCTTCCAGACGTTCCACCCAGTTAAAGGGAGCAAGCAGCATTAGAAATTTCAAAGCTGCTCGCAAAAAGAGCCATTCAACCAGTTCCAGCAGACCAAGTAGGATCCGGAATCTACTCCAAATTCTTTTTGGTTCCAAAGAAAACAGGGGACTGGAGACCCATTTTGGATCTCAGCAACTTGAACAAGTTTGTCAAGAAAACAAAGTTCCGGATGGTCACGCTGCAGTCCATTCTTCCCCTTTTGGGGCGGGACAACTGGATGTGCTCCATAGATCTCCAGGATGCGTACTATCACATCAAGATGAGTCGACGCTCCAGGAGATTTCTCCGCTTCAGGCTGGGAACCAGTCATTTTCAATTCAGAGCCCTGCCCTTTGGTCTCACTACAGCCCCCCGAGTGTTTACCAAATGTATGGCAGTGGTAGCCTCTCACCTGAGACTACAAGGATTCCAGGTGTTTCCTTATTTAGACGACTGGCTCCTTACAGCCCCCACCAAGCATCTTTTACTTCTCGCCAGAGACTACACTTTTCACACATGTCAGGCACTAGGCATATCAATAAACTACGAAAAGTCTGTCTTGTCGCCTTGTCGTGTTATTACCTTCATAGGCGCAAATCTTGACACAGTCAAGATGTCAGCCAGACTCACAGAGCAGAGGATAGCAGACATACACAAACAGGTCTTTCTTGTCTTGCAGAGCAACAAAGTCAAAGCCAGACTGATCCTGAAAGTCTTGGGGATTATGGCGGCCATCCCTCTCCTACCATTAGCTCGCTTCCATATGAGAATTTTACAATGGATGCTCTTCACACAATGGTCTTACCAAAGTCTCCCAATGTCCCATCCTATTCGGATAACTCAGTCATGCAAGAATCATCTCTATTGGTGGATCACATCTCCTCAGCTCCTCCTAGGGAGACCTTTCGTCCCTCCCCCTCCGGTTGCTACAGTGACAACGGACGCCTCCCTGATCGGGTGGGGGGGGGGGCATTTCCAGAGCAGGACAGTCCAGGGCATGTGGCAACCATTCGAGTGCCACTTGCACATAAACGTCCTAGAGATGAGTGCAGTGCTTCTAGCGTTGCAAGCCCTACAAGATTCTCTTCCCAAGGGAACTATAGCAATTCAAACAGACAACATGTCTGTAGTGTGGTACGTCAACAAACAAGGCGGAACCAGATCTTACCCCCTATGTCGAGAGACACTCAGACTGTGGCAATGGGCGATATCTTCTCAGCGATTTCTGTTAGCAACGCACATCCCCGGGAAGTCCAATGTGATTGCAGACAAATTGAGCAGAGCTATTCTCATGCCTCACGAGTGGTCTCTGAACAATTCGGTGTTGGAGAAAGTTTTTCGAAAGTGGGGCAGGCCTTGCTGCGACCTTTTTGCTACTCTCCAAAACAGCAAGTGCAACGATTTTTTCACCCTCTTTCCCCAACCAGGCCACACCAGCAGAGATGCTCTAGTGCACGTTTGGCCCCGGGGACTTCTGTATGCCTTTCCTCCCTTCCCACTGATATCCCAGCTGATACAGAAAGCCATCGCTCAGGAAGCTTCCATGATCCTCATTGCCCCTTACTGGCCTCGACAGGTCTGGTTCCCTTTTCTCCACCGTTATCTGTTGGAACAACCTTGGCATCTGGACCCAGTTCCAGACCTCTTGACCCATCAGTCGGGTCAGTTGCACCACTCCCTTCCCTCTCTGAACCTCACAGCGTGGTTCCTCCTATTCCGACTTTAGCCAGGCTTCCTTTGATATCTCACTCAGTTAGAGATATCTTGATAGCTTCTCATAAATCTTCCACTCGGAAGATTTATCTTAGCAAGTGGAAACGTTTTTCCTATTGGGCGCAGTCAAAGAATATAGATCCTTTCACTGCTTCTATTCAAACAGTCCTAGACTTTCTAGCCAAACTTTTCCACTCAGGTTCGTCCCCATCTACCATTAGAGTTCAATTGGCAGCAATATCGAACTTTCATGTTGGAGTCTCAGAGTCCTCCATTATGTCTCTCAAACTCTGCAAGGCCTTTTTAAAGGGAGTTTTCTCCTCAAACCACCCATCAGAGATCCTCCTCCTCAATGGGATCTCAACTTGGTTCTGACATCCTTAATTCTTCCCCCCTTTGAACCTGCGGCTTCATGTTCTATAAAGTTACTTTCTTGGAAGACACTCTTTTTAGTAGCTATCACCTCAGCTAGAAGAGTCTCCGAACTCCATGCTCTGTGTAGTCGACCTTCTTATGTGGTATTTCATAACGACAGGGTGTCCTTGCGTACTAACCCGTCTTTTTTGCCCAAAGTAGCTTCATTGGCAAATTTGAATCAAACCATTGAGCTTCCTGTTTTCTTCCCAAATTATTCTAATAGGTCAGAACAAAAGTTACACTGTTTAGATATTCACCACCAACTTAGGTACTATTTAGACAGGACCAAACAATTCAGGAAATCTGACCAACTGTTTGTTTCTTATGCAGAAGGTAGAATGGGCCTTCCAGTTTCTAAAGTCTCTCTCTAGATGGCTTACTTCGTTGATTACCCTAGTGTATGAGATAAGACATCAACGGTTGCCATCCAAACCCAGGGCTCATTCAACTATAGCTTTAGCCACTTCTATAGATTTCCAAGATAGGCTGCCTATTGATTCAATTTGTTCTGCAGCTACTTGGGCTTCTCCCCATACCTTCATTTCTCATTATAAGTTGGACTTGGCCTCTAGAGACCGAGCCAACTTTGGTTCCACTGTACTCAAGAGTCTGTTCCGATAGGCCACCCGGGACAAGGTGCTAGGGACGTGGTCCCATCCAGCAAGAATGAAGGCGAGATTGACAACTTAACATTTAGAAGTTATGTACCTACCATAACGTTCCATGTTAGTTGTCTTCTTCTCGCCTTCTTTCTTGCGTCCCACCCTCCTTCCCCCTAGCCAGGACAGACCTAGAGGAGTTTTCTTGGTTCCTTATGGAATTTTATTGCTGGCCTTAGCTTTCAAACGAGATCTGAGGAGTTACCGCCTAGCATTGTGGGATATAGGGGAGCCTCGAGCTGGTGGAACTAGCTCTCGAGCTTTTAGAGTGGCCGAGTCGGCTCCGAACCCCATCCAGCAAGAAAGAAGGCGAGAAGAAGACAACTAACATGGAACGTTATGGTAGGTACATAACTTCTAATTTTTTTTCCATATTGCAAAAAAAATTTGTCTTCATGTTCTGTCTGTGAAGGAGGATTAATTACCAATACCATGCATTACTTTTATGTAACCGTATTGGGAGAGTAATGTACTGTAAGATTCATAAATGTTTTGTTTTGGATGTAACTAGTCCAGAAGTTATTTTTTTCAGATTAAAATTAAATTATTAATTGTCCTTATATTCTTTCCACATAGTAGTGGTGATTGATTTATGCAGTTTATAATCTTTGTTGTGAGAGGGCATATTCTGATTTTTTTTCCTTGTTTGGCAGGTAAACTTCAATGAACCCTTGTCAATGCTTCAGCGCCTTACAGAAGATCTGGAATATCACGATCTATTAGACCGAGCTGCCAAATGTGAGAATTCCTTCGAGCAGATGTGCTTTGTAGCAGCATTTACTGTCTCATCGTACTCTACCACTGTGTTCAGAACTGGAAAACCTTTTAATCCACTTCTTGGAGAAACCTTTGAATTGGACCGGCGGGATGAGGATGGCTATTGGTCACTCTGTGAGCAGGTTAGGAGACCAACATTAGATTTTTATCTAATTGGGAGTAGTGGTTTATAGTTAGTTCAGTGTTGCTGTGCCTGAACTGAGAAGGAGGTATTGATGCTGTTGAAGGAGGCTATTATGCTGATTCTTAGCTAATGATAAGAGTTCACACAGGATCTGTTTGGGGAGCAAATTAGAGCGTTTGACTTCAAGTCTGTTAGGTGCAGCACTGGTTTGTGTCATCTGGTCACTGGAGTTAATGGATTTTTCAGTAAGCTAAAGTCTGTCAGTGATATGTGGTTATTCATTAGTTACGTTATTATCAAGGTAGAAAAGGGTCAGTTTGTAGTCTAAGATATTACAGTGGTTTTAAGTGATGTGGTTCATGAATTGGAAGGGAATGTTTATTACCTTGCTAATATATTGCATTTAGGTCGTATTGAACACTTTTGAGGAGGTAGTGAACTGTATTGCAATACTAGAACAAAAGTGTTGGTCTCTGGCATGGAAATATAGTGCATCTTCCCCAGTGGTAATCCATGGTCCGCAGAAGGCCATCCTTGATATGGAATGGGATAGATTGGCATAATGACCTGCTTTCCCATTTTAGAGGGTGTGAATGGTCATAATAGGACTTGAGACTCTTGACAGTCTTGTAGACTCTGAAAAAAATATGTTGGTGTTAGAGGTCTACTTTGTACTATGAATGATATTGCACAAATAAATCCTTATTTTGGTCATCATAATCCACTCCCCTTTTTCCCATTTATACATGTCTTTAGGGTGTCTTGTCAAGTGTTGCCACTTATTTCAGTTGAGCCACACTCCTACCATCTTTTACAATTATATATGAGATTGGGATGCATGACTAGGCTTAAAAAAGCCCTTGTGGTTGTTAGCCTAGTAAACATCTATGAACCTATCATTTGTTTTCTCTCATACAGTTCATCCATCTCTTGGCCTGGTGTCCTTGTGTCATCTTGTCTTTTTCCTGTTTGCCTCAGTTCTTCTGTACCAAATCATCCTTGTCTTTCTTGCACATGTGAACAAACCACTGTAATCAGCTCTCCTTGACCTTGTCTGCAACTGGGACTACTTTGGTTTCTGCTCTGTTCTCATATCTGTGTCTCCCACACAATGTGCATCTCTCTGCCCATCTGAGGCACTTCTTCTCCGTCACCTCAAGTTTCCTCAACTGCCATGCTTTGTCTGCCCCTTCTGTAACACAATACCCACGACAATTTCTTCTGGCTTTTTGCAGTATCTCCTGTAATTCTAGCATTAACTTACTCATTTGGGTTCCCCTTCTCATCAGCCAGACCTCGGTCCTTTAGATGGGATGTTAAACAGAGTTTCCATCTGCCTGAGATTGTGGTAGTTAAAGTAGATGTAAAAAAAATCTCATGGCACTTACTGAAAAAGATTCCTCCAGTGCTCTTGCATATTTCACCTGGATATTATTAGTATCACTTCTGCTCTCCCATATGACTTCAGTTCTGCATTCTAGTCCCTTATTATTTGCTGATTGTAGTGCCCCATGGTCTGCATTCAGTAGTTTTTGTTAACTGTTCCCTTCAGCCTGTTTGCCAGTGTTGGCCATCACTAGAAGTTGAAACCTGATTCACACCACTATCGCTGGGAATTCCCTCAGAGTCCGAACACTGTTCATACTTGCATCATTTGGTCCTTGCTTTTAGCCTGCACTAATTTTGTCAGGATTTCATAGACTTTGAACCATTGCAGGACTGACTAATTCAGCTTTCTTGGCATCTTGTCAAATGCTTTCTCCAAGTCTAGGAATGCCAAATTAGACCCTTTACTCATCACCAAATTCTTCTGCAGTGATTATCTCAACTACAAACATCAGGTCAGTTGTAATGCATCCTTATCTGAACTGCTCATAGCCCACCTTACTTTCTCCTGTTATACTTGCTCATTTAATAATCACCCTAATTTTTCATGCAGTGTTATAGGAGTTTGATACCACTTCAGTCTCCTCAGTCATGCATGACCCCTTTGTTTTTGTACACTGGCAGTAGAAAGCTTATTCTACAGTGATCTGGGATGTGGTTTTCTCTCTATAATGTGGTGAGTATCCTCAGGAGTCATTTGTGTCTTAACTCGTTCATTCAGAAAATGCTGCCTGCTTACTTCCACCATAGGAACAACAGTGCAGCCAGAGCTCATTTTCAGATAATCCATTTGTAATATCATACAGAAAACAAATGTTCATAACTCTTTAACTATAAGAGCTAGACTAAAAATGTAAACGCAAAAGTTGTTCAGCAGACACTGACCTTTCCAACAGTGTAAATGTTGATAGTGTGCATCTAAGTCAGTATTAAATATTTGCCAAGGAATGCTGACATTGTGCATATTTTTTTACCTTTTTGGGAAAACAAAGCACAATGTCTTGGTCAATGTAGCATGTAGACCAATACAATGTGTATTTAATATGTTTGTCTGAATGTCAGCTTTAAAGTGATACCTTAACCATTTCTGTGTAATGCTCCTTTACGGAGATATTCACAGAAATATGATTAATATTATATTTCTCATAATCGAAAAATAACGCACATCATCTCATCACCTGTAACAGACAGTGTACAAGTTGTGTGGCTCAAGGTCAGCTTCAAATTGATGCATCATTTGTGTTATCACCATACTCCCTTGCAAAGATATGGGCATAATAAAAAGTATTGGAAATGTATAATTTTCATAATCCTACAAGACTAAACAAACTGATATCTGTACGTGTGTACAGCATACAGACACAGATGTTCTTCGTATTTCACTGTTGCAGTCATCACATTCGAGTTATCTGCCTGCGGTAGCCCTCAGTCGGCTTGATTATCAAAGTCTTGGATCCTGCGTTGGTTGTAGTCTCATCTTCCATGACGTCAGGTAGTCAGGGGTATAAAGCATGCAGCTGACGCCATTACATCCGTCTTTCTTGCCGTGCGGTGCCTGAAGCAGAAGCAGTTCGCAAGTGCCCGTCGGCCGACTCCTGAAATTTTCGTTTTCGAGTTTCAGAACCGAACTCCTCAACTAAAGCTAAGTACCCCATTGGGGAAACTTTCTTGCCTAAAACAATGTCAGTGAAAGTCAGTAATTCTATTTCTTGTGGAAAGCAAATGCCTCACAAAGATTTTCATTCGTACTGTATTCCTTGCCTGGGCCCTGACCATAACGTATCTCGCTGTCGGTTTTGTGTCTTATTTAAGCAACGAACTATTAGTCGTCGGTATGTTTACGCTTCTAAATGTTTTGGTACTGTGTTCAATTTTCCAGATACATCTTCGGTAAGCCATCTGACTACCGACATTCCGAAAAAACGCAAAAATAAAGACAGAGACAGGCCGCCTAGGTCCAAAGCTGCCAACGATGCTTCTCCTAAGCCAGTCGCCAATTCGCCGGTACTCAGTGAGGCACTTTCACAGCCCCTGATACCTGCTACTTCAGATTCGCAGGCCTCTACTGAGACCCATTCGGAGTCTGGTATGCCGCAAGATGCTTCAACTGTGGAACCTGTGGATGTCTCTACCTTGGATGGGTCCGGAGCCGCTGTGTAGGCACCGGCTTCTGAGGGTGTATTCAGGCCTACTGAATTGCATGTTAAACCGACACCATCTTCTTCTTCAAGGCCTAAAACTTGAACTATGCCTAGAAAACTGATGCCCAGACAGGATGGTCAGGCCTCTCTGCCTAAAAGACAGATAAGAATGGCTAAAGACCTTATTACTTTAATCAGAGGAAGCCAACCTTTCCCCTCTGAGAGACCTAGGACTGAATTTGCTTATGATACTTGTGACCAGGATTCTGAAATTTCGGTTTCCTCTGATGACCAGGATTTACCCTTATCTGCCTATGAGGATTCTGATGCAGAGGACTGTATTCCCTCTGCTTCCCCCCCAGAGGATTTCCTTTTGCTGAAACCCTACATACTCTTAGGGAGCACTTTCGCTGGGAATGCCAGGATTACTCTGATTCTAAAAAGAGTTTAGGGATTTCTTACTCCAGCCCCAGCACAGGTCTTTAGCTATTCCTCCTGTACTAGACATTGTTGACAATGCCTTTTCTGAATCTAGCTTGGCCCCTGACTCTTTAGCTCCTGCTCCCAGAAAACCTGACAGATATTACAGGCTTCCTGACTCTCACAAGTTCCTTTTTAAAAATCCTACTGTGGATCCTGAGACCATTTCACAGGGACCCAAGGGCATCAAGGCTACTACTGCCAAAAATCCTACCCCGTCTGATAGAGACTCCAGGGCGCTGGATAGATGGGGTAAGAAAGTATACACTTCTGCAACTTTGGCCATTAGGGCCTTAAACTGCCAGTTTCATATGTTAAAGTGTCAGCAGCATATCATTGGATTGCTTAAACAGAAAATGATGTTGATTCCGGACTGTGCTGAAAATAAGGATTTACAGGATTTAATGCATTCTGCTGAACAGTTTGGAAAGCATACTTTGCAATGTGTTTTTGATTCACTAGAGGCATCTTGCAGGGCTGCGGTCACTGGGTCTGTACTTAGAAGGCATGCTTGGCTTAAGGAGCAATCTTTGCCAGATCATGTTAAAGCTAAATTGCTGGATGCTCCCTTACATCAGGACCACCTGTTTGGCAACAAAACAGAAGAAGTTCTTTAAAAGATGGAAGAAAAAGCTAAATCTATGCCAACTGTTTAAAGATTTCCTACAAATACAACCTCCAAGATTTATTAGGCATTGGCCCTCTAAGAATTAGTCTTTTCCTGCCTCTTCCAGGCCTTCTCAGTCAAAACCCAGAATCTGCAGAACACCCAGGCTTCAGTCCCAGGGTACACACAGGACTAAACAGTGAGGGACTCCCACTTCCAAATCAGGGAGTAGTAAGACTCCACCCTGTGGTAAACTGTCTCAGCGACTTAACTTTAAAACTTCCAAGCACTTCTCAACTGACTGCCCCTTTAAGGGGAAAGATTCCTCTGCAGGCATGAAACTGGGAACTCATTACCCAGGACAAATGGGTTTTAAATTTAGTTTCTCAAGGATACAGATTTCACTTCCACACATTACCAACCCCAAACGGTTGGCCAGATCTACCCCAAATCAGCAGGCAGAGGCTCAAAAGCAAGTACTCTCTCTTAAGCATAAAGGCTATTCAAACTGTAGCCAGACCTCCCAACAGTCCCGAATTACTCTGTTTTTACCGAGTTTTGGGGTCCAAATGAAGAGGTGCCACGATTCCCGAGTGCACCCCTTCATTTCAGATTTCTTTGCTGCTGGTTTTTTTTTTTTAATTTTTTGAAATTTCATGCTGTCTGAGCTGACGTCATCACGTGCACAATGACGTCAGCTCCGACAGCACTACCAGTCAGTCGGAATTGAGATCAAGGAGCTCACATCATCATTTCCGGCTGTCTGCGAGCAGTCGGGAAGTGCTTTGTTTTGCAAATGCTGCCGAGAGAGGGATTTAGAACTGCTGACTTGTTTTGAGGGAAGAAGCTTTGCTTATGCTGCCGAGAGAGGGATGAGAGACTGCTGAATATGCTGCCGAGAGAGGAACTTCATTGCCGGGAAGTGCTTTGCCTTGAAAATGCTGTTGAGAGACAGACTTAGAACTGCTGACTTTCTTCTTCTGCTTTGCTTTATGCTGCCGAGAGAGGGACTGCTGAATATGCTACCGAGAGAGGGACTTTTCTTCGCTATGCGAGGGAAACCGGTAAGGAAGAAAGTGTGTGTGTGTGTGTGTGTGTGTGCACGTGCGCATTATGTCGTGAAACCCTGCCAGAAGCAGTCCTTGTGAAAAAAGGCATGTCATTTTCAGCCAGGTCCTCAAAACAATAGCTTTAGCACTGACTGTGTACCCAAGATAATTTTAGTTAGAATGGCAGCCTATATTCTTGTGAAGGCAGCACCATAGGAGGAAATAGGACAGTTTTCATTTAAGGAGTACCATCTGAGATAATGTGTGACCTCAACAAGGCGTGGGTACATGAAAACATGCATTCAGAGTGGCTCATGGTAACAGATATTGCACCATTGGCTAAACGGAGTAATGGTAAGAGCCTTCTAATCCCACCTAGATAACCATTGGAGTTCTATACATCAATGTACTCTAGGTCAGCAGCTTATTTTGACTGGGAACTCAATAAAGTGAAGTAGAAACTAAATGCTGAAGGAAAAACCATGACACACTAGCTTGTCTTTCCAACAGGATACACCTGGTGGCTAGAGGTACTCCGGCTCAAACTCTGTACCTTGGGTGAAAGGTAAAAAATAGCCTAAAGTCCCCTAGCCACCACCACGTGTGCATTTATGCTTTTCTGGATTTTGTATTTCAATTTCAAGCTTCATATTCTTCATAAAATAAATGGTAGAAAATTGCTAGAATTAAAGGTTTGGTTTTAAGTTTATAAGATCAACATTTGAAATGTTTTGGGGCTGTATTCCCCCATTATTGGCTTTGTTCTGTTTTTTTGTGCTAAGAGGTTGAGAGTGTGAATTGAATTCACTAAATGATAGCCATTTAAGTTTGTCTTCCTGTCTTTCAGCAAACTGCTGATTTGGTTTAGTGATATGTTGTTCTGACTGTAGTGTAGCGGTACCTCGGTTTAAGACTTGAAATGCATGGTGATAATATTTTATTCAAGCAATGTTTAAAATGTGTCCCTGTTTTTTTTGCCCCCCCCCCAATTGAAAATAAGTGCAAGAAGCTGTGCAGCATGCCGATTATATTTATATATGTACGTGTGTGTGTGTGTGTGTGTATATATATATATATATATATATATATATATAGTGTGTGTAGAAGTAGACTATCATGGAAATGTTCTGAATAGGGCAGTTTTGTTATTATTGGTTCATGCAGTTTGTTTCATTGTCTACTGGAAAAATGTTCAAACAATAAATTTAAAATGCATTTGTGTGTGGAAGTAGACTTATATGATGGAAGTGTTCTGAATAGGGCAGCTTTGTCATTATTGGTATATGGATTTTGTTTCATTGCCTACTGGAAAAATGTTTAAACAATACATTTAAAATGTGCATTAACTTAAGTATACCAAGTGTGCTGTATTGTACAAGTAATGTAATAAAATCAGGAAGGTGCATCAAAAGAAGGCATGTATATTTCTTGTTTTGTGTGCAAGGGGCTTCTGATTTGAAAACAGCCCAAAGGTAATCTGTGGGTTTCAATGCTGTTTCAGTGAATGAGAGTTTCAAGGGCAGAGAAGTTTTAATGCTAAATCTATTTTCATTGTGAGACAGTATTGCTTTGTGTAGCAGCCAGGTATCTATTATTGTTTGTGCATTATGCTATAAAATGTAAAAAAATAAAATCCAAATAATCATGGTAGTAAAGCAGTATGCACAAAGTGTGTATGGTAAATGATGTGAAATAGCAAGGTAATGGGACATTGGAATGGCTACAGGGAGTCTCTGGTGCTATATTTTGGTTCTGTTCTTCAGTCTGCGTTTGAAAGGTGGTATCCCACAATTCCATGGGAGTGGGCGTGGTTGTATAATTATGTATGCAAATTTTACATTAATCAGCGTACAGATTTGTACCTATTTTTCATGGGCCTTGTCCAGATTTTTTATATTTCCAGGTTGAGAGGTATGACTGTAGCAGAAGAGGAAAAGGGACAAGGTTTCTACTCAAGACTTTTCCTGGTACCCAGAAAAGACAACTCTTGGTGTCCTATCCTGGACCTTTCCATATTAAACACCTTTTTGTTGATTCCAAAATTCAAGATGCTAACTCTTCAGTTACTTCCTATGCTAGGCAAAGATGCCTGGTTGGCAACACTGGATTTAAAAGAAGCCTACCTGCACATCCCAATCATGGAATTTTGCAGAAGATACCTACACTTCAAATTAGGCTACATGCACTAACAGTTCTCTGCATTGCCCTTTGGCTTATCTACTGTGCCCAGGGTATTCACAAAGTGCCTAGCTCCAGTCATTGCATTTTGCAGGCAAAGACATAGTCAAATATAGACATACGTGGTCGATTGTCTAATTCAGGCAGAAAGCCATGACATACTTTTGAATCATCTGGCATTTGTAGAAAAGGTGCTAACTTGTCTGGGGTATACCATAAATGAAAAGAAATCACATCTGGTACCCTGTCAACAAATTATATTCCTGGGAGCAAGCTTGAACACAATTTCCCAGATGGCTTTCCTCATGCCAGAGAAACAGATTAATTTAACAACTTCATACTAATGGCCACAAAAACCCTGTTATATGCAAGGCAAATACTGCAAGCCACGGGGTTCATGGCCTTCTGCCTTCTACTAATTCCATATGCAAGACTGCATATGAGGAAACTACAATGGTATCTGAAAAGCCTATGGTGTCAACGTTCTCAGGATCTAGAAGCAATGATTCCTATCATACTTTGCCTACGGTTAGAGTTCTTTTGGTGGGCAGAGGCCTGCCAGCAAAACAAGGGACTACCATTCACTCTACCCCCTGCCGCCCAAACCCTAACAGACGCATCAGATTATGCATGGGGGGCTCATCTGGCAGGGAAGTGCATTCAGGGCAAATGGAACCCAAGTCAAAAGCAGCTGCATATCAATCAAAAAGTAATGTTAGCTGCACAGAATGCTCTGACAGCCTTCAAGGACCACATTCTTCCAGGACAATTAATGGTAAAGACTGACAACACCACTGTTATGTGGTACATAAACAAGCAAAGGGGTACCCAATCTTACCCCCTCTGCAGACTAGCCATGGCTCGGTGGAACACAGCCTTGAGCTACCAAGTGCGTCTACAGGCTCAGTTCCTGCCAGGAAAACTAAATACACTGGCAGACGAACTAAGCAGAAATCTCATGGACCCACACGAGTGGAAATTGGAACCAAAGACTTTCAACATGTTTATAAATAAATGGGGGAGCCCAGATTTAGATCTGTTTGCCTCCTCCCAGAACTACCAATTGGACAAATTCTGCACAAGGACTCCCCACAATCAAGCTTGGAAAGTGGATGCTGTCTCCTTCAACTGGAAAAATCTATCAGTTTATGCCTTTCCTCCTCTGCCTCTCCTCTCCAAAGTGCTACTAAAGATCAAACAGGACAAAACAAGGGCGATGCTGATTGCACCAGACTGGCCACGCCAACACTGGTACCACCTCTTGCGCAGTTTGTCACTGCTGGCTCCACGGCACCTGCCTCAGACCCCTACCCGGCTGTCACAGCAGGCGAGCCAGATTCTGCACCCTCATCTTCAAACCGTGACCCTCACAGCCTGGCTAATTTACTAATCTCTCCATTACCAGCCATCAGTAAACAAGTGTTGGATGTCATTTTTGGAGGCAAGGAGGCCTAGTACTAGAAATTCTTATGCTGAAAAATGGAAAAGATTCTATGCCTGGAACCAAACTCAAGAGATGTGCACAGCAGCACCCAATTTACCTCAGATTCTTCAGTACTTAACTGAGATGCTTCACAGGGGCCTTTCTTTTTCCTCCATCAAAATTCACGCCTCAGCCATTTCAGCTCATTGCAACACAGGGCCACCTCTCTTCTCTCATCCACTGCTCAAGCAGTTCCTCAAAGGGGCCAAAAACTTAAGACTACCCTGGAGAGCCCCAACTCCAGCCTGGGACCTTAACTTTGTATTTTAAGTCTCCTTTTGAGCCAGCTGCAAGTGCAGAGTTAAAATATCTTTCTTGGAAAACAGCCTTACTTCTAACAATCACTTCAGCAAGAAGGGTGTCTGAATTACAGTCCCTTATGGCAGTGGAGCCTTTCATCATCTTTCATGCGAACAGGGTGTCCCACAGGACCAATCCCTCCTTCATGCCCAAGGTGGTATCCAGTGTGGCTCTTAATCAGTCCATCAATTTGCCAGTCTTCTTTTCTATTCCACAGAACAAAGGGGAACAGATACTGCACTCCTTAGATGTGCACAGACAACTTAGATTTTACTTAGGCAGGACTAAACCTCAAAGGAAATCTGAACAACTGCTGGTGACATTTGCTGCAGGGGCCAAGGGGAAGGCTATTTCAAAGCAAACCATTTCTAAATGGATAGGCCATTGCATTTATTTCTGCTATAAGCACCATGGAAAACCTATCCCACAGGGGATTAGACCCCATTGAACCAGGGCTGCATGTACCTCTACAGCCTTTCTCAGAGGTTTCCCTACTAGAGACATCCTAGAAGCTGCTACCTGGAGTTCTGTACATCCCTTTCACCAAGTATTACCATTTGCCAATTTTCTCTAAATCCAGAGCTGGCTTTGCCACTGCAGTCTTGCAGGGCCTTATAGCTGGTCCTAATGCTATTTAAACTCCTCCTTCCATCCTTAGCTTTGGGAATCTACCCAAATGTAATGACTGCAACAGTGAAACACGAAGAACATAGTATAGTTGTGTACACTTGCCATAAATGTAGATGTAGTTTATTCAATGTTGCAGTCCTGGTTACCCTCCCTGCAGCCCCCTGACTTCTTTTGGCTATACCGCTACTTTCCTTTACTATGCTTAAAAGCTTTTTGGTGTATTTGCTTTTTTTGGAGGTATAACCTTGTGTGTATGTATATATATAGATATATATATATATATATATATATATATATATATATATATATATATATATTTAATTGCTCCCTATTAGGGGGCACCTGACATCTGGGGCAAGAAAAACTGATGTAATGGCGTCGGCTGCCTGCTTTATACCCCCTGACTACCTGACGTCATGGAAGATGAGACAGCATCCGACGCAGGACCCAAGACTTTGATAATCAGGCCAACTGAGGGCTACTGCAAGCAGATAACCTAAATGTGATGACTACAACAGTGAATACACTCGAACAACTACATTTATGGTAAGTGTTCACAACTTTACGTTTTTACCATGCTGTAACTATTAATGCCGTCTTCAAAATGAGGTATTACTTGACACAATAACTTGCTCCCTAGCAAAGTTATTTCCCAAACTATGAAAACATATAATTTCCATAACCCAAGTCTTAAACTGTGATATCTGTACATGCATGCAGCATACATATAGTTATTTTACCATCTTAAAATGAGGTTTTACTCAGCATCTTGACAAGTTCCCTAGCAGACTTGTACAACAAAATATGATTATCAGTAGCACTCAATGGCATCTGCAGTGTCCCATACCTGTGTTTGCAAGGTGGTAATGATTTAGTAATGTGAACAGTGGCGGCAGCTGATGGCTTTACTTGACAAGTGATAATGACTCAGTGCTGTACTGTAGCTGCTCATATTGTAAATAAAGTGATACTGACTTGCATTTCATTACTGTGAGGTTCTGCATGCTCATACAAAGGTGGTAATTGCTGCACATAACCTTTTGAGCAAGCATTCATTACATTCCTGGTGCAGGTGTAATGTAAGACTGATATTACTGAGCCCTTCCTCTCATCTAAATTTTACACATGACTGACAAAGGAAGAAATATTGTCCAAAATATATGGTTGTTCGATGCCAGAAGTAGTGTACAAATATGTATATGCACACACATAAATATACACATATAAAGACACACACTATACATATGAAACATTTTTTCCATTTTAAAATAATTAATGCCATGGTATAAAACTTATAAATGTTTCTGTTAATGATGCATCTTTAGGAAACTAGGGGTGCAGTTCTTCTAAAATGTAGTGAACTGGTTACAGCCGAGGCAGCTGAAATGAATTGCACGTAGACATCCTATTCCCCTCTTTATCTGAGATGTTCCACTTTATGATTAAAATTACTACTTGTTAGTATGGTGATAGTATAGGTGTTTATCATGTTTTCACTAATACATTTTCAGTGAGTAGCTATGCTAGAAGTCTGACCATCACTTTCACCCCTTCTTACTGTCTTATATACGAGATTTATAAATTAGTAGAGTTTTACCGGCCATTGGTTTTGTACCTGTTATGTGGTTCTGCATCGTGTTACACTGAACTGGCAGGTTAGAAGTACTTGCTGCCCTGCCCTTAAGCTACAGTACATAAAACAGTTCTCTTTCTATTTCACATACACACACAGTCCCATTTGCTGTGGCTCTCTGAAGAACTGAACTTGTCATTGTAAAGTTAATATGCTAAGGAAGACTAAATGAATCCGTTAAGAGCGACAATAATAACACTGCTTGCAAAGATTTCCTGTAGGGAGACTGGTTATTTGGGGTCTGCAATACAATATATGGAAAAATGAACTCCACAGTTGCTTTGCTTGTGTGATAAAACAAAGAATTAGGAGCTGCAGCATGAGATTACAGTTTAAAGGTTTACAGCAGTAAACCGAATCAACTGCATAAAGTTGCGCATATCCAGGGAAATGAGCTTTGCTGAACCTAGGTATCGACACTTAAGTCGCTTGCTTTTTATTATAAATGTGGATGTCACAAATCAGTTAAAACAGTACTTGAAATGTGCTTCCTCTTGATGAAATGAACTTTGCTGATCAATTTTACTTATTCGTGATGTTTTATAAACAGGAAAATTATAGAATAATTATTACAAGCAGGAGAATATACCCACTTGCAAAGCTCTTAGTAAACCACTAGCAAGCTCTTGAAGTCAGTTCATATCATTGTCCATCTTTATTTCATGTGTCAGCCAATTCTGAGTAGCACTAGGTGCAATTTATTATTTTGATTTTAAATGCTGAGACTAAAACATTTGTAGCCAAAGGGCATCTGGAGTCAAGACTACTCATGTGGTTATATACATTTTACCTACTACGTTTGTATGATAATGCCAGAAATACATGCCAGTTTCAGAAAAGCGATACATTTTGACAATGAAACCTTGAACTTCCTTTCACCTTGGCGTTGAAGAGCAAGCCTTTCCTTCCCTTGTAGAAATTCGGGATTTCCAAGAAAGCTGACAGTACCAGTAACCAGTAAAAAGGACTTTTAAATACTAGGCAGAATCAGTTTGGAGCCACACTGTGCAGCCATGCAGTAGTTTCTTTTGGCTTAACATTATGAATGCAGAGTCCGCTTCTGCAACATCACAGAAGCAATTCAGTTAGTTAATTGTATTTTAAATTTAACAGGATAGGTGAACTTGACCTAGGACACTTTTCAGCCACAACTGATTAACCAGGTGGTACAAACATGCAAATAACTAAAATTGTATATAGTTTCAAGGGTTTGCAAAGACATAAGACAGTACTGCTGTCTATTGATGTATACACAAACTATATAACACACACATATATAAGCATATATACACGTCAGTTATCAATACAATTGTGCAAGGCTGTACACATCTCATTTTTCTCATTATTTTAAGACACAATTTCTTGAACTGGTGGGACTTTTTTACCTGCTCATAACACTATATACAGTTTTTGGTGTGGCACACAGCCGTGACAAAGGCTGCAGCTGAAAAACAAATATTCCATGTGCTTGCGTTCTGCTGGAATGACAGCTATTAAGAGACCGACAGCAACAAATGCTTCAGGCGTCTGAATGCAGCAACAAATTCAACTAAACAGTCTTGAACAAAAAAGAGCGTATCTACAACAAATAGGCAATAGATGTCAGAACCGGTGCAGAAGCTGGAGAGAGAAGTACATAAGCAGCATGCATGGTTTCCATACCTGTCTTTGATCTCTCACACTGGCTAAGACCTAGTTTGGTGCACTTGGCCTCAGCCACCGACACCCCATAGCACGACTTAGGGTAAATATAGCTTCGAAACAATGCCCACTTTCACCTGTTCACAACTGCTCACTGTCAGTACAGCTGCACCCAGTAAATACACCCCAGCCCCAAGTGTAGCCAGCCTGGCGGCCCCGGCTAACCCTCACATACAGAACCTGGTTCCTACAGCCACAAGTCCAACCCCAGCAGCCAGGAGACACCTCCTGGGAATTTGGGATATGTATTCACGAAAAGGCATCGCTTTCTTCTGCTAGTCCTAAACACCAGCTGCTTCAACAACACATCCAAACACTTATAGGATTCATAACAGCAAGAAATAGTTGAAAAATTGCACGTGGGAACACGTTTTATGTACGTCATAAGAAATAAGTGTTTCGAAGATTGTAACATGGTAAGGATTCATTGTACATAAAGACAAACGGAACAGACAGGCTTATAAATTTGAAATGTGGCCTACCAAAGTGGATTGAATATCCAAAATTATCAAAGCTGTGGAAATTATTCTAAAGTGGACAACCTAACAAAGTTTCAAAGTTGTAGAAATGGTTCATTTTTAAAATGCAGTTTTGTTCTGGTGACGCAAGTGGTGGCTTGGATTGCAAGAATCCGATTAGCTGCTACCACTTGCTTTATCAGGAACTTTTAAACATGATTTTCTACAAGAACTTTAATATAACCTTAATGTAAAAACATGCTGAATCGTAACTATATAAGGTAATTTACATATTCTGTTACGATTTCAGCTTGTTTTATATTTAGCTCAGCTACAAATCTTGAATACAGTTTCTCACGCTTGTGAAAGGTTCTCTGGGTGGGGGTGGGGGCTAAGAGCTTGCAATTAGTATCTTCTCATGGCGCGCTCGGTGTTGAGCACAGAGGCGCCATGAGAAGGTACTCTGGGTTAATGAGTTAATGCAACCAGCATCTTGAGTTGTCTACCATGTTTGATCCTGCTGCTTTTCTTGACTTCATTTTTCTTAGTGCTGTTTTTATTTCCTCTGTGTTGGGTTCTTCTTTGTATTTGGTCTTTGGTTGTGCATGGGGCAGTACATCTTTTGATGGGGTTTCTTCATTCCCAAGATTCTTGAAATACTCCTTCCATCTGCCTTTGATGGGCTTTGGAATGCTGAGCAGATTCTTGATGGAATTCTGTATGAATGGTGTGTGGCTATTATCTTTCCTTCTACCCGGTAGTTTCCCTGTGCCGTCTGCTGAGTCACTTTCCAGAAGTTGGCAGTGTTTTTCTGACACCACATTTTCTGCCATTGCGACCAAGTTGCTCTTTTAGTATCTCTTAGTCAAGCAACATTCATTCTTGGCCTGGTCCACCTGTTGTATTTCTCACTTTTGCACTCTTTTCTTCTGATAACATCTAATTTACGTATTCTACCACTAGGTTTCTGTATGTACTTTATTTCCATACCTGGTCTTAGTATTAGAAATTTGTCATTAATTGCCATGCTGAGGGGCCTGTGGCCCTCACAGTTGGTACAAAACCTCATTTTGCAAGTTACCTATAAAGGACCTTTACATCTCTTTGAGCTGCATGCTGTTCCTCATCTAGGGGACGTACCAAGCTTAGAAAGGTCATCAGCCGATAAGAGCATGGAAGCTATATTCCTGGCAACTACCTTTGTCAGTGCATTCCAGGGTCCTGTCACTGAGTCATTAATGTTCAAGTATTTCAATATTAACCATACCCATCAAGTTGATGTGCAGCTACCCCTCAAGCTCTCCACCCCCAAAAGCGAAGGCTGAGTTGGTGCAGATGTCTGGTATACAGTGGCTACTTCACTGGCCTCTTTCTCCTGTCAAAAAAAGCTCTTCTTCCTACTAGGGTTGGAAAGACTTCTTAGGTTCTTCTGTCAGCTTGGACTGTGGTTCTGAGACAGATATTGCACTTCTCCACTCTGTTCATTTCATGGGACTTGGATTTGCAGGTACTTAAATATACAATCATAGAACATGTTTTGATAATAGCATCATGTTGGTTTCTGAAAACTAGGTGCCACTTGTAGTATGCACTTCCTGTGTTGTTGATGCCTCATCACTTGATACCAGCTGGTTACCAAAGATAGTAAAACCTTTTCTTCCCACAGCTTCCTTTCAGGTAACCCCTGTTTTAGGGTTATGATCAGTAACAGTTTTTTATGGTCTGGCTTATAACTTTGACAACATTTAGATTTGTCTCACCTCAGCTTCACTCTGATGTCCTGACTGAAGTCACTCTTGCAGTTATCCTGACATAGGGGTTGTCACTGCTGATGTCTGGTCAGGGTACTAAATCTTTGCCTTCCCGAGGCCATATGTCTGACACACAACCTTGCTGATAAGCATAGGGGTATATAGATGGATGCACGCAAATGTACCACAAACTGTTTTGCCACCAGCCCAAATGCAGGCTGTGCATCCATTGGACTAATCGCTGTTTGATTCTTGGTACTGTTGCTTCAATTGATCGTTTTCTCAGATAAGTGCCTGTTTGGGGAGCCTTCTTTTGCTTATGCTAGTTTTTTTCCAGTTTGTTGGATGTCAGCTGGGAAGGGTAAGTGCCAGTGCGGTAAGCAACCTCTCAATTGTCAGCTACTGAGGCCAGTATAGCCCCTGAGGCCTTGCAAACTGCAGATACGTCCAGTAGAACCACTGCTTATCATTTCCTAGGACCCTTATGGCATCTGTCAAATTTTAATGAGGGAAGAGATCCAAGATAATCTAATATAGGTAAGACAGGGTTTTGAGCTTGTGCATCTCATCCAGGCAGATGTTGCGCCAAAAAAGAAAAAAGCAAAAGGCTAGACATGGTAGATAGAATGAAACACTGTAAGTGGACACCCCTGAAACTTATACCCCTACAGGATGCAATCAACTACTTTAACTTCCTATCTATACTAAACTCTCAAACCCCCAGGAGAAATAGTACTTGTCAAATCGAATCACACCCCATGGTTAACAAAAGAAACACTGTCGGTACTAAAATCAAGAGACAAGGCATAAGTAACATGGAAAAAAAAAACAAAGTTGCAACCCACTTTACTACACTACCTTGAACTTAGAAACAAAGCAAAGCAGCAAATTAAGAAAGACAAAATAAATTACCACACCAAAATACAAACGAAGCATCGCAATAAACCACAAAAATTTTGGTCAGCTGTAAATATACTGCAACCAGGCAAAGTCAGGACACCCTCTCCTAACACTGCTAATAACTCTGACAGTGCTGCTACCCTATTCAGTAAGTACTTTACTGAAACAATACTAGCTCTATCCAGTAGTCAACCCCCACACTTACCTCAGCTACCTCTACCTCCGTCTCTCTTAATATTAAATCCAATTTCTCTCTGCAACCCGTACCTACAGAGACAATCAAAAAACTACTTAAGAAGCTAAAGTCCACCAAATTAGCTGCATACAATCTGCCTACTGAGTTCCAAAAGCTAGCAGCAGAGGGCATAGCCTGTCCTGTTTCAATTCTTATCAACAGATCCATAGCTGAACAAAAAGTCCCTGCCATTTGGAAAATGTCACACATTATATCCCTGCATAAGGGACGCTTATCAACAGAACTCGCCAACTACCCACCCATCAAAATATTAACACCTCTTTCAAAAATTCTAGAAAAGATCATTCATGTGCACGTCTCTAATTACCTGCATACCCACAAACTACTAACCAACACTCAGCATGGCCTTCGTGCATATCACAGTACATCAGCCACTCTAATGGCAATTACCAACACTGTCAACTATCATAGGAATAATAACTACGTATCCTCTATCTTCCTCGACCTATCAAAAGCCTTTGATATGGTTTCCCGTAGCAAAACTACTAAATGTACTCTCTGAACTCAACTTTTGCCAAGATAGTCTTGCCTGGTTCCAGGACTACCTTACTGGACGTCAGCAAGCAGTCTCTTGGCAAGACTTTATCACCCCTACTACCAGTGACGCTGGGTCCCCCAAGGCTTGATCTTGGGTCCATTGCTCTTTTTCATATTTAAATTAACCTACATACTTCAACCCCACAAGCCTCTCTCATCCAATATGCAAACAATTCAACAGTGATATGTGCCACTCCCACAATCCTTCCTAGCAGTTGAAACCTGGTTTACTAATGCTCAACTAATTTTAAATCCCAAAAAACAAAACATGATTTTCCAGCCCACTAAATCAACCTTAACCACTAACACCTTTAACATCATGTCACTAAAAACCATACCCAACTCCGCACACCAAACTCTGTGTCACAATTGACAGCAACTTAAGCATTCATATTTCACAAGCAGTTAAAGTACACAAAAAAATAGGAACTCTATACAAGAAGAATCAGTACTTCACTGAAAATACTAAAGCTACCATTTCCCAGTCCCACTTAATCTCTACTCTCCTATATGCAGCCCCCGTACTCATGAACCTAAAGAAATCTGAAATCTCAAACAACTCAACTGGCTAGAGTACCCACACTCCTTCATTACAACCAGTTAACCATGGCCCACAAAGTACTATATGAACCTGAAAAAATACCTGCCCTATAAACTTTACTTCAACTCTATGCCTCCAGTAGAATGTTAAGCTCCACTAACAAACACCATATAAAAATCAGCATAAGCAAAAAAACGATCAGGGGACTCCCTCTTCTCAAATTATATTGGAAAAATCTGGAGTGCACTGCCAGAAAATATTACATCTCTTATCCAGTTTAAATCAACCCTAAAAAAAAACACCTTTTAAACAAATGGCTGTGACTCTCTTATTTCCACTAGTCTCTCATCTAGACTAACCACAACCTCTAGCCCTATTACATAGGCCCTTGCACACTAACTCCACTCAAACTGCTACATTTAAGAGCCAAGAAAGTTCTGGGTCAACTTAACTACTTTCTCCTCACCTATTTCCTAGGAAAAGCATTGTGTTGTAATAAAGTCTAATGTTGCACTTCTTATTCCTAGGAAAAACAATGTGTTGTAATGTGGTCATTCTTGTACTTTGGTATTAATTATACTCAGGAGTCAAATATTGTAGCTTTGTGTACAATCTGATCTTCCAAATGTACTATCCAGAAAGACTAAACACTACCTGTATATAAACTACTGATGTTATGTACTCCCTCTCGCCTTCTTTCTTACTGGATGGGTTTGGAGCCGATACACGGCTCCAACTCGCCCAATACACTAGCTCGAAGTCTCTGACTTGGCTCGTAGCTCAGTACCTATTCCATAATGCATTGGAGTAACCCCCAGATCTTGTTTGCCGCTTGACTAGTTCAGATGCTCTCTTCTTGGTAGTGGCTAAGTGTTTTTCATTTACATTATTGATAGCTGTTTTTTGACAAATTTCTTATTAGAGTTATCGTAGGTTTTTGGTATAATTCATTTATCACCTGTTGTGTTTATTGGCCATCGTTTTCTCACTAGGCCTGTCCTATCCCTGTCAATCCTGTGGTAATTGTGCATTTCCCTTTTAGCTCGTTTGAGTTAGAGAGCTAAAAGTAACCCATTTTTTGTTAGAGAGTTTGTGTTGTGTGTTCCCCGTCAGCTCAGCTAGATCCGTTTAAGTTAGCGGGCCTAGCGCCCGTTTAACTTGGAGGGTAGAGCTGTTTGTTCCCTGTACTGTTTTTTGCTGTGTGTTTATTTTAGCTTATTTTTGATGTAATAGTTTATTGCAGTTCAACATGTCTAAAGAGTCCAGAGATAAAGAACCCAAGGTCTCTGGGTTCAAGAAATGCCAACAATGCTCTCAAAAAATGTCTATAACTGATGGGCACAGTGTGTGCATGTACTGCTTAGGTGCTATTCACTTGCAGGAATCCTGCAGTTTTTGTCACTCCTTCAGCTCTCGAGTGTTATGAGAGAAAAAAACTGATTTTACGAGGTTTAATAAAGCCTTCTTTTGTTGAAGCTTTACAAACTTCAACTACTAGTGACAAGTCCAAGAGACCTTCCTCTTCATCGGCTCATTCAGAGCATCCAAATAAAATGCCTAAATTGAATGAAAAAAATCTATCATCTTGGCTCCACCACCTTCGGAACCGAGGGAGACAATCAGTTCAGACATATCTAGCTCATCGGTTCCAAAGACTTGGGAGGCGATAGAGACTACTTCTTGGAGCAGGTCTGTTGAATTAGAACCGGTATCTCCGACTTTCAGATCCCCTGTTGTTCAAAGGTCTCGATCCCCCACTCTTTCATCCAGGTCCTCTAGGAGCTTATCAGATGACGTGGACAGGGTGGTGTGGCGACTTTTGAAATCGCCGGCACTGGCAAAATTGTTCTCTGCTCCAACCCCAGCAGTCTCGGAGCCGTCCAAGATGACTACAGCCACTATTCCTCCTCTGAGCCAAGCTGGATCTTTGGTACCAGAATGCCAGATACCTCTTCCGGTAGACCCTTCGGTTCTGAAACCCCTTTGGGACTCTCTGGAACCGTTGCCTGCTCCGATACTTTTGATGCCATCTGGAATGTCTAAGAGCCGTAGTTTTCTGGTCGGCTCTTGGGGGAGTCTCGGACCAGAGTCTCTCCAGTTCCGAGTCTGCCCTTTAGTGCGTCGGCGTGGGTGAGCTCTGCTCCTACATCGGCCTCGGAGCATATCTCCTTGGTGCTGGGGATTTCCTCTGCTTCCTCAGAACCGGGGGGGATTGGCCTTCGAGGTGATGAGGAGTGTGCTGTCCATTCCTGCAGCTCTACTCAGGGATGCTAGCATTCTTCCCCTCAGGCACCGTTGTCTGCTTCAGCACCATCCCATCCACAGGACAGCAGAGATTCAAGGCCTCAGGAAGCCCCATCAAGGGAGCCTCACTCTTCTGAGACCTCCCCAGACTTGCCCGTCTGAGGAGCCACCTAGGAAGAGGACGTGCAAGAGGAAGCATATAGACTCCCCTGATGAGTCCATCACTTCTGACACTGACCTCGAGGAAGCAGAATGGTCTCCACAGTCGTCCTCTGAAGATGTCTCTTTCTCAGATGTCCTAGAGATCCTAAAACAGAGACGTGGCTGGAAACCCATCAACCCTTCTGATGAGTCAGTGTACCTGAAGGCCTTCAGATCTCTCAACCTTCAGCCTCATGAGTTTCTCCGCTTTTCGATGAGCTTATGGATTTGGTTATTCGAAAAGTGTGGGAGTCACCAGACCCTATGGAGCCAGTCCCTCGGAGGCCAAATAAGTTCCTGTCAGGTCGTTTGGATAAGGATTTTCTCTCAAAAGGTGTACCTGTAGCTGCTATGGTGGTGGCAGCAGCCACCAAGAAGGAACTCTTTGAGACGTCCTCATCTGTCCATCCGCCAAATAAAGATTCTCAAAAGATGGACAGATACGAGAAGTGTGTTTTCTCATCAGTGACTTTCACCCTCAGATCGCTGAACTGTCTCACACATTTTACAAGATTTCAAAGAGATCTCCTGAAGGAGTTAGGAGGTACTCTACAAGGTTCATTAGCTACGGGGGTCTCAGAAAAAGTGACTGCTCAGCTATCCACCTTAAATTCCATAGTCAACTCCTCCATGAGGCTAATATCCTATGCTACAAATGGAGCGAGCAGGGCAGCAAGTTCCGGAATTTCGCTGAGGAGGCACTCCTGGATGCGTTTATGCCACTTTGCAGAGCCCTTCAAGTCTACCTTTACCAATGCCCCTTTTGATGGTTCCTCTCTTTTTGGACCAAAAGTCAAGAACAAACTCACCAGATGCAAGCAGGAAGGGAAAACTCTCTCTGCCATTGGAGTACGGTTTTCCATACCTTCAAGACCTTATCCTAAAGGCCAGAAGAGTGGAAAGATGTGGTTCAAAAGATCCCAGGGAGTTTTTCAAGACTCACAAGGTGAACCCTTCCCCAGGGGCAGAGGGGGAGGCAATAATGGTAGATGTCACCCATGTGGCAGGGGGGTGGGGCGCAAAACCAGGGTGAGCACGATTCCTTTTTTGGCCGACCCTATCAGCGCTCCTGAAAGGAGGCCCACCTGCTCTACTCTGGAGGCAGTCGGGGGGGGGGGGATTAACTTTGTACCCAGAAGCTTGGCGAAATATTACAAGAGACAAGTGGGTACAAAGTAGAATATCCAGCGGATATTCCATTCCCTTTTTCAGCCCATTCCACAGATCAGAAGAATCCTGAGTGTTCCACCCAGGTAGAGGGAACAAGCAACCATAGCAATCCAAGAGTTGCTAAACAAGAGAGTCATCCAGGAAGTCCCCGCAGACCAAATAGGATTCGGTCCTTACTCAAGATTCTTTTTAGTTCCTAAAAGAACAGGGGAATGGAGACCCATTTTGGATCTCAGCAAGTTGAACGAATCTGTAAAAGAATCAAGCATGGTGCGGTCGCGTGGATCCAAAAACACTGAGAACACAATAATCCACTTGTTTACCTTTTGAAAGCCTGAACTGAGTACTCCGTTGGTTGTTTTCAGTTATTTTATTCAAAAGGTTGTAAAACCACAATAAAAAACAGCTGAACACAGCTTAGGTGCAGTAACAAATTCAGTAGGGTAAAACCTTCCAACCTGATTCGGTCCATGAGTAGTAAAGTCCTCAGTTGAACAGACTGTAATGACCGCCACAAGCTTGTCCCAATAACCAGTAACAGCAGCTGTAGCTTGAGACTAAGTCCATGAACAGTATAGATCACAGTAAAATGGACTACAATAAGCTCCTCAGAGCCAGTCCCAAGAAACAATGACAGCAGCTGCAGCTTGATAATGAGTCCGTGAATAATACAATCAACAGTTTAAATGGACTGCAATGAGCTCCACAAAGCAAGTCCCAATAACCAGTTACAGCAGCTGCAGCTTGAGACTTACAGACTGCACATCCCAGTAGATCAGTCTACCCTCAGGTATCAATTGCACATAAAAGATGTCAGCAAAATATAAAAAAATCAAATAGTTCCAAGAAACAGTCTTCACGATCTCAGACCTCGCTCGTGAACTTGTTGACAGCAGATTATAGCAATATCAAACAGTTCCAAGGAAACATTTCCTAATGGTAAGCGCTTTCGTCCACTTAAACGTGGACTTTTTCAAACCTAAATATCTCACCATTAGGGCTTGTTTTAAATAACAATCCTGCAGTCCACTTAATAGTTAAACTCACCAATTAAAACAACAATTAGTTGTGAGTTTTTAAGCAGACATTACACTAGTAAAATGCTGTCAGTTAAAAATACTTGCATAAACAGAGTCACATTTCGAATGCAGCTAATATCAAAGCTTGCGTGCCTTGTCTTTTAAAATAGGTGCTAAGGAGAGATATTCACTCATCCCGGGGGGGGGGGGGGTTACATAGCTCCTAATTTTAATTGCCATGAAACTTCACTATTAGTGATCCTATTGCAACAAATGAGTACTTCAAACAATTAAAACGGGTGGCCATGGGCTCAAGTAGTGCCCCTATTTTTGCAAACTTGGTCATGGCCACTTGGGAGAAGTATGTTTTCACCTTGAGATTTGAGAAGGAATCGGCCTTATATCTCTGTTACCCTGATGATGTGTTTGTCTTTTGGAAAGGAGGGGAAATGTCAGCAAATCATTTCTAGTCTTACATCAACCAAATTAGTCCCTACTTCAAGTTCACACACACATTTTCCCTAGATTCTATCGACTATTTGGATGTGACTGTTTCAGTTGACAGAAGTACAGGGACTTGAAATAAAATGTATACTTAAGGGGTGAAGTGCCTCCAAAACAAAGTTATAAGTCCAGTCGAAAAAAGAGATTAGAAGCACACCACGACAATCAAAGCCAACTTAAAAAGCTGATGTATCCTTTATTTGTAGAAAGTAAGCACTTTCACGCCTCACAGGGCGCTTCTTCAGACTTTAATGAAAATAAAAAGTAAAAAACTCCCTTATATCTCTACTTAACTCTTCCTTAAGCCAATGAAATCTCTGAATGTTAATTAGCTAATTAATTCTAATTTACAGCATTTAATTTCCTTGTCTTTAGAGAGATCTTTATAAAGACAGTTGTTGACTGATAGAATTGTCTAATAAAACTGGCAGTCTACTGTGAGTTTCTAAAAATAATAATAAAATATATTCATACACATGATATACCTATACGCAAACAGACATACATAAAAAAATCATATAGAAACATAAAAATATAAAAATGTAAAAAAATACATACATATGCATATCCATATCTGTATACTTATGTGACTCAATCTATACCTCAATATTATGTATAAATATATGTGTGTGAAAGTGTATATATATTTATTTATTTTTTATTTTATTTTACATTTGTTGACCGGGCTAGTCTAGCTGGAGATATTTCCATTTTCAGTAGAGGCCTGGGGAGAAAAGCTCCAGATACTTAATAATAATATAGAAAAAAAGCAATCAGAGGCAATGCCACATACATTAGGAAGGAATTAACGTAACATTTTAAAGTAAACCATTGGGTTAAAAATGTGGAAGATAACAATTACATAACATTTGTTGGCAGAGTAGTAATGTAAAGGAAGAGAGAGAAGATAGGTTATAGGCTAATAGTAGAATATTAGTCAGGGTTTATATATATATATATATATATATATATATATATATATATAAAATGTGAATAAGTATGTATAAAAAATATATATAGAAAATGTATATATATGATACATAAAAAATACATACACATATATATATATATATATATATATATATATATAAGTATATATGAATATATATGTGGACGTATGAAGTAAATTTAATATATGATGGAAATGTATGTGAATGTAAATATAAAAGTGAATGTAAAAATGTATATAAAAAAGTGTGTATATGCTTATATATGTATGTGAGAATCGCATGAATGTGTATGTGAGAGTATATGGTGAAAATCAGTATGAATTAAGTGCAATATGTATACTTAAATGAGAGAAACTAGTGTATGCAAGTGAAGAACTGTATGAAAAGAACAGTGTTGTTAATGTCTCAATGGTCTATCTTTCAAAAAGGGTTTTAAAGAAACTCTATCATTGAGACCATGTCTAATATCAGCTTGTAGTCTGATTATCCATTTGTTCTCTTCTTTTTCAGTAAAGTTACTTATGTTTCCCAGCCTTGTGGTGGTATGTATCAGTTCTAAAACCATAAACTTAAATTTATGTGTGGTATCATTATAAATCACATGTTTGGCTAGGGCATTGGTCTCATTCTCTTTGCTTATGGCATATAGATGTTCCCTAATACTCTCTCTTAATGTTCTATTCGTTTTACCAACATAATACATATTGCATTTCTGACAAACACGTAAATAAACAACATTTCTGGAAGCACAACTAGCATAGAAATCAAACTCATAACATACTTGTGTGTCAGGATGTATAAAAGTATTTCTATTATATATATATTGACACTGGTTACAATTGTAACAAGGAAAAGTTCCCTTTTTTACTGAAAGTGTTCTTGTCTGTTTGTGCTCATAACATAGTAGTCTCTTCAAGGACCTAGTGTTCTTATAACTGAAGCTCGGATGTTGACCTACTATCTTACTAATCTCTTCATCTAAAGTCAAAATTCCCCAGTTCTTTCTAATAACATCTGTTATCATTCTATTACAGTTAGTATAAGGGATATTAACTCTATCCAATCTTGTTATTTCTTTTCTGATGAACTACCATATTATTATTCTGTTGTTCAGCACCTTCTATATATGGACGTCCTTTACCTGTTAGAACCACATAATTTAGATTCTCTAAATCTTTTTTATTATAACCCCTGTCTGATAAATCCTTTTCTGTGTCTAATAAGGCTTTTTCAAAAATTTCCTGTTTACTAGTTAACCTTGAGCATCTCAATGCCTGGTTCTTTACCACGTTTTTATATATATGTGGGGGATGCATACTGGTTCTGTGTAAGAAGGCATTTCTTCGACAGGGTTTCCTATAGATAGATGTATGTATCCTATCTCTATCTTTTGAAATCAACACATCTAGAAACTCTATAGAATCTTCTGAGCAGTTACTAGTTAATGTTAAAAAGCTAGTGGTGCCATTTATATAGGTAATAAAATCATTAAGTGATTCATAGTCTCCTCCCCAAATCAAAAAGAGGTCATCCACAAATCTCTTATAAAGTCTAATATATTTAGAAAAAACAGTATGTTGTAGAATGTATGTATGTTCCCAGTAAGCAAGTACTAAATTTGCATATGAGTTGGCGCATGGGGTACCCATTGCCACTCCTGTTGTTTGCAAAAAATACTTATCAGCAAATATGAAAACATTATTATTCAAAATTATTTCCAATAACATTATAATCTTAATTACCTCATCCCTTGTTATATCTTTCTGAATTAGGTACAACCTTAAATATTCTAGACCTACATCATTGGGTATACATGTAAATAGGGACTTTACATCCAGGGTTACTAGATAATCTGTTTCCAACAAGAGCCCATCATTATTTAATGTAGTTAGTGCTTCTAAAAACTGTTGCGTGTCCCTAAGAATAGATGTAGTTGTTTGTACAATAGGTTTTAGCTGTTTCTCTATATAGATGGAGATGCTCTTAGTTAACCATCCCTTGCCTGAGACTATAGGTCTCAGAGGTGGTTTTTGTAGGTTCTTATGAATCTTTGGTAAACCTCTAAACATAGGAACTAGTGGTTTCTCAATAAGAAAGTATCTGTAAAGATCATTATCTATAATAGAGTACATTAGCATATCATATAAATCTGTGTATACATTCTTAATTAAAACATTCAATTCCATAGGAGTTAGGCACTTATAGGTAGTCTGTTCAGACAACATGTCAGTTATTTCTTTCTCATAAAAGTCCTTGTCTAATATCACAGTGGCACCTCCCTTATCCGCAGGCCTAATCACAATATTTACATTATCCTGTAATTCATTTAAAGCTTGTCTTTCTTCACTAGTTAAATTAAAAAATTGCGTTTTTGGCTTACAAGATCTATCATTAAACAGTGCTAATAAGTCCGCAGTACATGCTTTTTCAAAACATTCTAAATAACTGTGTAGTGGAGGTATAAAAGTTGATGGTTTAGAAAATACACCGACATTGTTATTCATTAAACCTTGATCATCATTATTGTATAGTAAGCCTAATGCTACATTTCTAGTAAAGCACTTGAGGTCAATTATAATATTAGTTACATCAACAGACTGTGAAGGAATAAAAGATAATCCTTTATTCAAAACAGTTACCTCCATTGACGTGAAATTAAATGCTGTAAATTAGAATTAATTAGCTAATTAACATTCAGAGATTTCATTGGCTTAAGAAAGAGTTAAGTAGAGATATAAGGGAGTTTTTTACTTTTTATTTTCATTAAAATCTGAAGAAGCGCCCTGTGAGGCGTGAAAGCGCTTACTTTCTACAAATAAAGAATACATCAGCTTTTTAAGTTGGCTTCGATTGTCGAGAAGTACAGGGACTTTCACATCTTGAGTGTACCGTAAACCCACATATTCCAACAACTTTTTGACCTTTGGCAGTAGGCACCTCTTCTTGTGAAGGGGCAAATGATTAGGGGGGCAAGGATGTGCTCTACTTTGATTGATTTCAAACGTGAATTGGGTTGCCTCATGCAAATGTTTCTGGATAGAGGATACTCCGAAAGGTTGGTGTATTCTTTGGGAGAGAACAGGTGTTGAAAGAATGGGGGATGGGAGATATTCACCTTTATTAGGTCAAGGTATCATCCAGGAAGAATTGTACAAAGATTTCGGGAATCATTTTTCCAAAGCTATGGTTACGTACTATGGCAATTTTGGGTACACAGTTAAAAACATTATTACCAAAAATTGGTTTATCATAGAAGGTAATAGTGAAGTGTACAGCCAATTAGGTAGTACCCCTTTATTCATTCACAAAGTAGGGCACAATAAAAAGTATTACCTGGAACACCCTTTGATGTCAAAGTTTGGGGATTGGGGAACCCAGAAATGTGGGGCTTTTAAATATTGCCCACATATATTAGAGGGTACTACGGTTACAGTAGGTGAGTTTCAGATCAGAGTGCACCTTGCCAATGGAAACTGTAATAGTAAAGGATTGGTTTACCTTAGTATTTGTACTGGCTGTCAAGGGTTCTATGTAGGAAAAACGGAGCATATGCTCCGTAAGCGGATTTATGAACTTCTTTATGCGGTTGAAACCAGGAACCGTAACAAATCTCTTTTTAAACACACTTTGACCTCTGCAGGAGAACCTAGCTTTAAGTTTGGTATTTTGGAAAATGTGTTAAGACCCTAGGGATGGGGACTGGGATAATAGGATCAGCAATAGGGAAGTTTGATGGCAATTGAAATTAGGAGCTATGTACCCCCCAGGGATGAGTGAACATCTCTAGCACCTATTTTAAAAGACAAGACACACAAGCTTTGATATTAGCTGCATTTGAAATGTGACTCTGTTTATGCAAGTATTTTTAAGTGACAGCATGTCTGTTTAAGAACTCACAACTAATTGTTTTAATTAGTTAATTGATGAGGTTAACTATTAAGGAGACTGCGGGATTGTTGTTTAAAACAAGCCCAAATGGTGAGATATTTAGGTTTGAAAAAGTCCACATTTAAGTGGACGAAAGCGCTTACCATTAGGAATTGTTTCCTTGGAACTGTTTGGTGTTGCTATAATCCGCTGTCAACAAGTTCACAATTGATGTCTGAGATCGTGAAGACTTTGTTTCTTGGAACTATTTGATTTTTTTTTTATATTTTGCTGACATCTTTTATGTGCAACTGATACCTGAGGGTAGTCTGATCTACTGGGATGTGCAGTCTGTAAGTCTCAAGCTGCAGCTGCTGTAACTGGTTATTGGGACTGGCTGTGAGAAGCTTATTGTAGTCTGTTTTACTGTGGACTATATTGTTCATGGACTTGGTCTCAAGCTACAGCTGCTGTTACTGGTTATTGGGACCGGCTTGTGGAGGTAATTACATTCTGTTCAACTGAGGACTTTACTACTCGCAGACTGAATCAGGTTGGAAGGTTTTACCCTACTGAATTTGTTACTGTGCCTTGGCTGTGTTCAGCTGTGTTTTTTTTTTTTTTTTTGTGGTTTTGCAGCCTTTTGAATAAAATAACTGACAAACAACCAATGGCATCTCTAAAGAAGTCCAAGTTCCGAATGGTGACACTGCACTCTATTCTTCCGTTTTTAGGGAAAGACGATTGGATGTGCCCAATAGACCTCCAAGTTGCGTACTACCACATAAAAATGGGCAGAGCATCAAGGATTCGTCTACGGTTCCCGCTGGGAGCCAGTCATTATCAGTTTCGAGCTCTGCCCTTTAGTCTCACTACAAGCCCCACAGAGTGTTCAAATGCAGTAGTAACGGCTCAGCTGAGACGCCTGGGATTCCAAGTGTTCCATACTTGGACAACTGGCTCCTAACTGCCACCACCAAGCATCTACTTCTGCAAGCCAGGGACACTACACTGCAACTTTGTTCTCAGTTAGGCATAACAGTGAATTTTCAAAAATCTGCCTTGTCATCATATTATATTTATCGGCACAGATCTAGACACTATTTCTATGATGGCTTGCCTTCTGCCCGACAGAGTCTTTGTCCTCCATCACCAAATAGGACCTTCTTCCCAGGAGCAAAGTAAAAGCAGTAGTAGTCCTAACACTTCTTGGAACCATAGCGTCAACCGTTACTCTTAACCCTCTAGCCAGGATGCACGTGAGAATCCGTCCGTGGCTTCTGTTTGCTCAGTGGTCTCCAAGAACTCCATATGTCCCATCAGATAACAGTAATGGATTCATGCAAGAGAGATCTCCGATGGTAGCTTCAGTCTGGTCATGTGACCATTGGAGAAGACCCTTTGTTCCACAACAGCTTGTTGCTACAGTGACCACAGACTCCACAGACTCTTCTCAGATGGGGGGCCATTATCTGGGAAGAACATGAGGCTCATTTGCACATCAATGCTCTTGAGAGCAGTGCTTCTGGTGTTGCAAGCACTTCAGGATGCTCTTCCACTAGGAACAATTGTGATCCAGTCAGACAACATGCCGGTAGTCTGGTACGTAAACAAGTAAGGAGGAACCAAATCATACCCCCTTTGTCAAGAGGCGCCAAGAGTATGGCAGTGGTCAATCTCTTTCCAACGTTTTCTGGTAGCAACCCATATCCCGGGGAAATCCAACATGATAGCCGACAAGCTCAGCAGGGTGATTTTGATGCCTCGCTAGTGGTCTCTGAAACGGAGCATAGCGGAGAAGATTTTCCGAACTTGGAGCCAGCCGTGCTGCAAACTATTTGCAGCCCCCGTGAATACCAGATGCAGCAGCTACTTTGCCCTAATCCCCCAGTGGGGGAGACACCGAGAGATGCACTCGTCCATGATTGGCCCTCGGGACTACTGTATGCCTTCCCTCCCTTTCCGCTAATTCCCAATGTCGTTCAGAAAGCCAAGGTCTTGGAAAGCAGGCTAATTCTCATTGCTTCATATTGGCCTTGTCAGATTTGGTTCCCCTTCCTCTGGCCTCCTCTTCAGGAGGGTCTATATTACATGAACGAACGATCATAATGTCGGGTACAACATAATCGAAACCTTAAAACCCTGAAAAATACAAAATCGAAACACACACATACAACCAGTGCATACAAACCCCTACACACTTGCACCATTCATACACTTAAAAAAACTGCAGAAAAGCATCTACTTTCGCCCCCCACACCCCCCCCCCAACTAAATATACCAACTCCGAGATAGCTGTAGATTGGAGAAAGGGCAATTTCCTGGTAATCGCAAAGCGACTTCTTACACAAGCGATTACTGGGAAATTGCCCTTTCCCCAATATACAGCGATCTTGGAGTTGGTATATAAAAGAAAGCAGCCTCTTACCTAGCCATTCCTAACAGTGTAGCATGTTTACGTCACACGCTACACTCCCTAGCAAGCCCGACCAAAACAATTCGGAACTCCAAATTTCGACATTTGAAGTCTCTGATTACATGAACATTCAATCAAAGCGTCGAGTATGTTGTACTTGACTTTTTGATCGTTAGTTCATGTGATATAGATCCCTTCAGGAGAAGCCATGGGCTCTGGCTGTAGTCCCAGACCTTATGACTCGTATGTCAGGTGCACTTCATCCTTCTCTCCAGACCCTCAGTTTGACAGCTTGGCTGCTCCACTTCCAAACATAGGCTTCAAAATTTTACTCCAGCAGTCCAGCATATTTTGATCTCTTCTCATAAGGCTTCCACCAGAAAATTGTATTCCAGCAAATGGAAGAGATTCTCCTACTGGGCAAGAGAGAGAGACATAGATTCCTTCTATACCTCTATTAGTTCAATTTTAGAATTCCTGGCAGAACTTTTTCAGCAAGACTCTGCTGCAGCTACAATTAAAGTCCAATTTGCAGTTATCACATCGGTGAATACACTCCTAATCTCATGTCACACAGGCTGTGTAAAGCATTTTTAAAAGGAACTTGTTTGTTGAGACCTCCCACTAAAGAACCTCTCTCACCTTGGGATCTAAATTTCATTTTTGTGTATCTAACTTTACCCCCCCCCCTTTGAGCCTGCTTCTTCATGTGATCTAAAGTTTCTCTCCTGGAAGACCATCTTGTTAGTGGCCATTACATCTGCACGAAGAGTCTTGGAGTTGCAAGCTCTATCAATTAAGCCACCATACCTAATCTTTCATAAGGATAGAATATCCTTGAGGACTAATCCATCTTTCGTGCCAAAAGTCTGCTCTCAAACCAATCTGAACCAATCTGTTGAACTTCGTTTTCTTTCCTAATAATGCCAGCAAGGCAGAATAGAAACTACATCAGTTGGATGTACATAAGCAACTGAGATTTTATTTACATAGGACCAAAGATTTCAGTAAAACAGACCAGCTATTTATTTTCTTCTCTCAAGCAAAGCGAGGCAAACCAGTGTCAAAAGTTACACTTTCAAATTAGCTTACCAGTTATATTACCTTTATATACACTTCAGACAATAGACATTTACCTTTCAAAATCAAAGGCCATTCAACTAAAGCTCTAGCAACATCCTCTGCTTACTTTACTAGACTATCTATGGGCAGCATTTGTGCAGCTGCTACATGGCCCAGGCTCCATACATTTATTACTCATTACAAGGTAGATTTGGCCTCCAGGGACAAGAGCTCCTTTTGAGTCCACAGTGCTCAAAGGTGTACTCCCATGAGCCACCCAGGAAAATGGTGCTAGGGACGCTGTCCCATCCAGTAAGAAAGAAGGCGAGAGGGACAGCATAACATAAAGAAGTTATGCACTTACCGTAATGATGTTCATCGTGTTACCCTGCTGCAGTCATCACACTTGGGTTATCCTGCCATCAGGCAGTCCCGCAGTCGGCCCAAATTCCAAAGTCTTGGTCCAGTGTCGGTTGCTGTCGCTTCTTCCCTGACGTCAGAACGCCAGGGGTATATCAGAGGCATCAGACACCATTTTCTTCAGTCTTTCTTGCCGCGAGGTGCCCGAAGCAGGAGCAGTTCGCAAGTGCCGGTCGGCCGACACCTAAGATTTTCGAATCGAGTTTCAGTCCGAAGTCTTCAAAGCTAAGTACCCCATTGGGGAACCTTTTCTTGCCTCAGTCCGATGTCAGAAAAAGTTAACAATTGCATTTCTTGTGGGAAGCAAATACCTCATAAGGACTTTCATTCTTTTTCTGTACCTTGCCTAGGCCCAGACCACGACGTCACTGGTTGTTGGTTTTGTGCTAGGTTCAATAAGTGAACTATTAAGCGTCGCCTTGATTTCGCACGAAGCTACTTCGGTAGGAAATTTAATTACACTATGCCGTCGGAGCAACCGACTACCGGCGTGCATAAAAAATGCAAAGATAAAGAAAGGCAGCCTAGATCCAAGCCAGACTCTGAGCCCTCGGCTGGGCTGGTCGCCGGTTCTCCGGTTTTCAGTGAGGCACCTACGCAGCCCCTGGCTACCGCTGAATTGAATCCCCAGACCGCTTCGGGTTCTCCAGCAGAGAGTTCTAGGCCGATGCAGCCATTTTCTTTAGGCCCTACCGACGACATTGCAGTAGGAGAAGCCGGTGCTGTAGAAACACAGTCTGTTTCCGAAGGTGTCTTCAGACCAACTACTCTCACCATAAAATCTTATGCTAAACTTAAGACTCCTCTAAAACCAAAAAAGACTACTCTTCAGTCTCCACGTCAAGGCCCTATGTCTAAGAAACAGATGCTTAAAACGGCTGAAGATTTAATTTCTTTGATCAGGGCCCCCCCCCGACAAAAGGCCTAGACAAGAGGAGGATTATGCCTCCTCTGATCAAGTGTCTGTTTCCTCAGGCTCCTCTGAGGAACAGGATTACTCCTTTCCCCCTTATGAAGATTCTGATGCTGAAGACTCCATTCCCTCAGCTTCTCCCCCTGAAGGTTTTTCCTTTGGGGAAACCTTATATACCATGAGGGAACATTTCCACTGGGAAGGTCAGGACTACTCCGACTCAAAAAAAAAAAAAGGCTTCGAGAGTTTCTTTTACTCCCCCAGCACAGACCCCTTGCTATCTCCTCAGTTTTAGACATTGTGGATGATGTTTTCTTAGGATCTAGTCTAAATCCAGATTCTCTGCCTCCTGCTCCAGCCAAACCAGATAGATACTATAGAGTGCCTGACTCACACAAATTCCTATACAAAAGCCCTGTTGCTGATCCAGAGACAATCTCCCAGGGTCCCAAGGGGGCTAAGGCTTCTATGGCTAAAAATCCTGTACCCTCTGAAAGGGACTCCAGAGCACTAGACAGGTGGGGGAAGAAGGTTTACACCTCAGCTACTCTAGCTATGAGAGCACTAAATTGTCAATTTCACATGCTTAAATACCAGCAATTCCTAATGTCTCAAATAAAACAAAAGATGGGCACGCACCCTCAACAGTCTGAATTCAAGGAAATGCAGGATCTGTTGCATGCAGCTGAACAGGTGGGCAAACATAATTTACAATGTGGTTTTGATGCCTTAAAAGCTTCCTCTAGAGCAGCTGTTACTGGGTCTGTTATATGTAGGCATGCTTGGTTAAAGGAACAATCTCTGCCTGATCATGTTAAAGCAAAGTTACTAGATGCACCCTTACAGCAGGATGTCTTATTTGGGGTTAAAACAGAGGAGGTTTTAAAGAAAATGGAGGATAAGGCAAAATCTATGCAGACGGTCAAAGATTTCTTACAAGTACAGCCCCCACGCTTCAGCAGAAATTGGCCAACAAAACATTGGTCCTTTCCAGCTTCTGACAGACCACAGAGGGGTAAATACAGGCACCCAAGGGACAGAGGACAAGCACAAATCCCTTACAAACCTCGCCAATGGGGCACTGCAACACAAAAGGGAGGAGAAGACAGGCCACAAACTACTAGAAGGCAAACACAATGACTTGTACCTCAAACTGACAAGCAAAATTCTCTTGGCAGCTCCCTTGGGAGGAAAATTAGCACTTTTTGCAGACAACTGGCGCATCGTCACAAAGGACAAATGGGTCCTACACATTATCTCACAAGGATACAGATTCCATTTCCACACCTTGCCAAGGATAAAAGGAATGCCAAACCTGCCACAAAATCAATGGGCAGAGGCACAAAAACAAATTACAGCTCTCATGGACATGAGAGCCATTCAACTGGTACCTACACAGGAGCAAGGCCAAGGATTTTACTCAAGGCTCTTTCTAGTCCCCAGAAAGGACAATGCTTGGAGACCCATTCTGGACCTTTCAATTTTAAACACCTTCTTGCAAGTACCCAAATTCAAGATGCTAACAGTACAGCAGCTTCTTCCCATGTTGGGCAAGAAAGCTTGGCTAGTAACGTTGGACCTCAAGGAGGCATACCTGCATGTCCCTATCAGACAAAATTACAGAAGATACCTCCGTTTCATTGCAGGTTCAACCCATTACCAATTCTCTGCACTGCCCTTTGGCTTATCTACTGCGCCCAGGGTCTTCACAAAATGCCTGGCACCAGTAATTGCATACTGCAGACAAAGAGGAATTCAAATATACCCATACCTGGACGACTGCCTCATCCAAGCAGAAAGCAAGGACATTCTCTTACAACACCTGGCTTTCGTAAAACATATTCTAAGTTGTCTAGGGTACACAGTAAATGAAAAGAAATCAAAACTAGTGCCCTCACAAAATATAACATTCCTGGGTGTCAGCTTGAATACAACGGCCCAGATGGCTTATCTGATGCCAGACAAACAACTACAATTAACTCATTACTTCAGAGCAATGGCAACAAAGACCAAACTCCCTGCAAGAAAAATTCTGCAGGTCTTGGGCTTCATGGCGTCTTGCATACTACTAATACCATTTGCAAAACTGCATATGAGGAAATTACAATGGTACCTAAAAAGCGTATGGACTCAACACAGCCACAGCTTGGAAACAATGATACCTCTCATTCCCTGCCTTCAACAGGAGTTCCTATGGTGGTCACAGGCATGTCACCTCAACAAGCGTCAGCCTTTCACCTTACCCACAGCCAGGCAAACTATGACAACAGATGCATCGGACTATGCCTGGAGGGCACACATGGCAGGACGGTGCATTCAAGGCATATGGACTGCAGATCAAAGGAATCTGCACATCAATCAAAAAGAAATGCTAGCTGTACAAAATGCTCTGACAGCTTTCAAGGACCTCTTACATCCAGGACAGCTTATCATAAGGACAGACAACACCACAGTAATGTGGTACATAAACAAGCAAGGGGGTACACACTCCTACCCTCTATGCAGGCAAGCAGTGACCTTGTGGAACACAGCACTGGCTTACCAAGTTCAATTGCAAGCGCAATTCCTGCCAGGAAAAAATAACACATTTGCAGACGACCTAAGCAGAAACATCATGGATCCCCATGAGTGGAAACTGGATCCACAAGTATTTGCAATGATAACTCAAAAATGGGGGCTGCCAGACATAGACCTATTTGCCAGCCCCCAAAACTATCAACTAACAAAATTTTGCACAAGGACTTTTCACCATCATGCTTGGAAAGTGGACACACTCTCATTCATTTGGAAAATGCTGACAGTATATGCCTTCCCTCCATTACCCCTTCTCACAAAGGTGCTGCTGAAAGTCAGGATGGAGAGACCCCGAATGATACTCATTGCCCCAGACTGGCCACGCCAGCACTGGTACCCACTATTAAGGAATATGGCCCAGGGCCCACCATGGATTCTACCACAAATTACCCATCTGCTCACACAGCAAGACAATCAGATTCTACACAGCCAACTCAAAACCTTAAACTTGGCTGCATGGCAAATCACCTAAGCAACCAAGCCAGCTCCTCTCTCACAAGCTGTTATGGATGTTATTCTGGAGGCCAGGAGGCCCAGCACCAGGAAAGCCTACTCAGACAAATGGAAAAGGTTTTGCGCCTGGAACCAAGCTAAAGGCCAAAATACCCTTCAGCCTGACATACCTCAGATTTTGCAATATTTAACTGAGATGTTACACAAAAGGCTTTCTTTTTCATCTATTAAAATCCATGCCTCAGCTTTTTCAGCTCACTACAACATGGATCCTCCCTTATTTTCACATCCACTCCTAAGTCAGTTTCTCAGAGGGGCCAAAAACATTAGGCCTCCCAGGAGAGCACCAACACCTACTTGGGACCTCAACTTTGTTCTGGAAAAACTTACGCTACCTAATTTTGAGCCAACTTTCTCAGCTGACTTAGTTTACATCATGGAAGACTGCCCTGCTGCTAGCAATTACTTCAGCGAGAAGAGTTTCAGAGCTTCAGGCACTAATGGCAGTAGAGCCTTTCCTCATTTTTCATCAAGACAGAGTTTCTCTACGAACTAACCCCTCCTTTATGCCTAAGGTGGTATAAAGTGTGGCCCTAAATCAAACAATCCATTTACCCACCTTCTTTACAAAGGAGAAAGACTCCTACATTCCTTGGACGTTCACAGGCAGCTGCGTTACTACTTGTATAAAACTAAGGATGTTAAGTTGTCAATCTCGCCTTCATTCTTGCTTGATAGGATCGGCTCCGAACCCATCAAGCAAGAATGATCTCCTTCATTCTTGCTTGATGGGTTCGGAGCCGATCCTCGGCTCCGACTCGGCACTTGCTAAGCTCGAGAGTCACTTTTACCAGCTCGAGGCAGCCCCATATCCCATGATGCAAGGCGGTAAGTACCCAGATCTCGTTTGCCACTTCGCTGATGAGGTCCTCCTTTTACCAGCTCCTGGTAAGTGATTTGCTACTTTGCTATTTTAGCCCCCTTTAACAAAAAAACCCTTTATTATTAGTTTTAATTTAGTTTTAAACATTTTCTGACAGAAAATTCCCTGTCTCTTCTTATTTTTTTAGTCAGACTTTTACCCATCCCATCCCCCCCCTGTTAGGGTGTGTGTGTGTTTCTAGTTATACCTTTTTGGTATATTTAATTTAAATTCTTTGACTGGTGTGTGTGTGCTTGTGTTACACCATGTCTAAAGAAAGGGTCTCAGGCTTTAAGAAGTGTGACTCGTGCTGTCAGAAGATGTCTCTGACAGACGGTCACACTTCTTGCCTGTATTGCCTGGGGCCTCTTCACCTGCAGGACTCCTGTGCTATATGTCATTCTTTCAGCCAGAGAGTCCTGCAGGAAAGAAGAAATAAGTTAATACTGAGGGGTTCTTAAGCCGGAGGGCTCTCCGCTAAGTCGGCTCCATCCAAGACTGCCAAGTCTTCCAAGGCCCAGGCTTCTGTGTCAAAGCCTGCGGCCTCGGCTCCGACTCGTTCTGAGTCGAGATCGGGTCGGCTGGAGCCGATTCTGGCTTAAGCTTCGGCACCGATGGCTATCGGTGCCGATTCTGCATCGACCACTTCGGTGTCGGCTCCGATCGGTTCCGACCACCATGTGGCTCAGGCATCGGTGTCGGCTCCGATCGGCTCCGACACCGTTACTTTGTGGCTGTATCGGCTCCGCTGGAGCCGATGCATCGAACACCTGTCGGCTCCGATAAGTTGTCTGCTCCGACAGGTTCAATAGTTTCATCGGTTCCGATGGCTCCTTCGAGGAAGAGGTCTAGGTCTCCTTCCTTGGAGCCGATACTTTCGGCTCGGCTTCACCTCTCCTCTCGAACGGAGCCATCGGAGCCGATCTTCAAGGTCATCCAGGCTTTCTGACCATGATTTAGAGAGTGGTCAGTAGATTACTTAAGTCACAGGCACTGGCCCAAATGTTACATAGTCCGTCTCAACAGACGACTATTGGTCCACACCCCATTGCAGTTCCTCCTTCAACTCTACCCCAGAGCTTGGAGTTGGAGTCTTCGAATGGTTACTGCTACGGCTGAGGGACAGATACCCCTTCTGTTCCTTCAGCCTCTACTCTTATCTCCTCTTGAGACCTTCCTTAGAGGGATTCGGTGGCCGGGCTTCCATGGTCTCCTCCGAGGGGTGAGTGGCATCGGACCCTTGTCGAACCCGCTCTTCCCTTGGAGCCTCGGCCTTGGTGAGCTCGGCTCCGACATCTGCCTCGGAGACTTCCCTTCGGTGGTCCCTGGAGTTCCTAGCTCTTGAACGGGTTCTCTCGGACCTGCCTGGGAGGGGAGCATTCGAGGTGATGAAGAGTGTGCTGGCCACTGGTATCAGCCAGCAGTCTGTTCCTTAGCTCCTCCCTCTGTAGTGCCTGTTGACATCTCTGCCACTTCTCTTGCTACAGGACCCAGAGATCCTCCGCCTCAGGTTTCCCCATTGGGAATTTCCCCTCTTCCGAGGATTCTCCTGATGTTTCGGAGATCCTCCTAGGAAGAGGACTTGTAAGAGGAAACATGTAGACTCCCGAGTCTATCACTTCAGATACTGACTTTGATGAGTCAGAGGGATCCCCAAGATCCCCTCTGAGGATGTCTCCTTCTCAGACATCCTAGAACTCCTTAGACAGAGGGAAACTGGCCCACCAATAATCCCTCTGAGGATGAGTCAGTATACCTAGAGGCGTTTGGATCTCGGCCCTCCACCTCCTGGGTGTCTCCGCCTTCGACCCCTTATGCAGGTTATTGCCCGAAGGCGTGGGCTGCTCCTGACTCTGTAGAGCCAGTCCCTAGGAGGCCTTCAAAATTTATTACTGCCCGTGTGATAAGCAATTCCTCACTAAGGGTGTCCCGCTGATGCCATGGTGGTGGCTGCTGCCACCAAGAAGGAACTTGCAGATCCTTCCGCCGTCCATCCTCCTAATAAGGACTCTAGGACCATGGATAGGCAGTGGCGGATGTTTTCCTCAGCGACCTTTGCTATGCTCGCTGAATTACCTATGTCACTTCACCAGACTCCAAAGGGATATCCTTAAGGAGCTAGGTGATGTTGTTCAGGATCCTACAGCTGCAGGAGCTCAGGAAAAATTGCTTCGCAGCTAGGAACCCTTAATTCCATTGCAAACTCCTCCATGCGGCTAATATCATATGCTGCTGATGGAGCGTGTACGGCCGCAGCTACAGGTGTGGCTCTTAGCCGCCAAGCCTGGATGCGGCTATGTGACTTTGCAGATCCCTTTAAGGCGTCCTTCACAAATTCTCCCTTTGATGGGTCAGCTTTGTTTGGCCCTCAAGTGAAGGAAACTTTGACCAGGTGTGAGCAGGACGGCAAGACTCTTTCTGCAGGAGTCCGTTTTCCACCACTTCTAGACCTTACCCCAAAGGACAGAAAGGTGGCAAAATGTGGTTCCGCAAATCCCAAGGAGTCACGCCGGATTCACGTGGTCTGTTTACCCCTAGAGGCAGAGGGGGTAACAACAACAGACGCCGCTCTAGATGCAGAGGGTCCAAAAACCAGGAAACAGAGAGCCTCTCTGACAAGCCGTTTCAGCATCCCTGAGATGTTGCCCGGCTGTCCCTCCTTGGAGGCAGTCGGGGGAAGGTTATCACTGTACCCAGAAGCCTGGCATTCCCTCACTCAAGACAGATGGGTACAGTCGATCATATCCAAGGGTTACATAATTCCTTTCGAGGAAAGTCCTTTCCCTCAAATTCCCTTCCAGATGTACCACCGGTCTAAGGCAAATTGCAGACTTAGAAGTCTCAAAACTACTGCAAAAGAGCCATTCAGCCAGTTACAACAGACCATTCAGAGCCGGAATCTACTCAAGGTTCTTTTTGGTCCCCAAAAAGACGGGAGACTGGAGACCAATATTGGATCTCAGCAGACTCAACAAGTCTGTGAGGAAGACAAGATTCCGAATGGTCACTCTTCAGTCAATTCTGCCCTTCTTACAGAAGGACAACTGGATGTGCTCAATAGATCTTCAGGATGCGTACTATCACATCAAAATTCACAGACGCTCCAGGAGATTTCTCCGCTTTCGGCTGGGGTCCAGTCATTTCCAGTTCAGAGCCCTGCCCTTTGGTCTCACTACAGCCCCCAGAGTGTTCACCAAATGCATGGCAGTGGTCACGGCTCACCTGAGATGTCAAGGATTCCAGGTGTTTCCATATCTCGATGACTGGCTCCTGTCAGCCACCACCAGGCATCAGCTTATTCAAGCCAGGGATTACACAATAAATCTTTGTTCTCATTTGGGCATCTCGATCAACTTCGAAAAGTCATCCTTATCGCCCTGCCAGTCTATTACTTTCATAGGCGCAAACTTAAACACAGTTCGGATGTCAGCTACCCTTACACATCAAAGAGTTTCAGACATTCAAAGTCATGTCAGGATCATTCTAGCCAACAAGAAAGTACAGGCCAGAATGGTTCTAAAGGTATTAGGCCTCATGGCTGCGGCCATTACTCTTCTTCCCCTGGCTCGCTTCTACATGCGCCTTCTTCAGTGGATGCTGTTCACACAGTGGTCGTACCAACAACTTCCAATGCGTCACCAGATTCTGGTGACACAGATTTGCAAAGATCATCTTGCCTGGTGGATCACATCTCCCCAGGTTCACCAAGGCAGTCACTTTGTACCCCCATCCCCAGTAGCCACTGTCACCACGGATGCCTCCCTGATCGGGTGGGGGGGGTCATTATCAGGGCAGGATGGTTCATGGGACGTGGCAGCCGCTCAATACCACCTGCACATAAATGTCCTGGAGATGAGAGCAGTGCTTTTAACGTTGCAAGCCCTCAACGACTTTCTTCCCGTAGGGACAATTGCAGTCCACACAGACAACATGTCTGTAGTTTGGTATATCAACAAACAGGGCGGAACCAAGTCCTACCCCTTGTGTCGAGAAGCGCTCAGACTATGGCAATGGGCAATCTCCTCTCATCGGTTTCTGGTAGCAACGCATATCCCTGGGAAAACCAACATTGTAGCGGACAGATTGAGCAGAGCTATTCTCATGCCTCACGAGTGGTCTCTCAAGCAATCTATAGCGGAAGAGATTTTTCTGGAATGGGGTCGCCCATGTTGCGATCTTTTGCTACTCCCCAAAACAGCAAATGCCCAGACTTCTTCTCTCTCTTCCCTCTTCCAGGCCATCCCCAGAGACGCTCTGACCCAGGATTGGCCCCAGGGACTTCTTTATGCCTTCCTCCATTTCCTCTGATCCCTCAAGTTATCCAGAAAGCAACCGTTTGAGAGCCAAATTGATTCTCATTGCTCCTTACTGGCCTTGACAAGTTTGGTTCCGTTCCTCCATCGTCACCTTTTGGTGCAGCCGTGGCATCTGGACCCAGTGCCAGATCTTCTGATTCACCAATCCGGTCAGCTGCACCGGTCTATCCCTTCTCTCAACCTCACAGCATGGTTGCTCCACTTCCTTCCTTAGCCAGGCTTCCTTTGATCTCTAACCCAGTTAGAGACATCATAGTAGCTTCTTTAAAATCCTCTACCAGGAGGATTTATGCAAGCAAATGGAAACGTTTCTCTTATTGGGCTAAGGCCAAGAGTATTGATCCTTTCACTGCCCCTGTTCAGGCAGTCCTGGACTTCTTAGCAGAGATTTTTCATGCAGGCTCCTCTTCTTCCACAGTCAGAGTTCAATTGGCTGCTATCTCGAACTTTCATGTCGGGATCGCAGATCACAATATTATGTCCCATAGGCTCTGCAGGGCCTTCTTGAAAGGAATGTTCCTGCTAAAGCCTCCAATCAGGAATCCTCCTCCTCAGTGGTATCTAAATTTAGTGCTGACATCCTTGATTCTTCCCCCCTTCGAGCCAGCTGTTTCTTGTTCCCTGAAATTTCTTTCTTGGAAAACTTTATTCCTAGTGGCTATTACATCGGCCAGGAGGGTGTCTGAACTTCATGCTCTATTGGTTCGACCCCCCTATTTGGTTTTTCACAAAGACAGAGTATCATTGAGAACTAATCCGACCTTTTTGCCTAAGGTCGCCTCAAAGACCAATTTGAATCAATCCATTGATCTCCCTGTATTTTTCCCTAACTATTCAGACAGAGCCGAACAAAAACTACATTATCTTGATGTCCACCGTCAATTCAGATATTATTTGGACAGAACAAAAAAATTTAGGAAATCTGATCAACTTTTTGTGTCCTATGCGGATAATAAGAAGGGCCTTCCTGTTTCTAAAGTGACCTTGTCTAGATGGCTTTCTTCGGTCATCTCTGAAATTTATCTGCTCAGGGGAAAACAGCTGTGCTCAAAACCTAAAGCACATTCAACTGGGAGCTTAGCTACTTCTACAGCCTTTCAAGCTAGACTTCCTTTAGACACTATTTGTGCAGCGGCCACTTGGGCCACTCCTCATACTTTTGTTTCCCACTACAAATTGGACTTGGCCTCCAGGGACAGAGCCAGTTTTGGCTCTACAGTCCTCAAGAGTCTGTTCCATTGAGCCACCCAGGATAGAGGTGCTAGGGACGCGGTCCCATCAAGCAAGAATGAAGGCGAGATTGACAACTTAACATTAAGAAGTTATGTACCTACCATAACGTTCCATGTTAGTTGTCTTCTCTCGCCTTCTTTCTTGCGACCCTCCTTCCCCCAGGCCTGGACAGACCTTTCTATAAGAAATTATTATGCTGAAGACCATTCAGACCTGGTCCTTCTTCCATCCTGTAAGTTTTCTTTCTTCCTTTTGGAAGTGTTTTTATGCTTGGTGCTATTGCCCTTTGTCATCAAACGAGATCTGGGTACTTACCGCCTTGCATCATGGGATATGGGGCTGCCTCGAGCTGGTAAAAGTGACTCTCAAGCTTAGCAAGTGCCGAGTCGGAGCCGAGGATCGGCTCCGAACCCATCAAGCAAGAATGAAGGAAATCATTCTTGCTTGATGGGTTCGGAGCCGATCCTATCAAGCAAGAAAGAAGGCGAGAGAAGACAACTAACATGGAACGTTATGGTAGGTACATAACTTCTTATTTTCAGAAAATCTGGCCACCTTTTTGTATCCTATGCTACAGCATCACAAGGAAAGGCTATCTCAAAACAGATCATTTCCAAATGGATAGAACATTGCATACGTTTTTGCTACACCCACCATGGAAAACCACTTCCTGCTAGCATAAGGCCCCATTCTGCCAGGGCAGCAGCTACATCTACAGCCTACCTCAGGGGGGTGCCAACCAAGAATTTTCTGGAAGCTGCAACTTGGAGTTCAGTACACACCTTCACCAAACATTACCACTTACCACTTTACTCTAAGACTAGAGCTGGCTTTGCCACTGCAGTTTTGCAGGGCCTTCTAGCCTCCTCTAACCCTGTTTGACTCCACCACCCATCCTTAGCTTTGGGATTCTACCCAAGTGTGATGACTGCAGCAGGGTAACACGATGAACATAGTACAGTTTTGTACCTACCATAAATGTAGATGTTCGAGTGTATACCCTGCTGCAGTCCAGGTTACCCTCCCTCCATCCCCTCTGAACTAGCTGAACTTATCTCTGCCACTCTATCCTATACTACCTCTGTGGTGTACTTACTTGTGCCTAAGGGTTTTGTTTTATTTTCATATAGCTATATCTGCATCATGGAATCGGGGGAGTTTACTTACCTGTTCAGCTACACCCTTCCTTTCTGACCGGTATCCCTTTCTGTCTTCAGTCCACTGTTTTGGAGATAGTCTGAGGTAATTTCTCATATGTTCAACTATATACCTCTATTACAAGCTGAGGTCATGTGCCAGACATAAAAATGTGGAAGGTAAAGCTTTGGTACTATGGCTGAACGTCAACTTTGACAACCATATGTCAGGAGTACTGCAGCAGTGATAGAAGGACATTTACTATTGTAGTAAGTTCTTGCACAACTGTACTTTCTCAAGATGCAGTTGGCTTAGTATGGAGTAGACCTACATTATCAGTAAGCAGCCTCGACAGGCGACTTTGACATCTTTTCAATCCACCATAGGACAAGGAGACTGCATTACTTTTTCACCTGTGCTTCTTGAAAATAACTGCTAATGCTCTGAATGGGATGGGTAGGAAGATTTTCCCTTCTACCACCATGTGACTTGGGTCATTTAGCGATCTATACTTATCTGGATTCTATTCCATTCTGGTGGACTAAGTTTTGGAAAATCTGACTTCTCTGCATCTGTGATAAAGGAAGTTCTTGAAAAGCTCCTTTGCAAGGATTTTATAAAGAGTTTTCTAATAGCTGACTCTTTCCTGGACTGTACTGATTCTATGGCTAGGATAGGAAGTTCAAGGACGTGTCTGCTTTGGATATAGTTAATTTTGCTTATTTCCATTCTTTAGGATGAAGTCAGATGCTCCATTATGAATATTTTTTCTTCTTGGCTGCCATTTTCTTTGTTCCAGCCTTTGAAATTCTGGTTAGAAACCTCCAAAAGAGTAAACTAGTATTGAACATTGTGGAAGGTATTTATGGTGCCTCTCCTTAGCTTCCTCCCTTTTGAATCATTGCGGTTTTCTACAAAGTCCCCCAGTGGAATGTGAAGGGGATCCCCCTCCTTTACTAGCATCAAGGAAGGGTCAACTCCCTTAGTTTTGCAGGATGAGTGTGAAGGAGGACTGTTCTGTCATAGCAGTGGTAATAATCCTAACAATTATGCAGGACCTGCTGTACGAGACAAGAGTCTGAGGCTGCCCTAACTTGGAGACATCAGCTTAAACAAGTAAATTTTAGCTGTTGCCACATTGTGTGTTCATCATTCCCACTACTTTAGTGCCATTTTGGGTTATCTGCTAAGGTAACCCAGTACTGACCAGCTTTCAAAGGCCTAGACTCCCCTCTCTCTCTTCCTGTGAAGGTTAATTGGCTGAGCATATCCTTATAGGAAAGCCTACAGCTGTCAGAGGAAGTGAGTGAGTATTTTTTTCTGCTTCCCAAGAAGATCTGAATCTTCACTGGATCCCAAGCTGAATGTAACAGCTTACTGCTGAGATAAGTCTCATTTGGAGAACCCCTTCCTCGCATTTTATTATTAATTTAATTTTTTTTCTATTTTTGTTTAAAAAATATTTAAATAATTTACATTTGTCAATGTTTACAGTAATTTCTGTGGGAGTTTCTGTTAGTAGTGTTTCACTTCTGTTTTTGACAAATGCTTGTTTTACTGTTTCCGAGGAAACTTTCAGTGTTTCTGTCAAAACTGGTGATGATGATGATCTTTGTGTTTCACTGTTGCAGTCATTACGTTTGGGTTATCTGCTTGCAGTAGCCCTCAGTCGGCCTGATTAACAAAGTCTTGGGTACTGTGTTGGTTGCTGTCCCTTCTTCTATGACGTTAGGTCCTCAGGGGTGTAAAATATGCAGCCGACACCATTACATCAGTCTTTCTTGCCGTGTGGTGCCCGAAGCAGAAGCAGTTTGCAAGTGCCGGTCGACCGACTCCTGAAATTTTCTTTTTTGAGTTTCAGAACCCAAGTCCTAAACTAAAGCTAAGTACCCCGTTGAGGAAACTTTTTCTTGCTCCTTACCGATATCAGTGAAAGTTAATAATTGCATTACTTGTGGAAAGCAAATACCTCATAAAGATTTTCACTCATACTGTATTCCTTGCTTAGGCCCTGACCACGACGTACCTTGCTGTCAGTTTTGTGCTTTATTTAATCAGCGCACTATCCGTCGTCAGTATATTTTTGCCTCTAAATATTTCTGTTCTCTGTTTAATTATCCAGAAAAGTTGTCGGTTAGCCATCTGACTACCGGGATTTTGAAAAATCTCAAAGATAGACAGAGCAGGCTGCCGAGGTCCAAAAATGCCGACGATGCTTTTCCTAAGCCAGTCGCCTGTTTGCCGGCACTTAGTGAGGTGCTTTCGCAGCCCTTGATACCCGCTACTTCTGATTCACAGGCCTCTACTGAGACCCATTTGGAGTCTGGTATGCCGCGAGATGCTTCAACTATGGAACCCGCGGATGTTTCTACCTTGGATGGGTCCGGAGCCACAGTGCAGGCACCGGCTTCTGAGGGTGTATTCAGGCCTACGGACTTGAATATTAAACCAATGCCTCCTTTTTCATTTAGGCCTAAATCTCGAACTATGCCTAAAAAAACGATGCCCAGGCCACATGCTCAGGCCTCTATGCCTAAAAAGCAAATGATAAGAATGGATGAAGATCTTATAACTCTAATCAGGGGAAGCCAACCTCCCCCTTCTAAGAGACCTAGGACTGAAGTTGTTTATAAATCTTCTGACCAGGATTCTGATTTTTCTGATTCTTCTGATGATCTGGATTTGCCCTTATCTACTTATGAGGATTCTGATGCAGAGGACTCTATTCCCTCTGTGTCCCCTCCAGAGGATTTTTCTTTTGGTGAAACCTTACATACTCTAACGGAGCATTTCCACTGGGAAAGCCAGAATTTTTCTGATTCAGAAAAGAGGCTTAGGTATTTCTTACTCCTGCCTCAGCATAGGCCTTAAGCTATTCCTCCTGTACTAGACATTGTTGATGCTTTTTCGGGATCTAGTTTGGCACCTGATTCTTTGTCTCCTGCTCCCAGAAAACCTGACTGATATTACAGGGTTCCTGATTCTCGCAAGTTCCTTTTTAAAAATCTAATTGCGGATCCAGGGACTTTTTCACAAGGACCCAAGGACATTAAGGCTTCTACTGCTAAAAATCCTACCCCTTCTGATAGAGACTCCAGGGGGTTGGATAGATGGGGGTAAGAAGGTTTACACTTCTGCAACCTTGGCCATTAGGGCTTTAAACTGCCATTTTCATATGTTAAAGTATCAGCAACATGTTATTGGATTGCTTAAACAGAAAATGATGTTGATTCCTGACGGACTGTGTGGAAAAGAATTACAGGATTTAATGCATTCTGCTGAACAAGTTGGAAAACCTACTTTGCGATGTGGATTTGATTCATTAGAGGCCTCTTGCAAGGCTGCTGTTTCTGGGTCTGTGCTCAGAAGGCATGCTTGGCTTAAGGTGCAATCTTTGCCTGATCATGTTAAAGCTAAATTGTTGGATGCTCCCTTAAATCAGGACCGCCTGTTTGGCAACAAGGCTGAGGAAGTTCTTAAAAAGATGGAAGATAAAGCTAAATCTATGCAAACTGTTAAAGATTTCTTACAAGTTCAACCTCCTAGATTTAGTAGGCACTGGCCCTCTAAGAATTGTTCCTTTCCAGCCCCTTCCAGGTCTTCTCAAGCCAAACCCAGACACAGCAGAAACCCCAGGTTTCAGTCCCAGGGGATACACAAGACTAAGCAGTGGGGGGTTTCTGCACCCAAATCAGGGAGTAGTAAGACTCCCCCTATGGAAAACTGTCTCAATAACTTCCTTTTAAAACTTCCAAGCACTTTCCAACTGAATGCTCCTTTAGGCGGAAAGATTGGTCTGCAGGCCAAAAACTGGGAACTCGTTACCCAGGACAAATGGGTTTTAAATATAGTGTCCCAATTATACAGATTTCACTTTCACACCTTGCCAATACCAAGCGGGTGGCCAGATCTACCCCCAAATCAGTGGGCAGAGGCCCATTTAAGTACTCTGTCTCTTAAGCATGGGGGCTATTCATTTGGTAACAGAAGAGGAAAAGGGACAAGGTTTCTATTCAAGACTTTTCCTGGTACCCAGAAAAGGCAGTACTTGGCATCCTATCCCGGACCTTTCTATTCTAAACACCTTTCTGGTGATTTCAAAATTCTGAATCTTCACCAGCTGCTTCCTATGCTAGGCAAGGATGCATGGTTGGCAACACTAGACTTAAAAGAAGCATATCTGCACATCCCTATCAGGGAGTCTTGCAGAAGATACCTATGCTTCAAAGCAGGCTACATGCACTCTCATTTCTCTGCACTGCCTTTTGGCTTATTTGCTGCGCCGAGGGTATTCACAAAAGTGCCTAGCTCCAGTCATTGCATTTTGCAGGCAAAGAAATATTCAAATGTACCCATACCTGGACGGTTGTCTAATTCAGGCAAAAAGCAAGGACATTCTTTTGAATCATCTGGCCTTTGTTCAAAGGGTACTGACTTGTTTGGGGTTCACCATAAAAGAAAATAATTCCCACCTGGTACCCTATCAACAAATTATATTCCTGGGAGCAAGTTTGATTGCAACTTCCCAGATGGCTTTCCTCACGCCAGAGAAATGGATTCTTTTGACAATTTACTTCAAACAAGTGGCCACAAAAACCCAACTATCTGCAAGGAAAATACTGCAAGCCTTGGGGTTCATGGCCTCCTGCATTCTTCTAATTCCATATGCAAGGCTGCATATGAGAAAACTGCAATGGTATCTCAAAAGCCTGTGGAGTCCGTGTTCACAGGATCTAGAAGCAAGGATTCCTATCATACCTTGCCTATGCCTAGAGTTCTTTTGGTGGGCAGGGGACTACCATTTGCATTACCCCCTGCTGCCCAAATCTTAACAGACGCATCAGACTATGCATGGGGGGGGGGTGCAAACCTGGCAGGGAAGTGACTTCAGGGCAAATGGAACCCAAGTCAAATACACCTGCACATAAAGCAAAAGGAAATGTTAGCTGTACAGAATGCTCTGACAGCTTTCAAGGACCACATTCTTCCAGGGCAACTAATGGTAAAGACATACAGCACCACTGTCATGTGGTACATAAGCAAGGGGGGGTACACATTCTTACCCCCCCTGCAGACTGGCCATGGCATTGTGGAACACAGCCTTGAGCTTCCATGTGAAGCTCAATTCCTGCCAGGAAAACTAAAAACACTGGCAGATGGACTAAGCAGAAACCTCATGAACCTGCATGAGTGGAAACTGGAACCAAGGATTTTCAACATGTTGACAAGCAAATGGGGGAGCCCAGATATAGACCTGTTTGCCTCCCCCCAGAACCGTCAACTGGACAAATTTTACACAAGGATTCCCCACAAGCTAGCTCAGAAAGTGGATGCTTTATCCTTCAGCTGGAAAAACCTGTCAGTTTATGCCTTTCCTTCTCTTCCTCTGCTTCCCAAGGTACCACTAAAGATCAAACAGGACAAGCCAAGGACGAATTTAATTGCACCAGACTGGCCTCGCAAGCACTGGTACCCACTCTTGCACAGTGTGTCACGCTTGGCTCCATGGCATCTGCCTCAGACTCCTTCCCTGTTGTTTCAGCAGGAGAACCAGATTGTGCACCCTCAGCTGCAAACCCTAAACCTAGCAGCCTGGCTAATTACCTAATCTCTCCTTTACCATCCCTCAGTAAATCAGTGATGGATATCATTTTAGAGGCAAAGAGGCTTAGTACTAGAAAATCTTATGCTGCAAAATGGAAAAGATTGTGTGCCTTGAACCATTCTCAAGGAATGAACGCAGCAGTGCCCAATTTACCTCAGACTCTGCAATACTTGACTGATATGCTTTATAAGGGCTTGTCCTTTTCCTCCATCAAAATTCATGCCTCAGCCATTTCAGCTCATTATAGCACTGAGCCTCCCCTCTTCTCTCACCCACTGCGCAAGCAGTTCCTCAGAGGGGCCAAAAATTTAAGGCCACCCAGAAGAGCTCCAACCCCAGTCTGGGATCTTAACTTTGTCTTGGAGAAACTCACTCTTCCTCCTTTCGAGCCAGCTGCTATTGCAGATTTAAAATTTCTTTCCTGGAACGCAGCTTTCCTTTTAGCAATCGCTTCTGCAAGAAGGGTATCTGAATTACAGGACCTTATGGCAGTGGAACCTTTCATCATCTTTTATGCGGACAGGGTGTCCCTCAGAAACCAGTCCATCCTTCATGCCCAAGGTGGTATCCAGTGTTGCTCTTAATCAGTCCATTCATTTGCTTACCTTCTTTCCTAACCCACAGAACAAAGGGGAATGGATACTGCACTCTTTAGATGTGCATAGACAGCTTCGATTGTACTTGGACAGGACTAAACCTCAAAGGAAATCTGAACAACTGCTGGTGCCATTTGCTGCAGGGACAGAGGGGAAAGCTATTTCAAAACAAACCATTTCAAAATGGATAAGCCACTGCATTCATTTCTGCTATAAGCACCATGAAAACCTATCCAACAGGGCATCACAACCCCATTGACATCCTAGAAGCTGCTACCTGGAGTTCTATATATACTTTCACCAAGCATTATCATTTTCCAATTTGCTCTAAATCCAGAGCTGGTTTTGCCACTGCAGTCTTGCAGGGCCTTATAGCCGGTCCTAATTCTATTTAAATTCCTCCTCCCAACCTTAGCTTTGGAAATCTACCCAAATGTAATGACTGCAACAGTGAAACACGAAGAACATAGTACAGTTGTGTACACTTACCATAAATGTAGATGTTCGAGTGTATTCACTTTTGCAGTCCTGGTTACCCTCCATCCAGCCCCCTTTCTTCTTTTGGCTGTACCTCTACTCTCACTTAACTATGCTCTAAAAGCTTTTTGATGTATTTGCTTTTTTGTTCGAGGTATATCCTTGTATTTATAGATTTATTTGCTTCCCATTAGGGGGGCACCTGACATATGGGGCAAGAAAAACTAATGTAATGGCATCGGCTGCATGTTTTATACTCCCTGACGACCTGACGTCATGGAAGAAGGGACAGCAACGATTAGGACCCAAGACTTTGTTAATCAGGCCGACTGAGGGCTACTGCAAGCATATAACCCAAATGTAATGACTGCAACAGTGAATACACTCGAACATCTACATTTATGGTAAGTGTACACAACTGTACTTTCTTCGTGTTTCACTTTTGCAGTCATCACATTTGGGTTATCTGCTTGCAGTAGCCCTCAGTCGGCCTGATTAACAAAGTCTTGGTTCCTACGTCGGTTGCTGTCTCCTCTTCCATGACGTCAGGTCATCAGGGGTATAAAACATGCAGCCGACATCATTACATCAGTCTTTCTTGCAGTACAGTGCCCGAAGCAGAAGCAATTCACAAGTGCCAGTCGGCCGACTCCTGAAATTTTTGTTTTTGAGTTTCAGAACTGAAGTCTTCAACAAAAAGCAAAGTACCCTGTTGGGAAAACTTTTTCTTGCTCTAAACCGATGTCAGTAAAAGTAAATAATTGCATTTCTTGTGGAAAGCAAATACCTCATAAAGATTTTCATTCGTACTGTATTCCTTGCCTAGGCTCTGACCTCGACGTACCTCACTGTCGGTTTTGTGCCTTATTTAAACCACAAACTATCTGTCATCGGTATATTTTTTCTCTTCTAAATATTTTGGTGCTTGGCTTAATTATCCCGGTATGTCTTCGGTAAGCCATCCGACTACTGACATTCCGAAATAAAGGCAAAGATAAAGACAGAGACAGGTCGCCGAGGCGCCGGTACTTAGTGAGGCACTTTCGCAGCCCCTGATATCCGCTACTTCAGATTGGCAGGCCTCTACTGAGACCCATTCTTTGTCTTGTATGCCGCGAGATACTTCAACTGTGGAACCTGCGGATGTCTCTACCTTGGATGGGTCTGGAGCTGCTGTACAGGCACCAACTTCTGCGGGTGTATTCAGACCTACTGACTTGCATATTAAACTGACACCATCTTGTTCTCCAAGGCGTAAAACTGGAACCCTGCTTAGAAAACTGATGCCCAAGACTTGCATGGTCAGGCCTCTATGCCTAAAAAACAAATGATAAGAATGACTGAAGACCTTGTTACTTTAATCAGGGGAAGCCAACCTTTCCCCTCTAAGAGACCTAGGACTGAGTTTGCTTATGATACTTCTGACCAGGATTCTGAAATTTCTGTTTTTTCTGATGACCAGGATTTACACTTATCTACCTATGAGGATTCTGATGCTGAGGACTCTATTCCCTCTGTTTCTCTCCCAGAGGATTTCTTTTTTGGTGAAACCTTGCATAGTCTCAGGGAGCATTTTCATTGAGAAAGTCAGAATTTCTCTGATTGCAAAAAGAGGCTTAGGGATTTCTTACTCCTGCTCCAGCACAGGCCTTTAGCTATACCTCCTGTACTGGACATTGCTGATGATGCCTTTTGCGAATCTAGCATGGCCCCTGACTCTCTACCTTCTGCTCCCAGAAAACCTGATAGATATTAAAGGGTTCCTTACTCTCACAAGTTCCTTTTCAAAAATCCTACTGCGGGATCCTGAAACCATTTCACAGGGACCCAAGGGTATTAAAGCTTCTACTGCCAAAAATCCTACCCCCTCTGATAGAGACTGCAGGGCGCTGGGTAGATGGAGTAAGAAGTTATACACTTCTGCAACTTTGACCATTAGGGCCTTGAATTGCCAGTTTCTTATGTTAAAGTATCAGCAGCATATTATTGGATTGCTTAAACAGAAAATTATGTTGATTCCTGATTGTGCTGAAAATAAGGATTTACAGGATTTAATGCATTCATCTGAACAAGTCGGTAAACATACGTTGCAATGTGATTTTGATTCACTAGAGGTATCTTGTTAGGGCTGCTGTAACTGGGTCTGTACTTAGGCATGCTTGGCTTAAGGAGCAATCCTTGCCAGATTATGTTAGTGAAATTACTTACTGGATGCTCCCTTCAATCAGGACCTCCTGTTTGCCAACAAGGCAAAAGAATTTCTTAAAAAGATGGAGGAAAAAGCTAAATCTATGCAAACCGTTAAAGATTGTTTACAAGTACAACCTCCAAGATTTAGTAGGCATTGGCCTTCTAAGAACTGGTCATTTCCTGCCTCTTCCAGACCTTCTCAGTCCAAACCCAGATCCAGCAGAGCATCCAGGCTTCAGTCCCAGGGTACGCACAGGACTAAGCAGTGGGGGGCCTCCACTTCCAAACCTGGGAGTAATAAAACTCCCCCTTATGGTAAACTTTCTCAATGGCTTATTTTTAAAACTTCCAAGCACTTCTCAACTGACTGCTCCTTTGGGAGGAAACATTGCACTTCATGCAAAGAACTGGGGACTCATTACCCAGGACAAATGGGTTTTAAATATAGTGTCCCAAGGATACAGATTTCACTTCCACATGTTACCAACTCCAAACAGTTGGCCGGATCTACCTCCAAATGAGTGGGCAGAGGCCCAAAAGCAAGTACTCTATCTCTTACACATAGGGGTTATTCAGTTGGTACCAGAAGAGGAAACATTTTCTACTCAAGACTTTTCCTGGTACCCAGAAAAGACAATTCATGGTGTCCGATCCTGGACATGTCTACTCTAACACCTTTTTGGTGATTCCAAAATTCAAGATGCTGATTCTTCACCAATTGCTTCTGATGCTATCCATATATGCCTGGTTGGCAAAACTAAATTTAAAGGAAGCATACCTGCACATCCCAATCAGGGAATCTTGTAGAAGATACCTACACTTCAAAGCAGGCTACACGCACTATCAGTTCTCTGCACTACCCTTTGGCTTATCTGCAGCACCCAGGGTATTCACAAAGTGCCTAGCTTCAGTCATTGCATTTTGCAGGCAAAGAAATGTTCAAATATACCCATACCTGGACGATTGTCTAATTCGGGCAGAAAACCAGGACATACTTTTGAATAACCTGGCTTTTGTACAAAGTGTGCTAACTTGTATGGGTACACCATAAACAAAAAGAAATCACACCTGGTACCCTGTCAACAAATTATATTCCTGGGCGCAAGCTTGAATACAACTTTCCAGATGGCTTTCCTCACACCAGAGAAACAAATTCACTTGACAACTTACTTCAAACAAGTGGCCACAAAAACCCTGCTATCTGCAAGGCAAATACTACAAGCCTTGGGGTTCATGGCCTCCTGCAATTTTCTAATTCCATATGTAAGACTGCATATGAGGAAACTACATTGGTATCTAAAAAGCCTGTGGTGTCAACATTCTCAGGATGTAGAAGCAATGATTCTTATCATACCTTGCCTACGCCTAGAGTTCCTTTGGTGGGCAGAGGCCTGCCACCAAAACAAGGGACTGCCATTCACACTACCCCCTACTGCCCAAGCCCTAACAACAGATGCATCAGACTATAAATGGGGGGGCAAACCTGGCAGGGAAGAGTGTATTCAGGGCAAATGGAATCCAAGTCAAATGCACCTGCCCATCAATCTAAAAGAAATGTTAGCTATACAGAATGCTCTGACAGCCTTCAAGGACTGCATTCTTCCAGGAAAATTAATGGTAAAGATGGACAACACCACTGTTATGTGGTACAGAAACAAGCAGGGGGGGGGTACACATTCTTACTCCCTCTGCAGACTAGCCATGGCATTGTGGAACACAGCCCTGAACTACCAAGTGCATCTACAAGCTCAATTCCTGCCAGGAAAACTTAATACACTGGCAGACGGACAAAGCAGAAATCTCATGGACCCACATGAGTGGAAACTGGAACCAAGGATTTTCAGGATGTTGACAAGCAAATGGGGGAGCCCAGTTATAGACCTGTTTGCCTCCCCCCAGAACTATCAATTGGAAAACTTTTGCACAAAGACTCCCCACAGACAAGCTTGGAAAGTGGATGCCCTGCTCTTCCGGTGGAAAAACCTAACTGTTTGTCTTCCCTCCTCGGCCTCTGCTCTCCAAAGTACTACTAAAGATCAAACAAGACAAACCAAGGACGATTTTGATTGCACAAAGCTGGCCACGCTAACAATGGTACCCCGTCCTGCGCAGTGTGTCACTGTGGGGCCCCATGGCACCTGTCTCAAACCCCTAATCTGCTGTCTCAGCAGGAGAGCCAGATTCTGCACCCTCAGCTTCAAACACTGAACCTAGCAGCCTGGCTAATTACTTAATCTCTCCTTTACCATCCCTCAGTAAACCAGTTGATGAATATCATTTTAGAGGCAAGGAGACCTAGTACTAGAAAATCTTATGCTGAAAAATGGAAAAGGTTCTGTGCCTGGAACCATTCTCTCAGATTTTACAATACTTAACTGAGATGCTTCACAAGGGCCTGTCTTTTTCCTCAATAAAAATTCACGCCCCAGCCATTTCAGCTCATTATAACACAGAACCTCCCCTCTTCTCTCATCCACTGAGCAAGCAGTTCCTCAGAGGGGCCAAAAATTTAAGACCATCCAGGCGAGCTCCAACTCCAGCCTGGGACCTTAACTTTGTTTTGGAGAAACTCACCCTTCCAACTTTCGAGCCAGTTGCTACTGCAGATGTAAAATTCCTGTCTTGGAAAACAGCTTTCCTTTTAGCAATCACTTCAGCAAGAAGGATATCTGAAGTACAGGCAATTATGGCAGTGGAGGCTTTCATAATTTTTCATGCGGACAGGGTGTCCCTCAGGACCAATCCCTCTTTCATGCCAAAGGTGGTATCGAGTGTGGCTCTTAATCAGTTTATTCATTTGTCAACCTTCTTTCCTAATCCACAGAACAAAGGGGAATGGATACTGCGCTCCTTAGATGTGCACAGGCAACTTAGATTCTGCTTGGACAGGACTAAACCTCAATGTAAAAGTGAACAACTGCTGGTGACATCTGCTTCAGGGACAGAGGGGAAGGCTATTTCAAAGCAAACCATCTCCAAATGGATAGGCCAATGCATTCATTTCTGCTATAAGCACCATAGAAAACCTATCTCACCGGGGATCAGACCCCACTCAACCAGGGCCGCATCTACCTATACAGCTTTTCTCAGAGGGGTACCTACCAGGGACATCCTAGAAGCTTCTTCCTGGAGTTCTGTACATACTTTCACCAAGCATTACCATTTGCCAATTTTCTCTAAATCCAGAGCTGGCTTTGCCACTGCAGTCTTGCAGGGCCTTATAATTTGTTTTAATGCTATCTAAATTCCTCCTCCCATCCTTAGCTTTGGGAATCTACCCAAATGTGATGACTGCAACAGTGAAACACGAAAAACATAGTACAGTTGTGTACACTTACCATAAATGTAGATGTTAGAGTGTATTCGCTGTTACCCTCCCTCCAGCCCTCTGACTTCTTTTGTCTATACCTCTTCTCTCCTTTAGAATGCTTAAAAGCTTCTTGGTGTATTTGCTTTTTTGTTGGAGGTATAACCTTGTATATTTGTGGATTTAATTGCTTCCCATTAGGGGGGCACCTGACATCTGGGGCAAGAAAAACTGATGTAATGATGTCGGCTGCATGTTTTATACCCCTGACGACCTGACGTCATGGAAGAGGAGACAGCAACCGACGTAGGACCCAAGGCTTTGTTAATCAGGCCGACTGAGGGCTACTGCAAGCAGATAACACAAATGTGATAACTGCAACAGTGAATACACTCGAACATCTACATTTATGTTAAGTGTACACAACTGTACTTTCTTCATGTTTCACTGTTGCAGTCATCACATTTGGGTTATCCTGCCAGTGGTAGCCCTCAGTTGGCCTGAATATCAGAGGCTTAGTATTTCTGCATCAGTTTCTGTCGCTCACTCATTTGGAGGTAGATCCGGCCAACTGTTTGGAGTTGGTAACGTGTGGAAGTGAAATCTGTATCCTTCGGACACTATATTTAAAACCCATTTGTCCTGGGTAATGAGTCCCCAGTTCTTTGCATGAAGTGCAATGTTTCCTCCCAAAGGAGCAGTCAGTTGAGAAGTGCTTGGAAGTTTTACAAATAAGCCATTGAGAAAGTTTACCATAAGGGGGAGTTTTATTACTCCCAGGTTTGGAAGTGGAGGCCCCCCACTGCTTAGTCCTGTGCGTACCCTGGGACTGAAGCCTGGATGCTCTGCTGGATCTGGATTTGGACTGAGAAGGTCTGGAAGAGGCAGGAAATGACCAGTTCTTAGAAGGCCAATGCCTACTAAATCTTGGAGGTTGTACTTGTAAACAATCTTTAACGGTTTGCATAGATTTAGCTTTTTCCTCCATGTTTTTAAGAAATTCTTTTGCCTTGTTGGCTGTCGCTCCAGGACTGACATCAGGTCATCAGAGGTATAAAATCAGGCAGCTGATGCTATTACAGCAGTCTTTCTTGCTGAGGAGCCCGAAGTAGAAGCAATTCACACGAGTGCCGGTTGGCTGCCACCGAAAAAACGTTAAGGATAAAGACAGAGACAGACCGCACAGGTCCAAAACTGCTGAAGATGCTTCCGTTAAGCTAGTCATCAGTTCTCCGGTCCTCAGTGAGGCGCTTTCGCGCAGCCCCTGATGCCCACTTCTGTGGATTCGCAGGCTAGTACCGAGACCCTTTTGGGTCCGGTATGCCGCGAGACTCTTCTTCGACTAAGCATCCTGCGGATGTCTCTAACTTGGATAGGTCCGGAGCAGCTTCCGAGGAAGTACTTTGCACTACCGATACTCGACACAGACCGACAACTTCTTTTGTGTCTTAAGTTCTTTCGAAAACAACCAAGTTTCTAAGGCCCAGAGTATGAACCACGCCCAAAAAACTGACTATCCAAGCTCAGGCCCCTGCTTCCTTGTCTTAGTCTCAAATACTTAAAATGGCGGAAGACCTTATAATGCTTATTAGCGGAAGCCAGGCTACCCCTACCAAAAGAAAGAGAATTGTCCCCAGTAGTTTAATCTGAACAGGAGTCTGATGAATCTGATGCATCTGAATATGAAGATATGCAACCCCTGTCTGCTTACGAGGATTCAGATGCAGAGGAATCCATCCCTTCAGCCTCTCCACCCGAGGACTTTTCCTTTGGGGAAACCATGCATACTTTAAGGGAGCATTTCCAGTGGAAATGTCAAGACTATCCTCAGTCAAATAAGAGACTCAGGGAATTCTTAGATCTACCACAGCACAGACCTCTGGCCATTCTCCGTGTCCTGGATGTTGTGGATGATGTTATGGAATCTAGTCCGACTCCTGACACCTTCCCTCCTGCTCTCAGGAAACCTGACTGGTATTAGAGTCCCTGACGCACTCAAATTTCTTTTAAAAAATCCTACTGCTGATCCCGAGGTTATCGCTCAAGAACCTAAAGGAATCAAAGCAACTTCAGCTAAGAATCCCACCCCCTCCGATAGGGATTCTTGAGTATTAGACAGATGGGGTAAAAAAGTATACACCTCTGCTATTCTTGCTATTAGAGCATTAAATTGTCAGTTCCACATGCTGAAATATCAGCAACATACCATGGAACTTCTCAAACAAAAAATATCTTCTTTTTCTGCTTGTGCGGAAAAGAGTCACAAGAGTTAATGCATTCTGCAAGTCAAGTAACTAAGCACACCTTACTATGTGGTTTTGACACCCTAGAAGCATCTTGCAGGGCAGCAGTCACTGGTTCTGTCCTTAGAAGGCATGTTTGCCTTAAGGAACAGACCTTGCCAGACCATGTCAATTCCAAATTATTGGACACACACTTGAACAAAGACAACTGATTTGGCACCAAGGCAGAAGAGGTCTTAAAAAGATGGAAGAAAAAGCTAAATCTACACAGACAGTTAGACTTCTTACAGGTCCAGCCACCGAGGTTCAGTAGTCATTGCCCCTCCAAGCACTGGTCCTTTCCTGCCCCCTTCTGGCCAGCTCAGCCCAGACCCAGGGGAAGCAGACCCCCCCCCCCCCAGACAGCCCCAGGGAATGCAGAGATCTAAGCAATGGGTGAGAGTCTCCTCTTCTAAAACAGGGAGTGCAAAGCCATCCCCTTATGGTAAGAACTCACAATGACTTTACACTTCCACACCCTCCATCTGCCCCCCTGCTCGTGCCCCTAGGAGGAAAACTCTCCTTCCACGAAAGCAACTGTGCCACCATTACCAACGACTGCTGGGTCCTCAACATAGTGTCCCAGGGATAGAAATTTTATTTCAACACTCTGCCAACCTCAAAAGGGTTCCCAGATCTTCCTCCAAACCAGTGGGCAGAGACCAAAAAGCAAGTCCTTTCCCTGCTCTTCCTGAGAGCAATAGAGCATGTTCCTACAGAACAGATAGGCCAAGGTTTCTACTCCAGACTCTTCCTGGTACCCAGAAAAGAGGGCGCATGGGCACCCCATCCTTGTTCTGTCCACTCTAAACACCTTTCTGGTGATACTAAAATTCAAAATGCTCACCCTCCAGCAGCTCCTTGGTTAGCCACCCTAGACCTAAAAGAGGCCTATCTACACATCCCAATCAGGGAATCATGCAAGAAATACCCACGTTTCAGGGCAGGGTCTATGCACCTTCAGTTCTCTGTGCTTCCCTTTGACTTGTCCACTGCTCACAGAGTTTTCACAAAATGTCTAGCTCCCACCATTGCTTTTTGCAGACAAAGAAATATTCAAATTTACCCATACTTAGACGACTGCCTGATTTAGGCAGACAGGAAAAGCTGCTACAGCACCTGACCTTTGTAAAGGACCTGCTGACCTACCTGGGGTATACTATCAACAAAAAGAAATCAAAACTAGTCCCCACGCAAAAAATTGTTTTCCTGGGAGCAAGTCTGGATATGTCATCCCAGATGGCATTCCTTACTCCAGAAAAACAAGCCTACCTGACCGGCTACATCTCTCAGCTAGTTACCAGAACCCAGTTATCTGCAAGGATAATCCTGCAAGCTCTAGGGTTCATGACGTCTTGCATTCTACTCATTCCATATGCCAGACTGCATATGAGGAAACTACAATGGTACCTAAAAAGCTTTTGGTGTCTGCACTCTCAATACCTGGAAACTCTTATACCAATGATACCTTGTCTAAGGAAAGATTTTTTTCTTGTGGGCAGCAGCATGCAACCATAACAAGGGACTTCCCTTCTCACAACCCCACACTGCCCAGACCCTCACCACAGACTCATCAGACTATGCCTGGGGTGCTCACCTGGGCGGCAGGTGCATTCAGGGCCAATGGAGCCCAAATCAAATACATCTGCACGTCAACCAAAAAAGAGATGTTAGCTGTTCAGCATGCCCTGACAGCTTTCAGATCCCTGCTGATCAAAACAGACAACACCACAGTGATGTGGTATATCAACAAGCAGGGAGGGACTCACTCTTATCCTCTCTGCAGGCTCACCATGACCCTTTGGCACATGGCCTCAGCCATGCAACTACACCTGTTAGCACAATTCCTACCAGGCTCTCTAAACTCTCTGGCAGACAACTTAAGCAGAAACCTGCTAGACCCACACGAGTGGCAGCTAGACCACAGAACCTTCACACTTGTAACACAGAAATGGGGCACCCCTCCCACTCCAATCATCAGCTCAGCAAATTCTGTACCAAGAAATTTCACAGCAATGCCTGGCAAATGGATGCTTTAGCCTTCCTGTGGGTAAACCTCTCATCTCAGTCTATGCAATTAACCTCTACTACTCATTTCAAGGGTACTGCTCAAAATAAGGGAGGAAAACCAACGGCAATCCTGATTGCCCCAGAATGGCCACGCCAGCAGTGGTACCCACTTCTGCACAGCTTGTCACCCCTGCCACCATGGCACCTACCTCAGATCCCAACACTCCTGACACAGAGGAATGGAGAATTCATGCATCCCCAATTGCAGACCCTCAGCCTGGCAGCCTGGCTTATTCTCTGACCTCTCCTCAAGCTGCCAGCTTAAGCAAACAAGTTCTAGATGTGATACGTGAGGCCAGACGCCCCAGTACTAGAAAATCTTATGCTGACAAGTGGAAAAGGTTTTGCACCTGGATCTAGGCTAAGGAAGCCAGGACGGCACAGCCCTCCCTACCTCTCATCCTGGATTTACCTGGCAGACCTACTACACAGGGGTCTATCCTTCTCTTCTATTAAAATTCATGCCTCAGCCATCTCTGCTCATTTCAGCACAGAGCCACCTCTCTTCTCACGCCCTCTCATCAAACAGTTCCTAAGAGGGGCTAACAACTTAAGGCCACCCAGAAGAGCTGCTACTCCAGCTTGGGATCTTAATTTTGTGTTGGAAAAGCTCTCCCTGCCCCCCTTTGAACCTGCAGCTTCAGCAGAGTTAAAATTTCTCTCTTGGAAGACAGCCTTGCTTCTGGCCATCACTTCAGCTAGAAGAGTATCAGAGGTACAAACACTTACGGCTGTAGAGCCCATCATTTTCCATGCTGACAGGGTTTCCCTCAGGACTAACCCATCCTTCATGCCTAAAGTGGTGTCCAGTGTAGCTCTCAAGCAATCCATTCATTTGCCCACCTTTTCCCTAATCCACAAAACAAGGAGGAAAGGATTCTGCTCTCTCTAATGTGCACAGACAGCTCAGATTTTACCTGGACAGGACTAAATCTTTTAGAAAAACTGATCAATTGCTAGTCAGCTTTGCTGCAGGAGCAGAGGGAAAGGCCATATCCAAACAATCTCCAAATTGATACCACACTGCATCCATTTCTGCTACAAACAGTGTGGGAAACCACCCCCAAAGGGGGTCAGGACACATTCCACCAGAGCAATCTCCACCTCTGCAGCTTTTCTCAGAGTGGTCCCCACCAGGGACATCCTGGAGGCTGCAACATGGACATCTGTTCATACCTTCACCAAGCATTACCATTTGTGTATCTTCTCCAAATCCAGGGCAGGCTTTGTCACCACAGTCTTGCATGGCATCCTAGCCAGCCCCCAGTCTTTTTGACTGCCTCCATCCTTTTCTTCAGCTTTGGGAATCAACCCAAATGTGATGACTGCAACAGTGAAACACTGAGAACATAGTATAGTTGTGTACACTTACCATAAATGTAGATGCTTGAGTGTATTCACTGTTGCAGTCTTGGTTTCCCTACCTCCATCCCGCTTGTCTTTGTGTGCGTCTCTCTTTCTCTCCCCCCTTACAAGGAAAATTTGGTATTTACTTTCTTCTGGTTGTGTTATTCCACCATAACCTAGCTCCCTATTGGGGGATTCTGACAATTACGGCATGAAAAACTGATATAATGGCATCGGCTGCCTGAATTTATACCTTTGATGTCAGTTCTGGAGTGACAGCAACTGACATAGAAATACTAAGCCTCTGGTATTCAGGCTGACTGAGGGCTACCCCTGGCAGGATTGCCCAAATGTGATGACTGCAACAGTGAATACACTTGAACATCTACATTTATGCTAAGTGTACACAACTGTACTCTTGTGTGTGCTTGTGTTTTTAGACACTAGGGGCTGTCTTGTGCAGTCAGAATCCTGTCCTTACTATTACTCTGCTTTATTTTCATGTTTTGACAGGAAAATATTGCAGAACTTGGATTTTCAGCATTTTTACATTATTTACAAACTGTATGAGACTGCTGTATGGTTTTTTAACATCGATTCACAGTTTTACCATGAATGAAGTTACTTGAAAGTACTCTGGAGATTTTACTGTCTCTGACAAGAAAATGTAGTTGAAATTGCTATTAAATGTTATTCTGTTGCAGTTTAACATGGTTAAAGTGTGTTGAGCTAATTTTAACACTGGTTTGGCACACTGGTTGCTTTGGTGTTTGGACTTTGTGTATTGGAAATTCGTTTAACTTCTGTCAGCTGTAAAATAATTCTGAATACATCTCAAAACTTTTTTTCTGATAATGGCATAGTTTGGCAGAGTTTAGTTGCATGGGGATGTAACTGTTACTATAAACTTTTATGTACTTACTGTGCTACATTATCCTGTACTGTCAGCTTATTTTGGGTGGTGGTCTCTCCCCTGTTTAATGGATTCCAACTCTGATACCCACCCCATCAAATCCAGTTGCACGTAAAAAGTAAAAACAAAAATAAAAATATGTCTCAGCCTAGAGTTAGTGATTTTGTTGGGAACACCACTAGGCCCATAGACCTCTTACCTTTTGCCCCATCTCCCTGTAGTGTAGCTTTGACTGCCACTGTGGAATGTGGGGGTTAGACACATCCTCTGAAGCTGTTTCAGTAGCTGGTGCAGATATGGGACAACCAGAACTGTTAAGGTACCGGAGTAGTCTGGGATAAGATACCCTTTTCCAGACATAATACTGTGTCCCCAGATAATTTTATGTAGTAGTGAAGTTCACAAGAAAAGAAACAGAAACTTCATCATACAGCTGATAATCAGATTATAGCTGTTTATAAGGCTGATATGGTTTCTTTCACATAAGAGTATTCTGCGTATGGCTAATCGTGATGGTTGTCTTTCCATATGTGGCTTTAGTGCTAGTTTGGTTAGAGGCCTTTCTGTCATTTTAGAGAATGGTGAAGAATTTGAGGGTAATGGTGACTTCCTAGTTGACACTGAGTGCATTCACTCCGATTGTTTGGAAGATGAACTTTAAGTCCAAGCAGTTGTTTACTTTTCCTCAGATGATTGCTAGATTTAGTGATGTCTTTACTTTAGAGCAGTCAGAAAGCACCCCAAGTGCAAAAATATAAACAAAACAATATTAATAAATTATAAAAACATTATTGAAGCAATAAAAATATATATAGAAAAGTGGAACAAAGTTATATTAACTTTTGAAGACAGATTGCAATTAATAAAAATGGTCTTATTGCCAAAAATACTATATGTACACTAGCATTACAGTTAATTCCTGAAAGATGCATTCTTAAAGAAATAAACTCATGTTTAATAAAATTTTTATGGTATTCCGAAAAGAATAGAGTTAGCTCTAACTCATCGCATTAGACCATGGAAACAAGGAGGATTGAACTTTCCAGAAATAGAAACATATATAAAAACATATGCGCTTAAAACTACAATAGATTGGATAAACCCAAATTATTTTGCCAACTGGAAAGAATCAACAACGGCTATATTAACAAATGAATTTAATCTGTTAAAAAAAATTTAATGGTAGACAAATCAAACCCTGGTACATACTATGCATAAGTATACAATATAATATAACAAAACCTTCTAAAACAACACTGATTAATCATTACATCAGTTCCTTTAGGAAACTTATCAATGCAAACATAGGTCTAAAACTTTGGTTTGACCTTTTAACCCCATTTACCATCACTAAGAACTTTCCTCATAAAATGTATAGGGAAACAATAACCTTCTGGGAACAAAATGGATTCTTATGCTGGTTTCAGTGTGTAAATAAATTAAATATTTTAGATATACATATGATAACTGCTTACAATATTCCAACACAGGACTGATTAACCTTGCAAAGCATTATAATGTACACTCAAGATTTATGCAGATTAATTAATAATTCCTCATTTAAAGATATTCCATATCTAATAAGTTTTCTGTATGAATTTATATATAATAGTTGTGAAAAGCAAAATTCCATTTCAAATCTATATAGAGTTTAATAACATATAAAACATTTCCCAAACCATCATACTGGCAGTTCTTAAAAGGTCAGTCATTGCAGTTAACAGAAGAAATTAAAACTAACATCTTACTATTAGTTAATTACACTTCTAACACACAGTACTGGAAAATATTTAATTGGAAATACTTACATAGAGCATTTTTAACACCAGATAGAATTAAAAAGATCAGTGTTACTACAAATGTTGCTTTGCTGGAGGTGTGAAAAGTCAAAGCAGACTGGATTCATATTTTTATGAATGTAATAAAATTAAATCATATTGGAATGTGGAATCAATTTTTTACAAGCTTTATTTAATGAATCCTTTACCTTAACTAAAGTATTGATTATACTAAATGTAAATGAAGATCCCTACCTGAATAAGACAAATATGTATTTGTTATGGACAATACTTGCTATATCTAAGAAATGCATACCCAAAAGGTGGAATTCAAATAGACCCTGGAAGACCTTGGAAGAATTCTACACTTTACTGAAGACAACCGCATTAATGGAAATAAAAATCAAAGAACTATGAATCTATCCCAGGCCATTGATAAATAATCCTTGGAAGAAAGTTATATCTTTGTTGGGCACACTGCAATAATCAATATTGTATCTCTGATAACTGATATGTTAATTCTATATTTAATAACATACACTGTATATAACTGAAAGGCTATTGTAAATATTGCATATAGTTTAAAATGGTATTTAAAAATATTATGTAAATGTTATTTTAATTGAAAATAAAAAAATATTTGAGGAAAAAAAGAAAGCACCCCAGAGCTAGACTATGGTGTATAACCTTATAGAGGATGAGTTGCCCAATTCTGTCTCTATCCTGTCCCTCCTCACTGGCCTTGGAAGATATTTATAAACTGCCTGCAGGACAGCAGTATCTGTTCCAGCAGTCAATAAAAATGCTCAGAGAAAATATAGGGCTTCCTCAGATGTGACATGTTTCTTTTCTCATTTGACTGCTGACACACATGTGGTCTCACCAGCCTTCTGCTCAAATAAAACATCCTTGCCTTTTTCTAATCTAATCTAATGCCCCCTGATAGAGGGAAAATTGTTAGATCTTCAGAGCAGAAGCATGTTTCTTTCTAGTGGTCTAGCCTTTAGAATGTTAAATTATCAAGGCTACATGTGAAAATGTTATACTGTGTGCGATTTGGATGATTTTGCTGCATCCTTACCTGCAGAGCAAAAGTCTTGTATAAATGACATCTTCTAATTTGACTCTGGTTTTGAAGCATATTTTGAGAGGTGTACTTAAATGTGCAGATACAGTCTCAAGAAATGCAGCTGCTTCTGTTTTATCAAGACTTCATGCTTGGTTATGTAATCAGAACTTCTCTGATTTAAAAGCTGAATTGGTGTTTGGGCCATCTGTTACAGATTCTCAAACAGTGGAATGATCGAGGCAAATAAATGCATGGTATGTCTAGAATGATGTCCTTCAAGGATGCATCTGCAGTCCTTACAAATGGGTTGTCCTGTCGTCAGGCAGCCCTTCGGTCGGCCGGATTCCAAAGTCTGGGTCTGGCCTCGGCTGGTGTCGCACTTCACCCGACGTCATAGCTGCAGTTATTCGGGTATAAAGGCATCAGCCGACGCCATTTTCCTCAGTCTTTCTTGCCGCGTGGCGCCCGAAGCAGAAGCTGTTCGCAAGTGCCGGTCGGTCAGAACCAGAGATTACTGCTACCGAAGACTTCTAAAAAGCTAAGTACCCCGTTGGGGACTCTTACTTGCCTCAGCCGATGTCAGAAAAAGTGAATAACTGTTTAACTTGTGGGAAACAAATACCTCATAAAGATTTCCACTCTTACTGCTTACCTTGTTTAGGCCCAGACCACGACGTAGCAGCTTGTCTAGCCTGTGCTTCTTTTAACCGACGGACGCTTAGACGTCGGTCGGAATTTGCTGAGGAGTTTTTCGGCTCCGATTTTGCTTACATTATGCCGTCGGATCCTCCAACTACGCAAATATCTAAAAAGTGCAAGGAAAAGGACCGACACTCGCGGTCTGCGGTTTCTGCCGAAACCGCGGTTAGGCCAACCACGAGTGTCTCGGTTTTGGCTGAAACCGAGCAAGCGGTTCTTCCTTCAGCCGAAAACTTACCTCCTACCGAGGCCTCTTCCAACCTCGTGGAATCGGCTTCTGAAATCCCTCCTGCTCTTGCAGTTTCTCAGGAATTATCTGACACTATCCCCTTGGATATCTCTACCCCTGCACGTGGAGCTGCTAGGCCACCTGCATCCATATCCATTAAGGCTTTTGCCAGGGCTAAAGCAGCTAAAACTACTAAATCTGTGCCTGCTAAGACCCCCTCTCACAGGCCTAGCTCTAGTTCACAAATGCTTAGTCTAGCAGAGGATCTCATTTCTTTAATCCGGGGATCCCAATCTCACCCAGACAGGGCCTCTCACCCACCTCCAGAGAAGAGGCCTAGAGCAGAGCCCCCTGAGCCAGTTTCTACAGATGATTCCTCTGATGATTCAGATAATACAAACCCTCCAGAGGCTTCTTTCTCCCCTTATGAAGACTCTGATGCTGAAGAGTCCATTCCTTCTGCCTCTCCGCCTGAGGAATTTTCCTTTGGGGAAACCTTACATGCTATGAGGGAACAATTTCAGTGGCAGGGCCAGGATTTTTCAGACTCTAGAAAGAGGCTTAGAACTTTTCTGCATTTACCACAACATAGGCCTTTAGCCATACCTCCAGTTCTCTCTGTTGTAGATGATGCATTTAATGATGCTTGTACTGCTCCTGATTCACTACCTCCGGCCCCTGCTAAGCCCGATAGGTACTACAGGGTCCCGGACACACATTACCATTTGTATAAGGCTCCTTTTGCAGATCCCGAGACTATCTCCCAGGGCCTAAGGCTGTAGCAGCTACCTCTGCCAAAAACCCCCTCCCCTCTGAAAGGGAATCCAGGTCCTTAGAGAGATGGGGTAAAAAAGTTTACACTTCTGCTACCCTTTCAGCTAGGGCATTGAACTGTCAATTCCACATGATCCAGTATCAAGAATTTATGCTAGACCAGTTAACCAAAAAGCTGTCCTCGGATGAACCATTAGACAAAAAATCTGTTCAGGAAATGGTACATAACATTCAGCAAGTCAGTAACCATTCCTTAAAATGCGGCTATGATGCACTGGAGGCTTCCTTTAGATCAGCCATGACTGGCACAGTTATCAGAAGGCATGCATGGTTAAAAGAGCAGGCCTTATCAGACCATGTTAAATCAAAATTACTAGATGCTCCCATGGACAAGATCAATTTGTTTGGCTCTCCTGCACAACAGGTGCTGAAGAAGATGGAAGAGAAGGCAAAATCTGTCCAAACAGTGAAAGATTTCTTACAGGTCCAACCTCCAAGGTTTAGCAGGAATTGGCCCTCCAAGAATTGGTCCTTTCCAGACTCCTCCAGAGCCCAGAGAGGCAGGAATAGGCGTTCAAGAGGCAGAAGTCAATCCAGAGGTGCCTACAGGGGACGCCAGTGGCAGGTCAACAACCAGTGAGGTGCAGCCACAGACACAGCCACCACCACTACTACAGGACAATCACAGTGACTTGGCTCTAGCACCGCCTACCAGGGAACAACTAGAAGCACCCTTGGGTGGGAAGCTAGCTTTATTTTCAGTAAACTGGCATTACATCACAAGAGACAAGTGGATTTTGCAGACAATAGACCAAGGTTACAGGTTTCACTTCCATACTCTACCAGGGAAGAGAGGAATGCCAAACCTACCTCCAAATCAAAAGGCAGAAGCTCTAAAACAAATAACTCAATTATTAAGGATGAGAGCTGTGGAAAAGGTACCATCTATGGAGCAAGGACAGGGATTTTACTCCAGACTCTTCCTGGTACCAAGAAAAGAAAGCAAATGGAGACCTATTCTCGACCTGTCCGCTTTAAACACATTCCTCATTGTTCCAAAATTCAAAATGCTGACCCTACAGCAGCTTCTTCCCATGCTGGGCAAGGAGTCTTGGCTGGTAACTCTAGATCTCAAGGAGGCATACCTGCACGTCCCCATACGACCAAATTGCAGAAGATACCTCAGATTTCTTGCAGGATCAGAGCATTATCAATTCTCAACATTGCCCTTTGGCTTATCTACTGCGCCCAGAGTGTTCACGAAATGCCTGGCATCAGTAATTGCTCATTGCAGGCTTCAGGGAATCCAAATCTACCCTTACCTGGACGACTGCCTGATACAAGCGGACAACAAAAACAAGTTAGCAGAAGACTTGAAAAGGGTCATTTACCTATTACAAGCCCTGGGATACACAGTCAATATAAAAAAGTCAAGGCTGATACCATCCCAAAGGATAACCTTCTTGGGTGCAGAGCTGGACACATCGAAACAAATGGCATTCCTAACAGTAGAAAAACAGGAGCAACTCCCTCTATACTTCTTAGCATTAACAAAGCAGAACCATCTAACAGCAAGAAAAGTCCTGCAAGCCTTGGGTTTCATGGCATCCTGCATAATATTGGTTCCACATGCCAGACTGCATATGAGAAAGTTACAGTGGTACCTAAGGAATTTATGGTCTCAGCACAAGCACAGCCTAGAAACCCAAATTCCAATAATTCCATGCCTGAAGCAAGAATTCCAATGGTGGGCTCAGGCCTGTCAATCAAACAAAGGATTGCCCTTCCACAACACTCAACCAAGCCAAACCATCACAACGGACGCCTCAGACCTCGGTTGGGGGGCCCACATGCTGGACAAGTGCATACAAGGTTTATGGACTCAAGACCAGCTGCACCTACACATAAATCAAAAGGAAATGCTGGCAGTAAAACTGGCAATTCAGACCATTTCTTCGACAAGGTCAACTGTTGATAAGGACAGACAACACCACAGTTATGTGGTACATCAACAAACAGGGAGGCACACATTCGTACCCTCTATGCCGGATGGCAATGGACCTCTGGAATGTGGCCCTGAGTTACAACATTCAGTTACAAGCAATTTTGTACCAGGAAAAGAAAACATTCTAGCAGACATACTAAGCAGGACTACCACGGATGCCCACGAATGGATGCTGCATCTGGACATCTTCAAAACCATTACAAGAAAATGGGGACTCCCACAAATAGACTTATTTGCATCCCCACGCAATCACCAACTAAAGAAATTCTGCACAAGGACGTACCACCCACTTGCTTGGAAGGTGGACTCCCTATCTTTCATTTGGAAAAACCTGACAGCATATGCATTCCCACCACTTCCTTTGATGCACAAGGTGCTATTGAAGATCAAAGAGGACCGTCCAAGGATCATTCTGATAGCTCCAGACTGGCCAAGACAACATTGGTACCCATTACCGAGGAGCATGTCTCGGGAACAAATATGGCCCCTACCCCTTGTTCCCTTGCTGTTAACACAGAACAACTACAACACCCTGCATCCAAACCTGAAAACACTGCAGCTAACTGCCTGGAACATTGCATAAGAACAAATAACCCAAATTTATCCCAAAGGGTTAAAGACATTATCTTGGAGTCTCGCAGACCCTCAACAAGGAAAAGTTATTCAGCAAAATGGAAAAGATATTCCATTTGGAGTAATGCAAAAGGAGAGAATGTGTCACTGGTAAACATTGCCAACATCCTGGAATACTTGGCAGAGCTCTTCCACAAAGGCCTGTCCTATTCTTCCATTAAGATTCATGCATCAGCTATTTCAGCAGAATACGACTTGGATCCTCCAGTCTTCTCACATCCTCTGCTCAGGCAGTTTCTGAGAGGAATTAAAAATGTAAAACCACCTAGGAAGCCACCATTGCCAGCATGGGACTTGAACTTTGTACTAGAAAAATTGACACAACCTCCTTTTGAACCAGCAGCAACAGCAGAATTACAATACTTATCATGGAAAACTGCTTTCCTACTGGCAATCACTTCAGCAAGAAGGGTATCTGAGCTACAGGCATTAATGGCAGTACAGCCCTTCCTGATCTTCCATCAAGATAGTGTCCATGAGAACAAATCCTACTTTTATGCCTAAGGTGGTCTCCAAAGTATCTTTGAATCAGGCAATCCACCTACCTACATTCTTCCCCAATCCACAGAACAGGGGAGAAAGACTGTTGCATACCTTGGATGTGCATAGACAATTACGCTACTACCTGGACAGGACCAAGGGCAATAGAAAAACTGACCAGCTACTGGTAGCATATGCAACAGGAATGGAAGGAAAAGCAATTTCAAAACAGACAATCTCTAAGTGGATAGGAAATTGCATTAGATTTTGTTACTCCTACCATGGGAAGAAAACTCCAGAAAACATCAGGCCTCACTCTACAAGGGCTACAGCCACTACCACAGCTTTTCTACGAGGAGTGGCTACCAAAGACATTTTAGAGGCTGCTACTTGGAGCTCCGTGCATACATTTGCCAAGCATTATAATTTACCTTTATACTCTAGATCCCGAGCAGGTTTTGCCACTGCTGTTCTGCAAGGGATCTTAACTACACCATAATTTCATTTCTCCTCCTCCCCCAGTTTGGCTATAGTATTCTACCCATTTGTAAGGACTGCAGATGCATCCTTGAAGGACATAGTACAGTTTTGTACCTACCATAAATGTAGATGTCCGATAGGAATGCATCTGCAGTCAGGATTACCCACCCTCCTTCCCCTCTGTGGTACTCCTAGGGTATTTGCCCATCTTGTAGCTAGCTGGGGGAATCTATTATGGTGTATTTGTTTGTATATATATGTACATACATGCTTATTTTTTGTTTGCTCTCTACTATTTGGAATCATTTGCATTTATCCAAATTTAGCCTTCCTAGAGGGCACCTGGCATCTGGGGCAAGAAACACTGAGGAAAATGGCGTCGGCTGATGCCTTTATACCCGAATAACTGCAGCTATGACATCGGGTGAAGTGCGACACAAGCCAAGGCCAGACCCAGACTTTGGAATCCGGCCGACCGAAGGGCTGCCTGATGACAGGACAACCCATTTGTAAGGACTGCAGATGCATTCCTATCGGACATCTACATTTATGGTAGGTACAAAACTGTACTTTTCATATACCCAAGTTCTCCCCAAACAAGATGTCATCCTTCAAGAGGCAGAACAAACAACAAAAAAAAAAAAAAAAAAAAAAAACATACCAGCCAAGCAAAAGTCAGGGATTCAAAGGGAATTGACAAGAGGATAATTCTTCAAAACCACATGAGTTCCTTTCTGAAAAAGAATATACCCTCTGCAAATAAATTATGCCACAGAGCACCTCTCCCACCTGCCCCTTTCTTCTCATCTTCCTTCCTCAAAGCTCTCTCTCAGCCCTGCAGCCTAGCTGTAAATAGTATCAGACAAATGAGTTCTGAGAAGAATTTGGAGAGGATACACTTGCCAATCAGTATAAGCATCCCTCTTTCAGGGGAATTACTCCACACCCACCACACCAGAAAGAACTGTTTACTCTTGTGATGTCCTTCAAGAATGCAACTGCAGTCCTGACATATGGGTTGTCCTGCCTCAGGCAGCCCTTCGGTCGGCCAGATTCCAAAGTCTGGGTCCGGCGTCGGCCGATGTCGCCTCCTCCCCAGCGTCAGAGTGGCTGGAGTATAAAGGCATCAGCCGATGTCATCTTCAGTCTTTCTTGCCGCGCGGTGCCCGAAGCAGAAGCAGTTTGCAAGTGCCGGTCGGTCAGCTCCTGTGTTTCAGTTACCGAAGTCATCTAAAAGCTAAGTACCCGTTAGAACATTTTTTCTTGCCTCAGCCGATGTCAGAACAAATTGAGAAAGTTAATAATTGTTTGTCTTGTGGTAAACAAATACCTCATAAGGACTTTCATTCCTACTGCCTCCCTTGCCTGGGCCCAGACCACGACGTCTCGGCCTGTGCCGCCTGTGCTCGCTTTAATAAGCGCACTCTCAGGCGCCGGGCAGAGTTTGCCAAAGACTTTTTTGGCGAATCTTACACTTACAACATGCCGTCGGAACAACCGACAGCACAAACTACCAAGAAACGAAAGGACCGGGACCGACATCCTTGACCCGCGTCTTCCACCGATTTAACGCCTAAGCCCTCCGCGAGTGCTTCGGTCCCTTTGGAAGTGGTAATTCAACCGCACCAGGCCGACGACACCGCGTTAACTCATCCCTCAGTCTCGGAGACTACTCCAGTGCCGGTTGTTGATTTTCCTCCGGAAACCGAAGTTCTGGATCTACCCGACACCGTTCCAGTGGATAAGGTTACCCCTGCACGTGGGGCAGCTAGGCCTCCTGTATCCATGTCAATCAAGGCCTTTGCACGTGCTAAGGCCGCCAGCCAGGCCAAGGCCCATCCCAAGCCCGCTTCTCAGGCCCCTTCTTCTGACAAACAAATCACGTCTCTGGCTGCAGATCTTATTTCTCTTATTAGGGGGTCTCAGCCTCACCCAGACAGAGGTTCTCAGCCGCCTGCAGAAAAAAGGCCTAGAACTGAGCAGGCAGACAACCTCTCTTCAGATGAAGCCTCTGGGGATTCAGAGCATTCAGAAACCCAAGAAGAATCCTTCCAGGCCTATGAGGACTCTGATGCTGAGGAATCTATTCCCTCTGCCTCCCCTCCAGAGGATTTTTCTTTCGGTGAAGTCCTCTACTCCATGAGGGAGCATTTTAAGTGGCAGGGTCAGGAATTTTCTGATTCCAGGAAAAGGCTATGTACCTTCCTTAAGTTACCCCAGCACAGACCTTTAGCTATCCCGCCAGTTTTGGATGTCCTGGATGATGTTTTCTCAAACTCCAGTGCTTCCACTGATTCTCTCCCTCCTGCTCCTGTCAAGCCAGACCGATATTACAGGGTCCCTGACACTCACAAGCATCTCTTTAAGGCCCACTCTGTGGATCTAGAAACTATTTCACAGGGCCCCAAAGGAGTGGCTACCTCCTCAGCCAGGAATCCACTGCCAGCTGACAGGGAAGCAAGGTCCCTGGAGAGATGGGGTAAAAAAGTCTATACCTCTACCACCCTTGCCATGAGGTCTCTTAACTGCCTTTTTCATATGTTTCAGTACCAGGATTATTTACTGGATGATTTGCAGAAAAAAGATGGCCTCTCCTGAGCCTATAGATAGAAAGGCATTGCAGGATTTGGTTCATAATACCCAGCAGGTTAGTAATCATTTTCTACAGTGTGGTTATGATGCATTGGAGGCTTCATGTAGGGCAGCTATGACAGGGGCTGTTATCCGTAGACATGCTTGGTTGAAAGAACAACCACTGCCAGATCATGTTAAAGTAAAGCTCCTGGATGCACCTCTGGATAAACAGAAGCTTTTTGGAGCTAATGCTCAGGATGTGTTGAAATCTATTGAAGAAAAGGCAAAATCAGTTCAAACAGTAAAGGATTTCCTCCAGGTTCAGCCCCCAAGGTTCAGCCGGAATTGGCCTTCAAAGAATTGGTCCTTTCCAGACTCTGACAAGTTTCAAAGGGGAAAGAACAGGCGTGCACGAGGTAGAGGGCAATACAGAGGCTCCTACAGGGGACGCCAATGGCAACCACAAAATCAAAGAAAAGGCACAGGTAGTACACCTGCACCACAGGGACAATCACAATGACTTACCTTTCACTCCGCCTACCAAGGCTCAAAGAGAAGCACCTATAGGCGGAAAATTATCTCGATTCTCAAAAAACTGGCACATTATAACAAAGGACAACTGGATTCTGGACATAATATAAAGAGGTTACAGGTTCCACTTCCATACCTTACCAACAGGACAAGGCATGCCAAACCTGCCACAAAATCAAAGGGCAGAGGCACTCATAGAAGTCTCAAAGCTGTTACAAATAAAAGCAATAGAGAAGGTTCCTCATCAGGAACAAGGCCAGGGATTTTATTCAAGACTGTTCCTTGTTCCAAGAAAAGAAAAACAATGGAGGCCTATATTGGACTTGTCCGTTCTTAAAACTTTTCTCATGGTGCCAAAATTTAAGATGCTGACATTACAGCAACTTCTTCCCATGCTGGGCAAGGGGTCTTAGCTGGTTACTCTGGACCTCAAGGAGGCATACCTGCATGTCCCCATCAGACACAGTTGCAGAAGATACCTCAGATTTCTTGCAGGAACAGAGCACTATCAATTCTCAGCATTGCCGTTTGGCTTATCTACTGCGCCCAGAGTATTCACGAAATGCCTGGCATCAGTAGTGGCACATTGCAGGCTCCAGGGGATTCAAATATACCCTTACCTGGACGACTGCCTAATACAAGCAGACAGCAAAAAGACCTTGATAAGACACTTGGATTACATCATACAATTGCTGCAAGCTTTGGGATACACAGTCAACATTCAAAAATCAAGATTGCTGCCATCCCAAGAGATTACATTTCTAGGAGCAAAACTGGGACACACAGTTACAAATGGCTTTCCTCACAGAGGAGAAACAAGAACAGTTAACAGCTTACTTCAGAGGCCTAGCAAAATTAACCCACCTGACCGCAAGGAAAACCTTGCAGGCCCTGGGGTACATGGCATCTTGCATTCTTCTAATCCCTCTGGCAAGACTACACATGAGAAAGCTGCAATGGTACCTAAAAAGCTTGTGGTCGCAACACAGCCACAACCTAGAAGACATAATACCACTCATACCATACCTGCAAAGGGAATTTCTGTGGTGGGCTCAAGCAAGTCACTTAAACGAAGGCATGCTTTTCAACAAACCTCCAACAAGTCAAACTACTACAACAGACGCCTCAGACCTTGGATGGGGGGGCGCACATGGACGGCAGATGCATTCAAGGGCAATGGACTCCCATGGAGATGCATCAGCACATAAATCAAAAAGAGATGTTGGCAGTGATACATGCAATAGAAGCCTTTGGAAAATCTCTTCAACAAGGTCATCTGCTAATAAGAACAGACAACACCACTGTCATGTGGTACATAAACAAGCAAAGGGGCACTCATTCCTACCCCCTCTGCAGACTAACAATGATTCTTTGGGAAAACTCCCTGAAACTGAACATCTACTTGCAAGCCCAGTTTGTTCCGGGCAAGGACAATGTTCTGGCGGACAGATTGAGCAGAAATTTCTTGGATCCACACGAATGGATGCTACACCCACGCATTTTCGCACAAATAGCATCTGCATGGGGAAGACCAGACATAGACCTCTTTGCATCTCATCTCAATCATCACCTGGAAAAGTTTTGCACAAGGATACACCATCCTCTAGCTTGGAGAACGGATGCTCTTTCCTTCAGCTGGAATGCTCTAACAATTTATGCATTCCCTCCTCTACCTTTGCTCACCAAGGTGTTACTGAAGATCAAGGCAGAACAGCCGAGAGGAATCTTGATAGCTCCAGACTGGCCAAGGCAATACTGGTATCCACTACTAATGAGCATAACTCACTCCAAACCGTGCCCCTTGCCTCAATGGCCTCTGCTCCTGACTCAACACAGTTACAAGACTGTTCATCAGAACCTGCAAACCTTAAAGCTGACAGCCTGGAGAGTTCCATGATTCAGACCCATGATTCACTCTCCAAAAAAGTTCAGGAAATTTTGCTGGAGGCACGCAGACCTTCCACCAGAAAAACCTATTCGGCCAAATGGAAGAGATTCACCATCTGGAATGTCAACAAGGGCCAGGATGCATCATTGGTGAACATACCTCAGATATTGGAATACTTGACAGAAATGTTTCACAGTGGCCTCTCATACTCTTCCATCAAAATCCATGTTTCAGCTATCTCAGCACATTACAGCTGTGATCCACCTGTGTTCTTGCATCCTTTGCTAAGACAGCTTCTAAGAGGCATAAAGAATATCAAACCTCCAAGGAAGCTACCAATCCCTGCATGGGACCTCAATTATGTCTTGGAAAAATTAACTTTTCCTCCTTTTGAACCAGCAGCATCTTCAGAAATGCAATTTCTCACTTGGAAAACGGTTTTCCTGTTGGCAGTCACTTCAGCAAGAAGAGTCTCAGAGATACAGGCCCTCATGGCAGTTCCTCCCTTTATCATCTTTCATCCGGACAGAGTTTCCCTTAGGACCAATCCTTCATTCATGCCTAAGGTGGTATCCAGAGTGTCTCTAAACCAAGCAATTCACATGCCTACTTTCTTTCCTAATCCTCAAAATAAAGGGGAAAGGTTGCTGCATACTTTAGACATTCACAGACAACTACGCTACTACTTGGACAGAACAAAGTCCACCAGAAAGTCTGACCAACTGTTTGTAGCCTATGCTGCCAGAGTGCAAGGGAAAGCAGTCACCAAACAAACTATCTCAAAATGGATTGGACACTGCATCAGATTCTGTTATTCTTTTCATGGAAAAAGTGTGCCAGCTAATATTAGACCACACTCCACCAGAGCTATGGCCACATCCACAGCTTTTCTAAGAGGAGTGGCTACAAAAGACATTCTAGAGGCTGCTACATGGAGCTCCGTGCATACATTTACCAAACACTACAACCTGCCATTATACTCCAGATCCCGAGCAGGCTTTGCTTCGGCAGTCCTGCAGGGCCTTCTAGCTACACCATCTCTTGCTTAGTCCTACCACCCCCAGCTTGGCTATGGTATTCAACCCATATGTCAGGACTGTAGTTGCATTCTTGAAGGACATAGTACAGTTTTGTATCTACCATAAATGTAGATGTCCGATAGATATGCAACTGCAGTCAGGTTTTCCCTTCCTCCTACCCCTCTGTTTTTCCCATTTTGGGTCCTTACTCCCCTTACCTATCAGCTGGGGATATATGTTATGGTGTATCTGTTTATTACTGTTGTGCATGTCTGATTTTTATCTGTTTATCCATTCACCAAATTTAGCCTTCATTGGAGGGCACCTGGCATCTGGGGCAAGAAACACTGAAGAAGATGGCGTTGGCTGATGCCTTTATACTCCAGCCGCTCTGACGTCGGGGAGGAGGCGACATCGGCCAACGCCGGACCCAGACTTTGGAATCTGGCCGACTGAAGGGCTGCCTGAGGCAGGACAACCCATATGTCAGGACTGCAGTTGCATATCTATCGGACATCTACATTTATGGTAGGTACAAAACTCTACTTTCTATCACCCAGTAGAATCAGGATTCATAGAACCAATGCTTGTGATGCACAGAGGCAAAGGACTTTACTTCAGTATCTTTCTGGTATCAAAACAGGAGCACTGCTGGGCACCTGTCCTACATTTATCATTTGTAAATGCTTTTGTAAAAGTTACAAAATTCAAAATTCTCATCTTAGTCTGTCCTAGTGTTGCTTCCAGACCCTGTTTCATGGTGACTGTAGACCTCAAGGACACTTATCATATTCCTTTTACTCCCATTTTCAGGAAATTTTTGCGATTTGCTGTGCCTGGCTTACGTTAGCAGTTTTCTGTGTCACCCTTAAGGTTATCTACTGAACCTCAAATTTTTACATTGTGTGTGGCCCCAGTGGTTGTATTTCCAGAAACAGACACCATACATTTTTCCTTTATTTAGGCAACTTTCTGATTTGTGCAGATTCTGTATCCAAGTGCTTGGAGTCCTTAGACAAGGTTGCATCTGTTCTTTCCCAAATGGGCTTCAAATTGAACCTTCAAAAGACCTTCCTCATGTTCTGTCAAATAATTGTTTTCCTGGGGTGGTGGATAGACTCAGTATAAATGATGGCCTTTCTGCCAAAAGACAACATTCTGACTTATGGCATTTTCTTGGATTTCTCTCTTCTAGATGTGGCTTCAGCAAGAGAGCGCCTCAAAATTCTAGGCCTCAGGGCAACAATGATTATTGTCATGATAACAGTAGCCAGACTGTACATGAGAAGAATTCAGTGGTTCTTGAAATGTTAGACATCATCCTTTGGATTTCCAGGAACCAGTGCTGGGTTTGTGAAGCTGAAACTGCAGTAGTGGTAGGATCAACTCTCTGGAAACAGGACTCCCTTTCTCTCTTCAGACCTCAGTCTAGTCTGCCCAGATGGACTCTTCAGATTTTGCATGGGAAGCAGCGTCCATTGGAGTTGAAATGCAAGATTTGTGGGGTCTTCAGGACATGCCATAGCCCAAAAACATAAGATTTTGGCAGTTTTTCATGCCCTTCACCACTTATGGACTTTATATCCCCTTCTAGTTGTCGCAGACAACATTAATGTGTTGTGGTACTTTAACAATCAAGGAGGTACAAAGTCAGTACCCTCTTTCAGGTTGACAATGATTGCCTGGGTACTGGCTGTACATCATTCTCTGACTCTTTAGGCCACACACATTTGGTCAGAGCAAAAAAAAAAAAAAAGTGACATAAAGACTAAGCAGATTCTGGACCAATCTTAGGTTCATAGGTAGGTACTAGGCTATCTGGCCGAGGGCATTTATAAGCCTAGCCAGAGTGTGTCTGCTTTCGCCGCCCCATTGATTAATTAACTGATCCTCTGTCAAGCAGAGCCAATGAAGTGATCTCAGGAGTGTATTTTCTGTTACCCATCCACTCGTCAAGGTTTCTCTTGAAGAGTATTAGTGAGGGGCTCTGCCTGATGTAATTTGGAATTTTGTTCCAAAGCATTTGGAGTCTCTGTGACAAGAATCTATCCCTCCAGCATGTTCTATTTATTGTTGTGGCAAGGTTTAGCTCACTAGTGCGTGGCTCACAGTGACTTGGATTTCTTTAGGTGGAGCATGTCCATCAGTTCTGAGTTGGACATGGCTTTGTAAGTCAAGCAGAGATCACCTCTGAGTAAGCGATATGCCACTGAGTACAGCCGGAGTTTTTTCAGTCGGGCTACATAGGACATATGTTTGAGGCCAGTAATCCTCTTGGTGAGGTACTTTTATGGTCTTTCCAGCTGTTGGAAGTGTCTTGTGAGGTACATCCCAAATGGGGCATTGTACTCTATGATGGGTCTAATGATTGATGAGTAGAGGGGCACTCTAACCTCTTTATTTCTAGATGCGAACCCTTTAGTAATTAGGTGGGCCACATAGAAGGATTTCCTAACTACTTTGGCAATATGATTGTCAAAGGAGAGATTACTATCTACCTGGGTCCCCAGGTCTCTTATTACCTCTTCTGTATTAAGGGGGCTGCCACCTATGTGGTAATTCATGGGTGTCTTGTTTTTCCCAAATGGGATGACTATGCATTTTGTGGCATTTAGCTTGAGGTCATGACTTTGACACCAGGTGTCTGTCTCAGTAAGGCCCTTTTGGAGGATGTCCCTGTCAGCCGGAGAGTCAATTATGGCTCCCAGTTTGCAGTCATCGGCGAACTTGGTTAGCCATAGTCCTCCTGTGTTTGCCTGTACTTCTGAGAAGTATATGCCAAACAGTAGGGGTCCCAGGACCGAGCCTTGCGGGACACCACTTGTGACTGGTTTAGAGTCGGACCTGGAGCCTTCTATTCTTACTGTGTGAGTTCTGTCTGTAAGCCAGGTGGCAACCCATCTCGTGATGTAGGGGTTTATGTTCAGGCTGGTGAGTTTTTCTGTAATACCCGAGTGGGGAATGGTGTCGAAAGCCTTGGCAAGGTAAAGGTAGGCTGTGTGAACCACCTTTCCCTCATCTATGGTCTTGGTGACAGTCTTGAAGAAGTCAGCCAGGTTTAGTAGGCATGATCTGCCCTTAACAAAGCCGAACTGGGTTGGGTCAAGTGTTTGGTGGTTCCCAATGTCTTTGTTAATGAGTTCCGTGATGATGTGCTCCATAGCCTTGCAGACCAGGCTAGTCAGGCTTGTGGAGCGATAGTTTCCAGGGTCAGTTGTGGCCCCTTCTTTGTGGAGAGGAATAACCATTGCTGTGTGCCATTCTATGGGCACGTAGCCTGTGGAGAGGCTGAGGTTGAACAGCGTGTTTAGGTGAGGGGTTAGTTCATTCTGTAGTTCGTGCAAGATGCAGCCTGGGACACCATCTGGTTCCCATTGACACTGTGGCTTTTGAAAGGGCTGTTTTCACCTGTGCATCTGTGATTTTTGGGGCACTAAACTTTTCCGGTATTTTTGTGGGCCTTTTTGGAGGTGAGAGGGGGTTGAAGTTTGCACTGAATCTATCTGCCAGTATGTTGGCAATATCAGTAGGTTCAGTATATTTTGTGCTATTTTGCACTAGTTCAGTGCATATCTGCGAGTTGCCACTTAGATTCCTAACATAGCTAAAGAAGGCTTTGTGGTTATCTTTTGAATCCTTGGCTATTTTTCTATCGAAGTTAGCCTCGGATGATTTCATGAGGGACCTTAGTTTCTTACTGATACTGATCAGGGATGTCTTTCCTTCTTGGGATTTGCTTTTTTTCTGAACTAGTTTCCTCCTTCTATTGTATAGCTTGTTTATTGCAGAGGTCCACCAATCTGGTTTCCTTCTCTTAGAGGAGTGAGTCTTGGTTTTGCTAGGGATGGCACGATCCATGCATCCTTGTAGGTGCTCCTAGAATGCATTTGTAAAGGTTTCTGCATCTTGGGCAGCATTATCCTTTAGTGTGGGGGCTGTGAAACTTGCCACCTCTATCTTAAGTAGGTGAAGTTTGCTTTAGAGATGTTTTTTACTGTGGTTTCCTTAGTTGGGGGTGGTGGTGGGGTGTGGACATCCAGAGTGATTAGTTTATGGTCTGATTTAACCAGTGACGGGTTGACAACCGGTGTGGAACACCTGTTGCCCATGTTGGTGATGACCAGGTCCAATATGTTTTCACCTCTGGTAGGGGAGTTTACCAGCTGATCCAGGGCGTTTGAGTTGATGAATTCCAGGAAGCGCTGGGCCTGGGAATTTGTACTCTAGTAGTTTTCCCAGTGAATGGTAGGATGATTGAAATCGCCCAATATCAGGGTATTCGGTAGGACCTTCATGTTTTCCAGTGTCTCCAGAAAGGTGGAGTGGTGGTCTTGGGTCATGGAGGGTGATCTGTAGCAGGCCACAATTTGCTTTGCAGATTTGCGCAATGTTAGTTGTAAATGGATGATCTCAGAGGTATCATGCTGTGCCACTAACCTGGAGGTGTAGGTATCCTTGATGAATATGGATACACCCCCTCCTTTTGTGTTTCAGTCCGTGTTCTGTGGCCGAAACGTGTGGTATGAGTTGTAGCCCAGTATTGCTGGGGTGCTCTCTGGAGCTTTGAACCAGGTTTCAGTTACTGCACAGATGTCTATGTTCTCCATACTGAGGAGTGCTTCGAGCGCATGCATTTTGAGATTTAAACTCCTGGCGTTGAGTAGCATAACCCTCAGATGGAAGCTGCATGTAGAGGTCTTCCAGCATTTGACACCTATATATTGAACACCTCAAGTAGATCTGTTCACCTCCTTTCTGAATAGATAACTGAAAAAATCCTGTTCGAGACATCCTCACAGACATGCTCTGAAGACAGACGTCCCGTCATTCCCATGGACGGGGATATTCCTGTATGCATTTCCACCCTTTTCAATGAATCTTTAGAAGTATTTAGAGAGAGAGAATTACCAAACATCATTGTGGTAACCCCCTTTTAGCCCAGACAAAGTTGTTTCTCCCTTTTAATGAATTTGGTCAAGGGCAATTAGCACATGCATCCTTACAGACTGGATATACTCACACAACATAAGGAGCGAATGGTACAACCCCATCTTAAAGGAATCACAGCTGACAGCCTGGATGATTTTATTTTGATAACTTCTAAGTACTTGTTCCATGAGAATGTGCAGCAGGTATTTAAGGAGGCAAAAAAACCTACAACTAGAAAATTTTGCATTTACAAGTGGAAGATATTTTCTTGGTGGTCCTTAGCCATAACAAAAATGTCCCAAAAGGGTTTTGACAAATTATATGAACTACTTAGAAGCACATGACTAACTATTTCTATCAGAGTGCAGCTTGTGCTTCTGTCAAAGTGCGTCTTATGGCCATCTTAGCTTGTCTACCCATGGATCCCCCTCTTTCATCTGTTTTTGTGGTCAGACAGATTGAGAGGAGTGTTGTACGCGAGATTCTCCTCAAAAGCAAAATAGTCGTCTTTGACATTTCAACTTGGTTCTTGAAAAATTGACTTTGCCCCCTTCTGAACCTGCCTCTCAGGCTGATTTACTGTTCATTACTTGGAAGACCATTTTATTTATCGCTCTAACATATGCAAGGCGAGTCTGAGTTGCAAGCTCTCATGATGGGCCAACTCTGTCTAATTTTTCACAAAACAGGATTGTATTGTTCATCCTAAAGTCATTTTTGAATTTACCGTGAATCTAGCTGTCACTCTCCCAGTCTTCTATCCTGATTCAAAAAACAAGGGGAGAAAAAATTATACACACCTTGGATGCACACAGGCTGCTTAGGTACTACTTTGCAGAACAAAGTCCTTTAGTAATGCTAAACAACTGTTTGCCTCCTGCATCATCATCATCGGCTCCCTTTTTCCCATTTTTTTCTACATGGGGTCGGGGTATTGTGTTAACCTTTGACAACTCTCTCGATTCAATGCCACACTCCTGTCGTCTTCAGCACTCGTGCCTGACTATCACAGATCTTCTTTCACACAGTCCATCCACCTCTTTGCTGGACATCCTCTCTTCCTCTTACCTTCTAACTGTCTGTCCCAAATCTTCCTCACCAGATTGTCTTTCACTTTTTTACACATGAGCTCAAACCACAGTAATCTGTTCTCTCTGATATTTTCTGCAGTTGGAGCTACTTTGGCTTCTGCTCTTATGTCCTTATTTCTTCGCCTGTCCCACAGTGTGCATCCTACCACCTATCTCAGGCACTTCATTTCCATCACCTCTGGTTTCTTCAACTGTTCTGCCTGTACTGCCCAGGTTTCTGTAACATACAGTAGTACTTGGTTGCACCACTGTCTTGTGCACCATATTTTTCAGCTTCTTTGACATTCTTCTGTCATAGACTACACCTGATGCTCTATGCCAGTTGGCTGCAGCCCCTCTGGTTCTAGCTTTGACCTCTTCATTCAGACTACCCTTTTCCTCAGCCACCCCTCCCAGATACATGAAGCTGTTTACCTGTTCCACTGTATTCCCTTCTATTTCTATTCTCAGCTTCTTCTGATTTCCCCAATTTGTTGCCATTACCACTGTCTTATCTGTGCCTAGTTTCATCCCATGTGCCTTCAGACTTGCGTTCCATTCTCTTATTCTTTGCTGAAGTTCTAGCTCAGAGTCTGGCTGTACTGCCACATCATCTGCATACAGCAGCTTTGTTGATCTGTCCCCTCCAACCTGTTTGCTAATGTAGTCCATCACCAGTATGAACAGCACTGGGCTCAGAGCTGAACCCTGGTTTATACCCACTCCCACTGGGAACCCCTCTGTTAGGCTGCACACTGTTCATACTTGAGCCACTGGGTCCTTGTACGTAGCCTGCATTAAATCTACCAGTGTTTCTGGGACTTCAACCACCACAGTACTGCCCAGATCAGCTTTCTTGGGACTTCGTCATATGCTTTCTCCAAGTCTAGGAATGTCCAGTTGGACTCTATTTCCCCATATCTAACTTCTTCTCAGGTGTCTGTTTCAATACAAACATCAGGTCAGTTGTGCTGCATCCTGATCTGAATCTGAACTGCTCATCTCCCATCTTACATTCTACTACTCTGCATATCCGTTTATCACTCACCCTCTCCAGAACTTTCATGCAGTGTGGTAGGAGTTTACTTTCTCTGTACTCCCCACAGTTGTGGATGTCCCCTTTTTTCTTGTACACTGGCGTGACTATGCTTATTCTACAGTCATCTGGGATATGCATTTCTCTCCACAATGCTATTAGTACCCTCAGGAGTCATTTATCCCCCATCTCTCCCAGCATCTTTATCATATCTGCTCTGATCTCATCTGAGCCTGCTGTGTTACCTAACTTCATCTTCCTCAGTGCTGTTCATTCTTCTTTTATGGTGGGCTGCTCCTCTTCTCTCATCGTAGGCTGTTTCTGGGGCAGTACAGCTTCTGTGGGGTTTTCTTCATTTAGAAGCTGCTGGAAATACTCCTTCCATCTGCCTTTAATGTCCTGTGGACTTGTGAGCAGATTGTTGCTGGCATGTCTTATGAAGGGTGTCTGACTATCTTCTTTATCTTTCTGTCTTTGCCTTGGAACCTGATATAGTTTGTTTATGCCCCTTTCTGAGTCACTTTCCAGAAGTTGGTAGAGTGCCTCTGATGCCCTATTCTTTGCTATTGCAACTTCTTTCTTAGCTTCGTTGTTTGCCTCCTATATGTGAGATAAGAAAGGTCAGCTGGTCTCCGACTAAACTAGTGCACATTGGATGTCCTCTGCTATTGTTTTCTGTTGCTACCATCATGGTAAATCCTCTTCTAGGTAAGGTAAAAGGTTCACTCAACTAGGGCCTTATCCTATTTGATGGTATATTGAATAGGAGTAGAATATAGAAGCCTTCCTGATGCGACAACCTGCTTCTCTGTTAGTACCATTGCAAAGCACTACAAACTGGATTCCTTTACAAGGTCCAAAGCAGACTTTACTAAGACCATTCTTCAGGAGCTGTGAAGCTTTATCCTCCAACCAGGTAGTGTAAGCTTTGTCAACTGCTAAAAGTGCCACTGAGGCAGTGGGAATGATAAACATAGTACAGTTGCACAAGTCCTACGTAGCAGTAGTAGTAGATGTTCAAATTCCTCACTGCCTTAGTGGCAGCAGCCACCCGCCATTCCCCTGATTGTGCATAGTTGAAGTGGGTTTCAACCTCTTTGATTCGGTTGTTGTTGAGTTTGGTTTTTGTATGGTATTGTGACTGGTTGCAAATTTACTCTCACTAGATGATTCTTTCTTGGAGTACTTTCCTCTCCTCCATTGTTGAAGTAAAAAAAGCCTGAAAACTAACTTCTTCTGAAACGCTGAAGGCTTCCCTCTCAGGATATGTTCAGTCAGCTGTTACGGGAAAAGAAAAGGAGGGAGGTCTGAGCTTTTGAAAGCTGGCCAGTATTGGCAGACAACCCAAAATGCCAATGAGACAGTGAGGAATTCTAATGTCTACTGTTACAGGTAAGTAGAACGTATGCAATTGCTATTCCTTTGATTTTGGGTCTTCCTCAGAAAGTGGTTTAGTCAGGGATCAGGTAGTTTCCACGTAGTTCGTGTAACAGGTACAGATGTTATTCCACAAGTAGCCCATTAAACTTTTTCCTCCTTTAGAAAAAAAGCAAAGGAATCTGCTCTTGCTTTGCCTTTTTCCTGAAGAACATGTAAGAATTGTCTTATTTGACATCATTGACTTCACTGAGTACGTCCAATGGAAAGTCTTCATCCTAAAACTGGTATACAAAATGCTGCATTCTTGCTGTAGCAGGGTGTCTTGCTAGTGTCTAAATGGGTCTGGCATGATGGGGTACTTTGAGACCATCATTGAGTGGGATCCTCAAGTAGGTTTCCTTTGAAAACTACACACCTTATTGCAGGGTAATGCAAATTGGTTATGGAGTTATCTTGTGGAAAGTTTTCCAAAGGGTTAGCTGTGATGATGAACGTTTTGCAGGAAGAAGAATTTCATTTTCTATTTTACCTTGACAACTGGATCCTGGTGGTCAGTTTGAGTGGACTCCCTGACAACATTGCTGGCTTGGGAGCACTTATGGTTGCTAGCCATGATGGTGCTCATAAACTGGAAGAAAAATACTCTCTGGTTCCAACAAAGATGATTGTTTTTATTGGAGCAGAATTGGGCACTCTTATTTGACTGTTTGCTACCAAAGAACCGGGACCTAGGAAGTTGTGGTCTTGACCACCTATGTGAGGACTGTCTGAAGAGATCCAAAGCTCAGATTCTCCTTTCCATTTTGGACCCAATATCAACAGAAAATTCACCGTCCTTTTTGCATGCTTAAGGATGCTGTAGTTACAATGTATGTGTCAAAAGTCATCATACCCTCATAGTTTTGTTTTGTAGTTCGATCCTTGTCACCAGTGTGTAGAATTTTGACATTCTGAATGTAGGTCTTCCCTTTCTACAGCAAAATCTAATAGATGTCCCCATGACTGTTGCCTTGTGAATTGGTTGGTGATATCATTTAGGTTCTTCTTTTGTTCTCATGTAAGGTGGATTTAAATATAAGGAAAGTTTTGCCTAAACTATCCAAAACTTTAGGAGCCAATCCTGGCCCTGAAAGCTCTTGAAGGGAGTCAAGACTGTACCCATTTTATTCTGGTGAAACAAGCAGATCATGATGTAGTAGATGAGCATACAAGGAAGCATGAACTCCTATCCTGTTTGAATAGTATGTGTTTTGGTTTGGCAGTGGACTGTAGACTAGGTCATTAGTCTGATAGTCCTTCATTTCCCAGAGAAGTGAATATACTTGGTACTCTTCCAGATCCCCAGTTTCAGCTGTCCATGGGAGTTGAGGATAATGTGTCCTGTCTGCTTAGTGTCTTTTGTGGGTCCTAGAAACTGTACTGTTTGTCATGTAAAATGTGGCTATGCCTGTGTTTTGCTGTTCTGTAGGTAAGGGGAGGTTGATGGTGGATGTATTCTGATTTACACTGCAGAAAATATTCCTCTGATTTTTGTCTAGTATTTCCTTGATACCAGTTCAAATTTCAGAGAGGAGAGGCCACAACTCATTGTAATTGCCCTGTGATGACCAAGAAATGTTCATGTCTGTCTCTGATCCCTGGCAATACAAGAAAGTAATATAGTACAAATGAAGAAAGGTCTGCTTTGATTCCTTCTACAGGCAGCTGCAGGTCAGGGCCTCCTCCTTTAACACACATTTGCTATTTCCAACCTTCCTTTGCTAGATTTAGAGGTTACTGAAACTGCCAGAAATACTTCCAATTGTTGCGTTGTATTTTTAAATGGACAATGTTTGCTTGGTTGGAGAAGCATCCTTTGTCACTTTTGTTAGTTTATACATTATTTTTTAAACACCTTTATTGAATTATTATGCAAGACATAGGCAGACATGCATAAAAGAAAAGCCATATTAACATTTACAAACATTGCCCATCACAAATATAATTTTGTACAGTTATCGATACAGCATTATATAAGGTTTTCAATTCTTGCCTTCCGTTAAACCTCAGTCCTCCTACAAAATGGCTCCCTATTGAAATGCTGGCACTCAAAATGTCGAGTGCTGTGAAAAAAAAAAAAAAAAAAAAAACGAAAACCTGTAGAAGAACGCATCTTGAATTTCGCTCTTAAAGCTTCTTTTTGTAGCAAGGGCAAGCCCCTGCACCGCCCCAAGCTTATAAATACCAACTCCAGGATCGCCATGCCTTGGATAAAAAGGGAAATACTCTGACAAATGGCATCTCAGACTTAATATAAGCAAGTCAGATCTTTTTGCTGTTCAGTCTCCACTTTTTGGGACTCTCTCTAGCGAGTCTTGGCATTTCAAATGGTTACCCTCCAAAGCATTTTATGTTTTGTAGTCCTATCTTGCCTTCATTCTTACATATGGGTTCAGAGCTGATCCTCTGCTCCGACTCGGCCTGTTACAAAACTCAAAGTCTCGTAGTTGGCTCGTGGCTAGGTAGGTATCCCATAGTGCACCAGTACAATCCCCAGATCTCGCTTGCTGCGTCTGAGTTCAGAAGTGCTTCTTGCTTGGCCGTGGCGAAGTTTAAACTTTTTGTATTATTATCACTTTACTGTTTTCTATAGCTAGTTATCTTATTACTAGATAGTGTTTAGTAGTGTTAGGAGTGTTTACAGAGTTTTGGAGTGTTTTTGATATTAAATTATTTTGTTGAGAACTGGCTGGCCGTTGGCCCTTGTTGTTCTCCGTTTGGTATCCTGTGTGCTAATTCTCTCATTAACATTGATTTTTCATAGGTCCCCATTTAGGACCCTATTTTTCTCACTTTATATTTACATTTGCATTTATATTGTGTGCAGCGTGTTGCTTATTACAGAGTTTTCCCTGCGGGTCCGCTTTTTGGGCCTTGGTTTATTATTGAGAAAATTTAGCTTGCGTGCAGTGTTGTTTGCTAGTTCCTTGCCTGCTGCTAGTTTCTTACTTTTTTCTTCGACTTAGCCTATCTAGCTAGGTCCGTTTAAGTTAGAGGACTTAGTTCTCTTCTATTTCATATTCTACTTAGTAGTACTAGGCCCATTTAAGTTGGAGGACCTAGTCCTCTTTACCCTCTTTCTTTGTGTGTGTACTTGTTACGGCTAGGCCCGTTTAAGTTAGAGGACCTAGTCCTCACTGTGCTTGTGTACTTGCTTTACTTACATAGCTCGTCAACATGTCTAAAGACCACAAAACGTCGGGTTTCACAAAATTTATAAAGTGCTCCCAGATGTCAATTACGGATGGCTATAGTAATTGTGTATATCGTCTTGGAGCCATTCATTTGCAGGAAACTTGTTTATTCTGCCATTCCTTCAGCTCCAGAGTTCTCCAGCAGTGGAAGAACAAGTTAATTTTGAAAGGTGTCTCCTCAAGCCTTCCTTCGAGGAAGACTTAGCGAGTTGTTGTTCTTCATCCAAATCACATTCTTCCAGGAAAGAGAAGGTTAAGCCAGTCAAGAGGCATTCTGCGGCACCATCTAGTGTATCAGCACCTCCTCAGAAATGGTCTAAACTGGATAAGACTTCCACCTCCTCGGCTCCATTGTCCTCGAAGCCGGTCGAGGTTGTTGATATTGGCACGTCAGTGTCAGCTCCAAGCCTTTCAGAAGCAACTATTGAAAAACTACATCGGAGCCGGTCCAGAGATCCTTTGCTGGTCTCCAATTCTGTAGAGATCCAGATCTTCCAGGAGCCTGTCAGAGGAAGATGTTGAGAGAGTAGTGCTTAGACTCCTAAAGTCGTCTGTTTTGCCCATATTGTTGTTGGCTCTGACCCAATCAGTTCCGGAACCACCTGAGCCCATCCCCCCTGTTGTGATTCCTCCTCCGAGCCGAGTTGGACCTTTGGAGCCAGAGTTTTCAGTGCCACTTGTGGAACCCTTAGTTCCAGCTCCCCTCGAGGCTGTCTTGGAGCAGAGTTCCGCTCCGACACCTTCGGTGCCGTCCGTGATGTCTAGGAGCCGAAGCTCACCAATCGGCCCCAACAGAAACACTTGGACTAGAACTTATTCGGTTCTGAGTCTCCCTCTTGGTGCTTCGGGTAGGGTGAGCTCGAACCCTACAGCCATCTCAGAGCCAGTCGCTGTGAAGCCGATGACTACTTCGTTTCCTCGGAGCCGGGGGCGGCCTTCGGAGCCAGAGAGATCTGCTTTTGGGATGAAGAAGAGTGTGCTGTCTCGCTCATCAGCTCCATGCAAGGGTACCAACGCTCTTCCCCCTGTAGCACCAACCTCTATCTCAGCACCTACTCTGTCTCGACAGCAGAGACCAGCAGCCTCAGGATTTTTTGTCCAAGAGCGTGCTTGTAGATGCCACAGTGGTGGCAGCGGCCACTAAGAAGTAGCTAGCGGAGACTTCATCTGTCCATCCGCCGAATAAGGTGTCTCGAACGATGGACAGATACGGGAAGCGTATCTCTTCTTCAGCGGCTTTCATACTCAGATCGCTGAACTATCTAACACATTTTACGAGGCTTCAAAGAGATCTCCTTAAGGAGTTAGGAGATACTCTTCAAGGTACATCTACTGAATGAGTCCCCCAGAAAGAAAGTAGTGCCTTGGCTAACCATGTAAAACAGACCGATCAAACTCATATATTTAAATTTCTAGCTGTCCCAAGTACTGCATCCTAGTATTCGTGGGGGTGATATAGAAAGTCGTACTGAGGCTGCAGAGCAAAAATGGATCTTGCTTTTGAATGCTGAGAAATTTCCAGGTTTGAATGGTATGACATCCCTAAAACCTTTTTTAAAGTCACGTTGTCTCAAACGTTAGACCTTTAAATATTATAGCATATTAAATTATATTTGTTTTTACTTATTTATTTATACATGTGTTTTTTATAAAATTTTTTAGTATGTTTCTGTTATTGTCTCTCTAAATTTGTAATTGCTTTGTATTAGAGCACATCAGCTGTTTGATTCTTAGAATATTTACATCAGAGTTCAGTCTAGATGTTCTTCGTGTTTCACTGTTGCAGTCATTACATTTGGGTTATCTGCTTGCAGGTAGCCCTCAGTCTGCCTGATTAACAAAGTCTTGGGTCCTGCGTCAGTTGTTGTCCCTTCTTCCATGACGTCAGGTCGTTAGGGGTATAAAACATGCAGCCGATCCCATTACATCAGTTTTTCTTGCCGTGCGGTGCCCGAAGCAGAAGCAGTTTGCAATTGCCGGTCGGCCGACTCCTGAAATTTTCCTTTTCGAGTGTCAGAACCGAAGTTTTCAACTAAAGCTATGTACCCCGTTGGGGAAACTTTTTTTTACTCCTTACCGATGTCAGTAAAAGTTAATAATTGCATTACTTGTGGAAAGCAAATACCTCATAAAGATTTTCATTCGTACTGTATTCCTTGCCTAGGCCCTGACCACGACGTACCTTTCTGTTGGTTTTGTGCTTTATTTAATCAGCGCACTATCAATTGTCAGTATATTTTCGCCTCTAAATATTTCGGTTCTCGGTTTAATTATCCAGAAATGTCGTCGGTTAGCCAACCGACTACTGGGATTCTGAAAAAATGCAAAGATAAAGACAGACAGGCTACTGCAGTCCAAAACTGCAGACAACGCTTCTCCTAAGCCAGTTTCCAGTTCGCCGGTACTCAGTGAGTTGCTTTCACAGCCCCTAATACCCGCTGCTTCTGATTCGCAGGACTCTACTGAGACCTATTTGGAGTCCGGTATGCCGGGAGATGCTTCAACTATGGAACCCGTGGATGTCTCTACCTTGGATGGGTCCGGAGCCACTGTGCAGGCACTAGCGTCTGAGAGTGTATTCAGGCTTACGGACTTGCATATTAAACCAACGCCTCCTTCTTTACTTAGGCCTAAATCTCGAACCATGCCTAAATAAAATGACGCCAGGACCACATGCTCAGGCCTTTATGCTTAAAAAACAAATGATAAGAATGGCTGAAGATTTAATAACTCTAATCAGGGGTAGCCAATCCCCCCCTCCCTTCTAAGAGGCCTAGGACTGAAGTTGATTATGAATCCACTGATCAGGATTCTGTTTTTTCTGATTCTTCTGATATGGATTTGCCCTCATCTACTTATGAAGATTCTGATGCAGAAGACTCCATTCCCTCTGCTTTCCCTCCTGAGGATTTTTCTTTTGGGGAAACCTTACATACTCTAAGGGAGCATTTCCACTGGGAAAGCCAGGATTTTTCTGATTCAAAAAAGAGGCTTAGGGATTTCCTTCTCCTACCTCAGCATAGGCCTTTAGCTATTCCTCCTGTACTAGACATTGTTGATGCTTTTTCAGAATCAAGTTTGGCCCCTGATTCTTTGCCTCCTGCTCCCAGAAAACCTGACAGATACTACAGAGTCCCTGAGTCACACAAGTTCCTTTTTAAAAATCCTATTGCAGATCCAGAGACTATTTCACAGGGGCCCAAAGGCATTAAGGCTTCTACTGCTAAAAATCCTACCCCTTCTGATAGAGACTCCAGGGCACTGGATAGATGGGGTAAGAAGTTTTACGCTTCTGCAACCTTGGCCATTAGAGCTTTAAACTGCCAGTTTCATATGTTAAAGTATCAGCAACATCTTATTGGACTGCTTAAACAGAAAATTATGTTGATTCCTGACTGTGTGGAAAATAGAGAATTACAGGATTTAATGCATTCTGCTGATCAAGTTGGAAAACATACTTTGCAGTGTGGTTTTGATTCATTAGAGGCCTCTTGCAGGGCTGCTGTTACTGGGTCTGGCTTAAGGAGCAATCTTTGCCTGATCATGTTAAAGCTACATTGTTGGATGCTCCCTTAAATCAGGACCGCCTGTTTGGCAACAAGGCTGAGGAAGTTCTTAAAAAGATGGACGATAAAGCTAAATCTATGCAAACTGTTAAAGATTTCTTACAAGTTCAACCTCCTAGATTTAGTAGGCACTGGCCTTCTAAGATTTGGCCCTTTCCAGCCCCTTCCAGGTCTTCTCAAGCCAAACCTAGACACAGCAAAAACCCCAGGTTTCAGTCCCAGGGGACGCACAGGACTAAGCAGTGGGGGGTCTCCACTTCCAAATTTGGGAATAATAAGACTTCCCCGTATGGTAAACTGTCTCAATGACTTCCTTTTAAAATTTCCAAGCACTTATCATCTGACTGCCCCTTTGGGGGGAAGGATTGCTCTTCAAGCAAAGAATTGGGAACTTATTACCCAGGACAAATGGGTTTTAAATATAGTGTCCCAGGGATACAGATTTCACTTCCACAAGTTGCCAACACCAAGTGGGTGGCCGGACTAACCCCCAAATCAGTGGGCAGAGGCCCAAAAACAAGTACTTTCTCTCTTAAGCATGGGGGCTATTCAACTGGTACCAGAAGAGGAAAAGGGACAAGGTTTCTACTCAAGACTTTTCATGGTGCCCTCTCTTGGACCTGTCTACTCTAAACATCTTTTTGGAGATTCCAAAATGCTGACTCCTCACCAATTACTTCCTATGCTAGGCAAAGATGCCTGGTTGGCAACACTAGATTTAAAAGAAGTATACGTGCACATCCCAGTCAGGGAATTTTGCAGAAGATGCCTACGCTTCAAAGCAGGCCACACACACTATCAGTTCTCTGCAGTGCCCTTTGGCTTGTCTACTGTGCCCAGGGTATTCACAAAGTGCCTAGCTCCAGTTATTGCTTTTTGCAGGCAAAGAAATATTCAAATATACCCATACCTGGACGGTTGTCTAATTCAGGCAGAAAGCCAGGACATATTTTTGAATCATCTGGCCTTTGTTCAGAGGATTCTAACTTGTCTGGGGTACACCATAAACGAAAAGAAATCACACCTGGTACCCTGTCAACAAATTATATTCCTGGGAGCAAGCTTGAATACAACTTCCCAGATGGCTTACCTCACGCCAGAGAAACAAATTCATTTGACAACCTACTTCAAACAAGTGGCCACAAAAAACCCTGCTATCAGCAAGACAAATACAGCAAGCCTTCGGGTTCATGGCCTCCTGCATTCTTCTAATTCCATATGCAAGACTGCATATGAGGAAACTACAGTGGTATCTAAGAAGCCTATGGTGTCAACATTCTCAGGGTCTAGAAACAATGATTCCTATCATACCTTGCCTATGCCTAGAGTTCCTTTGGTGGGCAGAGGCCTGCCACCAAAACAAGGGACTACCTTTCACACCATCCCCTGCCGTCCAAACCCTAACAACAGACGCATCAGACTATGCATGGGGGGGGCTCACCTGGCAGGGAAGTGCATTCAGGGCAAATGGAACCCAAGTCAAATGCACCTGCATATCATTCAAAAAGAAATGTTAGCTGTACAGAATGCTCTGACAGCCTTCAAGGGACAACATTCTTCCAGGACAACTAATGGTAAAGATGGACAACACCACTGTTATGTTGTACATAAACAAGCAGAGGGGTACACAGTGTTATGCTCTCTGCAGACTAGCCATGGCATTGTGGAACACAGCCTTGAGCTACCAAGTGCACCTACAAGCTCAATTCCTGGCAGGAAAATTAAATACACTGGCAGACGGACTAAGCAGTAACCTCATGGACCCACACGAGTAGAAGCTGGAACCAAGGATTTTCAACATGTTGATAAGCAAATGGGGGGAGCCCAGATGTAGACCTTTTTGCCTACAAACAAGTCTGGAAAGTGGATACTCTGTCCTTAAGCTGGAAAAACCTATCAGTCTATGCCTTCCCCCCTCTGCTCTCCAAAGTACTACTAAAAATCAAACAGGACAAACCAAGGATGATTTTGATTGCTCCAGACTGGCCGCGCCAACACTGGTTCCCCCTCTTGCGCGGTGTGTCATGGTTATCCCCATGGCACCTGCCTCAGACTCCTTCCCTGTTGTCTCAGCAGGAGAACCAGATTCTGCACCCTCAGCTTCTAACACTGAACCTTGCAGCCTGGCTAATTACATAATCTCTCCTTTACCATCCCTCAGTAAACCTGTGATGGATATCGTTTTAGAGGCAAGGAGGCCTAGTACTAGAAAATCTTATGCTGAAAAATGGAAAAGATTCTTTGCCTGGAACCAATCTCAAGGGATGAGCACAGCAGTGCCCAATTTACCTAAGATTTTACAGTACTTAACTGAGATGCTTCACAAGGGCCTGTCATTTTCCTCCATTAAATTCCACGCCTCAGCCATTTCAGCTCATTATAACACAGAACCTCCCCTTTTTTCTCATCCACTGCTCAAGCAGTTCCCTCAGAGGGGCCAAAAATTTGAGACCACCCAGGAGAGCTCCAACCCCAGCCTGGGACCTTAACTTTGTTTTGGAGAAACTCACTCTACCTCCTTTCGAGCCAGCTGCTTCTGCAGACTTAAAATTTAATTCTTGGAAAACAGCTTTCCTTTTAGCAATCACTTCAGCTAGAAGGGTAACTGAATTTTACAGGCCCTTATGGCAGTGGAGCCTTTCATCATCTTTCATGCAGGACAGGGTGTCCCTCAGAACCAATCCGTCCTTCATGCCCAAGATGGTATCCAGTGTGGCTCTTAACCAGTCCATTCATTTGCCAACCTTCTTTCCCAATCCACAGAACAAAGGGGAATGGATACTGCATTTCTTAGATGTGCACAGACAACTTAGATTCTACTTGAAGAGGACTAAACCTCAAAGGAAATCTGAACAACTGCTGGTGGCATATGCTGCAGGGGCAGAGGGGAAGGCTATTTCAAAGCAAACCATTTCTAAATGGATAAGCCATTGCTTTAATTTCTGCTGTAAGCACCATGGAAAACCTATCCCCCAGGGGATCAGACCTCACTCCACCAGGGCTGCATCTACCTCTACAGCCTTTCTCAGAGGCGTCCCTACCAGGGACATCCTAGAAGCTGCTACCTGGAGTTCTGTACATACTTTCACCAAGCATTATCATTTGCCAATTTTCTCTAAATCCAGAGCTGTCTTTGCCACTGCAGTCTTGCAGGGCCTTATAGCTGTTCCTAATGCTATCTAAATTCCTCCTCCCAACCATAGCTTTGGGAATCTACCCAAATGTAATGATTACAACAGTGAAACACGAAGAACATAGTACAGTTGTGTACACTTACCATAAATGTAGATGTTCGAGTGTATTCACTGTTGCAGTCTTGGTTACCCTCCCTCCAGCCCCCTAACGTTTTTTGGCTATACCTCTACTTTTCTTTACCATGCTTAAAAGCCTTTTTGGTGCATTTGCTTTTTTGTTGGAGGTATATCATTGTACTTTTATATTTAATTGCTTCCCATTAGGGGGGCACCTGACATCTGGGGCAAGAAAAACTGGTGTATTGGCATCGGCTGCATGTTTTATACCCCTGATGACCTGACATCATGGAAGAAGGGACAGCAGCCAGCCGACGCAGGACCCAAGACTTTGTTAATCAGGCCGACTGAGGGCTACCTGCAAGCAGATAACCCAAGTATAATGGCTGTAACAGTGAATACACTCGAACATCTACATTTATGGTAAGTGTACACAACTGTATTTTTTTTGTCTGAGGAAGCGATTGTGAAAATCGTGAAAGTGCTTATGTTTTATTTTTTGTTAATAAATGCTGTTGGTGTAAGTTTGGTGGTGTTCTTTACTTTATGTCCCTGAGAAGGTGTCTGCTCAGTTGTCCACCTTAAATTCTAGCGTGAACTCCTCCATGAGGCTGATTTCTTATGCAGCCGACAGAGCGAGTAGGGCAGCGGGTTCAGGAGTTTCCCTTAGGAGACACTCCTAGATGCACTTATGTAGTTTTGCAAATCCATTCAAGTCTGCCATTACCAGTGCCCCCTTTGGTTCTTCATTGTTTAGACCTAAGGTAAAAGATACACTCGCCAGGTGTGAGCAAGAAGGGAACACCGTCTCTGCCATGGAAGTATGTTTTATTGTCCCCTCTAGATCATATCCTAAGGGTCAAAGAGGTGGTAATATGTGGTTCAAGAAGTCCCAGAGATTTTTTCCCGGGTGCACAGGGTGACTCCTCCTTCAGAGGCAGAGGAGTAGGAGCTAATGGTAGACGTCACCGTAGAGGCAAAACCAGGGATAACTACGATTTGTTTCGAGGCCAACCCTATCAGCGCTCCTGATGTGGGGCACGGCTCTGCTTCTCTGGAACCAGTCGGGGGTCGCATATCTTTGTATCCAGAAGCCTGGCTAAACATCACCCAAGCCAAATGGGTACAAAGAATAATCACCAGAGGTTACTCCATACCCTTTCCTCTTCCACCTCACGCTCCCAAGAAGATCCCTGATGATTCACCCAGTCACAGGGATCATGCCATTGTAGAAGTGGAAAAGTTGCTCGCAAACAGTCATCCAAACCGTCCCTGCAGACCAGATAGGATTCAGAACTTACTCCAGATTCTTTTTAGTGCCAAAACGTACAGGGGACTGGAGGCCCATTTTGGACCTCAGCTAACTGAACGAATCTGTAAAGAAGGCCAAGTTCCAGATGGTGACACTGTAGTCTATAATCCCTCTATTAGGGAAAGACAATTGGATGTGCTCCATAGACCTCCAAGATGCGTACTATCATATAAAAATGGACAGAGCATCGTGGAGTCATTTACACTTCTAGCTGGGAGCCCGTCATTACCAATTTCGTGCTCTGCCCTTTGGTCCTCACCACAGCATCCAGGGTGTTCACCAAATGTATGATGGTAGTGACAGCTCACCTGAGACATTGTGGATTCCAAGTGTTTCTGTTCCTGGACGACTGGCTCCTGACCGCCTCCACCAGGCATCTACTCCTGCATACCAGAGATTCCACCCTCCAACTTTCCATTTGGGGATTACAATAAATTGGGAAAAGTCTGCCTTTTCGCCCTCTCAGTTTGTGACTTTTATAGGAGCAGAAATAGACACAATCGCCATGTTAGCTCTTCTGCCTGCAGAAAGAGCGCAGACCCTCAGACAAATTTTCCGTCTACTTCCCCTACAGAAAGTTAAGGCAAAGACAGTGCTGAAGATCTTGGGGACCATGGCCTCCACCATAATGTTAGTCCCTTTCGCCAGATTACATATGCAAATTCTCCAATGGCTTCTATCGTCCCAGTGGTCCTTTCAACAACTGCCTCTATCTCACTACATCATCATAAGAGTCTTGCAAAAAGGGCATCTGTTGGTGGATTCAACCCGACCAACTAACAGGTACCCCATTCCTTCCTCGCCAGCCCGTTGCTACTGTGACCACGTATGCCTCACAGATAGGGTGAGAGGGGGGCATTATCTAGGCAGGACTGTCCAAGGCACATGGCAAGATCATGAGGCTCAACTTCATATCAATGTCTTGGAGATGAGAGCAATGCTTCTAGCGTTACAAGCACTTCATGACTCTCTTCCTCTAGGGAAGATAGCAATCCAATCGGACATGTCAGTGGTACAGTATCTCAACAAACAAGGTGGAACCTGATCTTACCCCCTTTGTCGAGAGGCACTTCGTGTTTGGGAGTGGGCAATTTCTTCCCAACGCTTTCTGGTGGCAATGCACATCCGAGGGACAACCAATGTGATGGCCGACAAACTCAGCAGGGCAATCTTGATGTCTGACGAGTGGTCTCTGAATCAGGAAATAGTGGAAAAGATCTTCTGCAAATGGGGAAGGCCTTGCTGTGATCTCTTTGCCAGTCCAATCAACTCCAAATGCAGCAGCTACTTTTCCCTTATCCTTCCTCCAGGGGAGTCACCAAGAGATGCACGTGTTCTTGATTGGCCCCTGGGACTCCTTTATGCTTTCCCTCCGTTTCCTCTCATATCCAAAATGATTCAGAAAGCAAAGCTTTTGGGAAGCAAAATGATTCTGATCACTCCTCACTGGCCTCAATTGATTTGGTTCCCCTTTCTTGGGCCTCATCTACTAGACGATCCATGGACTGTGGCCCCAGTGCCAGACCTCTTGACACACGTCGGGCTCCCTTCACCCCTGCCTCCACACCCTCAACTTGACAGTGTGGCTGCTCCAATTCCATCCCTAGTCAGGCTTCATGATTTTTCACCTGTGGTGACCCACATCCTCACGTCTTTGCATAAACCTTCCACTAGGAAAGTTCTACACTAACAAATGGAGATTTTCCATCTGGGCTGAAGAAAGGAATGTAGATCCTTACACTGCATCCATCCCAATGGTTTTAGAATTCTTGTCTGAACTCTTCCATCAAGGGTCTGCTGCTGCCACAGTTAGGGTTCAGTTGGCAGCGATATCTAATTTTCATTCGGGTCAACATGAGTCTAACCTGATGTCACACACATTGTACAAAACCTTCCTTAAAGGTGCTACTTTGCTGAGACCCCCCCTTTCAGGAACAGGTAGCTTCCTGGGATCTGAACTTTGTCCTGTCTAAGCTAACTTCACCGCCTTTTGAACCTGCTCATTTGTGCCTACTGAAATTTCTGTCTTGGAAGACTTTGTTTCTAGTAGCCATCACATCAGCTAGACGAGTTTCAGAGTTGCAAGCACTGTCTAAGGCCTCATTATTTGATTTTGCACAAAGACAGAGTTTCTCTTCATGCAAATCCTTCCTTTATCCCTAAAGTTTACTCTCACTCTAATTTGAACTACACTATAGAATTACTGGTGTTTTTCCCTAATCATTCTAACGTAGTAGAATACAAATTTCACCAATTAGATGTTCACAGACAGTTACGGTTCTACCTTCACAGAACTATGGAACTCAGAAAGTCAGACCAATTGTTCGTATCCTTTCCTGCTTCTAGACTAGGTCTGCCAGTCTCTAAAATGACTGTCAAATTGGATTTCGAGCTGTATTTCCTTCATTTACTCCTCCAATGGAAAAAAACTACCGTTCAATATTAAGGCTCATTCTACACGATCCCAGTCTACATCTGCTGCCTTCCAAGCCAGAGCTCCAATTTACAGTATTTTTGCAGCAGCAACTTGGGCTACCCCCTCATACCTTTATCACTCATTACAAATTGGACCTGACCTCATGGGGTAGAGCCTCCTTTGGTTCCACGGTACTCAGGAGTATTTTCCTGTGAGCCACCCAGGAATAAGGTGCTAGGGACACTGTCCCATATGTAAAAATGAAGGCGAGATAGGACTACAGAACGCAAAGAAGTTATGTAGTCACCATAATGTTCCATGTTTGTAGTCCATCTCGCCCTTCATTCTTATGAACCTACCCCCGTCCTGGAGGGTCTGGAGACAGGATAGTGTTACCTTTGGTAGGGTGGAGACCTTTCATTATTGTTCTTTCTGGAAAACCTTTATTTCTATTCTTCTATAGTCTAGCAGCAAACAAGATCTGGGGATTTTACTGGTGCATTATGGGATACCTACCGAGCCACAAGTCAACTAAGAGACTTTGAGCTTTGTAATAGGCCGAGTCGGAGCTGAGGATCGGCTCTGAACCCATATGTAAGAATGAAGGGCGAGATGGACTACAAACATGGAACGTTATGGTGAGTACATAACTTATTTTTTGCTTGTATTGTTCCCACAATTTCCATTTTTCTATGTAATTTGCTTTTATCCTTTTCTAAAGATTTCACTTCCATTTCTTTTATTTCTGTTGTAATGTTCACTACTTCAAATGCAGTTGGTTTATACTTGGATTTCCATTTTCTAGTAACTGTTTTCGTGGTAGCCACCAGCATTAAACTTAAGGCCTTAGAGTGTCTAGGCAATTCAGATCTTGTATCAGAGATAAAAAAAAATAATTTATTTAGCTACAGCCATTTGTTCACCCAATATTTCTGACAGAGTACTTTCTAGGGATTTTTAAAAGTCTTTCAATTCATTACTCTCCTAAAGCATATTTTTTCCAGTTAACACACACTTCCCCATCACTCTTCCAACATTTGCCATCTACCTTAGGCAAAATTCATTCGAGTCTGCTTAGGTATAAAAGTACTTATGCAAACACTTCCAAGCAAAAATCCTTAGTCACCTAGCCTTTGTTACATGTGTGGTAGTCATTCATATGTCCTTACATTGTTTCTTTGTGAATTGCTTATCCAGTCTCTCTCTTCGCAGTCTTTTCTAACTTCCTCTACTTGAGTCATGTAGTTATCATGCAATATTTTGTATGCCCAACTAATTATCTGTTTTTTAACAACAGATTATTTTCTAAATTCAGCTAAAACCTGTACCAGAGCATATGCTGTGATATCAGTCCCTAACAGGGAAGGCAGTGTCTAGCCTGCAGTCCAAATGTCTTCTTGGCCTCTTCCCAATCTATTACCTTTCCTTGTCTAGTAATTTGTACTCAATGTCTTGGTTCCTTTGCCAGTTGTCTCCAGTAAATTCCAGCCCCTGTTTCCTGTTCTCTGTACTCCTAATTGCCGTCATCCCTATGGGGCAAAATATCCGTTCTTCATTTTCAAGTAGGCTCTGTTCTTAGAATACTCTGTGCTACTTCATGAATGTAATATTCAAAATCCCAGTGTGTCTCCTTATTTGTTGAATCCCCCCTGCTTTGTCATCATCCCTTTCCATTTTTAATTATAGCTTTCTGCTTGTGTTATGTATATGAAGCTTAACAATCATGTGCACATTGCCAAAGCTAAAATTATGTGGTGAAATTCTGGTTTCCTTTACATTTCCTTTTACTTCATTTTTTGAAGTGTTGAAATCATTTGCAGTTTGTTCTTTTTAAATAAGACAAAAATAAAAGTAAAAACCATCATCCACAGAGGGAACATGTTTCACCCCCTACTGATGCGTATGCAGGAAGCAGTGATTCTTTGTGGACTTGGTGAGATCACACTGAGGATCAAAAGCATCAATGCTTAGTGTGCAAGAAGAAAGACAAAGTTACAGCAAGTTAAGAAACCAAAAAATGGCCAAACGTGGAACTGCTGCTGTAGAGTTTAGTCAACAAGTACACGGTATGATTAATACTTGCTAACTCGTACTTAAAAGAATTTAATTTTATTTAACACAGTAATGCGTAACCGACCCTTTCCAATGTGTAACCACATGTAGCATGGATTCGCAACATTCCTGATAATGAGATTCAATTAAGAGGTTTAATAAAGTATTTCAGAAACTGCAATGCTTCATTCATTCATTTTATTATTATTTTTTTTTAAGTACATGCAACTGCTCATTTCACCCAACAAGACTCTTTCCCTTCTATTGTGTTTGCTCTGTTTCCACCTATAACTACCTTGATTTGATAGTTACAGATTATCTTACTTAATGTTTGGGTAGTCCATCCCTGCCTTTTCTTCCAAATTGCACATATTCAAAAGAGGATTTGGTGATGTAGTTGAAACTGTATTACTACCTCTATAACTGTAGTTAGGCTTCAACTTCACATCATCAGTGCGACCAGCATAATGACACAGAATGAAAAAAAAGTACAGCCACATGAATGATCAGAAAGACCTTGCTTAAAAGATGTTTAAAAAAAAAACTTAACATATAAGGTGAACAGATAAGAATGCAAGAATCCACGGGCAGAAAAGCAAGCACTAGCATGTCTGCAAAACATTTCGGTGGAAAATAAAGATGAGTTTTTGTTGCAGACTGTGTAGTTCTAAAATATTCTGTCAAATCATATAATCCTAAACCACCTTGTTCTATTGGAAGGAACAATTTATCCCACTTGACCCTTGCCCTGTTACTCCTCCGAGATAAAAAATATTCAGCTTTATATTAATTACTGTTCACAACTTCTCCTTTGGTTGATAAAAATATTCCTGACCTGTATATAAACCTAAAGGGACTAAAAATTTTCACTGCTTGTATTTTGCTGTCCATATCCCAAACAAGAGCTTCCAGTTTTCAGTCTTTGTATTGTTTTTTAGTCTCCTCCTACTCATCTTTAACTGCCACAACAGGATTCTTTTGTTTATCCCATATTCCTAAATACTTCCATTTTATTGTCGCTGTAAATATGGTTATTGTTGAACCAGTACATGTGTGGGTACATAGTTTACAGCTGTAGCTTTTGTTTATCCTCATTAATTTTGTATCCCAAAAAGGCTTGAAATTCTGTCAGAATGTTTCACAACTCTGAGTTGTCCTTTTCTGGTTTCATCAGGTACAAAGTGTCATCTGCAAAGAAAGCCAACTTTTCTTGATTATTATTATACCAATATTTCCTTGAATTTCTGAGTTCCTTATTTTCTTTGCCAATGTCTCTAAATATAATGCAGATAACAAAGAGTAAAGAGGACAGCTTTGTTCAGGCACAACTTATGAGAGGAAACTTCTCACTTTAATTTTTGCCTCCAGTCCCTCATATATTCTTTTAACCATATGATTGTATCAGGTAGTGCAAATGCTTGCATTGACCTACGCATAAAATCCCAGCTTAATCTGTCAAATGCTTTCTGTGCACCAAGACCCACCAACAACAGTGGTATTTTCTTACATTCTGCTTCCCTCTGGATTATATGTCTATCAATTTTGGTAACACCTTTGATGATTTTTTTAGCTGTTACAGACATAAGCACTTTATAATCATGCAACTGCAGAATCAAAAGACTTTAAAACCTGGTGTAAGGCACAACAAAAACTAAATAAAAGCAAAAATGCCAAAAAAACATAAGAACAACTGCTCAGACAAATTGAATGTTAGTTAAGCACTTTCATTCGTTTTAATGACACAAACTTCATCAGAACAATCAGATACTCCTTATTTCTCTTTAACACTCTGCAGTTGCACCTCTTGTTCTGTGAGATTCCTCTTATTCCTTAGTGCTTTAACCTTTGTCCACCCCTGCAAGTAAGTCATGTTACTTTACTTCTTATCGATCTCTCTCTGTTTCTGCCATAATTTTGAACTCCACTTCTGTTTCATGCCACTCACTAACTATAAGATCCGAATAAATTTCTACCTTCTCTAATAACTTTTGAATAGTTTCCACTGCCCATTCCTTAATTTATTATCCTTTTACAATTCTGCTTTTTACCTGTGAGGCCATCCCTTAAATTATTCTAATTTTACCTTTAAGTTTATACCTGCGAGGCTGTTCAGGTTCCAAAGTAATATGGATATTGCCGCCATTATAAGATGTTATTATTCCCACCTATTGTATATGACAGGTTTTTAAATGTCCGCTTCCAACTTGTTTGTTTCATGCACCCACTAATGCTTAGCAGGTTGATCTTTTATACATTTGTTTATCTCCCTTTAAACCTATGGCACATTTTACAAGACTTTTTCTGCTTTAATGAAAATCCTCAAACAAAAAATAAACACACCCCAGTAACACCCCCATAACCTATTAACTCAAAACATGACAAAATGATGTACATCCTCAGATAATAGAAATAATCCTGTTGATAGGAACAGTTTTCCCAAAATGACAGCTGCACTTGAAGGCATTACTTAACTTAAAGTTAAGGTTCTACATGATAGAAGCTCAACTAAACAATCCTGTCTTGGTTTGTGATTGACTGTGGAGTTGCTTGAGTGTATTCATTTGCAGCTGAATATAGATTCCTTAAATGTATGCCATTAATGATTTGCTAAAGCACAAATAACTTGTGCAGTGCAATAAATGCTAATGTATATTTAAAGGTAACTGCTGATAACTCCTAATGTCAGAAGCTGGATGATTTGCTTACCCTTTTTAGTAGTAAATTTAGTCTTACTGATGATTGTACTTGTGCATATGGCATGGCTTGGAAAACTGTTTCATATATTAATGACTGGACTGGTGAGATAAATGTTAGGCAAAGAGCAACTAGAAAAAAAACTTTAGGAAATGATGTGTCTGTTGTCTGTAAAAGATAACTCAACCCCTATGAAACAAAACAATTCCCCTGGCAACTTTGGAATTCTGGATGCAAGTATTCAGCAATTTGAGGGTTCAGAGCATTTAGAAGGAAGAAAGGAAGAAGTTCACAACAGTTAACAAGGAAGAAAAGCTGATAAATGTCTGTAAAGTAAAGAGAATAGATACTAAAAAGAATACTGATATGTTACATAACGCACAGATTATAGGTAATGATAACATTTTTCTGTCGGAAAACATGCAGTCTACTGAAAAGGGCAGCATGTCTTCAAAAGAGAATGTAGCAAAAAGAGGCAAGGGGCAGGTAAAAAGGAAGAAATCAAAATTGAATAAGGAAGGATTGAAGAACATTGCTGTAAGAAAAAAGATGAGAAAGACGTTGACAACATGGCTCAAGTTGTGGATGTACAAAGCTAGCTGGATGAGAATGGTATGCTTGGAAATGTAATATGCAATGAAAACAGTGAGATGAAAAAAAACTAATGCTGATGAAGATCATTCCTTTGTAAGTACAGCTAGAGCAGACATTATTGAGTTAGAAGTTGAAGATTTTTCAGATCTGTTCAAAAAAGATGTCCTAATTGGAGATTCAGTTATTAGAGGAACAGATACTTACATTATCAGAGAAGATAATGAATATTGAATAGTGTTATGCTTGCTAGGAGCAAAAATAGAAGATGTGAGACAAGCCTTTGAACACTTTAATGTAAGGAAGTATGGATCTGTTTTTATTCATATCGGTACAAATGATCTCATCTGCAAGGGCATTGACTGTTAGTAGGGAACTTAATGCCCTCTTAGATAGTATAGCTTGTACTGTTAGGATGTATTTTTCACAAATCACATACAGAAAGCAGAGTCTGTCACCGTGAATGAAAAGATTTTTAGGTAAATACCTATATTAAAAAAGTCCCATTTAAAAAAAAAAAAAAAAAAAAAAAAAAAATGGAAATGTGTATAGCATCCCAACCTAATTTTGGGCACACATGTTTTCAAATAGGATGGTGTGCATTTGTCAAGATCAGGGAAGAGAGTTTTGTAGCAGATATTTTGCATTATTTAACAAATGCAAGGCAGGATTTCTGTTAGGCTGAAAATTTAACAGTTCATGGATAGTAACATTTGATGCGTGTCTAATGGTTGTTAATGCTAGGAGCATTAATAAAGTTTTTTTCTTTTATTTGGAAAATTTGCTTCCTTCCCTCAAGACTGATGTTATTGTTTGTGAAACATGGTTAAAGAACAGTGACTGGAAAACAGTTCTTGCAGGGTATAAATATTTTTATTGTAACAGACATTTTAACAAAAAATCAGGTGGAGGTTATTATGATGGGTATTAAAGATAGTTATGACACCTGTGATTATTATGTGTTTGGTGATAACACCAGTACTATACATTGTGTAACTGTGACATTAAAAACAACCCTAGAACATATAACAATTGGTTGAGTATATAGACCACCAAAGTCACGTCCTGATGACCTAGAGGAATTCCTAGATTTCTTACATGAAACACAGGAGGGAAGAGTAATAGTGGCTAGGGACTTGTTTACCAGAAATGTACAGGAATAATTTAACAACATTAGTAGGGAAGTTATTTACAGCATGTGTTCAGGAACAACAGATATTCATCATGTTTCACTGTTGCAGTCATTACATTTGGGAAATCTGCTGGCAGGTTGCCCTCAGTCGGCCTGATTAACAAAGTCTTGGGTCCTGCGTCGGTTGCTGTCCCTTCTTCTATGATGTCAGGTCTTCAGGGGTGTAAAACATGCAGCCGACACCATTACATCAGTCTTTCTTGCCGTGCGGTGCCCGAAGCAGAAGCAGTTAACAAGTGCCAGTTGGCCGGCTCCTAGTGTCCCAGGGATACAGATTTCATTTCCACACACCAACTCCAAATGGGTGGCCAGACCTGCCCCCAAATCAGTGGGCAGAGGCTCAGAAACAAGTACTTTGCCTACTAAACATGGGGGCAATTCAGCTAGTACCAGAAGAGAAAAAGAGACAAGGTTTCTATTCCAGACTTTTCCTGGTACCCAGAAAAGACGAAATCATGACGTCCAATTCTGGACCTGTCTAAACACCTTTCTGCACATTCCAAAATTCAAGATGTTGACTCTTCAATTACGTTCTATGCTAGGCAAGGATGCCTGGTTGGCAACTCTCGACTTAAAAGAGGCTTATCTGCATATCCCAATCAGGGAATCTAGCAGAAGATTCCTGCGCTTCAAAGCAAGCTGCATGCATTATCAGTTCTCTGCGCTGCCCTTTGGCTTGTCTACTGCGCCCAGGGTATTCACAAAGTGCCTGGCTCCAGTAATTGCATTTTGCAGGCAAAGAAATATTCAGATATATCCTTACCTGGACAATTGTCTAATTCAGGCAGAAAACCAGGCCATTCTTCTAAAACATCTGGCGTTTTAAAAAAGACTTCTAACCTGTCTAGGGTACACCATAAACGAAAAGAAATCTCAACTGGTACCCTCTCAGAAAATTACATTCCTGGGTGCAAGCTTGAATCCAACTGCCCAGATGTCTTTCCTTATGCCAGAAAAGCAAATTCATTTGGTGACTTGCTTCAAACAGACGGCCACAAAAACCCTGCTATCTGCAAGGCAAATAAAGCAAGCCTTCGGGTTCATGGCCTCATGCATTCTTCTAATTCCATATGCAAGACTGCATATGAGGAAACTTCAGTGGTACTTAAAAAAAAGTTTATGGAGTCAACATTGTCACAGCCTGGAAACAATGATTCCTATCATACCTTGCCTGCTCCTAGAGTTCCTATGGTGGGCAGAGGCCTGCCACCAAAACAAGGGACTGCCATTCACACCACCCCCTGCAGCCCAAACCCTAACTACAAACGCATCAGACTATGCATGGGGGGCTCATCTGGCAGGGAAGTGCATTCAGGGCAAATGGAGCCCAAATCAAATGCACCTTCATATCAATAAAAAAGAAGTGCTAGCTGTACAGAATGCACTGACAGCCTTCAAGGACTACCTTCATTCAGTACAATTACTGATAATGTTGGACAACACCACGGTTATGTGGTACTTAAGCAGAGGGGTACACATTCCTACCCCCTCTGCAGACTAGCCATGGCATTGTTGAACACAGCCTTGAGCTACCAAGTACAACTACAAGCTCAATTCCTGCCAGGAAAGCAGAATGTTCTGGCAGACGAACTAAGCAGAAATCTCATGGACCATGAATTTTCAACATGTTGACACGCAAATGGGGGGGCCCAGACATAGATCTTTTTGCGTCACCGCAGAACTACCAGTTGGACAAATTTTGCACAAGAACTCATCACAAAAAAGCCTGGAAAGTGGATGCTGTGTCCTTCAGCTGGAAAAATCTGTCAGTCTGTGCCTTTCCCCCTCTGCCTTTGCTCTCCAAAGTTCTACTAAAAGTCAAACAGGACAAACCAAAAATGATTTTGATTGCTCCAGACTGGCCTAGCCAACACTGGTACCCACTCCTGCGAAGTGTCACACATTTCTCCGTGGCATCTGCCTCAGACACCTTCCTTACTGTCTCAGCAGGAGAACCAATTTTTGCACCCTTAGCTCCAAACATTGAATCTTGCAGCTTGGCTAATCACGTAAATCCACCCTTAGCATCCCTCAGCAAACCTGTGATGGATGTCATTTTGGAGGCGAGAAGACCTAGTACTAGAAAATCTTATGCTGACAAATGGAAAAGATTCTGTGCCTGGAATCAAACTCAAGGGATGAGCACAGCAGTGCCCAATGTACCTCAGATTTTGCAATACTTAACTGAGATGCTTCATAAGGGCCTGTCTTTTTCTTCCGTAAAAATCCATGCCTCAGCCATTTCAGCTCATTACAACACAGACCCCCCCCCTTCTCTCATCCTCTTCTAAAGCAATGTCTCAGTGTGGCCAACAACGTGAGACCACCCAGGAGAGCTCCAACCCCTGCCTGGGACCTTAACTTTGTATTGGAGAAACTCACTCTACCTCCTTTCTTCCCAGCTGCAACTGCAGACTTAAAATTTATTTCCTGGAAAACATCCTTCCTTTTAGCAATCACTTCAGTTAGACGGATATCTGAATTACAGGCCCTTATGGCAGTGGAGCCTTTCATCATCTTTCATGCGGATAGGGTGTCACTCAGGACCAATCCATCATTCATGCCCAAGGTGGTATCCGGTGTGGCTCTTAATCAGTCCATTCATTTGCAAACTTTCTTTCCCAATCCACAGTACAAGGGAGAGCGGATTCTGCATTCATTGGATGTACACAGACAACTTAGATTCTACTTGGACAGGACTAAATCTCAAAGAAAATCTGAACAACTGCTGGTAGCATTTGCTGCAGGGGCAGAGGGGAAGGCTATTTCAAAGCAAACCATTTCTAAATGGATAAGCCATTGTATTCATTTCTATTATAAGCACCAGGGAAAACCTGTTCCCCAGTGGATCAGATCTCATTCCACCAGGGCTGCATCTACTTCTACAGCCTTTCTCAGAGGTGTTCCTACCAGGGATATTCTAGAAGCTGCCTACCTGGAGTTCAGTTCATATTTTCACCAAGCATCATCACTTACCAATTTTCTTTAAATCCAGAGCTGGCTTTGCCACTGCTGTTTTGCAGGGCCTTGTAGCTGGTCCTAATGCTGTATAAATCCATCCTCCCAACCTTAGCTTTGGGAATCTACCCAAATGTAATGACTGCAACAATGAAACACGATGAACATAGTACAGTTGTGTACACTTACCATAAATGTAGATGTTCGAGTGTATTCACTGTTGCAGTCCTGGTTACCCTCCCTCCAGCCCCCTGTTTTTCTTTTACTATATCTCTCCTTTCTTTTATTATGCTTAAATGCCTTTTTGGTGCATTTGCTTTTGTCTGAAGGTCTATTTTTGCGTTTCTTATTTTATATATATATATATATATATATATATATATATATATATATATATATATAGATATATATAGGTTCATAGGTTCATAGGTTTATACTAGGCTATCTGCCCTAAGGCATTTATAAGCCTAGCCCAAATTATTGTGGCTTACGCCACCCCTTATATGAAAAAATACTGTGCCCATTAGTTTGTTATGCCTCTGTCCAGCAGTGACCCAGAGATGATTCCCGGGGTAAACCTACGATCTCCCATCCACAGGTCTAGATTTCTCTTGAACAGAGTCAGCGAGGTGCTCTGCCTCACATGGACCGGGATTTTATTCCACAGCATAGGGAGTCTCTGAGTGATAAATCTATCCCTCCAGCACGTCCTATTTATATCGTGCTAAGGTTTAAGTCGCTTGCTCTAGTGGTTTTGGTGGATTTGGATTTTTTGAGGTGGAGCATGTCCATTAATTCTGGGTTGGACATGGCCTTGTATGTCAGGCACATGTCACCTCTGAGCAGACGGTATGCGACTGAATAGAGCTGGAGTTTCTTCAATCTGGCAGCATATGACAGATTTTGGAGTCCCTTTATCCTTTTGGTGAGGAACTTTTGGGGTCTCTCCAATTGCTGCAGATGTCGGGTGAGATACATCCCGAATGGGGCATTGTACTCGATCATTGGTCTGATAAGTGAAGAGTACAGGGGAACAATGACCTCACTAGATCTGGATGTGAATCCCTTCATGATCAGGTGGGCAATGTAGAAGGTCTTTCTAACCACTTTAGCAATGTGAGTGTCAAAAGAAAGGCCACTGTCAACCTGGGTCCCCAGGTCCCTGATAACCTCTTCTGTGCTTAGTGGATTGCCACCTATATGGTAGCTTGGGGTTACCTTGTTTTTCCCGAAGGGTATGACTATACATTTTTGGCGTTTAACTTCAGGCCATGGCTCTGGCACCAGCTATCTGTTTCCGTGAGTCCCTTCTGAAGGATATCCGTGTCCGATGCACTTTCCACTATGGCCCAGTTTGCAGTCATCTGCAAACTTTGTCAGCCAAAGTCCTCCCATGTTGGCCTGTACTTCTGAGAAGTAGATGCCAAACAATAGGGGCCAAGGACCGAGCCCTGTGGGACACCACTTGTGACCGGCTTGGAGTCTGACACAGCGCCAGCAACTCTAACCCTGTGGGTTCTGTCCTTAAGCCAGTTTGCAACCCATCTTGTGACATATGGGTTTACATTTAAGCTGGTAAGTTTTTCTACAATACCCGAGTGGGGTATTGTGTCAAAGCCTTTGCAAGGTCAAGGTAGGCTGTATGGACTGCCTTTCCTCATCAATGGCCTTGGTGACTATTTCAAGAAGTCGACCAAGTTCAAAAGGCATGATCTTCCCTTGACAAAGCCAAACTGGGTCGGGTCCAATGTCTGCAAGTCCCTATATCTTTGTTTATGAGCTCCATTATGATCCTCTCCATAGCTTTGCAGACTAGACTTGTTAAGCTTATGGGGCGGTAATTACCAGGGTCCGTAGAGGCGCCACCTTTGTGGAGTGGGACCACAGTTGCCGAACGCCACTCCTTGGGCACGTATCCTGTGGTAAGGCTGAGATTAAACAGCTGCCTTATGTGCGGGTTTAATTCCTCATTTAGCTCGTGTAGCACACAGCCGGGGACACCATCCAGTCCCATTGATGCTGTGTTTTTAGCTTTAGAGAGAGCAGCTTTCACCTGCGCATTTGAGATGTCCGGGAGGCTACACTCGGCTGGGATAGTTATCTCTCCTTTAGGGGAGAGGGGTGAAGTTTGCACTGAACCTGTCTGCCAGTATGTTGGCAATGTCTGTGGGTTCAGTGATTTTTGTATCATTTTGGACTAATTCTGAGCATATCTGTGAGTTTCCACCCAGGTTCCTAACATAGCTGAAAAAGGCCTTATGATTGTCCTTTGAATCCATGGCAATTTTTCTCTCAAAATTGGCCTTAGTTGATTTTATGAGTGCTCGTATTTTTTACTAATAATGATCAGGGGTGACTTCCCTTTTATGGATTTTGTTCTATCATGTAATAGCTTTCTCCTCTTATTGTAAAGTTTGTTAATGGCTGGGGTCCACCAGACTGGACGTTTGCCCTTTGTGGAAAGAGTCTTGGTTTTATTTGGGATTGCCTGATCCATGCAGTCCTGGAGGTGTTCATAGAAGGCATTTGTAAGGGCTTCCGCAGCTTGGGTTGTGGTTTCCTCTGACTCAGGGGCCTTGAAGGATACCACACCAGTCTTGAGTAGTGTGAAGTTTGCTTTAGAGAAGTTCTTCACTATGGTCTTTTTGTTTGGGGTGGGGGCGGATGTGGATTTCCAGTGAGATTAGTTTATGATCAGATCTCACCAATGAGGGATATACTTCGGTGTGGAGCATTTTGTCCCCATGTTTGTGACAATGAGATCTAGTATATTTTCTCCTCTCGTGGGAACAGTGACTAGCTGTTCCATGGCATTTGAATTTATGAACTCCAGGAACCGTTGGGCTAGAAAGTTAGGGCTTGAGTAATGTTCCCAGTCTATATTCGGGTAGTTGAAGTCACCCAATATGATGGTGTTTGGAGATACATTTATACCCTCCAGTGTCTTCAGGAAGGCTGTGTGGGGTTCCTGAGTTTGAGAGGGTGGCCTGTAGCATGCTACAATTTGTAGAGCAGTTTTGCCTATGGTTAGTTGCACCTGGATGGTTTCCGAAGCTTCATGCGTTGCCACCAACCTGGAGGTGTGAGTATCCTTTATGAATATGGATACACCCCTTCCTTTTGTGGAGTGGTCCGGGTTTTGGGGCCGGAACGCATGATATGAGGTAAAACCTAATAGTGCCGGGGTGCTCTCAGGAGCCTTGAACCAGGTTTCAGTTACAGCACAGACATCGATGTTCTCCATACTGAGAAGGGCCTCGAGTGCGTGCATTTTGAGATTTAGACCTCTGGCATTGAGCAGCATTACCCTCAATTTCTTCCCATTTTTGTTTTCTAGGGTGGTAGGTTTAGAATTTGAGCCTTGCCTAAAAAAGGCACTATGGGGTGGCAAGAGCCTTAGCCAATATCCGGAATCCCAGGGGTGACAGGTGCAAGCCGTCCCTTGCGAAGCAGCGTGGCTTGTCAAGCATGTCATCCCAGGCAGACAGACACTGGATCCCCTTTGAATGACACCAGACATTAAGCCAATTGTTAAAGCTGATCATCTTGTCTCTATATTGTGGCATCATTCTTGGTGAAGGAAGGATACTGCTCAGGGTTAGGGTCATACCTGCCTGGGCTACATAATCAGAGAGCTCCTCTATGTCTCTTTTCATGTAGTCCAGGGAGGTACGTCTCAGGTCGTTCACACCAGCATGGACAATGACTGTCTCATATTTGTACTTGCCGTGGAGTGACCCGAGTGCTTGTGTTATGTGGCGGATTCTAGCGCCCGATAGGCAGCTTACTATATATCTATATATAGATATATAGATATATAGATATATATATATAGATATATATATATATATATATATATATATATATATATATATATATAGATATATATATATATTTTTTTGCTCCCCATTTGGGGGCACCTGACATCTGGGGCAAGAAAAACTGATGTAATGGCGTCAGCTGCATGTTTTATACCCCTGACAACCTGACGTCATGGAGGAAGGGACAGCAACCGATGCAGGACCCAAGACTTTGTTAATCAGGCCGACTGAGGGAACCTGCCAGCAGATTACCCAAATGTAATGACTGCAACAGTGAATACACTCGAACATCTACATTTATGGTAAGTGTACACAACTGTACTTTGCTTCAGATTGTAAAAAAAAAAAAACCTACAAGGGAAAGGAACATACTGGATATTATTTGTGTTCCTAAAGAAATTATTGTTCAGATGTCTCTCTCATTCTTCCGCATTTTTACAGACTAGGATCCAAGTCATAAGCTCCTCCCATTTCCCACAATGCACTGTCCTCTGCCTAACTACCTCAGATCTTGTTTGCCACCAGCAGTGACAGGCGTAGTTTCTCGAGCATTTTTAGTTATATTAGCAGCATGATTTCTACATTTGTCTCCAATCTTCTCAGATAAGTGCCCTTTTTCCTTTTTTCCTCCCCTTCCATAGCAGTGCAGGGTTACCATGAACTTTAGTATCAGCAGTCAGCTCTGAGGATTGGATCCAAGCCCAACAATTGATAAAGAATGAAAACAGACCACAGATGGGAATTTATGGTGAGTGCATCATTCTTTTTGGCTGCTTTCTCAAGGCCAGGATTGAAGCATGCACACTGTGCTGTTTAAAAAAATCCTGCTGTGGAATACCAGTCCAGTTAATTTTTTTGAGCTTTCATAAAGTTAATGCAGTCAATTCCTTCCACTTCTCTGGTATAGTAGGAAATAAGTAGTTTTGTCTGTGTGCTCTGTTCTTTAACTCTTACCATTTTTTTAAAGGTTGTTGTTTATCTCTCTCAAACTTAGCCAGCATTTTCTTAATTTTGATCTGTGATTTTTAGTTTTGTCAGTCTATCTGAATAGCTGTTGAAGGCTTCTTCCATTTTTTTTCAACCATTTGTTATTTGAATTGATATACTCTAAATGCTTCACTGTAATCAGCTCTGAGCACATTTAATTTAGAAGCCATGTTTTGTACCAAACCAGGCGGTTGACTTGCTTTTTGTTGAACAGCTACAGGATTCTTCCCAGTGTTTTCTGTTTGACTTGTATAGTTGATTTTCTTTCAGTTTCTTCAAGTTTCTTCTTTGCTGGCATCCAGGCAGTGTACTTAGTTGCTAGTAGCTGAATTTTACAAAAACTGTCAGAATCACTGGCCTTTATCAGTTTTTATCACTGATAGAGCTAAAGTTAAGCTGTTGATCAGTGTCCATTCATATTGGAAGTCCCAATTTATAGATGATTTTGAGTTTTCATGCACCTGCATTACTTTTCCTATTTGTCCCACTTTTAGGGTTAATGTTTCAGCTTTCTGAAGCACAGAATTATGACTCAGTGGCCGATATAGTAGCCCTCGAGAATTTGAAGAACCCATCTGTTATTGACATTAACACCGACTGTCGGACCTGCCTTTTCTCTGTACTTTGATTTGCTTCCTTTGATTTTTTTTTTAATAAGATGCTTTTCTTTGTGGCTGAAACTTTGCTTGCAGAAGTTCCAAGGTTCAGGCCCTTATATGTATACTGAAGCTTTTGTAGGGGTAGAATTAAGGGATGAGAGGGCACTTTGTGAGGTGTTTATGTACAGCCTGCTTGGAAGGGCACATTAATTCAACAAGACAATAACATTTTTCTCCCTTTTTTTTTTTTTTTCAGGTGGTCATGCACTGGCTTCCAGAGGTTGCTACAGGTGTATTCTCTTGTTTTCAGACAGCTAGCCATCCATTTGAAAGTGCTGCTGTCAAAGGCCACTCCACTTCAGCAGTAGCCGTTTCCATTGCTTTCTTCAGAAGTGTGTCAGTTGTAGATATTTATTCCAACACTCCTGGTTGTTAGCTTGCATTTCCACTAGACATTATTGCGTAGACCAACATTCCGTGCTTTAAGAGTGTGCCTTGTGAACCTATTGCTTTTTGGCCTTTCTCTGGCTCCGATTCCCCTCTCTATAAAATTTTAAATATTGCTTTGGGTTTTTTCTAGCAACTATCCCCTGCAGAAGGCATTTAAAGGTCTTGCATAACAGATGTATGCTTATATTTAGCAGTTGATCTGTGATGGGGCTGTGTACGTTGGGTGGTGTATATCCTTCTGTGTCTCAAAACCCTGCCCACCTAGTATCTGCAGAATTTTTGGTTAATCAGGAAAGTACTATTTATATTTTATGTTCTATTTTTCACAGTGTACTTGCTTACTGGATGAGGGTTGAAATAGCAATAGATGGCCTAGAGTCTCCCGTCTATTCCTGTATATGAGTGTGTGCAGCTTGAAGGTGTTCAAGTCTTCGAGCACAAGAACTGTAGAAAACTCCAGATTTTATCTAGTATGATGATATAAGGAAGAATCTCAAGAATTGCCCACCACTGAAGATTTCATTGCTGAAAAAGTGATGGTACCATTTATATTTCATGTCTCTCAGATCACTTTGGGCTTACTTATCTTGCAACAGTGTTTCACTTGTAAAGGTTCTGCTGTTGAGGATGTGGTGGTGGCAACATAGAAGAATACATCTGGACCAGGCATTTAAATAAAAGCCTGTTTCTTTTCTGCTGATGTTTGCTTTTGTACTGTGTGGAAACACTGTATTATACACAAATTGTATACATTTAACAAAATACTTGATCATCATTGGATCACTGCTGTAGTAGCCTTAGCTGTTTGAGATTTTATTGTGCCTATGATGTAACATCTGGTCTCCTTCCAAAGCTTAATGTTACTTTCCATGCACCGAAACCTTAACAGCTTGAGCTAGGCTGGAGAAAATCAGTTGTCTGGTAGCCAAACCCTTCAAAGCTTTCCTGTCCCTGAAGGAAGCTCCTCTTGTGGGCTTTTGCATTTTGATGGCAGGCTAGTGTTTTTCCATTGATTTCTTGCTTCTTCCTCCTGCTCACAAAAAATAGATAATTTCCAAAAAGCTTTTGCTTCTTCAGCTGCTATTTGGCCTCAGCCACAGATGGATGACCCTGCAGTGATCATTTCAGGCTCCTCAGGCCACTCATTTTCTACCTTGGGTGCTTCTGGTTTAGGCCCTTTGGCAACTATGCACCAGGGGTTAGAAATGTCCTCTGCATCTGTTGGCTTGTCCTTGGTGGGCATGAGAGTACCGCACTTGTTGACCTTTAAGGAAGGAGCCAAGAATGCTTCACTGGACCAAGTTCCTCTGGGTGATGTCCCTGAAATGACTGTGTCCTCTTTTACGGATTTTCCTGTCAAAAAGAAGCAGAGAGTTAAACAATCGCATTCTCTTGTTTCTGTTACTTAGAAAATGAAGATTAACTGTGCTTAGGTTACGTTGGTAACCCTTCTCACTCTGGATCTAGTGATGATAGCAAAATATGTCTTTCTATTCATCTGTTGCAGTATTCATTACATGAGGGATTTCGCCGCCATAAGCAACCTGGACAGTATACAAAGTCTTTCGTTACTGTAGGGTGCGTGGTACATCGCACATAGGCTGCTGTATTTTGGTCATAAGCGATGTATGCATGCACCTATGTCAGAACTTCTCTGCCACCATTCTGATTACCACCTTTGAACTTAGGTTTGCTCTCTGAACTGTTTGCTTGTTCCAGCGGTTTTCTCAGGTAAGTGCCCTGTTGGGGAAATCTTGTTTCTTTTACTACTGTTTCATGGTAGGGTTCATGTTATCCAAAAAAAGCAAATGCCAGTGTGGAAGACAAATTCCAAATGAAAATAGCCATCTCTAGTGTTTGTTATGCCTAGGGTCTACTCACGATGACAAGTCTTGTCTGATTTTCCAGGCCTTTGTGCCCAAGACCCGAAGAAGTAGGCTTTCCTCCTTAGCCATTTACTTGGAGAACCATCTCTTAAAGCTACTAGCTAAAAGCATGATGGAGGGACATTTGGGGCCCGAAGTCAAGTCAGTAGGGAAGTGGAAGGCCAAAAGGCCGAGGCCTGAAGCCTCTGCTGTGCCTCCTACTACAGATGTCTCTCCTGAGGAGGATGAAAGCCCGGAGTTGCATACAGTTCCTGGTTCCAGTTCACAGGCTGAGCCTGATGTTGAGGCTGCCATGGATCTGACCACAGGCCACGTCCTCAGAGACTGAGCAGGCATCCATCGTGGATGTACAGGGGGAGCCAAAGCTTGTGATAATCGAAGGCACCAAGGGGATAACTCAGATTTTGGTGCGGGAGGAAATTTACTTGAATATTATTGAATGCAGGCCTATGTCTGGGCCTCCTACATTACATAGGGCAGACCTGCATCAAAAGAAGCAGAACACCAAACACTTGTCCCCTTCTAAGGACCCTGACACTTATTGGGGATAATTCACCCAAGGTCTTTTCAAGGCCCTTATGGCCCTTTAGCCCCCTTCAGGTGTTTCAGTCCCTACCCCACCCTGCACAGCCTCTTCACATAAAAAGGTTAAGGAAGAGGTTTCTTCAGATGAAGAGACATCCTCAGAAGAAGAATGTCTTGCGTATTCCTCACAGATCCCCTCCCCTTTAGACTACGCTGCCCTGGAGGAGGACTGCAATGGAATCAACTCATCCATGGAAGAACTCCCTTTTGGAGAGACCCTAGTCAAAATGAGAGATCATGTCAAATGGGATAGCACACAGATAGCTGAAGTAGAAAAGAGGTACTATGACCTTCTGCCAATAAAATCACCCCAGTACTTCGGCTATTCCTCCTGTGTTGGCTGCCTTTCTAGATGACTTTGCCTCTGCCTCTTAAGGCCCCTGGTTCTCGGTCTCCTGACCTTAAGAAGCATGACTAGTTTTACAAGGTCCCTGAGGACTGCAAGTTCCTTTTTGTGTCCTTCAGCAAAACCATCCGTTATTTCAGTGGCTTCAGACAAACAATCCAGGTTACTGCCTTAAATCTCTCTCCTACCTTCAGATAAAGTTAACAGGATCCTGGAAAGGCTGGGCAAGAAAGCATACTCTTCGGCTACCTTGGCATTTAGAGTCATTAATTACCCAAAACACACATGACCAAATTTGCACTAGAACCAATATCTTAACTCTCTCAGGTTATTTCTGGTTTGCTTGACTCAGGGAATAAAACCTTGGCTGCATCCTTACTTGGAGCCTCCTCACAGGTGGCCCTCCACTCCATCAAATGCAGCTGTGATGCTGCAGAGGCTTCTGCTAGGGGAGCTGCCTCTGGTTGTGTCTTAAGGAGATTCTCCTGATTAAGACTCCAGCCATTACCAGAGTACATTAAATCTAAGCTTATGGATGCTTCTTTGGACAACTCTGCATTGTTTGGTCCTGCAGCTGCTAATTTTATTTAAATTTCTGTAGGAAAAGGGAAAGGAATTGCAGGAAATTAAACATATCTTTGTCTCTCCAGTGCCTACATTTCAGCGAAATCACCCATCAAAAACTACTCCCGCTCGCTTCCACCTAAAACAAAAAAGGATGGTAGGAGGACTCATTAACCCATGGCTGCTCCTGCAACTCTAACTCAAAAGTAACTCTGTCCAGGCAAGCTTGGTTCCCTCTAACTACCCAAACTGTCTCACCCACATTCCTCTTTCCCAGTGCCTGTTTGTCTCTGCCAGTCTGGTACTCCCGCTCACTTCCACCTAAAATAAAAAAGGATGGTAGGTGGACTCAGTAACCCATGGCTGCTCCTGCAACTCCAACTCAAAAGTAACTCTGTCCAGGCAAGCCTGGTTCCCTCTGACTGCCCAAACTGTCTCACCCACATTCCTCTTTCCCAGTGCCTGTTTGTCTCTGCCAGTCTGGGAAAGCATAACTCAAGACTCCTGGGTTCTCTCCCTCATTCAGAAAGGATACTTACTGGTATGGGATTCCCTGCCTGCCTTCAGTGGTACCCCTTAACCACCAAAGGAACTACCACCCTCCTTTCCAGAGGTGCTACTAGACCTGTGGAGACAAGGGACCATTCAGGTAGTTCCTCAAGACCAAAAAGGAAGAGGTTTCTATTCCAGAATGTTTCTAGTCCCCAGAAAGGATGGTCCTTGGAGACTCATTTTGGATCTATCTCATCACCTTATTGAAGGTACCCACCTTCCATATGTTAACTCTTCAAACCTTGTTTCATCGTATTCTGTCACAAGCCTACTTGGCTTCCCTAGATATCAAAGATGCATACCTACACATTCCTATCCACCACAACTGCAGGATGTTTTTGTGTGACGTCCTGGCATTTTCAGTTCTCTGCCTTGCCCTTTGGACTTTCTACTGCCCCTAGAGTATTTACAAAATGTCTAGTCCCTGTGATTGCCTACTGCAGGCTTCAGTGCATATACACCTTCCCTTACCTGGACGATGATCTCTTCATGGAAACCTCCCCAGAGATCCTAGAGCAAAACTTTCTCTCTGCCAGTTCTCTGTTACAAGATTTATGATTCACCATAAACCACAAAAAGTCCATTCTTATCTCATCTCAGGATCCCATCTTCCTGGGGTGTAGGATATAGACAGACCTCATGAGGGTCTCCCTTCCTCTTCAGAAGACACAGGACCTCGCGTCCTACTTCAGAAACCTTCTGTTTTTTCACATTTTTGCCAGATAATTCCTCAGGGTTTTGGGTTTCATGGCATACACTATTCCAATGCTACCTTTGGCAAAACTTCACAAGAGAAAACTCCAGTGGTTGCTAAAGTCAATTGGGATGCAGGATTCACATCCTCTGGACTTTCCAATTCCTCTTATCCCCTGTCTGTAGAGGGAACTACCAGGACTCCCCTTGCATCCTCTACCACCAGTCCAAGAGCTGTTCACAGATGCTTTGGATGTGGGCTGGAGGGCACCTTTCAGAAACTTGAAAGCTCAGGGGTATGGTCCCCCGTCAAATAAGGGAAATGATGAGGGTGCTGCTGCTAGCCATTCAGACCTTTCGTCCTCTCTTCTTCCCAGGACCTTTAAAGCTGTTGACAGACAATATGGTGGTCCTGTGGTATGTGAAGAGGTTGGGGAGGGGGACCACATCCTACCTGCTATGCAGGCTGGCACTCCAGGTTTGGGAGCTAGCAATCCAATATTAGGTGACTCTAAAGGCAGTTTACATCCCATCCAGCCAAAATTGTGTGGCAGACATCTTGAGCAGGTCCCCAACACAGTACCACAAGTGGATGCTTCAAAGGGCTGTCTTTCTGGACATTGCCCACTGGTGGTATACCTCAAGTAGACCTCTTTGCCTCCCCCATGAACAGACAATTTCCACAATTTTGTGCCAGAGTTCCACACTGTGTGGCCTGGAAGGTGGACGTCCTTTTTTTCTTTTGGAATGGGATGTTTCTGTATGCATCCCTCCCCCGATCATTTTGAAAGTCCTATTCGAACTTCAGCAGGACAGACCAAAAATCTTGCTTGTGGCTCCCTTTAGGCAAAGGCAGCATTAGTTCCCCCTTCTCTTGCATTTAGCCAAGGACAGTCACCACAGCCTTCTCACACAAGACAAAGGAACTCTCAGCCATCCCCTTTTGTCTACCCTCCAGTTGACTCTGTGGGTGATGGGGTTTTAATTCCTTTCAGACAGCTGTTCTCTCAGGATATGCCAAGGATCCTGCTGGAGGCCAGGCAACCCAATACCAGAAAATATTACTTATCCAAGTGGAAGAGATTTTCACTTTGGTGTATCTCACAAAACCAGGATCCACTGCCAATGGAAGTGGAAGTCCCCTTGGTTCTATCCTGTTTGTGTGAACTGCGCAATGCTGGCTTGGCCTTCTCTTCAGTGAAGGCCCATATGTCAGCTGTTTCTACACCCCCAAGCTAGCAGATTTGAGGCTAAACAATTTCTTAAAGATGTCCTTCACATTATACCTCCCAGGAAGCCTATCCCTCCTTCCTGGGAACTTAATTTTGTACTGGGAAAGCTGACTCTTCCTCCTTTCAAGCCAGGTTAGTCAATGTCCTTGCAACATTGCTTCTGGAAAACTGTACGTCCTTCTATTCATATGCTGTAGTATTCATAACATGAAGGAGTCTGCCTCCGGCTGACTGGTATGTCTGGCTAGTATACCAAAGTCTAAATGCTACTGCAAGGTACATGCGATGGTGCACATCACTCAGCGTACATTGGTCATAAAGAGACGTCTGGTATAAAGCGGTTGTCAGCACATACCTACCTCAGAACTTTTCTGCCATCTGTCTGACTGCCAACTCGGTTCGTTGCTCGACAGAGAACTCAAGCTTGTGCTTCAGATAAGTACCTTGTTGGGTTTTTCCTTTTTCTTTTGAGTACTGTGTTGGCTTTTTGTTGAGTACATATCAACTAGGAAGGGCATGTGTCAGTGTGGAAGACAGATTGGACATAACTTCCATGAGCTTTGCTTATTTTGCTTAGGCCCACACCACGATCACATGTCCTGCGATATCTTTAAGGCCATTGTTCCTAATACCCTCCATAGCTGCCTAGCATCCCTTAGGTTACATTTGGAGAATCAGCGCCTTAAGTGGTTAGCTCAAGACATGGAAACGACATTGGGCGCTTCAGAAGACCAGCAACTCAAGAAGGCCAAGAACCCTTGGCCTGATCCTGCAGCTGCTCCTTCTACTTTGACCATCCCTCCCTAGGCTAATATAGGCCTGGAGTCTGCTGTGGAATCTGCAGAGCCTCCTTCGGGCACCACGGTGGAAGCTGTCAAAGAATCTGTAGGCACGTCCTAGAGGGATTCTCTGGCATCCAACTCGAGTCGGGGGGAACCAGAACTGGTTATCTCTGAAGGCCCATGCTGCGTCACGCAGATTTTTTTTCATGAGGATGTTCTTACAGACATCGTGGAATGCCACTCGACATCAGGCCCTTCTACCTTTCATCGCCTCCTGAGGCTCCAAAGAAGAAGAAACTAAAAACTAAACATGTTTCTCTGGCCCCACAGGACCAGGCTTTTGATCAAACTCTTGATTGGCAGGCCTTTACCTAAGGCCCCTAATGCCTTCATGGCCCTCCGCCAGACGTCAGCCCCTTCTTTTCCAATACAGGCCCTTTCTCCTCCTACCCCTTTGAAGAGGCCTGCAGAGGATGTCTCTTCTGAGGAGGATAATTCGTCAGAGGATGAATCTCTTGGCTACTCTACTCAAATTCCTTCTCCTCTGGGTTAGGTCTCCCTAGAGGAAGACTCTAATGGTACGGATTCCTCTGGGGAGGATATTTTCTTTGGAGAGATCATTCTGAAAACAAAGGACTTCTTTAAGTAGGATTGCTGTCAGGTTTCTGAGATTCAAGAGAGGTACTGTGATCTCCTTCGGATGGAATCCCTTAATCCTTCACCCATGTCTCTAGTGCTGCCGGCCTTCTTGGATGCCTTCACTGCAGCTTGCAAGTGCCCAAACTCCCAACCCCCAGTTCCCAAGTGCCCTGACAGATTTTCCTACCCACTCTGCAGACTAGCCATGAACTTGTGGGACACAGCACTGACTTGCCAAGTACATCTGCAAGCATAATTCCTGCCAGGAAGGGTAAATATTCGGGCAGACGAACTAAGCTGAAACCTAATGGATCCCCACGAGTGGAAATTGGATCCACAAGTCTTCAGCATGATAACAAGGAACTGGGGATACCCCATTCATAGACCTATTTGCCTCCCCTCACAACAGGCAATTACAAAGATTCTGCACAAGGGCTTTATCACAAGCAAGCATGGAAAGTGGATGCTCTATCTTTCAGATGGAAAAACTTGTCAGTATATGCCTTTCCTCCTCTGCCTCTCCTCCCCAAGGTACTCATCAACGTCAGACAAGAGAAGCCAAAAATGATACTGATTGCCCCAGACTGGCCCCGCCAGCACTGGTACCCAATCCTAAAGAGCTTGTCTCAATGCCCAGCTTGGACATTACCTCAAATTCCTCACTTATTGACCCAACAAGACAGTCAGATACTGCACAGCCAAATCAGGACCTTAAACCTGGCAGCATGGCTGATCATGTAGCCATTCAAGACACACCTCTCACTAAAGCAGTGATGGATGTTATTTTAGAGGCCAGGAGGCCTAGCACCAGAAAATCTAATGCAGAAAAATGGAAGAGATTCTGTGCTTGGAACCAGGCACTAGGTATTGACACGGCTTTTCCAAATATTGCTCAGATTTTGCAATACTTAACTGAGATGCTGGATAAAGGCCTTTCCTTTTCATCAATTAAACTTTATGCCTCTGCCATTTCAGCTCATTACAATACAGAACCACCTATTTTTTCTCATCCATTGCTAAGGCAGTACCTCAGAGGAGCCAAAAACATAAGACCGCTAAGGAGAGCTCCAATACCTGCTTGGGACCTCAACTATGTCTTAGAAAAACTCACACTGCCTCCGTTTGAGCCAGCCTCTGCAGCTGATCTAAAATTCTTATCCTGGAAAACAGCTCTGCTCCTAGCAATAACTTCCGCTAGACGAATCTCAGAGTTACAGGCAATCATGGCTGTGGAACCCTTTATCATTTTCCATCCTGACAGGGTTTCTCTAAGGACAAACCCTACATTTATGCCTAAGGTAATGTCCAGTCTGGCCCTTAACCAAACAATTCATTTGCCTTCCTTTTACCCAAACACACAGAATAAGGGTGAGAGACTTCTGCATTCTTTGGACATTCACAGGTAACTATGCTTCTACTTGGATAGAACTAAAGCTTTCAGAAAGACTGAACAACTTCTAGTGGCATATGCTGCAGGATCACAAGGAAAGCATATCTCAAAACAGACTATTTCAAAGTGGATAGGCCACTGCATTCATTTCTGCTATTCACAGCATGACAAATCAGTGCCTAAGGGCAATAGGCCACATTCAGCCAGAGCAGCAGCAACTTCAGCAGCCTTCCTCAGAGGAGTACCAACCAAAGACATCTTAGAGTCTGCCACTTGTTGTTCAGTGCATACTTTTACAAAGCACTATCACTTATTTCTCTACTCTAAATCCAGGGCAGGCTTTGCCACTGCAGTTCTGCAGGACCTGATAGCCTCTCCTAATCCTCTGTAGCCAGCCTCCCAACTTTAGCTTTGGGATTCAACCCAATTGTAATGACTGCAACAGTGAAACACGATGAACATAGTACAGTTGTGTACCTACCATAAATGTAGATGTTGAGTGTATTCACTGTTGCAGTCCAGGTTACCCACCCACCATCCCCCTTTTCCTTGCTGGGACTTATCTGTACTTCTCTGTTCTATACAACCTATGTGGTGTATTTGCTTGTAGATGAAGGAAAAGTTGTTTTTTGTGTATGCATGCTTATTGGCATAATTTAGCCTACCTTTTTAGAGGCACCTGACATCTGGGGCAAGAAAATGGTGTCTTTTATACCCCTGGCGCACTGACATCAGGGAGGAGGCGACAGCAACCGACGCCGGAGCCAGACTTTGTAACTTGGGCTGACTGCAGGTAGCCTGCCAGCAGGATAACCCAATTTTAATGACTGCAACAGTGAATACACTCTAACATCTACATTTATGGTAGGTACACAACTGTACTATACTCTTCCCCCTCAAGCACTGACCTCTGTCTCAGCACCTTCTCTTTATCTTGACAGCAGAGACCTGCAGCCTAGGAGCTCCTGTTGGGTGGCCCCCAGTCTTCAGAGACTTCTCTGGAATACCCTTTTTGAGGAGCCCCCCAGAAGAGAACATGCAGGTGGAAGCATGTAGACTCTCTGGATGAGTCTCATCACCTCAGACACCGACTTCGAGGAGTCAGAAGGGTCCCCAAAGTCGTCCTCTGCTCATGTCTCCTTTGTAGACATTCTAGAGATCCTAAAGCAGAGAGGTGGCTGGACCACTGTCACCCCTTCTGATGAGGAGTCAGTGTACCTGAAGGCTTTCAGGTTTCAACCTTCAGCCTCTTGGGTGTCACCACCTTTTCACGAACTCTTGGACCAGGTTAGTCGAAAGGTGTGGGAGACTCCTGATGCCGTTGAGCCAGTTCCCAGAAGACCCAACAAGTTTTTCTTGGCCCCAAAAGAGAAAGAGTTTTTGTCCAAGGGCATGCCTGTAGATGCCATGGTGGTGGCGGCCGCTAAGAAGTAGCTAGCAGAGACGTTTTCATCTGTCCATCTGCCGAACATGAAGTCGCAAATGAGGGATAGATACAGGAAGCGTATCTGCTCTTCAGCAGCTTTTACCCTCAGATCGCTGAACTATCTTGCACATTTTACTAGGCTTCAGAGAGATCTCCTCAAGGAGTTAGAAGATACTCTTCAAGGTACATCTACTGAAGGAGTCCCTGAGAAGGTGACTGCTCAGTTGTCCACTTTAAATTCCATCGTGAACTCCTCCATGAGGCTGATCTCCTATGCAGCTGATGGAGCGAGCAGGGCAACAGGTTCAGGAGTTTCACTTAGGAGATGCTCCTGGATGCTCTTATGTAATTTTGCAGAGCCTTTCAAGCATACCTTTACCAACGCTCCTTTTGACGGTTCTTCTCTGTTTGGACCTAAGGTAAAAGATACACTCCCCATGTGCGAACAAGAAAGGAAAACACTCTCTGCTGTGGGAGTATGTTTTACCATCTCTTAGACCATATCCCAAGGGTCAGAGAGATGGTAAGATGTGGTTCAAGAAGTCCCAGAGATTTTTCCCGGATGCACAAGGTGATTCCTCCTTCAGTGGCAGAGGAGAAGCTAATGGTTGACGTTGTCTTAGAGGCAGGGGGGTCCACAAAACCAGGGTGACCACAATACCTTTCGAGGCCGTCCCTGTCAGCTCTCCTGATGTGGGGCCCGGCTGTGCTTCACTGGAGCCAGTTGGGGGTTGCCTATCTCTGTATCCAGAGGCCTGGCTAAACATCACCCAAGACAAATGGGTACAAAGAATAATTACCGGAGGATACTCCCATACCCTTTTCTCTTCCACCCCACACTCCCAAGAAGATCCCGGATGTTCCACCCAAACACAGGGATCGAGCAACTGTAGAAGTGCTAAAGTTGCTTTCAAAGGGAGTCATCCAAACCATCCCCGCAGACCAGATAGGATTCAGAACTTACTCCAGATTCTTTTTAGTGCCAAAATGAACAGGAGACTGGAGGCCCATCTTGGACCTCAGCAAACTAAACGAATCCGTAAAGAAGGCCAAGTTCCAGATGGTGACACTGCAAGCTATACTCCCGCTGTTAGGGAAAGACAATTGGATGTGCTCCATGTGTAGTACCATATAAAAATGGACAAAATGGACAGAGCATCGAGGAGTCATTTACGTCTCCGGATGGGAGCCAGTCATTGCCAATTTCATGCTCTGCCCTTTGTTCTCACCACAGCCCCCAGGGTGTTAACCAAATGTATGGCAGTAGTGACAGCTCACCTAAGAAGTCATGGATTCCAAGTGTTTCCGTACCTGGACGACTGGCTTCTGACCGCCACCACCAGGCACCTACTCCTGCAAACTGGAGATTCCACCATCCAGCTCTGTTCCCAGCTGGGGATTACAATAAATTGGGAAAAATCTGCCTTATCACCCTCTCAATTTGTGACTTTTATAGGCGCAGAAATAGACACAGTCGCCATGCTAGCTCATCTACCTGGAGACAGAATTCAAACCCTAAGGCAACAAATTCTCAGTCTACTTCTTCTACAGGAAGTCAAGGCAAAGACAGTGCTAAAACTCTTAGGGACCATGGCCTCCACCATAACTCTAGTCCCTCTAGCCAGATTGCATATGCGAATTCTCAAGTGACTTATATTTTCCCAGTGGTCCCTTCAACAACTGCCTCTCTCTCACTATATCCTCATAAGAGTCGTGCAAAAAGGACCTTCATTGGTGGATTCAACCCGATCAGCTGACAACAGGCACTCAGTTCCTCCCCTCTTCAACCCATTGTTACTGTGACCACGGATGCCTCACAGATAGGGTGGAGGGCATTATCTAGGCAGGACTGTCCAAGGCACATGGCAAGATCACGAGGCTCACCTGCATATCAGTGTCCTAGAGATGAGAGCAGTGCTTCTAGCATTGCAAGCACTTTACGACTTTCTTCCTCTAGGGACGATAGCAATCCAGTCGGACAGTATGTCAGTGGTATGGTATCTAAACAAGCAAGTAGGAACCAGATCTTACCCCCTTTGTTTGGAAGTGGGCGATATCTTCCCAACGCTTTCTAGTAGCAACGCATATCCCGGGGACAACCAGTGTGATACCTGATAAGCTCAGCAGGGCAATCCTGATGCCTCACGAGTGGTCTCTGAATCAGGAAGTAGTGGAACAGATCTTCCTCAAATAAGGACAGCCTTGCTGTGATCTCTTTGCCAGTCCGATCATTGCCAAATGCAGCAGCTATTTCTCCCTTAGCCCCCCTCTGGGGGATTCACCGGGAGACGCACTTGTTTACGATTGGCCCCCAGGACTCCTTCATGCATTCCCTCCCTTTCCACTCATATCCAAAGTGATACAGAAAGCAAAGTTATTGGGAAGCAAGATGATTCTCATCACTCCTTACTGGCCTCGCCAGATTTGGTTCCCCTTTCTCGGGCCTCATCTACTACACGATCCCTGGACTCTGGACCCAGTGCCTGACCTCTTGATACACATGTCAGGCTCCCTTCACCCCTGCCTCCACACCCTCAACCTGACAGCATCACTGCTCCACTTCCATCCCTTGTCAGGCTTCATGATCTTTCCCCTGCTGTGACCCACATCCTTGCGTCTTCGCATAAACCTTCCACTAAGAAGTTATACACTAGCAAATGGAGAAGGTTTTCTAGCTGGGCAAAAGAAAGAAATGTAGATCCTTACACTGTATCCATCCCTGTGGTGTTAGAATTTTTGTCTGAACTTTTCCATCAGGGATCAGCTGCTGCCACAATTAGGGTCCAATTGGTAGCGATATCTAACTTTCATTTTGGACAATATGAATCTAATCCAATGTCCCACAGATTATGTAAAACCTTCCTTAATGGAGCTACTTTACTGAGACCACCCTTTCAGGAACCTGAATCTCCTTGGGATCTAAACTTTCTGTCTAAACTAACTTCCCTGCTTTTTGAATCCGCACATTCGTGTCAATTGAAGTTTCTGTCTTGGAAGACTTTGTTTCTAGTAGCTATCACATCAGCTAGACGGATATCAGAGTTACAAGCACTGTCATTTAAGCCTCCTTACTTGATTTTCCGCAAAGACAGAGTTTCCCTTCGTACAAATCCTTCCTTTATCCCTAAAGTTTTCTCTCAGACTAATTTGAACCAAACTGTTGAATTACCTGTGTTTTTCCCTAATCATTCCAACACTGCAGAATACAAATTTCATCATCTTGATGTTCACAGGCAGTTACGGTTCTACCTTCACAGGACTAAGGAACTCAGTGAGATCAATTGTTCGTATGCTTTTCTGAGTCTAGAATAGGTCTGCCAGTCTCTCGTAATCCTATTTAATTGGATTTTGAGCTGTATTTCCTTCATTTACTCCTCCAATGGAAAGACTCTACTGTTCAAGATTAAGGCTCATTTTACAAGATTTCTGTCCACATCTGCTACATTCCAAACCAGAGTTCCAATTGACAGTATTTGTGCAGCAGCTACTTGGGCTACCCTTCACACCTTTGTTACTCATTACAAACTGGATTTGAACTCCAGAGGTAGAGCCTCCTGTGGTTCCAAGGTACACAGGAGTATATTCCCGTGGGCCACAGGAGAATAAGGTGCTACGGACGCTGTCCCATATGTAAGAATGAAGGCGAGATAGGACTACAGAACATAAAGAAGTTATGTACTTACCATAATGTTCCATGTTTGTAGTCCATCTCGACTTTCATTCTTACGAACCCACCCACCTACCCATGTCCTGGAAGGATCTGGAGACAGGATACTGTTACCTTTGGTAGGGTGGAGACCTTTCATTATTGTTCTTTCTGGATAACCTTTTTTTTCTATCTTTCTGTAGTTTAGCAGCAGACAAGATCTGGGGATTCTACTAGTACACTATGGGATACCTACCTAGCCATGAGCCAACTAAGAGACTTTGAGCATTGTAATAGGCTGAGTCGGAGCTGAGGTTCGGCTCTGAACCCATATGTAAGAATGAAAGGCAAGATGGACTACAAACATGGAACGTTATGGTGAGTACATAACTTCTTTTAAGAGTTCTCAGATTCTCCCAACAAAGCCAAGCTTTCCAGCATTCTTACTTCCTGCTGCCATGTTACTAGACACTCCAAATGTAGTTATGATGCAGTGGAGGCTTCAGCTAAGACTGCAGCTGCGAGGTCTGTCTTGAGAAGGTTTTCATGACTTAGATTACAACCCTTACGGGATGATATCAAAGCTAAGCTCATGGATGCCCCTCTGGACAACAAAGCCTTATTTGGCACTGCAGCTGCAGAGCTATTTAAAACTCTTCAGGAAAAGGGAAGGAACTCCAGGATTTAAAACACATTTTTGTCTCTCCTATCCACCACTTCCAGAGAAACTACCTAGCCGGAACAACCTTTGTTAGGAAGACAACTAAAGCTTTTCCACCAAAAGGTAAAAGGGATGCTAGGAGACAGACTCCTAAATCTCCTTCTCCACACCATCTCAGAAACAGACTTTTCAGGCCAAACCTGGTAGTCTGTAACTACCAGGACCAAGACCCATCCTACCCCCCTTTCTCTTCACTTCTCTCTCTCCCATCCAGCGTGGAAACAAATATCCCAGGACTCTTAAGTCTCCATTATCAACCAAGGCTACTTCATGGTATGGGAAACCCATCCTACCCTCAAGGGAATCCCACAACCTCCACAGGACCAAATGGAATTCTTTCCACTAGCCCTCTCCTCTCTCCTTTCTCAGGACACTATCCAGGAGTTGCCTCTCAACCAAAGGGGAAAAGGATTTTACTCCTGGATGTTCCTCATCCCAAGAAAGGATTGCCCTTGGTGGTCCATCCTAGACCTGTCCCATTTAAACACCTTTCTAACAATTCCTACCTATCTAATGCTGTCCCTACCTACTCTACTCCCTCTGATTCTTCCGCAGGCCTTCTTTGTGTCACTGGACATAAAATATGCCTATCTTCATATCCCCACTCACCAACGGCTCAGGAGATTTCTTAGGTTTTCTGTTGCTTACTCTCATTTTCAGTTTTGTACTTTGCCCTTTGGTCTATCTATGGCACCGAGGGTATTCACAAAATGTTTAGCCCCTGTTATAACCCACTGCAGCAGACGGTACGGCCTACAGATATTTCCATATTTGGATGAACTGCTCCTCCAAGCCCCATCTCCAGAAAATACTCCTGGACAATCTGTCCTACACAGTGTACCTTCTGAGAGGGCTAGGGTTTACCATTAACCTCCAAAAGTCTTCCCTGACCCCCTCCCAGGATCATGTCTTCCTGGGTTGCAGGATCCTAACAAGCACAATGATAGCTTGTTTTCCCCCAGAAAAGATACTGTGTCTCGCGTTATATTTCCAGGACCTAATACCACTTCAGTCCCTTACTTGCCAGGGAGTTCCTGTGCTTCCTGGGGTTCATATTAAATATTCCAATGCTTCCCTTTGCCAGGCATGAGGAAATTTCAGTGATTTCTGAGAACAGTTTGGAAAGCAACACTCTCACCCTCTGGAATTTGTTGTCCTCTTCCTTCCCTGTTTGACAAAGGATTTAGAGTGGTGGATTTTCCAGGTCTCCAAATATCCAGGCCTACCTCTTCAACCACTTGCACCCACCCAGGATCTGTACACAGATGCATCAGACACAGGATGGAGTGCAACTCTTGGAAACTGTAAAGGTCAGGGATGTGTGGTCCCCTCTTCAGACACAAGAACATATAGGACATCAGAGCTTTGATCTTTGCCCTCAAAATCTTCAAGTCCAGGATTTCACCAGGGATCCTAAAGTGGTTCACAGACAATAGCGCAGTCCTCTGGTACATCAACAAGCAGGGAGAGACAAAGTCCTGTATCCTCTGCAGACTGCCATTATACGCCTGGGCGATAGCCCAGCAGAGTCAGGTTTCAGGCTGTTTACATTTCCGCAGCTCAGAATGTGATAGCAGACTCTAAGCAGGTCCGTGACTCAATCCCACAAATGGATGTTGAACAGGGATGTTCCCTCAGCCTCCCCCATGAACAGACAGCCTCCCAAGTATTGTGCCAGGATTCCACATCCTGGGGCATGGAAGGTGGACACACTATCCTTTCCATGGAATGGGGTGTTTCTGTACGTACCCCCTCCTCCCAGTCATTCAGAAGGCTCTGCTGAAAATTCAGCGGGAACAACCAAAAATCTTGCTGGTTGACCCCCCCCCCCCTTTTGACCAAGACAGCATTGGTTCCCCCTTCTACATTTAACCAAAGGTAATCACCACAAGTTTACCCCACAGGATGGACCTACTCGCACAGGACAAGAGAACTCTAGTACATCCACAAATATCGACCCTAAAGTTGAGACTGTGGGTGATGGGGCTTTGATTCTCTTTAGACACCTTTACACTGAGGGCATGCTACAAGATGTGAAGTTGTTCTCTCACCTTCATTCTTACTGATGGGTTTCAGAGCCGATCCTCAGCTCTGACTCAGCCAAATGCAAAAGCTTGAGGTCTTCAAGCAGCTTGTGGCCTACTCCCTATCCCATGATGCACTAGTGCTTCCCTCGGATCTCATTTGCCACTGCAACAGGTTGTGTGTTTCACCAGCTCTAGCCAGTGACATTTAAGTATTCTTTTGTTGTTATACTTATTGTTAATTTTTTTTCTTTCAAATTTAGCTAGTAGTACTTTAGATTAGTTAATTGAGTATTATCCATAGTGCTTGTGCACTCCTTAGTTTATATGAACTTTTCTTCGTTGTGTGGCCATTTTATTAAGCCTAATTAAAAACTCCCTTCCCTATTTAGTGTGCTTTAAATATATATATTTCATAGTTATTTGCTGTTTTTTCTTGTTAGCCGAAACTTAGAGGCTTAATTTCTTTCCTTTGAGCCTGTTTTATTCTTGGGGGTGAGTTGTGTTTTAAAAGGGTTCTATTGCCTGTTTAGATTAGAAGGCTTTACAACTTTCCCTGTGTGTGTGTGTGTGTGTGTGTGCTTTAGTTATAGGTTACTGTTAAAGCCCCTATTTTTTAGGGCATCTATATATATATATACATATATATAAGTATATATAAATATATATAAATATATTGGTAGTATTCTGACCAAAATACATATAATGTTTTGCTATGTGGATTGTCTCAGCAAGAGAAATCAAAGTCTGGTTTTAAGAAGTGTCCTAAGTGTGGGCAAAAGATGTCCATAACTTATGGACACTCAGTGTTTATTGCTTAGGTGAGGCTCACCTGCAAGAGGACTGTTGCATATGCCATTCTTTTAGCAGTAGAGTGTTGCATGAACGGAAAAGTAAGTTGATTGCTAGAGGTTTAGTAAAATCTTCTTTTCAAGAATCACTGGACGTCAAAATCTTAAAAGTTTTTTGAAACCTTCTGGGTCAGAGCCGAAGAAAGGTTCATCAACCTCTAAAGTGACAAGTAAACCATCTGCCTCAGCTCCACAAGCTTTGGAACCAACAGTTGCTGCTGTTGGTAGGAGCTGGTCCCCGGTATTTGAGCCAGTATCTCCTATCCTCAAGTCGCCTGTCCTCCAATCAGTGGCATCATCTGTAGCCTCTTCTCGGTCCTGAAGGCTTTTGGACATGGATGTGGATTGTGTGGTGCAGAGGCTTCTGCAGACACCGGCCCTGGCCAAACTTTTGTCAGGACTGACCCTCGAGGCTTCAGAATCGTCCAAAACCCTTCCTGCTTCTTTCATTCCTCCTCAGACCCAACTCGAGGTTTCGAAGCCGGAGTGTTTGGAGGTGATGATCGTGGAACTGTCTGGGCAGACACCTGTTCCAGGCCTGTCTGTTCTGACAGCTCAGACTTCCACGATGCCGACAGTGGACTGTAGGAGCCGACACTTGCCAGTCTGGTCCGGAGAGGATAGTCTATCCAACTTTTCGGTTCTGACTTTGCCTCTCGGGGTTTCGGCGCAGGTGAGTTCGATGCCTACCTCGGGCTTGGAGCCCACCGCTTCGGTGCCGGCAGAATCACCTGCTTCTTCAGATCCAGGGGATCCTTTGCATCAGAGCTGGGGGGAGGGTTTCAATGCTATGAGGAGAGTGTTGTCCCCACGGGCACCCACATTATTGGAACCAGCAACATCCTCCCCTAAAGCTCCTGTCTCTACCTCTGCTTCACAGGTTCCACAAAAGTGTAGAGACCCAGAGTCTCAGGACACCCCATTGGGCGAGCCATGCTCTTCTGAGACCTCACCAGAAGCTCCCACTGAGGAAGTTCCCAGGAAGAGACTTTGCAAGAGGAAGCATCTGGACTCCCCATATGAATCCGTCACTTCAGACACTGACTTAGATGAGTCAGAAGGGTCCCCACAGTTCCCCTCTGAGGATATCTCTTTCAGAGATATCTTGGAAATTCTTAAACAGAGGGGTGGCTGGCAGCCCATCAAGCCCTACTGATGATGAGTCAGTCTCAGCCCTCTGCCACTTTGGGTGTCTCCGCCTTTCGATGAGCTAGTGGAAGTGGTTTGTCAAAAGGCGTGGGAGTCCCTGGATACTATGGAACCTGTTCCTCAGAGGCCTAATAAGTTAATTACCTCGCCCCAGGACAAGGCTTTTCTAACAAAAGGAGTTCCCATTGATGCCATGGTGGTGGCAGCAGCCACCAAGGAGGAGTTATCCAAAACGTCGACATTTGTCCATCCACCTAATAGAGATTCTAGGATAATGGACAGATATGGAAAGTACATGTTTACTTCAGCTACTTTTGCTCTTAGGTTGCTGAATTATCTGACGCATTTCACTAGATTGCAGAGAGATCTCCTAAAAGAGCTAGGAGATGCTCTACAGGGTTCAGTAGCTGCGGGGGATTCAGGGAAAATATACTCGCAGCTCTCTACCCTCAATTCCCTAACAAACTCTTCCATGCGTCTGCTTTCGTATGCAGCTGATGGCGCGAGCAGAGTAGCAGGTACACAGGACTCACCCTTGGAAGACATTCCTAGATGCGCTTATGCCCCTTTGCAGAGCCCTTTAAGTCATCCTTTATCAACACCCCTTTTGATGGCTTGTCCCTTTTTGGACCCAAAGTGAAAGAAACTCTTACCAGGAGTGAACAAGATGGAAAGACTGTCTGCCATCGAAGTCCGTTTTTCTACACCTACCAGACCTTTCCCCAAAGGTCAGAAGGGAGAAAAGTTGTGGTTCCATAAAACTCGAGGAGCCTTTCAGGACACTCGTGATGAACCCCAATCCAGATGCAGAGGAGGGGGTAATGGAAGACATCCACGCAGCAGAGGGGGTCCGCAGAACCAGGGTGACAGAAATCAGTTATTTGGAAATCTGTATCGGTGCTGCTGAGAGGCCCACCTGTCCATCTCTGGAGGCAGTCTGGGGCGCTTATCTTTGTACCCACTTGCCTAGCTAAAAATAACAAAAGACAGCTGGGTGCAAAGCATCATATCCAGTGGTTACACTATTCCCTTTTCCACCCCACCCCCCTCAATAAGAAAAATCCCAGACGTTTCACCCAGTCACAGGGCAGAAGCAACCACAGAGATTCAAAGGTTGCTGGAAAAGAGTCATCCAACCAGTCCCAGCAGACCAGATAGGATCCAGAACTTACTCAAGGTTCTTTTTAGTTCCAAAAAAAACAGGGGGATTGGAGGGTCATACTGGATCTCAGCAGACTGAACAAATCAGTGAAAAAGACAAAGTTCTGGATGGTCACACTAAAGTCGATACCTCCCGTTTTTAAGGAAAGACAATTAGATGTGCTCGATAGATCTCCAGGATGCGTACTACCACATAAAAATGGCCAGACCATCCAGGAATCATCTGCGCTTTCGGCTGAGGGCCAGTCATTACCAGTTTCGAGCTCTGCCCTTTGGTCTCGCTACAGCCCCCAGTGTGTTCACCAAATGTATGACAGTAGTCACGACTCATCTGAGACGTTTAGGATTCCAGGTATTTCCAAGTGCAACTAACTCTGGGCAAGACCGTAATCCAAATTGTAACTTGCTACAGATCCCCCACCATGCTCCAGGTTTCCCACTCCTCATTTCTTGATACCACTGGAAAATATTAGGGTAAAACCCACCACCCTAATGGGCGATTTCAACTGGGAAAACTACTCATGTACCAACTCTTTTGCGCAATGTTTTCTGGAATTCATAAATTCCAATGCCTTGGATCAACTTATCCACACCCCCACCAAAGGGCAGCAATATCATAGGCCTGGTCATTACCAACATGGGTGACCGGTATTCCACACCAGAGGTCAGTTCCTTGTTGGTCAGATCCGACCACAAGCTAATCAGCGTAGACATCCACATCCCGCTCCAACCCACCGTTAGGGAAACCGCTGTAAAAAATTTCTTCAAAGCCAACTTCACACTTCTTAAGACAGAAGTGGCAAACTTCACGGCACCTATGCAGATGGACAATAGAGGTATGACCGCTGAATCCTACATAAATGCACTTTATAAGCACTTACACGAGTGCATGGATCATATCCTCCAAAAAAAGGAAGCCAATCTGGTGGTCCCCTGCCATAAACAAACTCTACAACAGAAGGAGGAGACAGTTTCAAAAAAAGAGTAAAATTCCATGACTGGAAAAACTCCCTGGTCAGCCTCAGTAAGAAGCTGAGATCCCTCATAAAATCCTCCAAAGCTAGTTATGAAAACAAAATCGCCACTTATTCTAAAGACAGCCACAAAGCATTCTATAGCTATGTCAAGAATCTCAATGGCAACACTCAGATCTGCTCATTTCAGCACAATGGCACTAAATATACAGAATCAACTGATATTATCAGTATCCTGGTAGATAGGTTCAGTGCTAACTTTACCCCCCCCCCCCCCCCCAGAGAGCCCATCTCTATACCGTAAGAATGCAAAGTTCCTGTAATCACAGCTGCCCAGGTTAAAAAAAAAAAAACTCCCTCCAAAGCCAAGAACACAGCATCCATGGGACATGACAGCATCCCAGGCTGCATTCTACATGAACTACAGATTGAACTGGCACCCCATCTAAGCACCATGTTCAATCATAGCTTCACCTCAGGCTTTGTGCACACTGAATGGCGCACAGTGACTGTTATCCCACTCCACAAATGAGGAGCCACCACAGACCCCAGGAACTACCGCCACATTAGCCTAACATGCCTGGTCTGCAAGGCCATGGAATGTATCATCATGGAACTTATAATCAAAGACATCGGTAATCTCCAAACTCTGGACCCCACCTAGTTCGGGTTTGTAAAAGGCAAATCATGTCTCCCAAACCTGACTGACTTCTTTGAAACAGTCACCAAAGCTGTAGACTAGGGTAAGGTGGTTCACACAGCCTATCTAGATCTCGCCAAGGCTTTTGACTCCATCCCCCACTCTGGAATGATAGATAAACTCACTAAACGAGGTATAAATACCTATGTCACAAGATGGGTTGCCAGCTGGCTCACTGACAGAACCCACACTGTGAAAGTAGCAGACTCCAAATCCGACTTCAGACCAGTGACAAGTGGAGTACAACAGGGTTCAGTCCTGGGTCCTCTCCTGTTTGGTGTCTACTTTTCTGAAGTACAGGCCAACACAGAAGGCCTTTGGCTAACGAAGTTCGCAGATGACTGCAAACTAGGAGCCATAATTGAAACTCCTAATGATGTGGACATCTTACAAAAGGGCCTCAATGAGACAGATGCCTGGTGTCAAAGCCATGGCCTCAAGCTCAGTGCCAAAAAGTGCATTGTCATCCCCTTTGGTAAAAAACACTGTACCTATGAGCTACCATATAGATGGTAGTCTACGTAACACTGAAAGTGTGATGAGACCTTGGGACACATGTGGACAGTAGTCTCTCCTTTGATAATCACATCGCCACAGCAGTCAGGAAATCCTTCTGCATGGCACACCTTTATCACAAAAGGTTTCTCCAAGAAAAGAGGTCATTGTTCCCCTCTACGTTTCACTCATTCGACCTATTATAGAGTACAATGCCCCTTTTGGTATGCATCTCACAAGGACATCTACAACAATGGAAAAGGCCGCAGAAATACCTCACAAAGAGGATTACCAGCCTCAAACAGATGCCTTACCCAGAACGTCTCAAAAAACTCCAGCTGTATTCCGTCACATATCGCCTACTCGGAGGTGATCTCTGCCTAACATACAAAGCTATGTCAAACCCAGAGCTGTTGGACATGCTCCACTTAAAGAAATCCCAATCGCTCTGAGCTACATGCTCTAGGGACCTAAACCTTGTCACCACAATAAACGGAACATGCTAACAAACTACCTATCTATATTAAACAAAGCTCCTCATTAGTACTATTCAAGAAAAATCTCGATTGGGTGGGAAATAGGAAATTCACCCCGGGGATCACCTGTGTGGCTCTGCTCGACAGGGATACAGGAAAATAATTTTCTTGGTGGCGACCTTTTTGGCTAGGCTTGTATAGGCCCTAGGGCTGATAGCCTAGTACCTACCTATGAACCTATACCTAGATGACTGGCTCCTTACTGCCGCCACTAGGCATCAACTCATTCAAGCAAGGGACACCACTATAAATCTGTGCATCCAGTTGGAGATTACCATAAATTTAGAAAAGTCTGCCTTATTGCCATCACAGCATACCATTTTTATAGGAGCAGACTTAGACACCACCTCTATCACCTTAAAACTTCCGCCATAAAGGGTGTCTACTCTTCGACAGCAGGTGCAAACTCTTCTCTTAAAACAAAAGGCCCCAGCGTCTATGGTTCTCAAATTGTTGGGTACGATGGCAGCAGCAATCATTGCAACCCCATTGAGTCGGATGCACATGTGCATACTACAATGGCTCCTTTTCACGCAGTGAACCTTTCAAGATTTACCAATGTCTCATCCAAATTATGATCACAAATGCCTGCAAGAAGGACCTTCAATGGTGGCTAACATCACATTGGGTGACGATGTTTTACCTACACTGATTCCCATAGTGGCCACAGACACTTCTCTGATGGGGGGGGGGGGGGGATTATCAGAGAAGAACAGCCCAAGGCACATGGAAATAACACTAGGCCAACCTGCATATCAATGTACTAGAGATAAGAGTGGTACTTCTACTAGAGCTGCAGTCTTTTCAAGACTCTCTTCCTCTAGGGACTATTGAGATACAGACAGACAATATGTCAGTAGTCTGGTACATAAACAAGGAGGGACCAGATCTTACCCCCTGTGTCGAGAGGTCCTGAGGGGTATGGCAGTGGGTGACATCCACCCAGCGCTTTCTGATAGCAACACACATCCCGGGGTGGTCTAACGTGATAGCAGACAAACTGAGCAGGGCAATTCTGTTGCCTCACGAGTGGTCCCTGAAGAAAGAAGTAGCGGAAAGGATATTTCGCAGATGTGACCAGCCTTGCTGCAATCTCTTTGCAACTCCCACAAACACCAAATGCAGCAGCCATTTTGCCCTACACCCCCCTCTGGGAGATGCCCCAAGGGATGCGCTTGTACATGATTGGCCCCCGGGTCTCCTGTATGCCTTTCCCACCTGCACCACTGATACCCAAAGTTGTATAGAAAGCCAGTGGCCTGGGAAGGACCATCATTTTAATAGCTCCCTACTGGCCTAGTCAGATTTGGTTCCCCTTCCTCCGGCCTCATCTCTTGGAAGAACCTTGGATCCTGGACCCAGTTCCAGACCTTCTGATTTCATTCATCAGGGGCTCTTCATCCTTCTCTTCAGTCCCTCAAATTGGCAGCTTGGCTGCTCCAATTCCAAATTTAGCCAGGTTTCAGAATCTTTCCACTGCAGCTCAGCATATTTTAACATCCTCGCACAAGTCATCTACCAGAAAGTTATATCTCTGTAAATGGAAAAGGTTCTCAATATGGGCGTCCCAAAACAACATTGATCCTTATCTGGCTTCAGTATCATCCATTTTAGAGTTTTTGACTAAGCTCTTCAATGAAGGGGCAGCAGCAGCAACCATTTGAGTTCAATTGATGGGAATTTCAAACTTTCATCTTTGTAATCAAGGGTCTAATATCATGTCACATAGACTCTCCAAGGCTTTTTTCATAGGTACCATACATCTAAGACCACCCATTAAATCCCCTGCTACTCCATGGAATCTAAATCTTGTTCTTTCATGGATCATCCTACCCCCCATTTTAACCAGCTGCCTCTTGTGACCTGAAATATCTCTCATGGAAAACCAGATTTATAATAGACACTACTTCTGCTTGGAGGGTTTCAGAATTACAGGCCTTGTCCATTAAACCTCCATATTTGATTTTTCATAATGATAGAGTTTCTCTTGAGGCAAATCCCTCGTTTTACCAAAAGTATGCTCAGACACAAGTCTTAATCAGCCTATAGAGTTGCCTGTATTCTTCCTTAAATATAGCAATACGATGGAGTATATGCTGCACAAGCTTGATGTCCACAGGCAGCTTCATTTTTATTTAGATAGAACCAAGGATTTTAGAAAATCTGAACAACTTTTCATTTCCTTCTCAGATTCAAAGAAGGGTGCTCTGGTGGTGAAAACCACTTTACCAAAATGGTTATCAGATTGTATCTCTTTTGTTTACAGTTCAGTCAGTGTGCCATTACAACACAAAATAAAGCCCCACTCAGAGCTGGCTCCACTTCAGTCTTTTTGGCTAAATTGCCAATAGATACCATTTGTGCGGCAGCTACTTGGTCAAGGCCGCATGCCTTTATCACTCATTACAAAGTAGATAGGGCTTCCATTGGTTCCACTGTACTGAGGAATATGCTCCCGTGAGCCACCCGAGAAAGATGGTGCTTGGGATGCTAACCCATCAGTAAGAATGAAGGCGAGATAGAAAAACTTCACATAAAGAAGTTATGTACTCACCATAACATTCCATGTGAGTTGTTCATCTTGCCTTCATTCTTGCGTCCCACCCACCAAACCCCCTACCAGTTTTTCTTGGGGACCAAGAAGTTGAGACAAGTCTTGGTTGTATTTAGTCCTTGTCTAGTGTATCCTGTAATACTACTATTGGGAAATTATCTAGTCACTCTAGTTGGCAGCGAACAAGATCTCAGGGAAGCACTAGTGCATCATGGGATAGGGAGTAGGCCACGAGCTGGTTGAAGACCTTGAGCTTTGCATTTGGCCAAGTTGGAGCTGAAGATTGGCTCCAAAACCCATCAGTAAGAATGAAGGCGAGATGAACAACTCACATGGAACGTTATGGTGAGTACATAACTTCTTTTTTTGCAGAAGGTCAGAAAACCCAGTACTAGGAAATCCTGTGTCTCCAAATGGAAAAGGTTTTCCTTCTGGTGTCTTAAAAAACACTTACCACTGTCTGTAGAGGTGGCAGTGATTTTGTCTTATCTGTGTGAATTAATAAAGACTGGCTTCTCATATTCCTCAGTCAAGGCACATCTGTCTGCCATGTCAGCATGCTTACCTATATCTCCTCCCTTGGCTTCCAGGTTGGAAGTCAAACTGTTCTTAAAAGGCGTCCTTCACATTAGATCACCAAGGAAACCAGTGCCTCCTCCTTGGGATCTCAATTTTGTCCTGGAAAAACTTACCCTAGCCACCTTCTAACCAGCAATGTCATCATCCCTGCAACACTGCACACGGAAAATGGTTCTCCTAGTAGTGTTACGTCTGCCAGAAGGGCTTCTGAACTGCAAGTCCTTATGGCCTGTTTGGGTTCACCGTCTTTCACAGGGACAGGGCTTCTCTTTGGACTAACCCATCCTTCATGTCCAAGGTGGTTATTGAGTCATCCCTAAATCAGGCTGTCAGTCTTATTACCTTCTTCACATTTTTCCAATCCTCCAGTGGAAGGATTCTCCACACCTTGGATGTTCGTAGACAACTCGGGTACTGTTTGTGCAAAACCAAGCCCATCCATAAGTCTGACTTATTGTTTGTTACCTATCACCCAAGGGCCCTGGGCCAACCTGTTTCCAAGCAAACTGTTTTCTCATAGATCTCTAAAGCCATTTCTTTCTGTTACTCAGAGTACGGAAAGGATCTGTCTTCCCCTGTAAGGGCGCACACTACTAGGGCTGTGTCAACTTCTGGGGCCTTCTTTAAAGGATTGAATATAGCCTCTGTCCTGGAGGCAACTACCTGGTCCTCTGCTCATGCCTTCACCAAGCACTACAAATTAGATGTCATTTCCAAATCCAGAGCAGGGTTTGCCAGAGCTGTTCTCCATGGCTTTGCGGAAAATGTTTCTGCTCTTCCTCCCAATTTCTCCTCTTCCTCCCAATTTCTTCTCTTCATGAGCTTTGGCATTCCCCCTCATGTTATGAATACTGCAGCATATGAATAGAAGGACATATAATAGTTATGTAAAATCTTACCATAACTGTAGATGTCCTTCTCTTCTATATGCTGCAGTATTGCTTCCCACCTGCCTTTCCCTTAATGCTTGCCTGGTTACATGTTTCTCTTTTTATCAGGCTGGCACTTTGCAGCGTTAATTTCTGAGTTAGGTACTTGCTGATATCCACCTTATACCAGACGTTTCTTTATGGCTGACATATGCTGAGCACTTGTAGTAGCACTTAGACTTTGGTATACTGGTTGGACATATGAGTCAACCGGAGACGGACTCCCTCATGTTATGAATACTGCAGCAATGGAAAAGAAAGGACATCTATGGTTATGTTAAGAGTTTACACAACTATTCTTTCTCCTAGCTATAACTTCAGTCAGACTTGTGTCTGAGCTCCAAGCTCTAATGACCTTTCCTCCCTTTTTGGCTTTCCATAAAGACAAGGGTATCCTTGTGTACCAACCCTTCTTTTATGCCAAAGGTAGTCAATGAAGTGTCCCTCAGCCAATCCATTCATTTGCTTACCTTCTTTTCTTCTCCACAAAATTCTAGTGAGAAGGTGTTGCACACTCTGGATGTGCATAGGCAACTTATATTTTACTTAGACAAGACCAAATCTATTAGGAAATCAGACCAGCATTTTGTGTCCTACCATCCCAGGGCTCTGGGATTGCCCATTTCCAAAACAGTGCGTTTCTACATGGATCTCTGTGGCTATTTTATTGTGTTATGTGAAGCATGGTAAGACCGTTGCTTCTGCTGTCAAGGCCCAGTCCACTAGTGCTGAAGCTTCATCAAGCTTCAAGGGATTCAATACTAACTATTCTTGAAGCGTTTACATTGATATCTGTGCATACATTCACTAAACATTACAAATTGGATGGTATTTCTAAGTCTAGGGCAGGTTTTGCCAGAGATGTACTACATGGCTTTCTGGAGAGAGCAGCTGCATTTTCATTCACCCTTTCTTCATGAGCTGTTGTACTGTCCCTCATGTAAAGAATACAGCAGCAGATGAATAGAAGGGCATAGAATAGTTGTGTAAAATCTTACCATAACAATGAATGCTCTTCTTTTCTCTTTTGCAGTATTCCAATCCCTTCTGCCTCCCCCCCCCCCCACTGGTGGTTTGGTTGTTTCCTTGGATGGTCATACCCTACTTTGCTTAGGCTGGCTTTCCTCCTGAGGCATTCAGTTCTGAGGTAGGTGCGTGTGCACGTCACTTTTATGGCCGATGTACAAGAGCAGCCTATGTGCAGTGTACCACGCATCCTACAGTAGTGAACAACTTTTATATACTGGCCGATGTCAGGTTGCCTACAGCAGAGAACTCCTTCATGTAAAGAATACTGCAACAGAGAAGTGAAGGACATCTATTGTTAAGGTAAGATTTGACACAACTATTCTTAAGATGTTCTTCATGTTTCACTGTTGCAGCCATTACATTTGGGGTAATCTGCTGGCAAGTTGTCCTCAATCGGCCTGAATTCCAAAGTCTTGGGTCCTGTGTCTGTTGCGGTCTCCTCTTCCATGACCTCAGGTCGTCAGGGGTATAAAACATGTAACCGATGCCATTTTCTTCAGTCTTTCTTGCCACGCGTTGCCCGAAGCAGAAGCATTTTGCAAGTACCGGTCGGCCGACTACTGAAATATTCGAGTTTGAGTTTCAGAACCAAAGTCTTCACTAAAGCTAAGTACCCCGTTGTGGAAACTTTTTTCTTGCTCTTTACCGATGTCAGAAAAAGTTAATAATTATATTACTTGTGGGAAGCAAATACCTCGTAAGGATTTCCATTTATAGTGTATTCCTTGCCTAGGCCCTGATCACAACGTGCCTGGCTGTCGGTTTTGCTCTAGATTTAACCAATGCACTATTAAGCGTTGGTATATTTTTGCATTGAAGTATTTTGAAACAGATTTAACTACCCAGAAATGTCGTTGAATAGCAATCAGACTACCGGAGTACATAAAAAATGCAAAGAAAAGGACAGAGAAAGGCAGTCGAGATCCAAAACCGACGAAGTTTCTCCTAAGCCTAAGCTTTTGCAGCCCCTGATACCCGCTATCTTCGAGTCGCAGGCCTCTACCGACACCCATGTGGAGTCCGGCATGCTACAAGATGTTCAAGGTATTGGACCGATGGATGTATCTCCCTCGGATGGTTCTAGAGCGCTGAGCAGGCACCAGCTTCTGAGGGTGTATTCAGACCTCAACATTTGTATATCAAACTGACGACAGCTGCAAAACCAAAGACAAAAGCAACTTCTAAAACTAAAAAACCGACGCATGAGCCACGTGCACAGGCCTCTATGCCTAAATAACAGATGATCAAAATGGCTGAAGACCTTATTACCTTGATCAGGGGTACCCATCCCCCGCCAGATAAGAGACCTAGGCAAGACACTGATTATGAATCTTCAGATCAGGTTTCTATTTCTTCTGATCAGGATTTATCTATACCTCCCTATGAGGATTCTGATGCTGAGGAGTCTATACCATCTGCATCTCCTCCCGAGGATTATTCATTTGGAGAAACCTTGCATACTTTGAGGGAGCATTTTCACTGGGAGAGTCAAGACTTCTCAGAATCAAAAAAGAGTCTCGGGGATTTCCTTCTCCCTCAGCACAGGCCTTTAGCCATTCCCCCTGATGTTCTTCATCTCACATTGCTGCAGTCCTTACACTTGGGTAGTCCGCTGTCCTCGGTCGGCCCGAATATCAAAGTATTAGGCTGACGTCGGTCAAGGCGCTTAAGACTGACATCAGGACGTCAGGGTACAAATGCGCATGACCGACGTCATATCCTCAGTCTTTTTTGCCGCATGGTCCGATGCAGAAGCAGCATTGCAAGTGCCGTTCGGCGTTCTGAAATTTTTCGAATTCGGAGTTTCAGACCGAGTCAAAGTTGGCTAAGTACCCCGTTGGGGAATATTTTAGTTTTTTCTTGCCTCGGTGTTTTACCGGATGTCAGAAAAAGTGAATAACTGTATTTCTTGTGGGAAACAGATACCGCATCGAGATTATCATACTTTGTGTATTCCTTGTTTGGGGCCTGAGCACGACGTTGTTGGGTGTCGCTTTTGTGCTAGGTTCAATAAGCGCACTATTAAGCGAAGGTTAGATTGTGCCAGGTTGGTCTTTGGGAAGCGGTGCAATTATAAGATGCCGTCGGATGCTCCGACGCCCGCTTCTTTGAAGAAGCGCAAAGACAAGGCAGCTAAGCCCAGGCAAGAAGAGTCGTCCGTACCGGACGCCGGTTCTTTAGAGGCGTCAGTGGAACCGGTGGTTCCGCCGGAGGCTTCTCTGGAGTCCCAGGGGGAGACTTTGTTATTGCAGGATGTGGCCTCTCAGGAGGCAGGTCAGGCTGAAGGGGCTTCTCAGGTTACTGTACTCCCCTCCCTTCCTAGGGTGGTTAGGCCCTCTCCTTCTGTTTCTAAGGCTTCTCCCAGAGGCAGGCCAGGTTTAGCTTCTGTTGGTGTCACTCCTACTTCTTCAGGATCTGTACCCAAGACGCACATGCTTAAAATGGCAGAAGATTTAATTACTTTGATTAGAGGTTCTTTGCCCCCTCCAGATAAGAGGCCTAGGGTGGAACCAGAGTTGGGGAGTTTTGAGCAGGCTTCAGATGTTTCAGAGTCTTCGGCTGAAGACTTGCAGGAGTACTCTCCTTATTCTGATTCTGATGCAGATGATTCCACTCCTTCTGCTTCTCCTCCAGAGGATTTTTCTTTTTCAGAGACTCTTCATTCCATGAGGGAACATTTTAAGTGGGAAGGTCAGGACTTCTCTGATTCCAGGAAAAGGCTTAGGGAATTTTTGCTTTTACCCCAGCATAGGCCTTTGGCTATACCTCCTGTTCTGGATGTTGTGGAAGATGTGTTTATGGAGGCTTCACTTAATCCTGATTCTTTGCCTCCTGCTCCTGTTAAACCGGATAGGTATTATAGGGTGCCTGAGGCTCATAAATATCTTTATAAGAGTCCTAGGGCGGACCCAGAAACTGTTAGTCAGGGACCAAAGGGTGTCAAGGCCTCTGTTGTAAAAAATCCGGTTCCTCCAGATAAAGAGGCCAGAGCTTTGGATAGATGGGGAAAGAAAGTCTATACTTCTTCCACCTTAGCTATGAGGGCTTTGAATTGCCAGTTTCACATGTTGAAATATCAAAACTATCTTCTTTCTCAACTGAAGTCTAAGGTAGATGCTCTGGCGGAAGGCATTGAGTGTAAGGAATTACAAGATTTGGTACATGTCTCTGAACAGGTGGGTAAGCATTCTTTACAATGTGGTTTTGATGCTATACAGGCCTCGTCTAGGGTGGCTGCCACTGGGTCAGTTCTTCGCAGGCACGCCTGGCTGAGGGATCAGAATTTCTCTGAACATGTTAAGACAAGGATTTTGGATGCTCCTTTACAGTCTGATGTGTTGTTTGGTTCACCTGTGGAGTCAGTCTTGAAGAAAATGGAAGACAAGGCTAAGTCTATGCAGACTGTTAAAGATTTTTGCAAGTCCAGCTTCGGAAGTTTAGTAGGAGTTGGGCTGGTAAGGGGTGGACGTAGCCTTCTTATGATTCACAGTCTAGGGGTAGATCTAGACGTGGTAGGGGCAGAGCTCAGAGCTCCTTCAGACCTAGAACAGGGAGTTCTCCTGCACAATCTTCAGGTGAGGGCAGGGGCCAGTCCTTTCGTAAACAGGCCCAATGACCTACCTTTTCAGCTGCCAGATCCTTCTTGCCTGGCAGCACCTTTGGGAGGAAGGTTGGCACTCTTCAAGGAAAATTGGAGTTTGATTACCCAAGACAGATGGGTATTGGATATCATACACCAAGGTTACAGGTTTTATTTCCATACCTTGCCTCCTTTCAAAGGCATGCCGGACGTTCCTCCTCAGCAAAGACTAGAGGCTCACAAACAAATTTCTCTGCTGCTCCAAATAGGGGCCATTCAACCGGTCCCTCTGCCAGAAGTGGGCCTAGGATTTTATTCTCGCCTGTTCCTAGTACCAAAGAAGGGGAACACGTGGAGACCAATTTTGGATTTATCTATCCTCAACACTTATCTGGACATTCCCAAGTTCAAAATGTTGACGTTACAACAGCTTTTACCTCTGCTGGGCAAAGATCACTGGATGGTGACTCTGGATCTCAAGGAGGCTTACCTTCATGTTCCTATCAGGCTAAGTTGCAGGAAGTATCTGCGTTTTCAGGCTGGGACTTCTCATTATCAGTTGTCTGCATTGCCCTTTGGCTTATCTACTGCGACCAGAGTGTTCACGAAGGTTCTGGCTCCAGTGATAGCTTTCTTCAGGCTAAGAGGAATACAGATCTATCCTTATTTGGACGATTGCCTGATTCTGGCCCAAGGAAAGGACGAACTTCTTCATCATTTGCAATATGTGATAGCAGTGCTAAGATGCCTGGGGTATTCTGTGAACGAAATAAAGTCCAGTCTAGTACCCTCTCAGGACATGTGCTTTCTGGGTGTAAGACTGAATACAGCATCCCAGATGGCCTTTTTGACCCCAGACAAACAAAAGAATCTTTCTCTTTACTTCCATCAATTGTCTCATCAGTCCAGGCTGACTGCAAGGACAGTCCTTCAAGCCTTGGGGTTCATGGCATCTTGTATTCTGGTGCTTCCCAATGCCAAACTGCATATGAGGAAGCTACAATGGTATCTCAAAAATGTATGGACACAGCACTGCCAAGATATGGACACTGTCATTCAGATAATACCTTGCATTCAAAAGGAATTTTTGTGGTGGGCTCAGGAATGTCACCTAAACAAGGGACTCTCTGTGACCCGGCCAGAGGCGAGTCAGATTCTAACGACAGATGCCTCAGACAAAGCTTGGGGAGCTCATCTAAATGGAAAGTGGGTACAAGACATGTGGCCTGCCAGACTTCAACATCTACATATCAACTTGAAGGAGATGTTAGCAGTCCAATTTGCATTAATAGCTTTCAAGGATTTACTACTTCCAGGGCAGGTGTTGATTCTAACAGACAACACAACTGTCATGTGGTACATCAACAAGCAACGGGGAACACATTCTTATCCTCTATGCAGACAAGCAATGATTTTGTGGGAGACTGCTCTCAGTTTACAGCTAAATCTTCAGGCAAGGTTTCTGCCGGAGCACAGAACTCCTTAGCAGATGTGTTGAGCAGGCAAATTATGGATCCCCACGAGTGGAAATTGGATCCTCATGTATTTCAGAAATTGACAGTGTTATGGGGAACTCCAGACATAGATCTGTTCGCTTCTCCACTAAACTACCAGCTGCCAAAGTTTTGCACAAAAGGTTTCATCCCACAGCTTGGAAAGTGGATGCTCTTTCATTCAATTGGAACAATCTTCATGTGTATGCCTTTCCACCTCTACCTCTCCTCCCAAAGGTACTCCTGAAGGTCAGACAGGACAAGCCAAAGATGATTTTAATAGCTCCAGATTGGCCTCGACAGCACTGGTACCCTTTACTGAGAAGTCTGGTGCAGGGAGCCTCCATGGCCTTTGCCTTCGATTCCACACCTGCTGTCTCAGGAGAACAGTCATTTACTCAATGTCAAACTTCACTCTCTTCACCTGACAGCCTGGCATATACTGTTTTAAACCCTGGAGGGTCTCAGCTTCCACAGCAAGTTTTGAATGTTATTTTGGAGGCCAGAAGGCCTAGTACAAGGAAAGTGTATGCAGATAAATGGAAGAGATTTTTATTTTGGAGTACAGCAAAGGAATTTGATGTTTCTAAGCCTAATTTAAGTGTGGCTCTTCAATATCTTACTGAGTTACTGGACAAAGGTTTGTCCTTCTCTTCTATTAAGGTTCATGCTGCAGCAATTTCTGCTCACTATGACTGTGACCCACCATTGTTTTCTCATCCTTTGTTTAAGCAATTCCTTAGAGGGGCAAAGAATATAAGACCCCACGGAGAGCTCCTACTCCTGCTTGGGATCTCAATTTTGTGTTGGAGAAACTTACTCTACAACCTTTTGAGCCTGCAGCTACTGCTGAGTTGAAATATTTATCATGGAAGACTGCTTTTTTGTTGGCCATTACCTCTGCGAGAAGGGTTTCTGAATTACAGGCCCTTATGGCAGTTGAGCCTTTCTTAATTTTCCATAAGGATAGGGTATCTTTGCACTAATCCTTCTTTTATGCCTAAAGTGGTTTCTAGTGTGGCTTTAAACCAAACTATTCATTTGCCTACTTTTTATGCAAACCCCCAAAATAAAGGAAAAGATTTTGCACACTTTGGATATACACAGGCAGTTGCGATATTATTTGAGCAGAACTAAAGGGTTCAGGCAGTCTCAGCAGTTAATTGTTTCTTTTGCTTTGGGTTCTCAGGGCAAGCCTGTGTCAAAACAAACTATTTCTAAGTGGATTGGGTTTTGTATTGCTTTCTGTTATTCCCATCATGGTAAGGAGATTCCAGCTGGGATTAGGCCTCATTCCACTAGGGCTACTGCCACTTCTACAGCTTTTTAAAGAGGGGTGGCAACTAAAGATATTTTGGAGGCAGCTACTTGGAGTTCAGTGCATACTTTCTCTAAGCATTATCACCTTCCACTTTACTCTAAATCGAGGGCTGGTTTTGCCACTGCAATTTTACAGGGCATTTTGGCAGCTCCTACTGCTTTATAGTTTTGCCATCCTCCCTTATCTCTGCTTTGGGATTCTACCCAAGTGTAAGGACTGCAGCAATGTGAGATGAAGAACATAGTACAGTTTTGTACCTACCATAAATGTAGATGTTCGAAGATCCACATTGCTGCAGTCCAATTTACCCTCCCTCCTTCCCCTCTGTAGTTAGAGGCGGTGGTGTGGTTTGGGTTGTACATATTGTGAATATTGTATATATTGTATATATTGTACATATGGTTAGTACAAGGGTGGTTGGTTGTTTTTTGCTGTCTTTTGGTTTTGACCTTTATGTTTAGGGTCTTCTGACATCTGGGGCAAGAAAAGACTGAGGATATGACGTTGGTCATGCGCATTTGTACCCTGACGTCCTGATGTCAGTCTTAAGCGCCTTGACCGACGTCAGCCTAATACTTTGATATTCGGGCCGACCGAGGACAGCGGACTACCCAAGTGTAAGGACTGCAGCAATGTGGATCTTCGAACATCTACATTTATGGTAGGTACAAAACTGTACTTTTTTGACATTGTGTATGATGTGTTTTTGGAGTCAAGCTTGACCCCTGACTTTCTACCTCCGGCTCCCAGTAACCCTGACAAATATTACAGGGTCCCTGACTCGTATACATTTTTATTTTATTTAGAAACCCTGCTTCTGATCCTGAAACTATTTCACAGGGTCCAAAGGGAGTTAAGCAAAAAATCCTACCCCCTCTGACAGGGATTCAAGAGCACTGGACAGATGGGGAAAAAAGGTTTATACATCTGCAACCTTGGCAATCTGGGCCTTAAATTGTCAATTTCATATGCTTAAGTAACAACAACATGTTATGGGATTGCTGAGACAGAAAATGATGATTTCAGAATGTGCAGAAAATAAAGAATTGCAGAAATTATTGCATGCAGCTGAATAAGTTGTAAAGCATACTTTGCAATGTGATTTTGATTCTTTAGAGGCTTCCTGCGGGGCCCCAGTTACTGGATCTGTGATTAGGAGGCATGCCTGGTTAAAGGAACAAAATTTACCTGATCATGTTAAAGCTAAATTGCTAGATGCACCTTTACAGTATTATTCTCTGTTTGGTATTAAGGCAGAAGAGGTTTTAAAGAAAATGGAAGACAAAGCTAAGTCTATGCAAACTGTAAAAGACTTCTTACAAGTGCAGTCACCAAGATTCAGTAGACACTGGCCTACAAAAATTGTTCCTTTCCTGTGTCAGACAGAGCTCAAAGGGGCAAATCCAGACGCCCTAAGGGTTCCAGATACCATGCGCAGGATTCATACAGGTCAAAGCAATGGGGCGCTTCTACCTCCAAATCTGGTGGAGATAAAGTGCAAACCTACAGAAAACAATCCCAATGACTTCCCTCTGCCTACACCAAGCACTTATCTTTTGGCAGCACCAATAGGGGGAAAATTAGCACTTTTTGCTCAAAATTGGCAGTTAATAACCCAGGACAAGTGGGTACTAAACATCGTATCACAAGGATACAGATTCCATTTCCACACTCTGCCAATGGCAAATGGTTGGCCAGATCTGCCAAAAAATCAATGGGCAGAGGCACAGAAACAGGTTACGTCCCTCATGGATATGGGGGCCATTCAGCCAGTACCAGAACAGGAAAAAGGACAAGGTTTTTACTCGACTGTTCTTGGTACCCAGAAAGGACAAGGCCTGGCGGCCAATACTGGATTTATCGATTTTAAACACATACCTGGACATTCCAAAATTCAAAATGCTGACTTTGCAGCAGCTTCTGCCCATGCTGGGAAAGAATGCTTGGCTGGTGACTTTAGACTTAAGAGGCATACCTGCATGTCCCAATAAGACAATCGTGCATAAGATACCTCAGATTCAAGGTAGGCTTAATGCATTACCAATTCTCTGCACTGCCCTTTGGCTTATCTACTGCGCCAGGGTCTTTACAAAGTGCCTGGCACGAGTAATTGCATTTTGCAGACAAAGAAGTATACAAATATATTCTTATTTGGATGACTGTCTCATTCAAGCAGAGAGCAAGGACACTGTTCTTCGACACCTGGCGTTTGTGAAAAGGCTTCTAACATGCCTAGGGTACACAATAAACAAAAAGAAATCACAACTGGTACCCTCTCAAAAGATAACATTCCTGGGTGCAAGCTTGAATACAACTCCCCAGATGGCTTACCTCACGCCAGACAAACAAAGGCAACTGACTACTTACTTCAAACTGATGGCAACAAAAACCCAGTCATCTGCAAGACAAATTCTGCAGGTTCTGGGCTTTATGGCATCCTGCATCCTACTGATTCCATATGCAAGACTGCATATGAGGAAACTTCAATGGTACCTAAAATGTTTATAGAGTCAACATTCTCACAGTCTGGAAACAATGATTCCTCTCATTCCCTGCCTGCAACAGGAGTTTCTATGGTGGGCAAAGGCATGTCACCAAAACATGGGACGGCCCTTCACTCCACCCCCTGCTAGCCAAACCTTAACAGACTCATCAGATTATGCCTGGGGGGCCCACATGGCTGGAAGATGCATTCAGGGCATATGGACCACCAAAACAGGTGCATCTATATATCAACCAGAAAGAAATGCTAGCTGTTGAAAATGCCCTAACCGCCTTCAAGGACTTCATCCAGGACAACTACGGACAACACCACAGTCATGTGTTATATAAACAAGCAAGGGGGCACACACTCATACCCCCTTTGCAGATTAGCCATGGCACTGTGGGACACAGCTTTGACCTACCAAATACATCTTCAAGCTCAATTCCTGCCAGGAAAACAAAACACTCTGGCAAACAATTTAAGCAGAAACCTTATGGATCCTCACGAGTGGAAACTAAATCCACAAGTCTTCAGCATAACAGAGAAATGGGGGAGCCCAGACGTAGATCTATTTGCCTCTCCTCAAAATTATCAATTGAAAAGATTCTGTACAATGACTTATTACAGACAAGCATGGAAAGTGAACGCCCTATCCTTCAGTTGGAAAAACCTATCAGTTTATGCCTTTCCTCCTCTGCCTCTTCTCCCCAAGGTCCTCCTAAAAGTCAGACAAGAGAAACAAAGATGATACTAATTGCCCCGGACTGGCCCCGCCAATACTGGTACCCAATCCTAAGGAACTTCTCAGTACCCAACTTGGATCTTGCCTCAAAGACCTCAACTACTGTCCCTGCAAAACAGTCAGATCCTGCACAATCAACTACAGACTCTGAACCTGGCAGCATGGCTGATCATGTAGTCATACAAACAACACCTCTCAGTAAAGCTGTGATGGATGTCATTTTGGAAGCCAGAAGGCCTAGTACTAGAAAATCTTATGCTGACAAATGGAAGAGATTATGTGCTTGGAATCAAGCACAAGGAACTGATACAGCAGAACCAAATATTCCTCAGATATTACAATACTTAACTGAAATGCTTGACAAAGGCCTATCTTTCTCATCAGTTAAAATCCATGCCTCTGCCATTTCGGCTCATTACAATACAGAGCCACCAATCTTTTCTCATCCTTTACTAAAGCAGTATCGTAGAGGAACCAAAAATGTAAGGTCTCCTAGAAGATCACCATTACCTGCATGGGACCTCAATTATGTGTTGGAAAAACTCACCCTGCCTCCATTTGAACCAGCTGCTACCGCTGATATAAAATTCTTATCATGGAAAACCGCTCTGCTACTAGCAATTACTTCAGCAAGAAGTGTTTCAGAGCTACAGGCCCTCATGGCTGTAGAGCCTTTTATCATATTTTACCAGACAGGGTGTCTCTGAGGACAAATCCTACTTTTATGCCTAAGGTGGTTTCCAGTGTGGCTCTTAACCAAACAATTCATCTGCCAACCTTTTATCCAAATCCGCAGAACAACGGGGAGAGAATTCTGCATTCCTTGGACGTACACAGCCAGCTAAGATTCTACTTGAGCAGGACCAAAACTCTAAGGAAAAACTGATCAATTACTAGTGACATATGCTGCAGGATCAGAAGGCAAGGCTATTTCAAAGCAGACAGTTTCAAAGTGGATAAGCCACTGCATCCGTTTCTGCTACTTACACCATGGCAAACCTGTGCCCAAGGGCATTAGGTCTCATTCCACCAGAGCTGCAGCTACTTCAGCAGCCTTTCTCAGGGGAGTACCAACCAAAGACATTCTAGAGGCTGCTACTTGAGTTCTGTTCACATCTTTACAAAGCATTATCATTTGCCTCTCTACTCTAAATCCAGAGCAGGCTTTGCCACTGCAGTTCTGCAGGGCCTAATAGCCGCTCCTAATGCTGTTTAGCAGCAGCCTCCCAACCATAGCTTTGGGATTCTACAACAGTGAAACACAAAGAACATAGTACAGTTGTGTACACTTGCCATAAATGTAGATGTTCGAGTGTGTTCACTGTTGCAGTCCAGGTTACCCTCCCGCCACCCCCCTGTCATTCTGGAGTTTATCTTTCCTTCTCTATCTTCTACAGCCTATGTGATGTATTTGCTTGTAGATGAAGGTAAAGTTTATATTGATGCATGTATATATATATATATATATATATATATATATATATATATATATATATATATATATATATTTTGCTACCTTTTTGGGGGCACCTGACATTGGGGGCAAGAAAAACTAAAGAGAATGGTGTCAGCTGCATGTTTTATACCCCTGACGACCTGACGTCATGGAAGAGGAGACAGCAACCGACGCCGGACCCAAGACTTTGGAATTCAGGCCGACTGAGGGCAACCTGCCAGCGGATTGCCCCAAATGTAATGACTGCATCAGTGAATACACACAAACATCTACATTTATGGTAAGTGTACACAACTGTACTTTTCTGAAGATTCCTAGTGCGATGAGCAAGGAACAAAGTTTTCTTCTCTAGCAACTGATTCTGATACCGAGGAGAGAATTTCTTCTGATTTTTTCCTGAAGCCATATCCAAGAAGCATTTTTTTTAGTGGGAACAAAATTCAGGTTTACTACAACTGGAATTTCCTCAGTCTGCTGCTGTTCCTCCTGTTTTTTAAGCTTTGGGGTATTTCTTTTGCAGCCTCTAAAAAGGCAGATATTTTGTATCAAGTTCCTCAGTCTTGCAAATAACTTATTTTCTAATCCTAGGTCTGACCTTGCAGTGACTTCCTTGTCAAATCCTTCTGCAGGTAAAGATTTGTTAAATGCTTATCTCTCCCTCTGTGACCAGCATGGGAAAGCTTTTTGTTAGATTTGGGAAAGAGAGTATTCCTCTGCCACTCTTATTTTTTGGAATGCTGCGACTGAAATCACTACTGTACTATTCCTGTCACATGGGTTATTACCACTGTTGTCTGGCCTAGTAACTAAAGCTTTACCTTCCCAGAATCGTAGTCCAACATGTGACCTCGTCCCGCAAGTGTAAGACTATATCGGTGGCAGTTCAAGCATAATTCCCCAGACTGTCTCACTGCCAGCGCAAATGCAAGTGGTATATCTGTTGGACTGATCGTTTGGTCATTGCTACCGTTGCTTCGAATACTCCGAGATTAGTGCTGTGTTGGGGTACCTTCCTTTATATTTCTTAACTGTTTTGCTTATTAGATGCCAGCTAGGATGGGTAAGTTTGAGTGCAGTAAGCAAATCCTGTACAAAGACTTGCACACCCAGTGCCTTTCTTGTTTATAAGCAGAACAAGACTTCAGAGCTTATTCTGTCTGCCAGTGTTTTGTTCTTAAGATGTTGAGGTCCCATTTGTCTTCTCTTAACACTTTCCCTGAGACCCAGCTTCTCAAATACTTGGCTTACTCCAAGATGGCGTATTCTCCTTCCCTGGACATACCTCCACCACTTAAGGAAAAAGCTTAAAGGGCTTAGGTAAGAAACTTAGTTGGCCTTTTCTGTTTTGGATGTCTCTTCTGATGTTTCAGAATCTGTGTTATGTCCAATTTTTACTCAGATGCCCTGTGCCGAGACCCAGCTGGTGACTGTTATGGCGTCAAAGGCCTTGACAGCTGAAAATTCTGCAGACAGAGGTGGACCCAAAGTCATCATATTGGGAGACCTAAGGGCATTCTTCATATCCTGGTTAGGGAAAAGATCCCAGGCAAACTAATTGAGGTACACCCACCCCATCTAGTGCAGGAGGAAGTCGTACCAAAAAAAGAAGCGTCCGTAAACAAAACATGTTGCTTCCCCTCAACCCTTCTCTTCTAGGGAGAAGGAATGGATGGATTTATCTCAAAGTTTGTGTATGGCCATTTGGCTGTGAAGCCGCCTCCATTCTTCTCTCAAGCCGTCCCCCCGCCTCTCAAAAGATGACTATGGACTCATCTTCTGTAAATGAGGAGGCTTCTGAAACTGATAATTTTCTGGCATACTCCTTTCAACTATACTGTTCTGGCCAAGTCCCTTCAGATGATGAAGACTCCATTTCACCTGATTCTCCAGTACAAGGAAGTTTCTTTTCAAGAGACCTTCATAAATATGTTGAAGCATTTTGAGTGGGAATCTAGGCATATTTCAGAGATGCAGAAAAGTTACTGCAGTCTTTTTGAAATGGGCACTCCAACCGCTTCCCCTGTACTTCTCTTCTTGAGGCGTCTCTGGATGCTTTTCAGTCCACTTCTTTTGCCTCCAGCTCTCAAGAGACCAGCCAGATTTTATAAAGTTCCTGATGAGCTTAAGGTTCTGTTTAAAACTCATGTAGCATACCCTTCTTCAGTATTTCTCTTGCCTGATAAGCCTTCCAAACTCTTTGTGAATGCCTCCCTTCAGACAAGGCTAGCAGGATTATGGGTATGTGGGGTAAAAAGGCTTCTACCTCCTCTAAGTTGGCATTCAGATTTACTAATTACTAAACCCAGATAACCGTATACTTTGTATCATTCTGAATCCTTTAAGATAAGGTAATGGACTGATTCTAAACAAGTATTATCCTTAATTTGGCTACACAAGTGGTGCCAGACAGCATTAAATACAGTTATCATGCTGTAGAGACCCTCTCTGGAGCAGTTGCTACAGGCTCTGTGATCTGCAGGTATGTCTGGTTACATAGCCAACCTGTTCTTGAGGACTTGAAAGTAGACTCCCCTCTAGACAAGAATCTCTTGCTTGGCCTCCCAAGCAGCTAGTCTTTTCAAAACCCTTCAAGAGCAGGGTAAAACCATGAAGAACTGCAGGCAGCTTATGTTAACCCCTTTACCTAGGAATCAGATAAATTACCCAACCAAACCTACTTCTGTAATCAGAAAGGACCCTAGTCCTAGCCAGAAACACTGGAAGGCTCCCAGAAAGAGTTTCCCAGAAAAAAAAGCAGAGGGATATGTCTTCTGGGAGGTCTCCTTTTGGGAAAAATTCTCTATCTTCACCCCTTTTTACCCCTTACCGCCAGCCCTACCCCGCTCCTCTAACAAAAGGTTGACCCAATCTTTCTCCACCCGGGAAAAGATTACCACAGACAAATGGGTGAGATCTATCACAAAAATTGGTTCTGCTATGTCTTTGATGCCGATTACTCCTATAATGGCATACCCCCACCTCTACACAATGAACTTCATCTACTCACATCCATTTTACAGAAACTCTGGGCACAAGGTTTTACTCCAGACTTTTCTAGTGTCAAGTAAAGAAGTGCACTTAGTCCCTCCTTACTAAACACTTAAGTGCCAACTTTCAAAATGCTCTCCCTGCACACTCTAGTACCTTTCATTCTGTCCCAAGCTTTTCTAATATCTCTAGAGGTAAGGATTCTCACATTTGTATAGTAATTTGGACCCCTTGCAGGAGATTCCTCGGATATTGTACAGGCTTATCTCACTATTGGTTTACTGCTTTGCTTTTTGTGCTTTCTATAGTCCAAAGAGTTTTCACAGTGCCTGACACCAGTAATCTTCTTCTGCTGAACCCAGGGAATTCAGAGATGTTCATTGTGCATACATCTGCAGTAATCACATATGGGTTCTCTGCCGTCAGGCGGTCCCTCGGTCGGCCGAATTCCAAAGTCTTGGTCCGGCGTCGGTTGTTGTCGCCTTCTTCCCTGACGTCAGTGCGACAGGGGTATATAAATCACAGCCGACGCCATATTCTCCAGTCTTTTTTGCCGCGCGGTGCCCGAAGCAGAAGCAGTTCGCAAGTGCCAGTCGGCCAGCTCCTGAATTTACAACAAAATCGGAAACCGAAGTCTTCTTTAAAGCTAAGTACCCCGTTGGGGAAACTTTTCTTGCCTCAGACCGATGTCAGACAAAGTTAACAATTGTATTTCTTGTGGGAAGCAAATACCGCATAAGGATTTCCATTCCCTCTGCATACCTTGTTTAGGCCCAGACCACGACGTCTCGGGCTGTCGCTTTTGCGCTACCTTCAATAAACGCACTATTAAGCGTCGGGCGGAGTTCGCCCAACATTATTTTGGTAAAGCCCTTGATGATGTTTACTCGGAGGCTTGTCTTAACCCGGATTCTCTGCCTCCTGCACCAGTCAAACCTGATAGGTACTACAGAGTCCCTAACTCTCACCAATTTCTTTTCAAAAGCCATAATGCTGACCCTGAAACCATTTCTCAAGGCCCCAAGGGAATGAAGGCCTCTACTGCCAAGAATCCACTACCTTCCGAGAGAGAATCTAGATCCTTAGAAAGGTGGGGGGGAAAAGGTATACACCTCGGCCACCCTAGCCATGAGGGCCTTAAATTGTCAGTTCCATATGCTTAAATACCAACAGTTTCTGTTATCACAATTAAGAAACAAAATGTCTCAACCTGAACAACCAGATTTGAAGGAATTGCAGGATATGATGCATAGTGCAGAACAAGTGGGTAAACACACCTTACAATGTGGTTATGATGCCTTAGAGGCCTCGAGTAGAGCTGCTGCTACAGGAGCAGTCATTCGTAGACATGCCTGGCTTAGGGAACAAAACTTGCCTGATCATGTTAAAGCTAAACTACTAGATGCTCCTTTACAAAAGGATGTGCTATTTGGTACTAATGCTGAGGAGATACTACGGAAAATGGAAGAAAAAGCTAAATCTATGCAAACTGTCAAGGCTTTTCTACAGGTGCAGCCACCTCGTTTTAGCAGAAATTGGCCTTCAAAAAATTGGTCCTTTCCAGCCACAGACAAGCCCCAGAGAGGTAGATACAGGCGCTCAAGGGGCAGAGGGCAATCTCAAGGATCATATAGAGGCAGACAATGGCAAACTCAAGCACCAAGAGGTGGCGAAGATAGTGCACAACAATACAGAAAGCAAACCCAATGACTTCCTCCTTTTCATGCCAAGCAAATCTCAGCTGGCAGCTCCCTTGGGAGGAAAGCTGGCACTATTTTCAGGAAATTGGCACATTATCACAACAGACAAATGGATCCTGGACATAATAAACAGAGGCTACAGATTTCATTTTCACACTCTTCCAAAGATGCGAGGCATGCCAAACCTGCCACACAATCAAAGGGCAGAGGCACAAATACAAATTACAAAACTCATGGACATGAAAGCCATTCAAGAGGTTCCTACTCACGAACAAGGTCAAGGTTTTTATTCCAGACTTTTCCTGGTACCAAGAAAAGGAACCGACTGGAGACCCATTTTGGACTTATCCATCCTAAATACATTTCTACTCGTACCAAAATTCAAGATGCTCACATTACAGCAACTTCTTCCCATGCTGGGCAAGGAGTTTTGGCTGGTAACATTGGACCTCAAGGAGGCATACCTGCATGTCCCAATCAGACAAAGCTGCAGAAGATACCTCAGATTTCTTGCAGGTTCAATCCACTATCAATTCTCTGCATTGCCCTTTGGCTTATCTACTGCACCCAGAGTATTCACGAAATGCCTGGCATCAGTAATTGCCTACTGCAGACTTCAAGGGATACAAATTTACCCTTATTTGGACGACTGCCTGATCCAAGCGGACAGCAAGCACATTCTTCTGGAACATCTGGCTTATGCAACACGGTTACTGAATTCTCTGGGATACACAATCAACAAAGAGAAATCCAGGCTAACACCATCTCAGAAAATAACTTTCCTGGGTGCCAACTTGGACACAAACACCCAGATGGCCTATCTTACGCCAGAAAAACAAGGGCAACTAACACAATACTTCAAAACACTAGCAAATTGTACCAGGCTTACTGCAAGGAAAATCCTGCAGGCTCTGGGCTTCATGGCATCTTGCATTCTTTTAATCCCATGTGCAAAGCTGCATATGAGAAAACTTCAGTGGTACCTAAAAAACCTATGGTCTCAACACAGCCAAAATTTGGAAACAATAATACCAATAATTCCATGTTTGCAAAAGGAATTTCTATGGTGGGCCCAAGCATGTCAAACAAATACAGGCCTCCCATTCTGCAAGCCTCAAGCAAATCAAGTCATCACAACAGACGCCTCAGATTACGCCTGGGGGGCGCACATGACAGGCAGGTGCATTCAGGGCAAATGGTCCCAAAAGGAAAAGCACCTACACATCAATCAAAAAGAAATGCTAGCAGTAATAAATGCAGTTATAGCATTCAAGGACCTCCTGCACCCAGGACAATTATTGATAAGAACAGACAACACCACAGTAATGTGGTACATAAACAAACAAGGAGGAACACATTCATATCCCCTGTGCAGACTAGCCATGACACTTTGGAACTTGGCTCTGGAATGGCAAATCGAACTTCAAGCACAGTACTTGCCAGGTTTGGAAAACACTCTGGCAGACAATCTAAGCAGAAATATGACAGATCCACACGAATGGAAACTACATCCACAGGTGTTTACAAAGATAATCCAAGCATGGGGAAGGCCAAGACATAGATCTCTTCACCTCCCACAGGAACCATCAACTGGAAAAGTTCTGTTCAAGGACTTTTCATCCAAAGGCCTGGAGGGTGGACGCCCTTTCATTCAGTTGGACAGCATGGACAGTGTACGCTTTCCCACCTCTGCCTCTTCTACCCAAGGTGCTCCTGAAAGCAAGAGCAGACAGACCGAAGATGATACTGATTGCTCCAGACTGGCCAAGACAGCACTGGTACCCACTCCTAAGGAGCCTAACACATACTCCTCCCTGGCCTCTACCTCTAATGCCTCTTTTGCTGACTCAGCACAGCTACAAAACTCTTCACAGCCAGCTGAAAACACTCAATCTTACTGCATGGAAAATTCCTTAACACCTCAGCAGACCCTACTCCGCAAAGAGGTGCAGGATGTCATTCTGGAGGCCAGAAGGCCATCTACTCGGAAGACTTACTCAGCAAAATGGAAACGGTTTTGCTCTTGGAATGAGAAAAAAGGCCAGGATCCTAGAAAACTGAATTTGCCTCAGGTATTACAGTATCTAGCTGAGCTGCTGAACAATGGGCTTTCATTTTCCTCCATAAAAATCCATGCCTCAGCCATTTTTGCAGAATTCAACATGGATCCACCGCTATTCTCACACCCACTTTTAAGGCAATTCCTCAGAGGGGCTAAGAATATAAGACCACCAAGGAAACAACCAGTGCCAGCCTGAGATCTTAATTACATTCTAGAAAAATTAACATTGCCTCCCTTTGAACCAGCTGCCTCAACAGATTTACAATACTTGTCCTGGAAAACAGCTTTCCTTCTGGCCATTACCTCAGCTCGTAGGGTTCCGGAACTTCAAGCCTTCATGGCTGTGCAGCCTTTTCTTATCTTCTATCAGGACAGGGTTTCCCTTCGAACCAACCCGTCATTTATGCCTAAAGTGGTATCCAGGGTAGCTTTAAATCAAGCCATACACTTACCTACCTTTTACCCCAGTCCTCAAAACAAAGGGGAAAGGCTACTACATTCCTTAGACATCCATAGACAGCTACGTTACTATTTGGACAGAACAAAGCCTTTCAGGAAATCACAACAACTCTTTGTGTCTTATGCTGTAGGAGCTCAAGTGAAGCCTATTACCAAACAGACAATCTCTAAATGGATAGGCCACTGCATACGATTTTATTACTCCTATCATGGGAAATCTGTCCCTGTAGGCATCAGACCACACTCCACCAGGGCCACAGCTACCTCTACAGCCTTCCTCAAAGGAGTTCCTACCAAAGATATCTTGGAGGCAGCCACTTGGAGTTCTGTACATACCTTCACAAAACACTACCACCTGCCTTTATATTCCAAAACTAGAGCAGGCTTTGCTACTGCTGTGTTGCAGGGCATTCTGGCTCATCCCAGTTCTACCTAGTGCCTACCACCCTGTGCGTAGCTTTGGGATTCTACCCATATGTGATTACTGCAGCTGTATGCACGATGAACATAGTACAGTTTTGTACCTACCATAAATGTAGATGTTCGAGTGCTAATACAGCTGCAGTACAGGTTTCCCTCCCTCCTTCCCCTCTAGGTACAGGACTAGTGGCTAACACCTCCTCATACAACCTATTTTGGGTTATCTTCCTATGGTGTATTTGCTTGCAACTACTCTTTTTTGGATAACACTGCATTGCTTGTATATATATATAACATATATTTATATATATATATATAATTTATCTATTGCCTTCCTTTTGGGGGCACCTGACATCTGGGGCAAGAAAGACTGAAGAATATGGCGTCGGCTGTGATCATATACCCCTGTCGCACTGACGTCAGGGAAGAAGGCGACAACAACCGACGCCGGACCAAGACTTTGGAATTCGGCCGACTGAGGGACCGCCTGACGGCAGAGAACCCATATGTGATTACTGCAGCTGTATTAGCACTCGAACATCTTCTTTTATGGTAGGTACAAAACTGTACTTTTTCTGCTTAGATGATTTTTTTTAATTCAGACTAGTTCACCACAAATTCTCCAACAGCATTTTCAGTTTCCCCCCTCCTTTCTCATTTGGGGTTCACGATCAACAAAATAAAATCCTTGTAGCCATCTCAAGATCTAGTTTTATCTAGGTTGGAGGCTAGACACAAAAAGCAATCCAGGCCTTCTCATCAAGAGAAGGTGCAGACCCTTACAAACTTCTTCCAGAACCTTGCTTCCCTCAGACATTGCTCAGCAAAGGAGATGCTAAGGGCACTGGGGTTCATAGATGCTACTATCCCAGTCTCCTCCTAGCCAGACTACATGTTTGGAAAATCCAGTGGTGCCTGACAACAGTTTAGTCTCAGCACTTACACTCGCTTGACATAGTAATTCTTTTTCACACAGTCTCATATGAGAATTCTTATAGTGGAAGGAACAGGTAAATCTCAACCCAGGGCTTCCCTTCACTCCTCCAGACCCAGTTCAGGAGATACACACAGATGCCTCAGATGAGGCATGGGGGCTTGGACAGAGGCACCCAAGGAGTGCAGAGCAAATGGCAGCCAGTGCTACTAAAAGAACACATCAACATGAAAGAAATGAAGGCCCTCATCTAAGCTGTTATGGTCTTTTCACACCTCTGGAAACCAGGTACCCATATGAGTGTTCACTTACAATACAATAGTAATGTGGTACATAAGCAAGGAGAGACCAAATCTTCCCAATTGTGCAAATTTACACAGAAAGCCTGGGACCTTGCCAACGAGAAAAACATGTCACTCACAGCTACATCATCATATTACAGGACAGAATGCTGGCAGACTCTCTACGCAGGTCCTTAGAGGACTCTCATGAGTGGAACCTGCACAGACAGTTTTTTCAGGGCATCCTTCACTGTTGGAGGACCTCTGAGATAGACCTGGTTGCTTCACAGACCAACTAACAGCTTATGCTATTTATTTTTTGCACCAGGTACCCTTGCCTCCTGCTTGAAGGACAGATGCTTTCTCTCTTCACTGGACAAGGGAAGTTCCTCTACACCTTCCCTCTACTACCACTTATTCCAAGAGTTCTTCTAAAGACCCAAAAAGAAAAAAAAAAAACTCTTGTTAGTGATTCCTTTTGGCCAAGACAGCATTGGTTCCCTCCTCTTTTTCCTTCTAACCAGGGGCAAGTACTGTAAATCATCACACCAAGAGGATCTCATCACTCAACAGAAAGGGGTGCTACTACACTGCAATCTGTCATCCCTAAACCTAACTCTGTGATAGAGTTCTTATTCCTTACAGGCTCCATTTGTTTTTTTCTGAAGATGATAATAAGGTTTCCCAAGAAGCCATAAGACCCATCACTCAAAAATCTTACAAAGCCAAATAGAAGAAATTCCCCTATTGATGCCAAAGAAGTGGACAGTACCCCAACCAGTTTAGAGGTACCTTCATGCTGAAATATCTGTGTGAACTCTTAACGGGTCTGGCCTATTCCTTAATCAAAGCCCCACCTGTCTGCCATCTCCAGTTGCTTGCCTTTCACTTCCCTACTTACATACAGATCTGAGGTCAAGCTATTCTTTAAAGGGGTCTTGCATCTTAGATCACCTAGAAAGCCCATTAACTCTACTTGGGAACACAGCTTTATGATGGAGAACCTTAGCTTACATTCTTTTGGACCAACAACATCAGCAAACCTCAAATTTTTTACTTGGAAAACTATCCTCTTTCTGGTCTACAGTTCATCTCGGAGAGCTTCAGTACTCATGGCCATTCCTCCCTTTATTTTTCACAGAGACAGGGTACCCCTTAGGACTTGTCCTTAATTTATTCCTGAAGTAGTGAGTGAGCTGTCCCTAAATCAGGCTGTAAACTTACCTGCACTTCCATTTATCTAACCCCCCCCCCCCAGAGTCAGGGAGAAGGATACTGCATTCTCTGAACATCTACATGCAGTTAAAATTCTATTTAGACAAAACAAAATCCGTTTGAAAATCTGATGAACTTTTCTTTCATAGACTGTAAATTGTGCCAACTGGTATCCAAACAAACCATTCCAAGCTGGATCTCTAAGGCCATCCCATTTTGTTGCATTCTGCATGGCAAGTCCTTGCTGCCATGCCCTGGAGCTCATTCTCCCAGAGCAATAGATGCATTTGGAGCTGTCTGTAAATTAGTCGATGCCAGGTCCATTCTGGAGGTTGCCACCTGGTTTATCTGTACATACTTTCACTAAACACTGAAGGATAGATGTCTTTTCAAGGTCCAGAGCTGCCTTTGCTAGGTCAGTCCCATCTGGCCTTTTACCTCCACTGCCTTTTAACCAACCTTTCTTACTTTTCCTTTAGCTATGGGAATCACTCATGTTGGGAATATGGCAACAGTGATTTCAGTCAGGGCATAGTACAGCTGTATATGAAATTACTGTAACAGTTGATGTCCTACTGATCAGTGTTGCAGTATTCCTTCCCATCCTCCTTTCCCTCTATACTTTTACCATCTCCTTTTCCATCTTTTTCCCCTCTGTTCCTATCCCATTGTAAATCCTCATGATCCAAAAGGGCTTTCTTACCACTTCATACTATGCCTCACCTAGCTGACCAGTTTTCTGTCTCAGGGGTCTTCAGGCCATTGGCTTTGAGATAGCTTGAGGAATACGTTCGTATGTTCGCCTGTATACCCGCATGCTTGTGAGCTGAGGTCACATGGACAAATGATCCTGTGAAGGTAAAGCTGTGGTACCCCCTGCCAGGTGACAGTAGTGATGACCCTTGTGCTGGAAATACTACAACAGTGATCACTAGGATATCTACTGTTATAGTAACTTTTTATACAGCTTTACTTTCTGAATTGTCAGGCTCACATGTTAAACTTTTTACCTTCCTTTTTGAAAGTATGAAAAACATTACTGCCACATTTCTTTCTTCTGAGGATAAATCTTTTCTAAATGTTCTTGTTGCTTCCTGTTCTCAAGTAATCAAACACTCTTTGTGTTATGACTCCCCTAATTTCTCTCTAGAGAAGCAACAACTGCACATCAAAGAGAAGGTTTGAAAGGTTACTTTTTCAAAATTTGTGTGAATATGTTAAAGCTGAAATGTTGAGTTTATCCCCTTGACAGGCTTTTATAGGGATATTGTATTTGGACCATCTGTTGAGGAGGTCCTGCAAAAAATGTGATGAGAGAGAGAAACTGATTCAAGGAGTGACTCAGATTTTCAGCCTTTTTTCTCCAAGTTTAAGGTTTCATCCCTTACTTGTGATCCTTTTATTATAAAAGTAGAATAAGTAGACTTGGCAAATTTCTGTCAAGCATATGTTCAAAAGAACACAGCAAGGAAGCTTCAAACAGAAGGGGGAGCCTCACAGAAATGAGGACAGTCTAGTAAATGTTCTTCCATTTCACTGTTGCAGTACTCTTAACATTAGGGAACCCCTGCCTAGTGCAGCTTGTCATCCGTCCAGTGTACCAAAGCCTAAGGTTGCTTTAAGGTGCACAGTATGTCACATGTACTTTCCTTGCGTAGTGTAGGGCATAAAGGTGATGTTCAGACATACCATCCTCGGAACTTCTTTGCAGCCAATCCAAGCTCCATCTCTTGATCGTTGGTCTGAATGCCAGTGTTCTTTTCCTGGTTTCACGAAGTCATTGCAGATAAGTGCTCCATTGGGGTTCCTTTTCTACTTGCCTTTTTCTTCCTGTGGACCGCCATAAGTGTCTTTTGCCTTGACACCCCGCACAACCATATGTCCTGTTCCATCTGTAAGGCATTTGTGGCAAAAACTTCACATAGTTAACTTTCTTCTTTTGCCATGTATCTGGAGAATCAGAAACTTAAACTTCTCACAAAAGATACTATGGCGGGAACGTCCTGCTCTGAGGGACAGCCGTCAGTGAAGAAGTCCAGGAAGCCTTCCTGTGTTAAGCATCTGCCAGACATTTCTCCTGAGGTGAATAAATGCCCAGAGGTTTGCCCAGCTTTGTTGGATTCCCCTGCCGCGACTAGGTTGGAGGCCGGCAAGGATCCTGCTTTAAGCACATCCGCGGAGGCTTTGCAGACGTCGATTTTGGATGTTCAGCGTAACCAGTTGATCATTTCCGAGGGGTGTTCCTCAGATTTTAGTTAAAGTCCCTACTACTATTATTGAATGCTGTTCTGTGTCAGAATCTTCCAGGTTTTTATAAGGCAGATGTCCCATTAAAGAAAAAACAAAAAAAACTAAACATGTTTTTCCCATCCTTAAAGATCCACAGAGAAGGGCAAAATGATTGCTTTCAAAAATTTGCTAAGCTTCTGGTGTCATTCTAAGGGGAATCCAGTATCTTGTCTGCATGGGAAGACATGGTCGACAGACCACAATGCTTTGACAGAGATGGTCTGCACCTGTCACCCCTGGGATTCCGGAAACTGGCTAAGGCTCTTGCCACCCCTATAGTGCCTTTTTTAGGCAAGGTTCAAATGACAAATTCACCACCATAACAGGCACAGGCAAGCAAAAACTGAGGGTAATGCTACTCAATGCTAGGTCTAAATCTCAAAATGCACTCCCTCGAGGCACTTCTTAAAATGGAGAACATCGATATCTGTGCAGTGACTGAGACCTAGTTCAAGGCTCCCGAGTGCACCCCTGCATTACCAGGCTATAACACATACCACACTTTTCGGCCATCTAACCTAGGCCTTGGAACACCAAAGGTGGAGGTGTGTCCATATTCATTAAGGATATCCACACCTCTAGGCTAGTTGCTCAGTATAATGCATCCAAGGTTATCCAAGTGCAACTAACTCTGGCCAAAACTGCAATCCAAATTGTAGCTTGCTACAGATCCCTCGCCATGCCCCAGGATTCCCACTCCTCTTTTCTTGATGTACTAGAAAATATTAGGGTTCAACGAAACACCCTAATAACGGGCGATTTCAACTATCCCACCATTAACTGGGAAAACTACTCCTGTACCAACTCCTTCGCTCAACGCTTTAGGGAATTCATAAATTCCAGTGCCCTCGATCAACTTATCCACACCCCCACCAGGGGCAACAATATCTTAGACCTAGTCATTACCAACATGAGTGACCGGTGTTCCACACCTGAAGTCAACTCCTCGTTGGTCAGATCCAGTCATAAGCTAATCACCCTAGATATTCACATCCCACCCCCCACCCCTCATTAAGGAAACCATGGTAAAAAAATTCCTCCAAAGCCAACTTCATGCTTCTTTAAGACAGAACTGGCGAACTTCATGAAACCCTTGCAGATGGACAATACAGCTATGACTGCTGAATCCTACACAAATGCACTCTATAAGCACTTAAACGAGTGCATGGATTGTGCTATCCCGAACAGAACCAAGACGCTATCCTCCAAAAAATGGAAGCCAATCTGGTGGTCCCCTGCTATGAACAAACTCTACAACAGAAGGAAGAAACTGTTGCAAAAGAGAGTAAAATCCCATGAGTGGAGGAGCTCCCTGGTCAACCTCAGTAAGAAGCTGATACTTATAAGATCCTCCAAAACTAGCCATGAAAACAAAATTGCCACTGATTCTAAGGACAACCACAAAACATTCTATAGCTATGTCAAGAATCTCAATGCAACACCCAGATCTGCTCTGAGTTACAGCACAACGGCATGAAAATTTCAGTACTAACTGATATTGCCAACATCCTGGCAGACAGGTTCAGTGCTAACTTTACCCCCCACCACCACCCACCCCTAAAGGGCCCATATCTATACCGTAAGAATGCAGAGTCCCTGTAATCACAGGTATGCAGGTAAAAGCTGCACTCTCTAAAGCCAAAAACACAGCATCCATGGGACAGGACAACATCCCAAGCTGCGTTTTACACGAACTTCAGAACGAACTGGCTTCCCTCCTAAGCTCCATGTTCAGTCATAGCCTCACATCAGGCTTTGTGCTCACTGAATGGTGCACAGCAACAGTTATCCCACGCCACAAAGGGGGAGCCACCACTAATCCCTGGACCTATCGCCTCTATTAGCCTGACATGCCTGGTCTGTAAGGCCATGGAACGCATCACCATGGAACTCATAAACAAAGACATTGGTAACCTCCAAACTCTGGACCCCACTCAGTTTGGGTTTGTGAAAGGCAGGTCATGCCTTCTGAACCTGATCGACTTCTTTGAGGCAGTCACCAAAGTTGTAGATGAGGGTAAGGTGGTTCACGCAGCCTGTCTTGACCTTGCCAAGGCTTTCGACACCATCCTCCATTCTGGAATTATAGGTAAACTCACTAAACTAGGTATAAATCCTTACGTCACAAGATGAGTTGCCAACTGGCTCACTGACAGAACCAACACTGTAAAAGTTGCAGACTCCAAATCTGACTTCAAACCAATGACAAGTGGAGTACCACTGGGTACAGTCCTGGGACCTCTCCTGTTAGGCCTCTACGTCTCTGAGTACAGGCTAACACAGAAGGCCATTGGCTAACTAAGTTTGCAGATGATTGCAAACTAGGAGCCATAGTCCAGTCCCCAAATGATGTGGACATCCTACATAAGGGCCTCACTGAGACAGATGCCTTGTGTCAGAGCCATGTCCTCAAGCTCAATGCCAAAAAGTGCATTGACATCCCATTTGGTAAAAATTCTGTACCCATGAACTACTACATAGGCAGCAGTCCACTTAATGCCTAATGTGTGATAAGAGACCTTGGGACCCAGGTGGACAGTAGTCTCTCCTTTGATTATCACATCGCCGCCACAGTAGTCAGGAAATCCTTCTACGTGGCACACCTCATCATAAAAAAGGGTTCTCATTCAGGAAAAAAGAGGTCATTGCTCCCCTCTGCTCGACACTCGTTAGACCCATTATAGAGTACAATGCCCCTTTTGGAATGTACCTCACAAGACATCTGTAGCAGCTGGAAAGGCCACAGAAGTACCTCACAGAGGATTACTGGCCTCAAACATATGCCCTACACTGATGATCTCAAAAAACTCCAGCTTTACTCTGTAGCATATCACCTACTCCGAGGTGATCTCTGCCTAACATATAAAGCTGTGTCAAGCCCAGAGCTGTTGGACATGCTGCACCTAAAGAAATCCCAATCCCTCTGAGCTGCACGCTCTAGGGACCTAAACCTAGTCACCACAATAAACAGGACATGCTGGGGGGATAAATTCCTGTCCCAGAGACTTCCCATACTCTGGAACAAGCTACCCATCTATGTGAAGCAAAGTTCCTCATTAGCACTCTTCAAATAAATCTTGATGAGTGGATGGAAAATAGGAATTACACCCCGGGGATCACTTCTGTGGCTCTGCTTGAGAAGGGCACAGGAAAATAACTTTCTTGGGTGGCGTAAGCCAGGGAACCTTGTTGGATAGGCTTACTTTAGGCCCTTGGGCCAACAGCCTAGTACCTACCTGTGAACCTATGAGTGGGTGGCAGCTCTTCACCCAGGGTTTTAGTGCTTTGATGGCACTGAAACCTCCTCAGGGGATTTCTGTTTCATCTCCCCCTTGATCCTCTACTCCCCTTAAAAGACCCAGGGAACAGGATTCCTTTAGGAGGAGTTGGATTCTGATGAGGAAGCCCTAGCTTATTTTTCTCATGTTCCCTCTCCTTTGGACTGTTGATTTAAGGAAGAGAATCTACCAGTCCTGATAGTTGCTTTGAAGAGATTTCTTTTGGGGACGCAATCTTCAGGATGATGGAATTTTTTTAATGGGACTACTTTCAGGTCTCTGAGATTCATAAAAGATACTAAGAGTTGCTGCAGATGAAATCTTCTACCTTCTAAACCTTTTGCTGTGCTGCATTGTTGGATGTGTTTTCCAGTACCTCTAAAGTTCCTGATTTTCAGCCCCCTGCTCCCAAGAAACCTGATAGGTCTTATAAGGGTGCCTGAGGACTGTAACTTTTTGTACACGTGTGCTGTTGCCGACCCCTCACTAATGTCTGTAGCCTCTGACAAGCCCTGTCAATTGCTTCCTTTGCCCAAGTTACTGCCTTCTGGTAAAGACAGCAGAACCATGGAAAGGCTAGGTAAGATGGTTTACACCTCAGCTACCTTGATTTTAGGGCTGTTGATTATCAGACCCATAGGTCTGGGTACGTGTTGACTCTACTATCCTGATCTTGTCAGCTTATGTCTGATCTTTCAGACTGTGAGGCCTCACAGTGAGGGTAAAACATCTGTTCTTTCTGTGTTAGGGACTTCCTCACAGGTGGCTCTTCATTCCATCAAGTATAGTTATTATGCAGCAGATGCTTCTTCTAGGGCTGCTGCTTTTGGGTCAATGATGAGGAGATATTCTTGGCTTCAGCATCAACCTTTGCCTGATGATATCAAGGCTAAGTTGATGGATGCCCCTCTTGATATTAAATACTTGTTTGGTGAAGCTGCTGCTGATTTAAGTCCCTTCTGGATTAGGGGAAGGCTTTGGAGGAACGTAAACGTGTTTATATCTCCTGTTTATAAATTGCAGAGAAACTACCCAAATATGCCAGCCTTTGTTTGCAGGCAATCTTTCCCTCCTCTTAAGGGCAACAAGGATGGGAGTGGGTTATCCTGCCGTCAGGCGGTCCCGCAGTCGGCCAGAGTTCCAAAGTCTTGGTCCGGCATCAGTTGCTGTCGCTTCTTCCCTGACGTCAGTGCGCCAGGGGTATATAAGATGCATCCGACGCCATTTTCTTCCGTCTTTCTTGCCGCGCAGTGCCCGAAGCAGAAGCAGTTCGCAAGTGCCGGTCAGCCGACTCCTGAGATTTTCGAAGTCGAATTTCAGATCCGAAGTCTTCAGTAAAGCTAAGTACCCCGTTGGGGAAACTTTTTTCTTACCTCAGACCGATGTCAGAAAAAGTTAATAATTGTATTTCTTGTGGGAAGCAAATACCTCATAAGGACTTCCACTCTTACTGTATTCCATGCCTAGGCCCTGATCACGACGTCACTAGTTGTCGGTTTTGTGCTAGATTTAACAAACACACTATAAAAAGACGTTTTGATTTTGCTTTGCACTACTTTGGCTGAAGATTCATTTATACTATGCCGTCGGATCGGATCAACCGATGACCGCAATACCGAAATAACGCAAGGACAAGGATAAAGACAGGCATCCAAGGTCCAAAACCGATGACGAAACCTCTTCTAGGCCAGTCGCTGGTTCGCCGGTTTTCAGTGAGGCGCTTTCACAGCCCCTGACACCCGCTACCTCAGAGCCACAGACCGCCTCCGACTCCCACGTGGAGACAACTAGGCCTCTGGAAACTCAAGGTATTGGGCCTACGAAAACTAATCCCTCAGATGGGTCTGGAGCCGCTGAGCAGGCTTCGGCTTCTGAGGGTGTTTTCAGACCTTCACAACTTACCATTAAACAGCAAAAAGAGAAAGGCAGGACACTGCTGTGCAAACTCCGTTTAATAGATAAAAATCCACAAGTAAGCGCTTTCGGGAAAACCCTTCTTCAGACAATCCAAAAATTTTAACAATTGAATTAAATACATTACAAATGATGACATAAAATTCAAAATAGCCAATCAAACAGTAAAACAGTGATAGAAGCATTAGTAAAAAACCCGCCTCCTTTGTAGGGCCGGTTTTAAAGGGATCAGGTCATTTAGCCCTGGTTCCCTATGAGCTTGTAATTCTATGATCCAGCGTGATTCAATGGATTCGGTGAGTGCTTTTATATCACCCCCTCCTACTGCAACATTCGCTATAGCTCTAAAGGTAAAAGTATGGGTGGGGTGACTCTCAGTATGTTTATAAAAGTGCATTGTGGACATCACCATTCCTTATGGACCAAAGATGTTGCAGTATCCTGACCTTAAACATTCCATTAGTCATACCCACATAAAAAGAGGTGCACAGGGAGCATTCAGCTAGATAAACTATATTAGATGTTCTGCAATTGGCTCTACCTTTAAATTCAAAGGACCTGCCACTATTGGGATGTATAAAAATATTGTTGTGCCTATTTATATAAGGACATGCCTTACAATTACCACAAGATGTACTTCCTGATTTATAAAAGAGTTGTCTGGGTATTCCTATATTCTTCTCACCACACAATAAATCCTTCAGGTTCTTATTACGTCTATAACCAATATTTGGTGTTATTCCCACTATCTCCCTTAACTTTTTATTGCCCCTCAGAATGTTCCAATTCTTGCTGACTATATTCTTTATATCATTGATGTTACTATTATAAGTAAAATAAAGTCTAGGACTTCCAGAACCAACTCCTGGGCATTCATCCATAGACACCACCCTTTCATCACAGTTCAACCATGGCCTATATCTATCAGTTCTTTTCCTCACACCTCTAGTCACTACTTTCTCAACCAATTTCTCATTGTATCCTTTGTTTTTAAAATTGGTTTTTAGCCCTGAAATTTCTTTTTGAAAGATTCATCCGTGCAGAGTCTAGAAGTCCTGCATACTTGCCCCTGTACAATATTAGAAAACAAGTATCGCGGGTGCATACTATCAAAATTTAAAAGACTATTCTTCCAACATTCTTTTCTGTGCAGTTCTGAAGAGAAGCCTGCATCAGTTAGCACTAAATTTACATCTAAGAAACTGATATTTTGATCTGAATAGGTCAGTGTGAATTTTAAAAATGGCGTAGTAGAATGTATATAGTCAAGAAAAAGTTCTAGAGAGGGGGGATCACCCCTCCATAAAATAAAAACATCGTCTACAAAACGGCTGTAAACAATAATATGTTTGTTCCATTGCTCATTCCCCAGCACAAAGTTCCTCACCCGAAACGAAAGGACCAAATTAGCATAGGTGTTGGCACAGGGGGTGCCCATGGCAATCCCCTGTGCCTGTCTATACAGTTGCTCACAACCTATGAAGATATTATTCTCCAACACTGTAGACAGCAAGGAGGCGGGTTTTTTTTACTAATGCTTCTATCACTGTTTTACTGTTTGATTGGCTATTTTGAATTTTATGTCATCATTTGTAATGTATTTAATTCAATTGTTAAAATTTTTGGATTGTCTGAAGAAGGGTTTTCCCGAAAGCGCTTACTTGTGGATTTTTATCTATTAAACGGAGTTTGCACAGCAGTGTCCTGCCTTTCTCTTTTTGCTGTTCCACTTTTTGTCAGGAGGACTTTGGCACTGGTACGGTACTTTGTATTTTTGGATCTTTTCGTTTTGTTCTGTACCATGCATGCTGTGGGGAAAATAATGGCTGAACAGCCTACTACTAGAGCTTACAGTGAAAGAGAAGAGCTGATTACAACTGACGGATTTTTAACCAATTCTTTAACCTCTTTGTTACAAGAGAATCCGCTGTTAGAATTGGGTTTGACTGTCAATAAATTAGAACATGTAAACAACAAAGTACCTGTGGCGATGGATAAGAACTTTGAAGATCTCTGTAGAGATCTTAGCTACAAAATGGGGAGACTACAGAGGCTTACATGGCAAACATATCATCTTGATGCTTGTCAAGCTTTTGGGATTGTTCCACGAGGCATGCGCATTCTGTGCATGCCGACCCAGGGGGATCGTTACCCTGAGCTTCTAGCACAGTGGCAGTCCCTTAACATTGAAACGAGCTTCAAATACATGGACATTATCAAGAACTTTTTTGCACCAGAGGTTGCTAAGTTACGCAAAGAGATAGTAGAAATACAAGTGCTTCTAGATAGAGATTATACAGACACTGTTCATCATCGACGTCTCTCTGAGCTTCATCAATCTTTCAGTGAAGCCAATGAGAAATTACGTGCGCAAAAGATTAATAAACTGAAGAGAGATCACTCGGATTTCTCAACAGGGCATATTTTTGTTTGGCCACGTCATCAGAACTCTTCCGCAGTTGACGCAGGTAGGATACGACGACAACAGGGTAGGTTGGACACTACCAGAGTGGAAATGGTTGCTGGTAAAGCTGTCGATAATACCAACACGGTTATAGCACCTATTGAAGTTAGCAACACTCATAGAGAGTTGGATACATCTGATACAGCAGCAGCAACTAGCAGCTGCGGACTAAATGTTGAACACTTTCCACCATTGTTACAAGCGACAACATCAGATGCGCTGGGTTTCGATAATGGACAGTTGGACTATGCAGAGAACAGAACTAATGCTGCACTTTGCCAAGATGGTTTATCTTTGGGAGCTCAGCCCAAACAAACGGCAGGTAGGCAAAGTTTTTTCCAACTCTTCCGGCTCCCGTAAGAAAGTGGGGAGCCTGGAAGAGATCCCTAAGCGAAGGAAGGGACCAGGACAAGAGAAGGAGGACTGCTTTTTGACTAATAATTCTACTAATAATATTGTTTATAATCTTTCTACACATGTATTGACTACAGATGAGTACTGCGTACTCAACAAAGGTCTGTCTTTTGTGCCTGGCAAGACCGGCATTTTTAATGAAGTAGTTTTAGATATTATGTTATTTTGTCGGAATTTAGCGCTAAGAATTATGTATAATAATAATGCAACATCTAATGTGAAACTCCAACAGCCCAGCTGTTATGTTCCTCCATTTTCTCCTGCGATGTGCCTCTTCATTGACAGTTGTGAAAGAGATCTAGAGGAGTATTTTAGGGCAGGGAGCCATAGCAAATATTTTAATTTGACAATCTCACAACAACAGGCCCTACAAGGGCTGATTAATAATAAGGACTTGGTCATTAAGAACGCTGACAAGGGGGGAGCAGTGGTAGTGTTGGATACTATTCACTATAAATATAAACTGCAACAGATGTTGAATGATGAGAATGTGTATGTAAAGATCAATCCTTTAACCGTTAAATTAATCATTGACAGAGTGCATAGGAATCTACATGACTTGAACATGAATTTTAAAATTAATGATGACTTACATGCATTTTTAAAAATTGATAAACCTGTGACGCCTTTGTTAAAAGCACTCCCCAAAATACATACATCTATTGAGGACCCACCCTTACGACCCATTGTTTCAGGGAGAGGGTGGGTCACTGAAAATGCCTCCATATGGTTGGAATGCACACTGAAACCGTTGCTTGATAAGTTGCCAAATGTTTTAAAGGATACAAAATGCTTTCTACAGTTGGTTAAGGAAGTTAACTTACAACATTCTATGACAGGATTATTGATGGCAACCCTGGATGTAGAGAGCCTTTTCACGGTCATCGACAATGACTATGGCATAGAGGCCATAGGGAAGTTGATGTCAGAATTGGGTGAGGACCCTTCCAAGATAGACTTGGTTAAAACATTGCTGTCTATAGTGTTGGAGAATAATATCTTCATAGGTTGTGAGCAACTGTATAGACAGGCACAGGGGATTGCCATGGGTGCCCCCTGTGCCAACACCTATGCTAATTTGGTCCTTTCGTTTTTGGAGAGGAACTTTGTGCTGGGGAATGAGCAATGGAACAAACATATTATTGTTTATAGCCGTTTTGTAGACGATGTTTTTATTTTATGGAGGGGTGATCCCCCCTCTCTAGAACTTTTTCTTGACTATATACATTCTACTACGTCATTTTTAAAATTCACACTGACCTATTCAGATCAAAATATCAGTTTCTTAGATGTAAATTTAGTGCTAACTGATGCAGGCTTCTCTTCAGAACTGCACAGAAAAGAATGTTGGAAGAATAGTCTTTTAAATTTTGATAGTATGCACCCGCGATACTTGTTTTCTAATATTGTACAGGGGCAAGTATGCAGGACTTCTAGACTCTGCACGGATGAATCTAACTTTCAAAAAGAAATTTCAGGGCTAAAAAACAATTTTAAAAACAAAGGATACAATGAGAAATTGGTTGAGAAAGTAGTGACTAGAGGTGTGAGGAAAAGAACTGATAGATATAGGCCATGGTTGAACTGTGATGAAAGGGTGGTGTCTATGGTTGAATGCACAGGAGTTGGTTCTGGAAGTCCTAGACTTTATTTTACTTATAATAGTAACATCAATGATATAAAGAATATAGTCAGCAAGAATTGGAACATTCTGAGGGGCGATAAAAAGTTAAGGAAGATAGTGGGAATAACACCAAATATTGGTTATAGACGTAATAAGAACCTGAAGGATTTATTGTGTGGTGAGAAGAATATAGGAATACCCAGACAACTCTTTTATAAATCAGGAAGTACATCTTGTGGTAATTGCAAGGCATGTCCTTATATAAATAGGCACAACAATATTTTTATACATCCCAATAGTGGCAGGTCCTTTGAATTTAAAGGTAGAGCCAATTGCAGAACATCTAATATAGTTTATCTAGCTGAATGCTCCCTGTGCACCTCTTTTTATGTGGGTATGACTAATGGAATGTTTAAGGTCAGGATACTGCAACATCTTTGGTCCATAAGGAATGGTGATGTCCACAATGCACTTTATAAACATACTGAGAGTCACCCCACCCATACTTTTACCTTTAGAGCTATAGCGAATGTTGCAGTAGGTATATGAGGGGGTGATATAAAAGCACTCACCAAATCCATTGAATCACGCTGGATCATAGAATTACAAGCTCATAGGGAACCAGGGTTAAATGACCTGGTCCCTTTAAAACCGGCCCTACAAAGGAGGCGGGTTTTTTACTAATGCTTCTATCACTGTTTTACTGTTTGATTGGCTATTTTGAATTTTATGTCATCATTTGTAATGTATTTAATTCAATTGTTAAAATTTTTGGATTGTCTGAAGAAGGGTTTTCCCGAAAGCGGATTTTTATCTATTAAACGGAGTTTGCACAGCAGTGTCCTGCCTTTCTCTTTTTGCTGTTCCACTTTTTGTCAGGAGGACTTTGGCACTGGTACGGTACTTTGTATTTTTGGAACTTACCATTAAAACAACAGCCAAGACAAAAGTACCATTAAAGACAAAGAAACAAGTACAGCATTCTCCTGGACAGTCCTCCATGCCTAAAAATCAGATGCTTAAAATGGCTGAAGACCTCATTACTCTAATCAGGGGTTCCCATCCCCCTCCTGAGAAAAGGCCTAGGCAGGATACAGACTATGATTCTTCTGCTCAGGTTTCCATTTCCTCCGATTCCTGTTCAGACCAGGGATACTCCCTACCCCCCCTATGAGGACTCTGATGCTGAAGAATCTATCCCTTCAGCCTCTCCTCCTGAGGATTATTCTTTTGGGGAAACTTTACATACCATGAGGGAGCATTTCCATTGGGAAAGTCAGGATTACTCAGAATCCAAGAAAAGGCTCAGGGATTTCCTTTTATTGCCTCAGCACAGGCTCTTGGCTATTCCGCCTGTGCTTGATATTGTGGATGATGTGTTCTCTGAATCCAGCTTATCTCCTGATTCTTTGCCCCCTGCAAGAGCCAATCCAGATAGATATTATAGAGTCCCAGACTTTCACAAGTTTCTTTATAAAAACCCTTCGGCTGATCCAGAAACTATTTCCCAGGATCCAAAAGGGGTTAAGGCTTCCATTGCAAAAAATCCAGTACCCTCTGACAGAGATTCCAGAGCTTTGGATAGATGGGGGAAGAAAGTATACACTTTTGCAACTTTAGCAGTAAGAGCTTTAAATTGCCAGTTTCACATGCTTAAGTACCAACAATATTAATGGCTCAGTTAAAACAGAAAATGCTTGCAAGCTCAGAAGCTCCTGATTGTAAAGAAATGCAGGATTTATTGCATGCAGTTGAACAGGTGGGAAAACATACTCTACAATGTGGTTTTGATTCTTTAGAGGCCTCTTGTAGGGTCACAGTTACAGGTTCTGTGTTTCGAAGACATGCTTGGTTAAAAGAACAGAGTTTACCTGATCATGTTAAGGCAAAATTATTGGATGCTGCTTTACAGCAAGATACCTTGTTTGGTGTTAAGGCAGAAGAGGGGTTAAAGAAAATGGAGGATAAAGCTAAATCTATGCAAACAGTCAAGGATTTCTTACAGGTACAGCCACCTCGATTTAGCAGAAATTGGCCAACAAAGAATTGGTCCTTTCCAGTGTCAGACAGGCCACAGAGAGGCAGATACAGTCGCCCAAGAGGCAGATCTCAACCCCAAGGCTCAAACAAACAACGACAGTTGGGCACCTCAACCCCAAAAGGAGGTGAGGACAAGTCTCAACCTTACAGGAAACAGTCACAATGACTTTCCCCTTCGTACGTCAAGCACTTCCCTTTTGGAAGCCCCCTTAGGGGGAAAACTAGCAGTTTTTTCTCAAAACTGGCAAACCATCACCCAAGACAAATGGGTTCTAAATATTGCGTCTCAAGGTTACAGGTTCCACTTTCATACTTTACCAAGGCTAAAAGGAATGCCAGACCTGCCACAAAATCAATGGGCAGAGGCACAAAAACAAGTTTCAGCCCTCATGGACATGAGAGCTATTCAAAAAGTACCACAACAGGAACAAGGGCAAGGTTTTTTACTCAGGACTGTTCCTGGTCTCCAGAAAGGACAAGGCCTGGAGGCCCATACTAGACCTTTCAATTCTAAACACTTACCTGGATATTCCGAAATTAAAAATGTTGACATTACAGCAGCTTCTACCCATGCTGGGCAAGAAGGCTTGGCTTGTTACTCTGGACCTCAAAGAGCCATACCTGCATGTCCCTATCAGACAAAATTGCAGAAGATACCTCAGATTCAAAGCTGGTACAATGCACTACCAATTCTCTGAACTGCCCTTTGGCTTATCTACTGCACCCAGGGTCTTCACAATGTGCCTGGCACCAGTAATTTCATTTTGCAGACAAAAAGGAATTCAAATATATCCATACCTGGACGACTGCCTCATTCAAGCAGAGACAAAGGACATTCTTCTACAGCATCTGGCGTTTGTAAAAAGGTTGTTAATTTCTCTAGGGTACACAGTAAACGAAAAGAAGTCAAAACTAGTGCCCTCACAACAGATTATATTCCTGAGTGCCAGCGTAAATGCAACGGCCCAGATGGCTTACCTCACGCCAGACAAACAAGTTCAACTAACTCATTATTTTCAACTACTGGCAAAAAAGTCCCATCTCCCTGCAAGAAAAATTCTGCAGGCCCTGGGATTCATGGCATCCTGCATACTACTAATACCATATGCCAGACTGCATATGAGGAAATTACAATGGTACCTAAAAAGTGTTTGGACTCAACACTCTCACAGTTTAGAAGCAGTAATACCAATGATTCTCTGCCTACAATAGGAGTTTCGATGGTGGGCACAGGCATGTCACCTAAACAAGGGTCAGCCTTTTACTCTACCACAGCCAGGCAGACTCTAACAACAGATGCATCGGATTACGCCTGGGGAGCACACATGGCAGGAAAATGCATTCAGGGCAAGTGGACCACAGACCAGATGCATCTTCACATCAATCAAAAAGAGATGCTGGCTGTTCAAAATGCTCTAACAGCTTTCAAGGACCTTCTGCATCCAGGACAATTATTATCAAAGACAGACAACACCACAGTAATGTGGTACATAAAGAAGCAAGGGGGCACTCATTCTTATCCCCTATGTAGGCAAGCCATGACCTTGTGGAACACAGCTCTAACGTATCAAGTTCACCTGCAAGCACAATTCCTGCCAGGAAAGAAAAATACTCTGGTAGACGATCTAAGGAGAAATATCATGGACCCTCACAAATGGAAATTGAATCCACAAATCTTCAGCATGGTAATGCAAAAATGGGGATGCCCAGACATAGATCTTTTTGCCTCCCCACTGAATTGCCAACTACAAAAATTCTGCACAAGGACTTATCACAAACAAGTATGGAAAGTGGATGCTCTTTTGTTCAGCTGGAAAAGCCTAAAAGTTTATGCCTTCCCGCCACTGCCTCAACTTTCAAATGTACTCCTAAAAGCCAGACAAGAAAAAACACAGATGATCCTGATTGCTCCAGACTGGCCACGCCAGCACTGGTACCCTATCTTAAGGAACTTAGCTCAAGGCCCACCATGGATTTTGCCTCAAATTCCACACCTTCTGACTCAACAAAACAATCAGATCCTGCACGGTCAGCTCAAAACACTAAACCTGGCTGCATGGCAGATTCATTAGTCAAACAGGCAACACCTCTCTCTAAAGCTGTTATGGATGTCATTTTGGAGGCCAGGAGGCCTAGCACCAGGAAAGCTTACTCAGAAAAATGGAAGAGATTCTGTGCCTGGAACCAGGCTCAAAACCTTGACCGTGTTGTTCCAAACATTCCTCAGATTTTACAATACTTAACTGAGATGCTGGACACAGAGGCCTATCCTTCTCATCAATTAAGATCCACGCCTCTGCCATTTCAGCACATTACAGCACGGATCCTCCTTTATTCTCTCATCCCTTGCTAAAACAGTACCTCAGAGGGGCTAAAAACATAAGACCGCCCCGGAGAGCACCAACACCAACTAGAGACCTCAATTTCGTTTTGGAAAAACTAACCCTACCACCATTTGAGCCAGCCAATACAGCCGATTTAAAATTTTTATCATGGAAAACAGCTCTGCTCCTGGCAGTAACTTCAGCACGAAGAGTCTCAGAGCTACAGGCATTAATGGCAGTGGAACCTTTTATAATTTTTCATCAGGACAGGGTTTCTTTAAGGACAAACCCTACCTTTATGCCAAAGGTGGTATCTAGTGTGGCTCTTAACCAAACCATCCATTTGCCAACTTTTTATCCAAACCCCCAGAATAAAGGGGAGGACCTTCTGCATTCTTTGGACATACACAGGCAGCTACGCTTCTACCTGGACAAAACAAAAGCTTTCAGGAAAACTGAGCAACTGTTTGTAGCATATGCTGCAGGATCACAGGGCAAGGCTATCTCAAAGCAGACTATATCCAAATGGATAGGACACTGTAGACGTTACTGCTACACACAGCATGGAAAATCAGTCTGAAATAACATTAGGCCACATTCCACCAGGGCAACAGCCACTTCAGCCTTTCTCAGAGGAGTACCTACCAAGGAAATTTTGGAGGCTGCAACTTGGAGTTCAGTGCACACTTTTACCAAGCATTACCACCTGCCTCTTTACTCTAAATCCAGAGCAGGATTTGCCACTGCAGTTCTGCAGGGCCTCATAGCCAATCCTAACTCTTTATAGACCAGCCACCCAACCTTAGCTTTGGGATTCTACCCAAGTGTAATGACTGCAGCAGTGTAACATGCTAAACATAGTACAGTTTTGTACTTACCATAAATGTAGATGTTCAAGTGTTCACACTGCTGCAGTCCAGGTTACTCTCCCTCCATCCCCTCTGAACTAGCTGGACTTATCTATACCTTTCTATCCTATACAACCTTCGTGGTGTATTTGCTTGTAACTGAAGGTATTGTTGTTATTTTTATATGTATATTTTTTATTAGCAATATGTATTGCCTACCTACTTGGGGGCACCTGACATCTGGGGCAAGAAAAACTGAAGAAAATGGCATCAGATGCATCTTATATACCCCTGGCACACTGACGTCAGGGAAGAAATGACAGCAACCGACTCCGGACCAAGACTTTGTAACTCTGGCCCACTGCAGGGACCGCCTGACGGCAGGATAACCCAAGTGTAATGACTGCAGCAGTGTGAACACTCGAACATCTACATTTATGGTACGTACAAAGCTGTACTTTAAGCCTACTCAGACTTCAGGGACTCAGAAGTCTTGCTTTCCAGATAAATCAGGTGCTGTCTGATTATCCTATTCTTCTCAGCCACTTTCCTCTTCGCCTGTCTGTCTCCCTTCTTGTTTGACTACAGATCGCTCAGGATTCCTGGGTTTGGTCCGTTGTTGGCTAGTAGTGTTTCATGGTGTGGAAATTGCTTCCCCTTTTATGGGTATTCCTCCGCTTCCTCATAAGCAGCTGTTTTCCCCAGAGGTGCTTCGGGACCTTTTGACTCTGGATACTATTCAGGAGGTTCCTGTGTCCCAAAGGGGAGGAGGTTTTACTCCAGGATATTTTTAGTTCCCAGAAAAGAGAGGGTACTTGGAGACCAAATTTAGAGCTTTCTCATCTCAAGACGTTTCTGAAGGTGCCCACGTTTCAAATATAACTTTAGAGTTTGTTCCCTCTTTTGCTTCCTCAGGCTTATATGGTATCTCTGGATCGCATTGATGCTTGTCTCCATATTCTGATCCATTCCTTCTTTGGGAAGTTTTTGCGTTTCTCTGTTGCCTGGCATTTTCAGGTCTCTGCTTTGCCCTTTGGTCTTTCTACTGCCCCAGGGGTATTCAGCAAATGCCTCGCTCCTGTGATTGCTTTTTTTGCAGGCTTCAGGGGATTCAGGTTTTTCCCTACTTGGATGACCTGCTGTTTCAGGCATCCTCTCCAGAGATCCTGTTGCAAAATCTCCATTTTTGCCATCTCTCTTCAGAGCCTGGGATTTACAATAAACTTCAAAAAGTCTTCTCTGATGCCTTCTCAGGACCATGTTTTTCTGGGTTGCAGGATTCAGATGGTGCCTTTGCTAGCATCCCTGCCTCCTTCCAAGGCTTTGACTGTCATCTCCTTCTTTCTAACTTTTCTTCCTCCAATTTCCATTGCAGCCAAGGGAGTTTGAGAGCTGTAGGTTTCATGGTGTCTACCAACCCTATGTTCCCTCTGGCCAAACTTCACTTAAAGTTTCAGTGGTTCCTGAAATCAGTTTGCTTCAGCATGCTCATCCACTAGAATTTGTAGATGTTTTTCATGTTTCACTGTTGCAGTCATCACATTTGGGTTATCTGCTTGCAGTAGCCGTCAGTCGGCCTGATTATCAAAGTCTTGGGTCCTGTGTTGGTTGCTCTCTCATCTTCCATGACGTCAGGTAGTCAGGGGGTATAAAGCATGCAGCCGACGCAATTCCATCAGTCTTTCTTGCCTTGCGGTGCCTGAAACAGAAGCAGTTAGCAAGTGCCGGTCGGCCGACTCCTGAAATTTTCTTTTTCGAGTTTCAGAACCGAAGTCTTCAACTAAGCTAATTACCCCATTGGGGAAACTTTTTCTTGCTCTTAATCGATGTCAGTAAAAGTTAGTAATTGTATTTCTTGTGGAAAGCAAATACCTCATAAAGATTTTCATTCATACTGCATTCCTTGCTTAGGCACTGACCACGACGTATCTCGCTGTCTGTTTTGTGCCTTATTTAAACAACGAACTATTAGTCATCAGTTTATTTACGCTTCTAAATATTTTGGTACTCTGTTCAATTATCCAGATATGGTTTCGGTAAGCCACCCGACTTCCGACATTCCGAAAAAATGCAAAGATAAAGACAGAGACAGACCGCATAGGTCCAAAGCTGCCAATGACGCTTCTCCTAAGCTAGTCGCCAGTTCACTGGTACTCAGTGAGGCGCTTTCGCACCCCCTGATACCCGCTACTTCAGATTCGCAGGCCTCTACAGAAACCCATTCGGAGTCCGGTATGCCGCGAGATGCTTTAACTGTGGAACCTGCGGATGTCTCTACCTTGGATGGGTCCGGAGCCGCTGTGCAGGCACCGGCTTCTGAGGGTGTACTCAGGCCTACGGACTTGCATATTACACCAATGCCTCCTTCTTTAAGGCCTTAACCTCGAACCATGCCTAGAAAACTGACACCCAAGCCTCATGCTCAGGCCTCTATGCCTAAAAAACAAATAAGAATGGCTGAAAATCTTATAACTTTAATCACGGGAAGCCAACCACCCTCTTCTAAGAGACCTAGGACTGAAATTGTTTATGGATCTTCTTACCAGGATTCTGATTTTTCTGATTCTTCTGATGATCTGGATTTACCCTTATCTACTTATGAGGATTCTGATGCAGAGGACTCCATTCCCCCTGCTTCCCCTCCAAAGGATTTTTCTTTTGGTGAAACCTTGCACACTCTAAGGGAGCATTTCCACTGGGAAAGCCAGGATTTTTCTGATTCAAAAAAGAGGCTTAGGGATTTTTTACTCTTGCCTCAGCATAGCCCTTTAGCTATACCTCCTGTACTAGACATTGTTGTTGATGCCTTTTTGGAATCTAGTTTGGCCCATGATTCTTTGCCTCCTGCTCCCAGAAAACCTGACAGATATTACAGGGTTCCTGATTCTCACATGTTCTTTTTTAAAAATCCTATTGCAGATCCAGAGACTATTTCATTGGGACTCAAGGGCATTAAGGCTTCTACTGCCAAAAACCCTACCCCTTCTGATAGAGACTCCAGGGCGCTGGATGGGGTAAGAAGGTTTACACTTCTGCAACCTTGGCCATTGGGACCTTAAACTGTCAAGTTTCATATGTTAAAGTATCAACATTGTTGGATTGCTTAAAAAGAAAATGATGTTGATTCCTGACTGTGATGAAAATAAGGAATTACAGGATTTAATGTATTCTGCTGAACAGGTTGGAAAACATGCTTTGCAATGTGGGTTTAATTCTTTAGAGGCCTCTTGCAGGGCTACTGTCACTGTGTCTGTACTCAGAAGGCATACTTAGCTTAAGGAGCAATCTTTCCCTGATCATGTTAAAGCTAAACTGTCGGATTCTCCCTTAAATTAAGACCACCTGTTTGGCAACAAAGCTGAGGAAGTACTTAAAAAGATGGAAGGTAAAGCTAAATCTGTGCAACTGTTAAATATTTCTTACAAGTTCAGCCTCCAAGATTTAGTAAGCATTGGCCCTCTAAGAATTGGTCCTTTCTGGCTCCTTCCAGGCCTTCTCAATCCAAACCCAGACAAAGCAGAAACCCCAGGTTTCAGTCCCAGGGTACGCAAATGACTAAGCAGTGGGGGGGCTTCCGCTTCCAAATCTGGGAGTTGTAGGCCTCCCCCCTGTGGAAAACTATCTCATTGACTTGACTTTAAAACTTCCAAGCACTTCTCAACTGAATGCTCCTTTAGCGGGAAAGATTGGTTTGCAGGCCAGAAACTGGGAACTCATTACCCAGAACAAATGCATTTTAAATATAGTGTCCCAAGGATACAGATTTCACTTCCACACATGACCAACGCTAAAAGGTTGGCCAGACCTACCCCCAAATCAGTGGGCAGAGGCTCAAAATCAAATACGTTCTCTTTTACGCATAAAGGCTATTCAAACTGTACCAGAAGAGGAAAAAGGACAAGGTTTCTACTCAAGACTTTTCCTGGTACCCAGAAAAGACAATTCATGGCGTCCTATTCTGGACTTGTCTACGCTAAACACCTTTTTGGTGATTCCAAAATTCAAGATGCTGACTCTTCACCATTTGCTTCCTATGTTAGGAAAAGATGGCTGGATGGTAACACTCGATTTAAAGGAAGCATACCTGCACATCCAAATCAGGGAATCTTGCAGAAGATACCTATGCTTCAGAGCAGGCTGCAATCACTACAAGTTCTCTGCACTGCCCTTTGGCTTATCTACTGCACCCAGGGTATTCACAAAGTACCTAGCCCCAGTCATTGCATTTTGCAGGCAAAGAAATATTCAGATATACCCATTCCTGGATGATTGTTTAATTCAGGCAGAAAACCAGGGCATACTTTTGAATCATCTGGCCTTTGTACAAAGGGTGCTAACTTGTCTGGGGTACACCATAAATGAAAAGAAATCACACCTGGTACCCTGTCAACAAATCATATTTCTGGGAGCAAGCTTGAATACAACTTCCCAGATGGCTTGCCTCACGCCAGAGAAACAAATTTATTTAACAACCTACTTCAATCAAGTGTCTACAAAAACCCTACTATCAGCAAGGCAAATACTACAAACCTTAGGGTTCATGGCCTCCTGCATTCTTCAAATTCCATATGCAAGACTGCATATGAGGAAACTACAATGGTATCTAAAAAGCCTATGTCAACATTCTCAGGATCTAGAAGCAATGATTCCTATCATACCTTGCCTACAGCTAGAGTTTCTTTGGTGGGCAGAGGCCTGCCACCAAAACAAGGGACTACCATTCATACCACCCTCCACTGCCCAAACCTTAACAGACTCATCAGATTATGCTTGGGGGGGCTCACCTGGCAGGGAAGTGCATTCAGGGCAAATGGAACCCAAGTCTAATGCACTTGCATATCAATCAAAAAGAAATGTTAGCTGTACAGAATGCTCTGACAGCCTTCAAGGACCACATTCTTCCAGGACAATTAATGGTAAAGACGGACAACACCACTGTTATGTGGTACGTAAACAAGCAGGGGGGTACCCATTCTTACCCCCTCTGCAGACTAGCCATGGCATTGTGGAACACAGCCCTGAGCTACCAAGTGCATCTACAAACTCAATTCCTGCCAGGAAAACTAAATACACTGGCAGACGAACTAAGCAGAAACCTCATGGACCCACACGAGTGGAAACTGGAACCAAGGATTTTCAACATGTTGACAAGCAAATAGGGGAGCCCAGATATAGACCTGTTTGCCTCCCCCCAGAACTATCAGTTGGACAAATTTTGCACAAGGACTTACCAAAAACAAGCTTGGAAAGTGGATGCTCTGTCCTTCAGCTGGAAAAACCTATCGGTTTATGTTTTTCCTCCTCTGCCTCTCTCCATAGTAATACTAAAGATCAAACAAGACAAACCAAGGATGATTTTGATTGCACCAGACTGGCCAGGCCAACACTGGTACCCCCTCTTGCACAGTGTGTCACTGTTGGCCCCATGGCACCTGCCTCAGACTCCTACCCTATTGTCTCAGCAGGAGAACCAGATTCTGCACCCTCTGCTTCATACACTGAACCTAGCAGCCTGGAGAATTACCTAATCTCTCCTTTACTATCCCTTCGTAAACCAGTGATGGATATCATTTTAGAGGCAAGGAGGCCTAGTACTAGAAAATCTTATGCTGAAAAATGGAAAAGATTCTGTGCCTGGAACCATTCTCAAGGGATGAGCACAGCAGTGCCCAATTTACCTCAGATTTTACAATACTTAACTGAGATGCTTCACAAGGGCCTGTCTTTCTCCTCCATCAAAATTCACGCCTCAGCCATTTTAGCTCATTGTAACACAGAACCTTCCCTCTTCTCTCATCCACTACTTAAGCAGTTCTTCAGAGGGGCCAAAAATCTACGACCACCCAAGAGAGCCCCAACTCCGGCCTGGGACCTTAACTTTGTATTGGAAAAGCTCACCCTAACTCCTTTCAAGCCAGCTGCCACTGCAAATTTAAAATTCCTCTCTTAGATTCATAGATTCATAGATTATTACTAGGCTAACTGCCCTCCTGGACCATTTTTTAAGCCTAGCCAGTTACCCCCTGTGAGAATCAAACCCTGCACTTTGTGTTTCTAAGGTAAAACACCTTAACCATTATGCCACCCTCCCACCCAAACAGCTTTACTTTTAGCAATCACTTCAGCAAGAAGGGTATCTGAATTACAGGCCCTCATGGCAGTGGAACCTTTCATCATCTTTCATGCAGACAGGATGTCCCACAGGACCAATCCTTCCTTCATGCCCAAGGTGGTATCCAGTGTGGCCCTTAATCAGTCCATTCATTTGCCAGCCTTCTTTCCTAATCCACAGAACAAAGGGGAATGGATACTGCACTCCTTAGACGTGCACAGACAACATAGATTATACTTGGACTGGACAAAACCTCAAAGGAAATGTGACCAACTGCTGGTTGCATTTGCTGCAGGGGCAGAGGGGAAGGTTATTTCAAAGCAAACCATTTCCAAATGGATAGGCCATTGCATTCATTTCTGCTACAAGCACCATGGAAAACCTATCCCACAGGGGATCAGACCACACTCAACCAGGGCTGCATCTACATCTACAGCCTTTCTCAGAGGTGTCCCTACCAGGGACATCCTAGAAACTGCTACCTGGATTTCTGTACATACCTTCAGCAAGCATTACCATCTGCCAACTTTCTCTAAATCCAGAGCTGGCTTTGCCACTGGAGTCTTGCAGGGCCTTATAGCTGGTCCTCATGCTATCTAAATTTCTCCTCCCGTCCTTAGCTTTGAGAATCTACCCAAATGTGATGACTGCAGCAGTGAAACATGAAGAACATAGTACAGATGTTCATCACGTTACCATGCTGCAGTCATCACACTTGGGTTATCATGCCATCAGGCGGTCCCACAGTCGGCCTGAGTTCCAAAGTCTTGGTCCGGCGTCGGGTGCTGTGGCTCCTTCCCTGACGTCAGTGCACCAGGGGTATATAAGAGGCATCCAACGCTATTTTCTCCAGTCTTTCTTGCCGCGCGGTGCCTGAAGCAGAAGCAGTTCGCAAGTGCCGGTTGGCCGACACCTGAGATTTTAGAATCGAATTTCAGTCCGAAGTCTTCAATAAAGCTAAGTACCCCGTTGGGGAACCTTTTCTTGCCTCAGTCCGATGTCAGAAAAAGTTAACAATTGCATTTCTTGTGGGAAGCAAATGCCTCATAAGGACTTCCATTCTTATTGTATTCCTTGCCTAGGCCCAGACCATGACGTCACAGGTTGTCGGTTTTGTGCTAGGTTTAATAAACGAACTATCAAACGCTGTTTTGACTTCGCACAACATTACTTTGGTAGGAAATTTAATTATATCATGCCGTCGGAGCAGACGACGACCGGCATGCACAAAAAACGCAAGGATAAGGACAGGCAGCCTAGGAACAAGCCAGACTCCGAGGCCTCTGCTGGGCCTGTCGCCAGTTCTCCGGTTTTCAGTGAGGCACCTATGCAGCCCCTGACGACCGCAGAATTGGAACCCCAGACAACTGCGGATTCTCAAGTGGAGTGTACTAGGCCATCACAGCCATCTTCATTAGGCCCTTCCGACACTGGAGCAGAAGGCGACCCCAGTGCAGTGGAAACGCCTTCGGTTGCAGAAGGTGTCTTCAGACCGACTACACTCACCATTAAGTCTTATGCTAAGCTTAAAACTCCTTTAAAACCAAAAAAGACTGTACATCAGTCTACAGTTCAAGGCCCCATGCCTAAGAAACAGATGCTTAAGATGGCTGAAGATTTGATTACCTTAATCAGGGGTTCCCATCCCCCTCCAGATAAAAGACCAAGACAAGAGGAGGATTATGCTTCCTCCGACCAGGTTTCAATTTCCTCAGATTCTTCTGAGGAACACGAGTACACTATCCCCCCTTATGAGGACTCTGATGCTGAAGACTCTATTCCCTCAGCATCCTCCCTTGAAGACTACTCCTTTGGGGAAACTTTACATACTATTAGGGAACATTTCCAATTTCACAGGGTCCCAAGGGGGCTAAAGCTTCTATGGCTAAAAATCCTGTGCCCTCTGAAAGGGATTCTAGAGCCCTAGATAGATGGGGAAAGAAAATATACACCTCAGCAACTCTGGCTATGAGAGCATTAAATTGTCAGTTTCACATGCTGAAATATCAGCAATTCCTAATGTCTCAATTAAAGCAAAAAATGAGCGCACACAAAGAACAGTCTGAATTCAAGGAAAAAGCCGGATCTGTTGCATGCAGCTGAACAGATGGGCAAACATACTTTACAATGTGGATTTGATTCATTGGAAGCTTCCTGTAGAGCAGCTGTGTCTGTCATACGTAGACATGCTTGGTTAAAAGAACAAACCCTGCCTGATCATGTTAAAGCAAAATTATTGTCTGCACCTTTACAGCAGGATGTATTATTTGGTGTCAAAGCAGAGGAGGTCTTAAAGAAAGTGGAGGATAAGGCAAAGTCTATGCAGATGGTCAAGGATTTCTTACAGGTACAACCCCCTCGTTTCAGCAGAAATTGGCCGACAAAAATCTGGTCCTTTCCAGCTTCTGACAGATCACAGAGGGGCAAATACAGATGCCAGAGGGGCAGAGGTCAGTCACAAGGCCCTTACAAACCTCGCCAATGGGGTACTGCTACCCAGAAAGGAGGAGAAGACAGGCCCCAAGCTAGCAGAAGACAAACAATAATGACTCAGTCCTCAAACTACCAAGCAAATCTCTCCTGGCAGCTCCCTTGGGAGGAAAGTTAGCATTTTTTGCAGACAACTGGCACAACATCACAAAAGACAAATGGGTCCTAAACATAGTCTCACAAGGATACAGATTCCACTTTCATACCTTGCCAAGGAAAAAAGGAATGCCAAACCTGCCACCAAATCAATGGGCAGAAGCACAAAAACAAATTACAGCTCTCATGGACATGAGAGCCATTCATCAGGTACCTACACAGGAGCAAGGACAAGGATTTTACTCAAGACTCTTTCTAGTCCCAAGAAAAGACAAAGCATGGATACCCATTCTGGATCTTTCAGTTCTGAACACCTACCTGCAAGTACCAAAATTCAAGATGCTAACACTACAGCAGCTTCTTCCCATGCTGGGCAAGAATGCTTGGCTAGTAACGTTGGACCTCAAGGAGGCATACCTGCATGTCCCTATCAGACAAAATTGCAGAAGATACCTCCACTTCATTGCAGGTTTCACACACTATCAATTCTCTGCACTGCCCTTTGGCTTATCTACTGCGCCCAGGGTCTTCACAAAATGCCTTGCACCAGTAATTGCATACTGCAGACAAAGAGGAATTCAAATATACCCATATCTGGACGACTGCCTTATTCAAGCAGAAAGCAAGGACATTCTTTTAAAGCATCTGGCATTTGTCAAACACCTTCTAAGTTGCCTAGGTTACACAGTAAACGAAAAGAAATCAAAACTAGTGCCCTCACAAAACATAATATTCCTGGGTGCCAGCTTGAATACAACGGCCCAGATGGCTTACTCACGCCAGACAAGCAACAACAGCTGACTCTATTTCAAAATAATGTCAACAAAGACCCAACTCCCTACAAGAAAAATTCTGCAGGCCTTGGGATTCATGGCATCTTGCATACTACTAATACCATTTGCAAAACTGCATATGAGGAAATTACAATGGTACCTGAAAAGCGTATGGACTCAGCGCAGCCACAGCTTGGAAACAATGATACCACTCATTCCCTGCCTTCAACAGGAGTTTCTATGGTGGGCACAGGCATGTTGCCTCAACAAGGATCAGCCTTTCACCTTACCCACAGCCAAGCAAACTATGACAACAGATGCATCGGACTATGCCTGGGGAGCACACATGGCAGGACAGAGCATTCAGGGCAAATGGACTACAGATCAAAGGCATCTGCATATCAATCAAAAAGAAATGCTAGCAGTACAGAATACCCTAACAGCTTTCAAGGACCTCTTACACCCAGGGCAACTAATAATAAAGATAGACAACACCACAGTAATGTGGTACATAAGCAAGGGGGCACACATTCCTACCCTCTATGCAGGCAAGCAATGACCTCGTGGAACACAGCACTGTCTTACCAGGTTCAATTACAAGCACAATTCCTGCCAGGAAATAAAAACACTTTGGCAGACGGCCTAAGCAGAAACATTATGGATCCACACAAGTGGAAACTAGATCCACAAAGTATTTACAATGATAGCTCAAAAATGGGGACGTCCACACATCTGTTTGCCAGCCCCCAAAACTACGAACTTCAAAAATTTTGCACAAGGACATTCCATCCACAAGCTTGGAAAGTGGACACCCTCTCATTCAGTTGGAAAACATTAACAGTGTATGCCTTTCCTCCACTGCCTCTTCTAGCAAAGGTACTACTGAAAGTCAGATTAGAGAGGCCACAAATGATACTCATTGCACCAGACAGGCTACGCCAGCATTGGTATCCAATTCTAAGGAACATGACCCACTGCCCACCATGGATTTTACCACAAATTCCTCACCTGTTTACCCAGCGAGACAATCAGATTCTACACAGCCAACTCAAGGCTTTAAACCTGGCTGTATGGCAAATTACCTAAACAACCAGCCAACTCCTATATCCAAAGCTGTTATGGATGTCATTCTGGAGGCCAGGAGGCCCAGCACCAGAAAAACCTATTCAGACAAATGGAAAAAAATTTGCGCCTGGAACCAGGCTAAAGGCCAAAATCCTCTTGATCCAAACATTCCTCAGATTCTACAATATTTAACTGAGATGTTGCACAAAGGACTTTCCTTTTCATCTGTTAAGATCCACGCCTCAGCAATTTCAGCTCATTACAACACGGGTCCTCCTTTATTCTCACATCCACTCCTAAGACAGTACCTCAGAGGGGCTAAGAACATAAGACCGCCCAGGAGAGCACCAACACCTACATGGGATCTCAACTTTGTTCTGGAAAAGCTTACACTGCCGCCCTTTGAACCAGCGTTTTCAGCTGATTTAAAATTTCTGTCATGGAAAACTGCCCTGCTACTAGCAATAACCTCAGCTAGAAGAGTCTCAGAGCTACAGGCACTAATGGCAGTGGAGCCTTTCCTCATTTTTCATCAAGACAGAGTCTCTACAAACTAACCCTACCTTTATGCCAAAGGTGGTATCCAGTGTGGCCCTAAACCAAACCATTCATTTGCCCACCTTTTTCCCAAATCCCCAGAACAAAGGAGAAAGACTCCTGCACTCTTTGGACATTCACAGGCAATTACGTTACTACTTGGATAAAACTAAGGCATTATCTGAACAGCTCTTTGTAGCTTATGCTGCAGGATCACAAGGAAAAGCTATCTCAAAACAGACCATTTCTAAATGGATAGGGCATTGCATACGTTTCTGCTACACGCATCATGAGAAACCGGTACCTGCTAACATTAGGTCACACTCCACCAGGGCTACAGCTACATCAGCAGCCTTTCTCAGGGAGTGCCAACCAAGGATATTCTGGAAGCTGCACCTTGGAGTTCAGTGCACACCTTCACCAAACACTATCACTTACCCCTATATTCTAAGACTAGAGCTGGTTTTGCCACTGCAGTTTTGCAAGGCCTACTAGCTTCTTCTAACCCTGTTTAACTCTACCACCCATCCTTAGCTTTGGGATTCAACCCAAGTGTGATGACTGCAGCAGGGTAACACGATGAACATAGTACAGTTTTGTACCTACTATAAATGTAGACGTTCGAGTGTTCACCCTGCTGCAGTCCAGGTTACCCTCCCTCCATCCCCTCTGGTGTATTTGCTTGTGCCTATATATATATATATATATATATATATATATATATATATATATATATATATATATATATATATATATATAGATATAGATATAGATATATATATAGATATAGATATATACAGATATATATATATATATATATATATATATATATATATGGATAGATAGATAGATATAGATATATATAGATATAGATATATATACATACATACATATATATATATATATATATATAGATAGATAGATATAGATATATATATATATATATATATATATATATATATATCTATACATATATATATATATATATATATATATTATATAGCCTACCTATTCGGGGCACCTGACATCTGGGGCAAGAAAACTGAATAAAATGGCGTTGGATGCCTCTTCTATACCCCTGGCGCACTGACGTCAGGGAAGAAGCGACAGCAACCGACGCCGGACCAAGACTTTGGAACTCAGGCCGACTGTGGGACTGCCTGACGGCAGGATAACCCAAATGTGATGACTGCAGCAGGGTGAACACTCGAACATCTACATTTATGGTAGGTACAAAACTGTACTTTGTGTACACTTACCATAAATGTAGATGTTCGAGTGTATTCACTGTTGCAGTCCTGGTTACCCTCCCTCCAGCCCCCTTTCTTCTTTTGGCTATACCTCTACTCTCCTTTACTATCCTCAAAAGTGTTTTGGTGTGTTTGCTTTTTTGTTGGAGGTATAACCTTGTATATTTATTGAGTTAATTGCTTCCCATTAGGGGGGCACCTGACATCTGGGGCAAGAATAACTGATGTAATGGCATCGGCTGCATGTTTTATACCCCTGACGACCTGACTTCATGGAAGAAGGGACAGCAACCCATGCAGGATCCAAGACTTTGTTATTCAGGCTGACTGAGGGCTACTGCAAGCAGATAACCCAAATGTGATGACTGCAACAGTGAATACACTTGAACATCTACATTTATGTTAAGTGTACACAACTGTATTTTTGCATCCCCCCCAGAACTACCAATTGGAAAAATTCTGCACAAGGACTCCCCACAAACAAGCTTGAAAAGTGGATGCCCTGTCCTTCATCTGGAAAAACCTATCAGTTTATGCCTTTCCCTCTCTGCCTCTCCTCTCCAAGGTACTACTAAAGATCAAACAGGACAAACCAAGGACGATACTGATTGCCCCAGACTGGCCACACAAACACTGAGTACCCCCTTTTGTGCAGTGTGTCACTGCTGGCACCATGGAACCTGCCTCAGACCCCTGCCCTGCTGTCCCAGCAGGAGGGCCAGATTCTGTACCCACAGCTTCAAACCCTGAACCTGGCAGCCTGGCTAATTACCTGATCTCTCCATTACCATCCATCAGTAAGCATGTGTTGGATGTCATTATGGAGGCAAGGAGGCATAGTACTAGAAAATCCTATGCTGAAAAATGGAAAAGATTCTGTTCCTGGAACCAAACTCAGGGAATTGGCACAGCAGCGCCCAGTTTACCTCAGATTCTTCAATACTTTACTGAGATGCTTCACAAGGGCCTTTCCTTTTCCTCCATCAAAATTCATGCCTCAGCCATTTCAGCTCATTACAGCACAGAATCATCCCTCTTCTCTCATCCACTGCTGAAGCAGTTCCTCAGAGGGGCCAAAAACTTAAGACCACCCAGGAGAGCCCCTACTCCAGCCTGGAATCTTAACTTTGTATTGGAAAAACCCACTCTACCTATTTTTGAGCCAGCTGCAAATGCAGAGTTGAAATTCCTTTCTTGGAAAACAGCCTTCCTTTTAGCCATCACTTCAGCAAGAAGGGTGTCTGAATTACAGGCCTTCATGGCAGTGGAGCCTTTCATCATTTTTCATGAGGACAAGGTGTCCCTCAGGACCAATCCCTCCTTCATGCCCAAGGTGGTATCTAGTGTGGCCCTTAATCAGTCCCTTCATTTGCCAACATTCTTTTCTAATCCACAGAACAAAGGGGAATAAATACCGCACTCCTTAGATTTGCACAGACAACTTTGATTTTATTTGGACAGGACTAAACCTCTCAGGAAATCTGAACAGCTGCTGGTTGCATTTGCTGCAGGGGCAGTGGGGAAGGCCATTTCAAAGCAAACCATTTCTAAATGGATAGGCCATTGCATTAATTTCTGCTATAAGCACCTTGAAAAACCTACCCCACAGGGGATAAGACCACATTCAACCAGGGCTGCATCTACCTGTGCAGCCTTTCTCAGGGGTTGTCCGTACCAGGGACATCCTAGAATCTGCTACCTGGAGTTCTGTACATGCCTTCACCAAGCTTTACCATTTGCCAATTTTCTCTAAATCCAGAGCTGGCTTTGCCACTGCAGTCTTGCAGGGCCTTATAGCTGGTCCTAATGCTAATTTCCTCCTCTCATCCTTAGTTTTGGGAATCTACCCAAATGTGATGACTGCAACAGTGAAACACGAACATAGTACAGTTGTGTACACTTTTACTATAAATGTAGATGTTCAAGTGTATTCACTGTTGCAGTCCTAGTTACCCTCCCTCCAGCCCCCTGACTTCTATTGTCTATACATGTATTTTTGCTTACTATGCTTATAGCTTTTTGGTGTTTTTGCTTTTTTGTTGGAGGTGTAACCTTGTATATATAATTGCTTCCCATTATGGGAGCACTTGACATCTGGGGCAAGAAAAACTGATGTAATGGCGTCTGCTGCATGCTTTAATACCCCTGACTACCTGACGTCATGAAAGATGACAGCAACCGACTCAGGACCCAGGACTTTGATAATCAGGCCGCCTACTGCAAGCATATAACCCAAATGTGGTGACTGCAACAGTGAATACACTTGAGCATGTATCGTTATGGTAAGTGTACACAACTGTACTTTCTTCTTCCTTGTCTCAAGAAGGAACTCCATTGGTGGATCCAGCATTTGTCCTTAAATCAAGGGCTCCCTTTGTATCACCCTGTTTCTTCTCAGGAGCTGTTCACAGATTGTTCAGGCATGGGATGGAGAGGAGCTTTTTGCTCCCTAAAGGTGCAAGAGGTCTGGTCTCCTCTTCAATAGAAGGACCACAGCAGTGTCAGAGATGAGCCCTTCTGCTGGCTGTTCAGGCTTTTCATCCATCTTTCTCCCCAGGACCTCTCAAAGTGTTTACAGACAGCACTCTAATGATGCGGTATGTAAACAAATGGGGAGAACAAGATCTGTTCAGATATTTGCCCGTTGGCACTCCTGGTATGGGATTTTGCTGTCCAGTATCAAGTGACTCTTCTGGCAGTTTACATTCCTTCAGGTCAAAACACTGTGGCAGACACTCTGAGCAGGTTCTTAATTCAATTCCTTGACTGGATGCTTCACATGGATGTGTATTTGGACATTTGCCACCAGTGGGATACTCGTAAAAATAGATCTATTTGCCTCCCTTCTGCACAGACAACGTCCTCTATTTTGTGCCAGAATCTCAGGTCCTCTGGTATGGAAGGTGGATGCTCTCTCTCTTGGAAGAGAATGTTTCTTTATACCTTCCCTTCCCCTCATTCCAAAAGTCCTGTTCAACAGGACGCCCCCAAAATCTTATTGATTGCTCCCTTTTGGTTGTGACAGCATTGGTACCCTCTTCTGCATTTAGCCAAGGGCATTCCTCACAAGTTACCTCACAGGGTTGACCTACTCACACAAGACAAGGGATCTCTCATCCAGCCCCACCTGCTCTCTCTTCAGCTGACTCTGTGGGTGATAGGATTTTGAATCCATATAAGCACCTTTTTTTCTGAGGACTTGGTTAGGGTCCTGCAAGAGGCCAGGAAACCCAATGCCAAATGGAAGAGGTTTTTCTGTTTGGTGTCTTTGTTGTAATCTTGTTCCACTCTCTGTGGATGTTCCTTTGGATGTTCTTCATGTTTCACTGTTGCAGTCATCACATTTGTGTTATCACTGCCAGGGTAGCCCTCGGCCGGTCCGAATGCCAGAGTATTAGTATTTCTGCATTGGCTGCTGTAGCTTCAGGACTGACATCAGGTCATCAGAAGTATAAAGTAAGGGAGCCGACACCATTACATCAGTCTTTCTTGCCATGGAGCCCGAAGCAGAAGCAGTTTGCACGAGTGCTGGTCCGCTGCTATCTGCTTTTTTGTCTACCGAATTGAAGTTGATGTCTTCTAGAGATAAGTACCCCATTGGGGATCCTTTTTTCTTGCACTAACCAATGTCAAGAAAAAGTTATTGTCTCGCTTGTGGAAAGGCAAATTCCACACAGAGACTTCCATTCTTACTGCGTCACTGGTTTAGGCCCAGACCACGACGTCCGCCGTTGCCGCTTCTGTGCTTTGTTCAACAGCAGAACTATCCGTCGTCGGGCCCTTATTGTAGCCAGATATTTTCGCTTACAGTCCTCGAAATCTGATATGGCTTTGCTAAGCCATCTGATAGCAGACCACCTGAAAAAACATAAAGATAAAGACGGAGACAGACTGCACAGTTCCAAACCTACTGACGACGCTTTCGTTAAGTTAGTCATCAGTTCACTGTTCCTCAGTGAGGTGCTTTTGCAGCCCCTGATGGCTGTTTCTGTGGATTTACAGGCCGGTACTGAGACTCTTTCGGAGTCTGGTATGCTGCAAAAACTCTTCTTCCACTAAGGATCCTGCAGTCGTCTCTACGTTGGATGGGTCTGGAGCCACTTAGCAGGCACCGGCTTCCGAGGAAGTCCTTCGCACTACCAAATCTCGACACAAACCAACGTCTGTGGCTACCGTTCTTTCAAAAACTACTGAGTTTCTAAGGCCCAGGGTATGAACCACACCCAAGAAACAGACCCATTCTCAGACGCCTGCTTCCTTGCCTCAGTCTCAAATGCTTAAAGTGGCGGAAGACCTTATCATGCTGATCAGGGGAAGCCAAGCTACCGCATCCAAATGGAAAGGAGATCTGACCCCTGTAGTTTTGTCTGAACAAGAGTCAGATGAATCTGATGCATCTGAATGTGAAGACATGCAACCCCTCTCTACTTATGAGGATTCTGATGCAGAGGATTCCATTCCTTTAGCCTCTCCACCAGAGGAATTTTCCTTTGGGGAAACCCTGCATACCTTAAGTGGGCATTTCCAATGGGAGAGTCAAGACTAATCTCAGTCAAAAAAGAGACTCTGGGAATACCTTGATCTTCCACAGCACAGACCCTTGGCCATCCTCCCAGTCCTGGATGTTGTGGAGGATGTTTTCATGGAATCCAGCTTGATAATTGACACCCTCCCTCCTGCACCCAGAAAATCTGACAGGTACTACAGAGTCCCTGACTCGCACAAATTTCTTTTTAAAAATCCTACTGAGGTAATTTTTCAAGGACCTAAAGGGATTAAAGCAACCTTTGCTAAGAATCCCACCCCCTCAAATAGGGATTCCTGAGCACTGGACTGGTGGGGTTAAAAAGTTTACACCTCAGCTACTCTTGCTATCAGGCACTAAATTGTTAGTTCCATATGCTGAAATTTCGGCAACATACCCTGGAACTCCTTAAACAACAAATGTCTTCCTTTACTGCTTGTGCAGAATCTAAAGAATTACAAGAGTTGATGCATTCTGCAAGTCAAGTAACTAACCACACCTTGCACTGTGATTTTGACACCCTAGAAGCTTCTTGCAGAGCAGTAGTCACTGGATCTGTCATTAGAAGGCATGCATGGCTTAAGGAACAGCCCCTGTCAGACCATGTCAAGTCTAAATTGCTGGATGCCACCCTTGCACAAAGATAACTTATTTGGCACTAAGGCAGAAGAGGTCTTAAAAAAGATGGAAGAGAAAGCAAAATCTATGGAAACAGTTAAGGATTTCTTGCAGGAACAGCCACCTAGGTTCAGCAGGCATTGTCCCACCAAACACTGGTCCTTTCCTGCTCCCAGTAAGCCACTCCAGCCTAGGCTCTGGGGAACCATACCCCTCAGACAGCAGCCACAGGGAATGCAAAGATCTGAGCAGTGGACTACCTCCACTTCAAAACCAGGGAGTTCTACACCACCCCTTTATGGTAAAAACTCTCAATTACTCACCTCCTCCAACCCCTCCCTCTGCCCACCTTCGCTTACCCTAGGAGGAAAACTCTCCTTTCACACAAGCACCTGGGCCACCATTACCAATGACCACTGGGTTCTGAACATAGTGTCCCAGGGATACAAGTTTTCCTTCCATACCCTTCCAACCCCAAAAGAGTTCCCAGATCTACCACCAAACCAGTGGGCAGAGCCTCAAAAGCAAATCCTTTCCCTGCTCTCTATGAGGGCAGTAGAGCACATTCCTGCAGAACAGATGGGACAAGGTTTCTACTCCAGACTTTTTCCTGGTACCCAGAAAAGAGGGCATCTGGTGCCCCATCCTCAATCTATCCATTCTAAACACCTTCCTGGTGATCCCAAAATTCAGAATGCTCACCCTTGAGCAGCTGCTGCCCATACTCTCCAAGGACACTTGGCTAGCCACCCTAGATCTAAAAGAGGCCTACCTCCACATTCCTATCAGGGAATCATGCAGGAAATATCTCTGTTTAAGGGCAGGCTCTCAACACTTTCAGTTTTCTGAGATTGGTACAGCTCTTCCTGCTTTTAATAAAGGTTAATGAACCAATATCTTAACTTGCCATTGATGACAACAGAATGATCTTTTAGATGTTGCTTTACATAAAACATTTAACATAGTGTTCATAATTCATTTAATGATCCATATCAACTAGTGTTCATAATTCATTTAATGATTCATGTCAACCTTTGAGCCATATCCAAAAACCACCTCAGAACATTATCATTCCCTGGCACCGCTGACAAAGTATCGAGGTTGCATGCTTTACAAGTCAGGGTTGGCACAAGCTGCATATTCAATAAAAAGCACAAGAGACCTTAGATGGATTAAATGGCTGCAGCCATGTGTTTATTGCCATTTACTCAAATAGAAGCCAATTATTATGAGATGTGCGCAAGGCAGGAATGTCAGGGAGGCCATTTTATTTCTTTCATAGCATTCCCCTAAACCTACAGGACAACAGACAGGACGTCGATATCCGACCCTTCTGATTCAACATACCCACATCATAACAGCTTTTTCAATTCACAATTTATCACAATTCCTCTGGGCTGCCTTACAATCTGCCATGGAGTCATTGCCAGGCTAAGTCCCTTGGCAACATTCCCTTGGGGTTGTCTGGCCTGTGGAAGGTCCAGCTTGAAGAGTCCTGCGACCTCCACCCCCCCCTACTTACCTTGGCCTCCCTTACCTTTCCTGTCTTCCGCTTACATGACTGTGACAATCTAGCCTAACCTGTCTATCTTACCCGGAGGAGGAGGTGAAAACCTGAAAAACCCAGTTGGCAAAAACAGGAAATTCCTTCACGACCCCTAGTGCGATCACCTTTGCAGATCATCGGGTTCCCTAAGTACCTTACCTGGTCCTAAACTGACAAGTGCACCCCTGATTTTACGAGGGGGTGGGTAGAGTGGGACAAGCTGCCAAGGTAGAGGTTGAAAAGACTGATTTGCTTTGTTCCCAGCCTTTTTCAACCTTCCACTGGACAGCCCAGCCCACCTCATCACGCTTACCTATCCTGACCCTACCTGTTTTCCACCTCCCCCTCCCCCTCCCCCCACTGAAACCTGAGTCTGAGCTGACCTGCCTCTGACAAATGACTGCTTGCTGCGATTGGCTTGCCAGCCGTTGTTGTCTGAGATTGGTACAGTTCTGCCTGCTTTTAATAAAGTTTAGTGAACCAATATCTTACCTTGCCATTGATGCCAACAGAATGATCTTTTACATGTTGTTTTACATAAAACATTTAACATAGTGTTCATAATTCATTTAATGATCCATATCAACTAATGTTCATAATTCATTTAATGGTCCATATCAACCTTTGAGCCATATCCAAAAACCAGCTCAGAACATTCATTCCCTGGCAACGTTGACAATTAAATTATCAAGGTTGCATGCTTTACAAGTCAGGGTTGCCACAATCTGCATATTCAATAAAAAAACACAGAGACCTCAGATGGATTAAATGGCCGCAGCCATGTGTTTATTGCCATTTACTCAAATAGAAGCCAATTATTATGAGATGTGAGCAAGGCAGGAATGTCAGGGAGGCCATTTTATTTCTTTCATAGCATTCCCCTAAACCTACAGGAAAACGGGCAGCACGTCGATATCCGTCCCTTCTGATTCAACATACTCTCACATCATAACAGCTTTTTAATTTCACAATTCATCACAATTTCTCTGGGCCGCTTTACAGTCTGCCAAAGAGCCATTGCCGGGTTGGTAAGTCCCCTGGCAACAATCCCTTGGGGCTGTCCTGTGACCCCCCCCTTACCTTGGCCTCCTTTACCTTTCCTGTCTTCTGCCACACAAGGGAGGAATATTCCTCCATTCCGCCAGCACATCTCAACCTATCCTAGGTGAATGCCTTTCAAAGCTAAACCAGCTTGCAATTCCTTATAAAAAAATCCCCAAACCTTCTTAGATAAATGAACCGCATCCTTATCATACCTGTCTGGCCACCAGACCCGAATGCCAGGGTGAGGAATGTACAACCTGTTAATGTCACTTAACACCTTATCCATAGAATTATTAATTCTCCCTCTCATTCTCTTCACAGCTTTAATGGACCTAGCCCCCTTCCATTTCTTTCTCTGAATTACTTCTGACCAGCAGATAATAGCTTGTGGCCAGCATTCTTGCATGCAATATACCTCTTGTACCATCAAACCAATTAGATCTTTTATTGGATGTTGACAAATATCATTACCCCCTAGGTGCAATAAAATGGAAGTAGGAGATTTATCACTTCTTGCAGCTTGGTGTAGTACTGCCCTGAGATGATGCCACCACATTCCTGATACCCCAAACCAAATTGCTTTCCAAGAAGCTCGTTTTCCTCCTTAGAAGGAGAAGCCCCACCTGCCCTGAATAAAGCGATGGAGTCTCGAATGAAATAATGATCCACTATCCAGATGCATTTCCGATCCAAAGATGTGAGAGCTGAAATACAAAGGACAACAGTTAGTCATTTACACCTTACATAGCCTTTATAAGCATTGGACTTCCACCTGCCAATCCTCATAATGTCGGTCTGTGAAGCTCCCATTGCATGTGCATATGAGGCTGCACCTATTCGAAAGGAATGCAATGTATATTTATCTGAGTCTAGGCTAATCAACTTGATTGCCTCCTTTAAAACTGCTCTCACCTGATAGTGTTGTCAGAGGTTCACCTTGTTGATGACAAGAATGGATAATCTGACCTACCCCTATAGTTGCGGTACTGTAGTAGTATTTTAGTCAAGTCCCATTCTAAACCCTTTGGGTAACCACTCTTACCCACTGACCTTTGCCTTCTTGATCCATTTTGGATTTAGCTACTTAAACCCAAGTGTCCTCCCTAAGCAAATGTACATGTGTCAGTGGTAACACTGTCCATTGACCTTTCTTCTTGTTTGGTTGAATAATTTCAGACCATCTAAATGCCCCACAAAAAGCCAGCAAAAAGGCAGCCCTAAATAATGCTACCTTGTAAGAAGAAAAAAAACATTTGAAGCCACAAGCCACAGTTCACGTAACACCGCTGGACCTATGGGGTACCTTTTATCAGGCCTTTGGGTGTTTGTTTCCCCCAACCCTTAAACATTGACTGTACTTGAAATGTGTTAGCTAAATCCTTCAAACCCACAGCCTGATGAAACCAATTCGAGGCTGCAATGTGCTTCTCGCCCTTCTCAAAGTCCATCCTCTTTCTTTCATTGCCAAAATGTAGGCCCTGATTTGTTAAGGAGGAATTGGCCATACTTGTTTACAGCTTCTGGAAAAGCTGGTCTGCAAAAATTGCTGTATGCATTTATTGTACCTTACCCTTGTCCTTCCACTGAGGCATTACACATTACTTTTCACTTGAGTCGGCCATGCCGCACTGAGCCACTGATCTTGAAATTAACCCCCAAAGCCAGTTCCCCTTGCTGCATCTGTAAACACTGAAGCGGTAGTTGGTTGTCTTTCTCCTACCAAGTTGCTGTCCCATTGTAATCTGATAAGAAAATCAGCCACACCTAAATCCTCCTTCATGCTCTTTGAGGCCGTAATCTGGTGGTGTGGCTTTGTGTACTCAGACCCTTTAGCAGCCAAAAGCCTCATAAATGAACGCCCCACAGGGATCACTTTGCATGCGCAGTTCATCAGCCCTAGTAATTGTTGGTCCTGCGTATTCCTTAAAGGGATGTGGCATGCAAAAGTTTATTCTGGAGGGCTGAGAGATGAAACATGCCTTGGCCGCGCAGTTTGTCTTCCGGATGCCATGCACTGATGCCTGAATTTACATTGTAATTGATTCCAGTAATGGCTAGGTGAGTTAACTTACTGACATTAAGTATACATACATATACACATATATATGTAAGTACACACATACATATAAACATAAAGCTGTATAATATATGCATACATATATAAATATATATACAGAAATATCCATACATATATGTACACATATTACGCACACATATATATATTACACACCCACACCATATTCATACCTATATCTGTACGTATATATTGCAGATATATAATACATATACATCTCTATACTTATATACACACACATATATATAGATATATATATAGATATATCTGTACACATGCATGAATACACCCACATATATATATATATATATATACACACACACACACACACACACACACATACACATACACATGTGCGTACACACGCACCCACGTGCACTTTTATATAAATGCTCCTTGTATTTAGATATCAGATGCAGCATTTGGGTTTGCTTGTCTGCTACCATACACACTGAAATGTCATTTATTTGTTTTAACCACTTTGTTTTGTGCCAACATTTCTTCATCTGGTTGCTCATAAAAAAGTGAGGGAAGGTCATCAGAGTGTATATAGCCCTGACCCATCTTCCTGAATATCTCCAAATTGATATATGCAGAATAATGCAAAATGATTAAAAAATGCTGACAATCTATCTTAACACACTGTTTACTGAGTAGCAGTTTACTACACAACAAGCTAAATCATATAGCCTGCATGATGACGCTGCAGAATAACACCATGTAAACTACCACAGCCAACACCCGAAGTGAATTCTAGTTTGACTGTTTTTTTTTAATTATTTAATACTCAGAACATGCCCACCCTCAACAGCATCTGTGGTCCTCTAACAACTTTCTAAGTGCATTTCATTAATGCTTACAAATTTATTTGGTTTTGCCCAGAATTCTTAACCAAGAAGTTGAAAGGAATGCTGCAACCTCTACCTAATGACAGAGGACCTTCTGGCCAGCACCATAGAGTATTATTGGTATTATTATTATTATCATCATCATCATTGGTGTGTTATTAATATTATTTTGGAGTATTATTATTTTGTTAAACAGATTGAGTGTTATTAATATTTTTATTAAGAGGTTGAAATGACTGATTGGCTTTGTTCCCAGGCTTTTTCAACCTTCCCCTGGACAGCCCAGCCCAACTCAGCCCTCCTACCTATCCTGACCCTACCTTTTTTCCACATCCCCCATCTCCCCCCACTGAAACCTGAGTCCGAGCTGACCTGCCTCAGACAAATGATGGCTTGCTGCGATTGGCTTATCAGCCATTGTTCTCTGTGCTTCCCTTTGGCTTATCTACTGTTCCCAGAGTTTTTACAAAATGTCTGGCTCCAGCCATTTCCTTTTGCAGATAAATATTCAGATTTACCCATACTTAGACAACTGCCTTATTCAGGCAGATAGCCCAGGAAAAGCTGCTCAGGCACCTAGCCTTTGTAAAGACCTTACTAACCTCCCTATTGGTACACAGTGAATGAAAAGAAATCCAAACAGGTGCCCACCCAAAGGATTATGTTCCTGGGAGCAAGCCTGGACACAACATCCCAGATAACATTCCTTACACCAGAGAAACAAATTTTCCTGACAGAAAGCTCTGGGGTTCATGGCGTCTTGCACACTCCTCATTCCATATGCCAGACTGCATATGAGGAAACTTTAGTGGTACCTAAGAAACATTTGGTTTCAACATTCTCAAGACCCGGAAACTCCCCCTGTCTTTAATTCCTTGCCTCAGAAAAGTTTTTCTTTGATGTGCAGCCGCATGCTCCCACAACAAAGGACTGCCTTTCTCACCATCCCCTGCCGCCCAGAAACTCACCACAGATGCATCAGACTATGCTTGTGGTGCACACTTGGACGGCAGGTGCATACAGGGCCAATAGAGCCCACAGCAAATCCTTCTGCACATCATTCAAAAAGAGATGATGGCTGTGCAGCACGCCTTGATAGCTTTCAAGCCCCTTCTCTCTCCAGGGGCTCTCCTGATCAAAACAGACAACACCACTGTAATGTGGTATATCAACAAGCAGGGAAGGACTCACTCCTACCATCTATGCAGGCTGGCCATGACCGTTTGACACAGCCTCTGACATGCAACTACACCTGTTAGTGCAATTCCTACCAGGCTCTCTCAACTCTCTGGCAGACCAGTTAAGCAGAAATCTTCTGGACCCACACAAGTGGCAGCTCAACAGAAGAACCTTCACCCTAACAACTCAGAAATGGGGCACCCCAAAGGTCGACCTTTTTGCTTCCCACACCAACCATCAGCTCAGCATGTTCTGCACCTGTTAGCATCACTGCATGGCTTGAAAAGTGGATGCCCTGTCCTTCCCCTTGTTCAAATTAGCAGCCTTTGCCTTTCCTCCACTACCTGTCATCCCCAGGGTACTGCTCAGAATAAAGGAGGAAAAACCAAAAAACATTCTTATAGCTCCAGACTGGCCCCGGCAGCACTGGTACCCCTGTCTGTGCAGCCTGTCCCCACTGCCCCATGGCATCTTCCTCAGATTCCAAACCTCCTGACCCAGAGGGAAGGGGGATTCATGCATCCTCAATTGCAGACACTCAATTTGGCAGCTTGGCTTATTCCCTAACCCCGAACCAATCTGCCAACCTCAGTAAGCAGGTTCTAGATGTTATCCGTGAGGACAGATGCCCTAGCACCAGAACGTCTTGTGCTGACAAATGGAAAAGGTTCTGCATCTAGATCCAGGCTAAGGGAGCCAGTATGGCACAGCCCTCCCTCCCCTTAGATTACTTAGCTGACCTACTACACATTAGTTTCTCTTTCTCCTCTATAAAAATTCATGCCTCTGATATTTCCGCTCATTTTCCTACTGAGCAGCTCCTTTTCTCACACCCTTTGATCAAACAGTTCCTAAGAGGGGCTAGCAACTTGAGGCCACCTAGAAGGGCACCAACACCAGCTTGGGACCTTAACTTGGTATTGGAAAAGCTCACCCTCCCCCCTTTTGAACCAGCTTCTTCTGCAGAGCTAAAATTTCTCTCCTGGAAGACAGCATTCCTTCTGGCCATCACTTCAGCCAGAAGAGTCTCTGAGCTGCTAGCGCTCATGGCTGTGGCACCCTTCATCTTCTTCCATGCTGACAGGGTATCCCTCAGAACTAACCCATCCCTCATGCCTAAGGTGGTGGCCAATGTGGTTCTCAACCAATCCATTCATTTGCCCACCTTTTTTCCTAATGCCCAGAACAAGGGCAAAGGGATTCTGCACAGACAGCTCAGATTCTATCTAGATAGGACTAAATCCTTCAGAAAGTCTGATCAATTGCTGGTTAGCTTTGCTACAGGGGCAGAAGGCAAAACCATCTCCAAACAAACCATCTCCAAATGGATAGCACACTGCATCCATTTCTGCTACAAACAACATGGAAATCCTCCCCCCAAGGGGGTCAGGACACACTCCACCAGAGCAGCCTCCTCCTCTGCAGCTTTCCTCAGAGGAGTCCCCACCAGGGACATCCTGGACATCTGTTCACACTTTTACCAAGCATTACCACCTGCCTCTCTTCTCCAAATCCAGGGCAGGGTTTGCCTCTGCAATCTTGCAGGGCATCCTAGCCAGCCCCTAGTTTCCTTGACTGTGTCTCCACCCTTTTCTTCAGCTTTGGGAATCAACCCAAATGTGATGACTGCAACAGTGAAACATGAAGAACATAGTACAGTTGTGTACACTTACCATAAATGTAGATGTTCGAGTGTATTCACTGTTGCAGTCCTGGTTTCCCTCCCTCCATCCCCATTTCTTCTTTTTCCTTACAAGGGACATATTGGTATTTACTTTCCACTGGTGGGGTTTTTCCACCAGAACCTGGCTCCTTCTTGGGGGTTCCTGACAGATTATGGCAAGAAAAAACTGATGTAATGGCATTGGCTGCCTTACTTTATACTACAGGCGACCTGACGTCAGTTCTGAAGTGGCAGCAACTGATGCAGAAATACTAAGTCTCTGGTATTCGGGCTGGCCATGGGCTACCCTGGCAGGGATAACCCAAATGTGATGACTGCAAATGTGAATACACTCAAACATCTACATTTATGTAAGTGTTCACAACTGTACTTTCTCTCTTGTCTGTGTGAATTGCTGAGTGCTGGGTTGGCTTATTCTTCTTTTAAGGCCTATTTATCAGCTGTCTCTGCTTGTCTGCCTTTATCTCCTCCTCTAGCTTCTAGGTTTGGAGCTAAACAATTCCTTAAAGGAGTCCTTCATATAGGTTCATAGGTTGGTACTAGGTTATCCACCCTAGGGCCTGTACAAGCCTAGCCGTGACAATTTCCAGGCTGTTTCTTCCCACAATATTTACTTCCCTGGACCCCTGTTTAATCAGGCTGACTGACGTGATTCCCGGGGTGAATTTCGTATCTCCCCATCCAATCGTCAAGGTTCCTTTTGAAGAGGGCCAAAGAGGTGCTCTGCTTGACATGTATGGGCAGTCTATTCCAGAGTCTGGGGAGTCTCTGGGTCAGGAACCTATCCCTTCAGGACGTTTTGTTCATCTTGATGACAAGGTTTAGACCCCTGGAGCGTGTGACTCTGAGGGATTGGGATTTCTTTAAGTGTAGCATGTCTAACAGCTCTTTGTTTGACATGGCCTTGTATATTAAGCAGAGTTCGCCTCTGAGTAGACGATATGCGACAGAGTACAACTGGAGTTTTTTTTAGACTGACAGCATAGGGCATCTGCTTTTTAGGCCTGTGATTCTTTTAGTGAGGTATTTCTGTGGCCTTTCCAGTTGTTGCAGATGTGTTGAGAGGTACATACCAAACTGGGTGTTGTATTCTATAATGGCTCACTGTCGGTTTTGTGCCTTATTTAAACAGTGAACTAATCATCATCAGTATTTTTACACTTCTAAATATTTTGGTACTCTATTCAATTATACAGATATGTCTTTGGTAAGCAATCCGACTACCGACATTCGAAAAAATGCAAAGATAAAGACAGACACAGGCCGCCTAGGTCCAAAGCTGCCGACGACGCTTCTCCTAAGCTAGTCGCCAGTTCGCCGGTACTCAGTGAGGCGCTTTCACAACCCCTGATACCCGCTACTTCAGATTCGCAGGCCTCTACTGAGACCCATTTGGGGTCCGGTGTGCCACGAGATGCTTTAACTGTGAAACCTGCGGATGTCTCTACCTTGGATGGGTCCGGAGCCTCTGTGCAGGCACCAGCTTCTGAGGGAGTATTCAGGCCTACTGTCTTGCATATTAAACCGCCATTTTCTTCAAGGCCTAAAACTCAAACCATGCCTAGAAAACTGACGCCCAGACCGCATGGTTAGGCCTCTGCCTAAAAAAACAAATGATAAGAATGGCTGAAGACTTTATTACTGTAATGAGGGGAAGCCAACCTTCCCCCTCTGAGACCTAGGACTGAATTTGCCTATGATACTTCTGACCAGGATTCTGAAATTTCTGTTTCCTCTGATGACCAGGATGTACCCTTATCTACCTATGAGGATTCTGATGCAGAGGACTCTGTTCCCTCTGCTTCCTCTCCAGAGGATTTCTCTTTTGGTGAAACTTTGCATATTCTTAGGGAGCATTTCTGCTGGGAAAGCCAGGATTACTGTGATTCTAAAAAGAGGCTTAGAGATTTTTTAATCCTGCCCCAACACAGGCCTTTAGCTACTCCCCTGTACTGGGCATTGTTGATGCCTTTTCGGAATCTAGCTTGGCCCCTGATTCTTTACCTCCTGCTCCCAGAAAATCTGATAGATATTACAGTGTTCCTGACTCTTACAAGTTCCTTTTTAAAAATCCTATTGCGGATCCTGAGACCATTTCACAGGGACCCAAGGGCATTAAGGCTACTACTGCCAAAAATCCTACCCCCTTTGATAGAGATTCCAGGGTGCTGGATAGATGGGGTAAGAAGGTATACACTTCTGCAACCTTTGCTGTTAGGGCCTTAAACTGCCAGTTTCATATGTTAAAGTATCAGCAGCATATTATTGGGTTGCTTAAACAGAAAATGATGTTGATTCCTGACTGTGCTGAAAATAAGGATTTACAGGATTTAATGCAATTCTTAAATTGGAAAACATACTTTGCAATGTGGTTTTGATTCACTAGAGGCATCTTGCAGGGCTGCTGTCACTGGGTCTGTAATTAGAAGGCATGCTTGGCTTAAGGAGCAATCTTTGCCAGATCATGTTAAAGCTAAATTGCTGGATGTTCCCTTAAATCAGGACCACCTGTTTGGCAACAAAGCAGAAGTAGTACTTAAAAAGATGGAGGAAAAAAACTAAATCTATACAAACTGTTAAAGATTTCCTACAGGTACAGCCTCCAAGATTTAGTAGGCATTGGCCCTCTAAGAATTGGTCCTTTCCTGCCTCTTCCAGGCCTTCTCAGTCCAAACCCAGAACCAGCAGAACATCCAGGCTTCAGTCCCAAGGTATGCACAGGACTAAGCAGTGGGGTGCTCCCACTTCCAAATCAGGGGGTAGTAAGACTCCCTTCTATGGTCAACTGTCTCAGTGACTTGACTTTAAAACTTCCAAGCCCTTCACAACTGACTGCTCCTTTAGGGGGATGCAGACAAACTGTCAACTAATTACCCAGGACAAATGGGTTTTAAATGTAGTTTCCCAAGGATACAGATTTCACTTCCACACATTACCAACCCCAAACGGTTGGCCAGATGTACCCCCAAATCAGTGGGCAGAGGCTCAGAAGCAAGTACTCTCTCTTAAGCATAAGGGCTAGTCATGCTGTACCAGAAGGGGAAAAGGGACAAGGTTTCTACTCAAGACTTTTCCGGTACCCAGAAAAGACTACTCATGGCATCTTATCCTGGGCGTTTCTATCCTAAACACCTTTTTGTTGATCTCAAAATTCAAGATGCTAACTCTTCACCAGTTGCTTCCTGTGCTAGGCAAGGATGCCTGGTTGGCAACACTGGATTTAAAGGAAGCCTACCTGCACATCCCAATCAGGGAATCTTACAGAAGACACCTACGCTTCAAAGCAGGCTACATGCACTGTCAGTTCTCTGCACTGCCCTTTGGCTTATCTACTGCGCTCAGGGTATTCACAAAGTGCCTAGCTCCAGTCATTGCATTTTATGGCAAAGAAATATTCAGATATACCCATACCTGGACGATTGTCTAATTCAGGCAGAAAGCCAGGACATACTTTTGAATCATCTGGCATTTGTATAAAAGGTGCTAACATGTCTGGGGTACACCATAAACTAAAAGAAATCACATCTTGTACCCTGTCACCAAATTATATTCCTGGGAGCAAGCTTGAACACAACTTCCCAGATGGCTTTCATCACGCCAGAGAAACAAATTCATTTGACAGCTTACTTCAAACTAATGGCCACAAAAACCCTGCTGTCTGCAAGGCAAATACTGCAAGCCTTGGGGTTCATGGCCTCCTGCATTCTCCTAATTCCATATGCAAGACTGCATATGAGGAAACTACAATGGTATCTAAAAAGCCTATGGTGTCAACATTCTCAGGATCTAGAAGCAATGATGTTCATCGTGCATACAGCTGCAGTAATTACATATGGGTTCTCTGCCGTCAGGCGGTCCCTCGGTCGGCCGAATTCCAAAGTCTAGGTCCGGCGTCGGTTGTCGCTTTCTTTCCTGACGTCAGTGCGACAGGGGTATATAAGACACAGCCGACGCCATATTCTTCAGTCTTTTTTGCCGCGGTGCCCGAAGCAGAAGCAGTTTGCAAGTGCCAGTCGGCCAGCTCCTGAATTTACGGAAAATTGGAAACCGAAGTCTTCTTTAAAGCTAAGTACCCCGTTGGGGAAACTTTTCTTGCCTCAGACCGATGTCGGACAAAGTTAACAATTGTATTTCTTGTGGGAAGCAAATACCGCATAAGGATTTCCATTCCCTCTGCATACCTTGTTTAGGCCCAGACCACGACGCCTCGGGCTGTCGCTTTTGCGCTACTTTCAATAAACGCACTATTAAGAGTCGGGCGGAGTTCGCCCAACATTATTTTGGTAAAGCCTTTGATTATAAAATGTCGTCGGAGACTCCGACTACCATTTTGTACAAAAAACGCAAGGACGAGGTCCGCGGTCTCCACCGACACCACGTCAAAACTGGCTACACGTGGTCCGGTTCTCAGTGAGACGCCTATGCAGTCCCTGACTACCGACGACACTTCTTTGGCGGTGTCTTCTGTAACCGAGACCGCAGGTACCTCGGCCCTTACTCAGACTACAACCACTGAAGCCACTGTGAGTGTTGAGCCTCCTGATGTGGACAGGTCCACTTCCACCCAGGGTGTCTTTAGACCCTCATCTTCCTTTTCCATTAAGGCCTTTACTAAGTCCAAATCAGCCATGCATCCCCAAGAGGCCTGTTGCTCAGGGCCCATCCCCAGGCCCCATGCCTAAAAAGCAGATGCTTAAAATGGCTGAGGATTTAATTACTCTTATCAGGGGTTCTCAACCCCCTCCAGACAAGAGACCCAGAGTGGAGGAAGATTCTCCCTCTTCTGAACAGGGCTCCATTTTCTCAGAACATTCTGATGTAGAGGAACACTCGTACTCCCCTTATGAAGATTCTGATGCAGAACAGTCCATTCCTTCTGTATCTCCCCCAGAGGATTTTTCTTCTGGGGAAACCTTGCACACCTTGAGGGAACACTTCCATTGGGAAGGCCAAGACTTTTCTGATTCCAAGAAAAGGCTTAGGGAATTTCTTTTGTTACCTCAACACAGACCTCTGGCTATACCTCCTGTCTTGGACATACTTGATGATGTTTACTCGGAGGCTTGTCTTAACCCAGATTCCCTGCCTCCTGCCCCAGTCAAACCTGATAGGTACTACAGAGTTCCTACCTCTCACCAATTTCTTTTCAAAAGCCATAATGCGAAACCATTTCTCAAGGCCCCAAGGGCATGAAGGCCTCTACTGCCAAGAATCCACTACCTTCCGAAAGAGAATCTAGATCCTTAGAAAGGTGGGGAAAAAAGGTATACACCTCAGCCACCCTAGCCATGAGGGCCTTAAATTGTCAGTTCCATATGCTTAAATATCAACAGTTTCTGTTATCACAATTAAGAAATAAAATGTCTCAACCTGAACAACCAGATTTGAAGGAATTGCAGGATATGATGCATAGTGCAGAACAAGTGGGTAAACGCACCTTACAATGTGGCTATGATGCCTTAGAGGCCTCAAGTAGAGCTGCTGTTACAGGATCAGTTATTCGTAGACATGCCTGGCTTAGGGAACAAAGCTTGCCTGATCATGTTAAAGCTAAACTACTAGATGCTCCTTTACAAAAGGGTGTACTATTTGGTACTAATGCTGAGGTGATACTAAGGAAAATGGAAGAAAAAGCTAAATCTATGCAAACTGTCAAGGCTTTTCTACAGGTACAACCACCTCGTTTTAGCAGAAATTGGCCTTCTAAAAACTGGTCCTTTCCAGCCACGGACAAGCCCCAAAGGGGTAGATACAGGCGCACAAGGGGCAGAGGACAATCTCAAGGATCATATAGAGGGAGACAATGGCAAACTCCAGCACCAAGAGGTGGCGAAGACAGTGCACAACAATACAGAAAACAAACCCAATGACTTCCTCCTTTTCATGCCAAGCAAGTCTCAGCTGGCAGCTCCCTTGGGAGGAAAGCTGGCATTATTTACAAGAAATTGGCATATTATCACAACAGACAAATGGATCCTGGACATTATAAACAGAGGCTACAGATTTCATTTTCACTCTCTTCCAAAAATGAGAGGCATGCCAAACCTGCCACAAAATCAAAGGGCAGAGGCACAAAAACAAATTCCAAAACTCATGGACATGAAAGCTATTCAAGAGGTACCTACTCACGAACAAGGTCAAGGTTTTTATTCCAGACTATTCCTGGTACCAAGGAAAGGAACCGACTGGAGACCCATTTTGGACTTATCCATCCTAAATACATTTCTACTCGTACCAAAATTCAAGATGCTCACATTACAGCAGCTTCTTCCCATGCTGGACAAGGAGTTTTGGCTGGTAACATTGGACCTCAAGGAGGCATACCTGCATGTCCCAATCAGACAAAGTTGCAGAAGATACCTCAGATTTCTTGCAGGTTCAATCCACTATCAATTCTCTGCATTGCCCTTTGGCTTATCTACTGCGCCCAGAGTATTCACGAAATGCCTGGCATCAGTAATTGCCTACTGCAGACTTCAAGGGATACAAATTTACCCTTATTTGGATGACTGCCTGATCCAAGCGGACAGCAAGCACATACTTCTGGAACATCTGGCTTATGCAACACGGTTACTGAATTCTCTGGGATACACAATCAACAAAGAGAAATCCAGGCTAACACCATTTCAGAAAATAACTTTCCTGGGTGCCAACTTGGACACAAACACCCAGATGGCCTACTTTACACCAGAAAAACAGGGGCAACTAACTCAGTACTTCAAAATACTAGCAATTTGTACCAGGCTTACTGCAAGGAAAATCCTGCAGGCTCTGGGCTTCATGGCATCTTGCATTCTTTTAATCCCATGTGCAAAGTTGCATATGAGAAAACTTCAATGGTACCTAAAAAACCTATGGTCTCAACACAGCCACAATTTGGAAACAATAATACCAATAATTCCATGTTTGCAAAAGGAATTTCTATGGTGGGCCCAAGCATGTCAAACAAACACAGGTCTCCCATTCTGCAATCCTCAAGCAAATCAAGTCATCACAACAGACGCCTCAGATTATGCCTGGGGGGCGCACATGACAGGCAGGTGCATTCAGGGCAAATGGTCCCAAAAGGAAAAGCACTTTCACATCAATCAAAAAGAAATGCTAGCAGTGATAAATGCAATTATAGCATTCAAGGACCTCCTGCATCCAGGGCAATTATTGATAAGAACAGACAACACCACAGTAATGTGGTACATAAACAAACAAGGAGGAACACATTCATACCCCCTGTGCAGACTAGTCATGACACTTTGGAACTTGGCTCTGGAATGGCAAATCGAACTTCAACCAGAGTACTTGCCAGGGTTGGAAAACACGCTGGCAGACAATCTAAGCAGAAATATGACAGATCCGCACGAATGGAAGTTGCATCCTCAGGTGTTTACAAAGATAATCCAAGCGTGGGGGAGGCCAGACATAGATCTTTTCGCCTCCCACAGGAATCATCAATTGGAAAAGTTTTGTTCAAGGACCTTTCATCCAAAGGCCTGGAGAGTGGACGCCCTTTAATTCAGTTGGACAGCATGGACAGTGTACGCTTTCCCACCTCTGCCTCTTCTGTCCAAGGTGCTCTTGAAAGCAAGAGCAGACAGACTGAAGATGATACTGATTGCTCCAGACTGGCCAAGACAGCACTGGTACCCTCTCCTGAGGAGCCTAACACATACTCCTCCCTGGCCTCTACCTCTAATGCCTCTTCTGCTGACTCAGCACAGCTACAAAACTCTTCACAGTCAGCTGAAAACGCTCAATCTCGCTGCATGGAAAATTCCTTAACACCACAACGGACCCTACTCCCCAAAGAGGTGCAGGACGTCATTGTGGAGGCCAGAAGGCCATCTACTAGAAAGGCTTACTCCGCAAAATAGAAACAGTTTTGCTCTTGGAATGAGAAAAAAGGCCAGGACCCTAGAACACTGAATTTGCCTCCGGTATTACAGTATCTAGCTGAGCTGCTGAACAGTGGACTTTCATTTTCCTCCATAAAAATCCATGCCTCAGCCATTTCTGCAGAATTCAACACAGATCCACCGTTATTCTCTCACCCACTGTTAAGACAGCTCCTCAGAGGGGCTAAGAATATAAGACCACCAAGGAAACAACCAGTGCCAGCCTGGGATCTTAATTACATTCTAGAAAAATTAACATTGCCTCCCTCTGAACCAGCTGCCTCAACAGATTTGCAATATTTGTCCTGGAAAACAGCTTTCCTTCTAGCCATTACCTCAGCTCGTAGGGTTTCGGAACTACAAGCCCTCATGGCTGTGCAGTCCTTTCTCATCTTCCATCAGGACAGGGTTTCCCTTCGAACCAACCCGTCATTTATGCCTAAAGTGGTATCCAGGGTAGCTTTAAATCAAGCCATACACTTACCTACCTTTTACCCCAATCCTCAAAACAAAGGGGAAAGGCTGCTACATTCCTTAGACATCCATAGACAGCTACGTTATTATTTGGACAGAACAAAGCCTTTCAGGAAATCAGAACAACTTTTTGTGTCCTATGCTATAGGAGCTCAAGGGAAGCCTGTTACCAAACAGACAATTTCAAAATGGATAGACCACTGCATACAATTTTGTTACTCCTACCATGGGAAATCTGTCCCTACAGGCATCAGATCCCACTCCACCAGGGCCACAGCTACCTCTACAGCCTTCTTCAGAGGAGTTCCTACCAAAGATATTTTGGAGGCAGCCACTTGGAGTTCTGTGCATACCTTCACAAAACACTACCACCTGCCTTTGTATTCTAAAACTAGAGCAGGCTTTGCCACTGCTGTGTTGCAGGGCATTCTGGCTCATCCCAGTTCCACCTAGTGCCTACCACCCTGTGCGTAGCTTTGGGATTCTACCCATATGTGATTACTGCAGCTGTATGCACAATGAACATAGTACAGTTTTGTACCTACCATAAATGTAGATGTTCGAGTGCTAATACAGCTGCAGTACAGGTTTCCCTCCCTCCTTCCCCTCTTGGTAAAGGACCAGTGGCTAACACCTCCTCATACAACCTAATTTGGGTTATCCTCCTATGGTGTATTTGCTTGCAACTACTGTTTTTTGATTACATTGCACTGCTTGAATATATATTTATATATATAATTTATGTATTGCCTTCCTTCTGGGGGCACCTGACATCTGGGGCAAGAAAGACTGAAGAATATGGCATCGGCTGTGTCTTATATACCCCTGTCGCACTGACGTCAGGAAAGAAAGCGACAACAACTGATGCCGGACCTAGACTTTGGAATTCGGCCGACCGAGGGACTGCCTGACGGCAGAGAACCCATATGTGATTACTGCAGCTGTATTAGCACTCGAACATCTACATTTATGATAGGTACAAAACTGTACTATTCCTATCATACCTTGCTTACAGTTAGAGTTCCTTTGGTGGGCAGAGGCCTGCCACTAAAACAAGGGACTACCATTCACTCTACCCCCTGCTGCCCAAACCCTAACAACAGACTCATCAGATTATGCATGGGGGGCTCACCTGGCAGGTAAGTGCATTCAGGGCAAATCTAACCAAAGTCAAATGCACCTGCATATCAATCAAAGAGAAATGTTAGTTGTACAGAATGCTGACAGCCTTCAAGGACTGCATTCTTCCAGGCCAGTTAAAGGTAAGGATCGACAACACCATTGTTATGTGGTACATAAACAAGCAGGGGGGGGGGGCCCATTCATAACCCCTCTGCAGACTAGCCATGGCTCTGTGGAACACGACCTTGAGCTACCAAGTGCATTTACAGGCTCAATTCTTGTTTGTTTTCCAATTAATTTGTATAGTTTCTAGGGCACATTAAAGGTGGGAAAAGTTTTGAAATGATTTATTGTGGTCTCATTTTTTTATATCACAAAAACCTGGCATTTTAACAGGGGGTGTGTACACTTTTTATATCCACTGTATATATCTTATGTAACGCGAGCCGTACCAATTTGGTTGTAGCCATTTGAGAACAAAAAACGCTGCTCTGGATACTGCTGTGATCAAAACTTTAAAATTTATTGTAACTAAAAGCATATAAGAGATGAGCGCTTTCGGGCTATGGCCCTTCTTCAGATAAAACTCTACTTAAAAACAGATTTATTTTAAAAACCACATTAACCAATGAAATGTTAATAAAAACCCCGCCTGTTTTGGTGCAAGACTTTGTGGATGAGAGAAGCAAAACACGTTTGGAACAATTGTAGGTTATGTGCACAGAAGATGGGCAAGTTACGGAGGGATTTTGAAGATTTCACAAACGGTAACATTTTTGTCTGGCCGAGGCATAGAGTTTTACCCCCCACCATTCATACTCGTGGGACCAATAGGATCAATACACGTCGATCGGAAAGGAGTGGCCAATGAGAAGATCTGACCTCAGTGGAAGAGGTTACAACCCCCATTGACGCACAGAATAAGGTCACTGGAGCTTTGGTAGAGACGGAACGGATGGAGCCTCACGGTTCCAACTTGAATGTGGGAGGGCTGGATGTCATTACCAATAATATACCAGATTTACAACATATGGGTTCGCAGGGTGTTGAAATCAACTCAGTGAACAGTACGATAACTGGCTTGAATGAGAGGACATTGGGAGGAGCTGTATCAAGTGCAACTGATGTGAGTTCTCTCACGGCAGGGGCACGTCCCAAAATCAAGCCGTTACAGAATCGTTTTTTGGATATGTTGCCGGCACAGGTGAAGAAAAAAGGGGCTTGGAAGAGGTCCCTGAGCGACGACAGGGACTTGACCAAGAAAAGGAGGACATTGGACTGACTGTTCCTAGGGACAGCGGTATTGTTTTTAATTTATCTTCACACGTATCGACTAATGAAGAGTTAATAGTTCTAAATAAGGGATTGACATTTGTGCTTAGCAGAACATGTGTTTACAGTGATGTAGTTATGGACTTAATGTTTTTTTTTCGAAACATAATGTTGTGAAAGCTTTTTGGAGATACTAACCCAGCAAATATAGCCCTGAAGAAACCTAGCTGTTTTGTTCCACCACTATTACCAGCATTACACCTCTTTATTAATAAATGTGAAAGTGATTTGATTACATATTTTCAAGAGGGAGAATCTGACAGGTTTCATAATCTAACCAATGAACAGAGGCGGGCTTTGTTGAACCTTAGTAACAATCCAGATTTAACCATCAAAATAGCGGACAAAGGGGGAGCTGTGGTGGTGTTAGACACCAGTTGGTATAATAGAAAATTAGTAGAGCTGGTATCAGAGGATCATACCTATGTTCTAATGAATCCTATAGGGATTAAGCAAGTGGTTGATAGGGTACATAACTGCCTTTATAGGCTGTTTAATCACATGCAGATAACACAGGAACTCCTAGATTTTTTTGTGATTGAGAAGCCTGTCACGCCCATTTTCAAGGCATTGCCTAAGGTTCACAAGTCTCTGGTTGACCCACCCCTGAGACCTATTGTTTCAGGCAGGGGGTGGGTCACGGAGAACATTTCAATTTGGTTGGAATTCACCCTGAGACCCTATGTAGAGAAAATGGAGAATGTGTTAATTGACACTGGTCACTTTCTTACCCTCCTAGGTGAACTGAATAAAGGTGATATCCTAGGTGGGTTTTTGATGGTAACACTTGATGTACATAATTTATTTACCGTTATAGGCAATGATTATGGAGTCCATGCAGTAGGTGAACTCCTAAAGACATTGCAGGCCACGGAGGAGAAGGTGGAACATATTAAGGAGCTATTGGTGTTGGTGTTGGAGAACAATGTGTTTATGGGGGCTGGATCTGTGTATAGACAGGCACAGGGGGTAGCTATGGGCACCCCCTGTGCCAATACATATGCCAACCTAGTCCTTTCTTATTGTGAGAAGAACTTTGTGCTGGGGATTGATAGATGGAAGCAGCAGTTGAAAATGTACATGCGTTTTGTGGACAATATTTTTATTTTATGGAGAGGGAACAGGAAGACATTAGACGTCTTTGTAGAATATCTCCATTCCACCACCTCATTCCTGAGGTTTAGTGTTAAAAGTTCTTATGATACCATGGACTTTTTGGATGTGTGTATTAAACAGAGGGTGGTTTTATGTCACAATTGTATAGAAAGGAATGCTGGAAAAATACACTACTGTCATTTGACAGCATGCATCCTCGTTTTACTTTTCCCAATATAATACAGGGACAGATCAGTAGGACATCAAGGATTAGCATGGCCGAAACACAGTTTGATAAAGAAGTGATCAAACTTAAGAAGTGTTTTCAGGAAAGGAGCTATAAGGACAGTTTGGTAAATACGGTTGTGGATAGAAGTAGGGTCCATAGGCAAAATAAGTATAAACCGTGGATTAATCAGACCCAGGGAGCAATGGATAATAATAAGGCTGTGAGCTCTGTGCAGAAGAGACAAAAGGTGATGTTGACTTATGGTAGTAACATAAGGGGCGTTTGTGATATAATATATAGGAACTGGAACATCATCACTAGTGATACTATCCTAAGAAATATAGTGGGTGATGGCCCACACTTTGGGTATAGAAGGAATAGAAACCTGAAAGACATGCTTTGTAAAGAAAGGACTGTTACAAGTGGTAGACCCTTTATGAATAATGTAGGTACTGTTCCCTGTGGATTGTGTAAGGCCTGTGCTTACATTAATAAGGAGACCATATTTGAGCATCCTGTTAATGGCAAAAAAATTTTTCTGAAAGGGAGGGCTACATGTAGGACGACAGATGTGATATATTTGGCTGAATGTCTGCTTTGCCCCAGTTATTATGTTGGGAAGACCAACAATATGCTGAAAGTTAGGATTTTACAGCACTTATCCTCTATAAGGAATTGTGATGAACATAATGCCTTATACAGGCATGTAAAGGCTAACCCAACACATAGTTTCAGGTTTAGGATTATAGTTAACATAAAACTCAACAGCAGGGGGGGTGATATCAGACAGATAACAGAGTTAACAGAATCCAAATGGATTCTGGAATTAACAGCCCATAGAAATCCAGGGCTGAATGACATAGTACCGCTTAGGTCAGCCCTCAAAAACAGGCGGGTTTTTTATTAACATTTCATTGATTAATGTGGTTTTTAAAATAAATCTGTTTGTAAGTAGAGTTTTATCTGAAGAAGGGCCATAGCCCGAAAGCGCTCATCTCTTATATGCTTTTAGTTGCAGTAAATTTTAAAGTTTTGATCACAGCAGTATCCAGCAGCATGTCTTCAGATCCTTATTGTTGCCAGCTACACAGCTAATCTCTGGTGCTCAGTTCACAAATCCAGAGAAAAACTGACATGCAGCTGTTATTCAAAACAAAGCTAGAATACTCATTTGCTCTTCAAAACTTACATACTCTTTCTGATATCCTCTTTCCTCCAGTTCTGTTGCCCTAATGCAAAGTTATAATGCTTTCCTAAACTCCAGGTGCTTACACCACCTGTTTCATATATTCTTCTGCTTACATATTAATTTTTTTTTTCTGAGCTGCCCAGGGACCCCCCCTCTTGCAAAAAAAAAAAGAAAAAGAAAAAAAAGGAGCCCACCACAGACAGAGGAAAGAAAGGGAAAGAAGAGAAAAAAGGAAACAAGAAAAAAAGAAGAAAGGAACAAGAAAAAAAAAAAAATGTCTTGTGCTTTCAAAATAAGTAATGTGAAAGAGGGTGAAAGCATGGCTGCATAAAAGAATGCAAAGGAGAAACTTATGAAGAAAAAAAAAAAAAAGAAAAAAAAAAAAAATATGAAAATAAAAAGGGGAGGTATGTGGAAAGGAAAAAAAGTTTGAAACAAAGTTTGAAAAAAAAAAAAAAAAAAGGTTTTTTGGGAAAAAAAGAAAAAAAAAAAAAAGGTTGAGAGAAAAAAAAAAGAAAAAAAAATATAAGGGAGAGAAAAAAATTGAAAAGTATAAAAAAAAACAAAAAAAGGTTTGAAAAAAAAAAAAAAAAAAAAAAAAAAAAAAAAAAGGCACATTTTTAAAAAAAAAAAAAAAATATAAAAAGAAAAAAAATAAAAAAAAAAAAAAAAAAAAAAAAAAAAAAAAAAAGAAAAAAAAAAAAGCAGGAAAAAAAAGGTATAAGGAAAACAAAAAAGGAAAGAAAGTTGATAAAAAAAAAAAAAAAAAGGTATTGAAAAAAAAAAAGAAAAAAAAAAAAAAAAAAAAAGGAGAAAAAAAAAAAAAAAAAAAAATATAAAAAAAAAAAAAAAAAAAAAAAAAAAAAGAGAAAAAAACAAAAAAAAAAAAAAAAAAAAAAAAAAAAAAAAAAAAATAAAAAGAAAGAAAAAAATACTGAAAAAAAAAAAAAAAAAAGGTCCCCCAAAGCCACCCCCAAAAACCAAAACCCAAGCAAAAAAACAACACAAAACACAACTGATACAAAGAAAAACCCCCCCAACCCACCCAAAGCTGAAACCCAAAAATACCCTGACAAACCTTGCTGCTGCCCCCTGAAAAAAACAAGAACACACACCCCCTTCTTACAGCCCCCAAAACCCCACACCTGAAACACAACAAACTGCACAGCATTCTACACAAAACACAAGCAGTGAACAAAAAAATGATGAACACATGATTAAAAAAAATGAAAACAACCATGACAGCACACAACCCTGATTGCTTGTTAAAAAAACCTGCAGCAGACTTATTTACAAAACCTTGCTGAAAAAAAATGTTCACACTGTTCCAGCACAACCTGCACAAAACCCCTCAAGCCAGCACCCCACCACCCTGAACCCAAGCAAAGAACCCCACCAGACAAAAACCCCACAAAAAACCTGCTGCTGCAATCTGCCCCTGCATGGCTTCATTTTTCAACACAAACAAAAAGATTTGAAAAAACTTTGATGAACAAAAAACTCTGCCTGATGTGACACCCAAAAAAATCTTCATCATAGTATTTCAAACCTTTCTGACAAAAAACACCCCTTCAGCCCCACCCTTCCCCCTAACCCCTATTTCTCTTTTCTTTTCTCCCAGAAAAACCTTGCACACCTGATGCTTATCTATTTGCTGTTCAAACCAAACAAAAACTATCTTTCAACACCTGCACACAGCTTAATATGCCCCCCCCCCCTTTTTCACCAGCCCCCCCCTGAAAAAAACCCTGAAGCTTACAACACCCCACCCAAAAATGAAAAAAAAAGCTTCAAGCCTTTTCCTATTCTTGCACAACCCATGCCTTAAAAGCCCCCGACAAAACCCCCCATAAAGAACACAAAGCACCCCCCCCTATTTAAACCCAAACCCCCTTCAACCCAAAAAAAAAAAAACCCCAACAACCAAAAAAAACCAAAAAAACAAAACAGAACCCAGACAGCACAAAGGGCAGGCAGGACAGGAACAAAAGACTAGTTCAAAACAAAAAACAGAAGAAAAGGAAAGAAAATTGAAAAAAATATGAGAAAAAAAAAAAAAGGAAATAAAAAGAAAAAAAATATGGAAAGAAAAAAAAAAAAAGAGAGGAGGGAATATAAGAGGAAAAGTAAAAAAAAAAAAAAAAAAAAAAAAAAAAAAAAAAAAAAAAAAAGATAAAAAAAAGAAAAAAAAAAATAGGAGAAAAAAAAAGAAAAAAGAAAGAAAGAAAAAAAAAAAGAAAAAAGAAAAAAAAAAAAGAGAAGAAAAAGAAAAAAAAAAAAAAAAAAAAAGAAAAGAAAAAAAAAAAAAAGAAAAAAAAAAAAAAAAAAAAACAAAAAAAAAAAAAAAAAAAAAAAGGAAAAAAAGAGAAAAAAAGAAAAAAGCCTGAAAAAAAATGTGTAATGTGTAATATGGAGAAGGTAAAATTGCAAGTCAGGGAAAAAAAAGTATAGGGGTGCTGTAAAGGGGTTTGCAGTGTGTCAAAGTAAGCAGTAAGTTAAATTAAAGAAAGAAGAAGAAGCTTTAAAAAAGAAAATCAGTAAAAGTTAATTGCATTACTTGTGGAAAGCAAATACCTCATAAGGATTTCCATTTATACTGTATTCCTTGCCTAGGCCCTGATCATAACGTGCCTAGCTGTTGGTTTTGTGCTAGAGTTAACCAACGCACTATTAAGCGTCAGTATATCTTTGCTTCAAAATATTTTGGAAACAGATTTAACTATCCTGAAATGTTGGTTAGCAGTCCGACTACCGGAGGTCACAAAAAAAACGGAAAGAAAAGGACAGAGACCATTGAGGTCTAAAACCGACGACAAAGCTTTTCCTAAGGCAGTCGCCGGTACTCAGTGAGGCGCTTTTGCATCCCCTGATAACCGCTACTTTCGAGTCGCAGGCCTACCGAGACGCATGTGGAGTCTGGCATACCACGAGATTCTCAACATATTGTACCCGCAGATGTCTTTCCCTCAGATGGGTCTGGAGCCGCTGAGCAGGCACCGGCTTCTGAGGGTGCATTCAGGCCACAGCATTTTTATATAAAACTGACGCCAGCTTCAAAACCAAGACAAAAGCAACTTCTAAAGCTATAAAAACTGACACATGAGCCACGTGCACAGGCCTCTATGCCCAAAAAGCAGATGATCAAAATAGCTGAAGACCTAATTACCTTGATCAGGGGCTCTGAATCCCCTCCTGATAAGAGGCCTAGGCAAGACACTGATTATGAATCCTCAGATCAGGTGTCTATTTCTTCTGATTCCTCTTCTGATCAGAAATATTCTATACCACCCTGTGAGGATTCTGATGCAGAGGAATCTATCCCATCTGCATCTCCTCCTGAAGATTATTCCTTTGGAGAAACCTTGCATACTTTGAGGGAGCATTTTCACTGGGAGAGTCAAGACTTCTCAGAATCAAAAAAAGAGGCTCAGGGATTTCCTTCTCCCTCAGCATAGACCTTTAGCCATACCTCCTGTTTTAGACATTGTGGATGATGTGTTTTCGGAGTCATGCTTGACTCCAGACTCCTTACGTCCAGCTCCTAGCAAGCCAGACAGATATTACAGGGTTCCTGACTCTCACAAATTTTTATTTAGGAACCCTGCTGCTGACCCTGAAACTATTTCACAGGGTCCAAAAGGTGTTAAGACCTCAACAGCAAAAAATCCTACCCCCTCTGACAGGGATTCCAGGGCACTGGATAGATGGGGAAAGAAGGTTTATACATCTACAACCTTGGCAATTAGGGCCTTAAACTGCCAGTTTTGTATGCTCACGTATCAACAACATGTTATGGGATTACTGAAACTGAAAATGATGTTGATTTCTGAATGTGCAGAAAATAAAGAATTGCAGGAATTATTGCATGCAGCAGAACAAGTTGGAAAGCATACTTTGCAATGTGGTTTTGATTCCTTAGAGGACTCCTGCAGGGCCGCAGTTACTGGATCTGTGCTTAGGAGGCATGCCTGGCTAAAAGAGGAAAATTTGCTTGATCATGTTAAAGCTAAATTGCTGGATGCACCTTTACAGCATGATATTCTGGTATTAAGGCAGAAGAGGTTTTAAACAAAATGGAAGACAAAGCTAAGTCTATGCAAACTGTAAAAGACTTTTTAGAAGTGCAGCCACCAAGATTCAGTAGACAGTGGCCTACAAAAAATTGGTCCTTTCCTGTGTCCGACAGAGCTCAAAGGGGCAAATCCAAGCACCTTTAAGGTTCTATATACCAGTCACAGGATTCTTACAGGTCAAAACAATGGGGTGCTTCTACCTCCAAATCTGGAGGAAATAAAGCTCAATCGTACAGTAAACAGTCTCAATGACTTCCCTCTGCCATCACCAAGCACCTATCTTTTGGCAGCACCCTTAGGGGGAAAATTAACACTTTGTGCTCAGAACTGGCAGTTAATAACCCAGGACAAGTGGGTGTTAAACATAGCATCTCAGGGATACAGATTCCACTTCCACACACTGCCAATTGCAAACGGATGGCCAGATTATAGGTTCATAGGTAGATACTAGGCTATCTGCCCTAGGGCATTTATAAGCCTAGCCAGAGTGTATTTGGCTTCCGCCTCCCTATTAGATTAGCCCACTGTGCCTCTGTAAAGTAGGTCACAGAAGGTACCCTTTTAAGATTAGTTTACTATGCCTCTGTCTAGAAGGGACACAGAAGAGATCCCAGGGGTGAATTTGCAGTTTTCCATCCACGCGTCCAGATTTCGCTTGGAGGGTCAGCGAGGGGCTATGTCTAACATGAATTGGGATTCTTTTCCAGAGTGAGGGGAGCCTCTGGGAAATTAATCTGTCCCTCCAGCATGTCCTATTTATTTTTGTACTGAGGTTTAGGTCCCTGGAGCGTGTAGCTCTAAGGGACTTGGATTTTTTGAGGTGGAGCATGTCCATTAATTCTGGGTTTGACATGGCTTTGTACATCAGGCATAGATCGCCTCTGAGTAGAGCTGGAGTTTCTTTAGTCGAGCTGCATAGGACATCTGTTTGTAGCCCATGATCCTCTTGGTGAGGTACTTTTGGGGTCTCTCCAGTTGCTGCAGGTGTCGGGTAAGGTACATCCCAAAAGGGGCATTGTATTCAATTATGGGCCTGATGAGTGACGAGTAGAAGGGCACAATGACCTCTCTTGATCTAGATGGGAACCCTTTCTTGATAAGGTGGGCTATATAGAAGTTCTTTCTAACCACTTTGGCAACGTGATTATCAAAGGATAGATTACTATCTACGTTGGTCCCCAAATCTCTAATTTCTTCTTCCGTACTTAATGGATTACCACCTATATGGTAATTTGTGGGCACCTTGTTTTTCCCAAAGGGGATGTCTATATACTTTTTAGCATTTAGCTTGAGGCCGTGGCTCTGGCACCAAGCATCCGTTTCTGTGAGATCCTTTTGGAGGATGCTTGTGTCAGCTGGAGATTCGATTATGGCGCCCAGTTTGCAGTCATCTGCGAACTTTGTCAGCCATAATCCCCCCATGTTAGCCTGAACCTCAGAGAAGTATATACTGAACAAGAGAGGTCCCAGAACTGAGCCCTGTGGGATGCCACTTGTAACTGGTTTGGATTCGGACATGGCACCTGCGATTCTGACCATGTGGGTTCTATCTCTGAGCCAGTTTGCAACCCAACCTGTGATATAGGGGTTGATATTTAAGCTGGTAAGCTTATTTATGATGCCCGAGTGGGGTATTGTGTCGAAGGCTTTTGCGAGGTCCAGGTAGGCTGTGTCGACTACCTTGCCCTCATCTATGGCTTTGGTAACTGTTCCAAAGAAATCAACTAGGTTTAAGAGGCAAGATCTGCCCTTAAAGCCAAATTGGGTAGGGTCCAGTGTCTGGAGGCTCCCAATGTCTTTGTTTATGAGTTCCATGATAATACGCTCCATAGCTTTACAGACCAGACTAGTCAGGCTTATGGGGCGATGGTTTCCGGGGTCCGTTGTGGCACCATCTTTGTGGAGTGGGACCACTGTAGCTGTACACCATTCTTTGGGTGCATATGCTGTAGTAAGTCTAAGTTTGAACAGTGACTAAATGTGAGGGTTCAGTTCTTCTTGGAGTTCGTGTAAGACACTGCCTGGGACACTGTCCGGTCCCATAGATGCTGTGTTTTTTGCTTTGGAGAGGGCAGCTTTCACCTGTGCATCTGTGATGTCATTGAGGTTACATTCAGTTGGGATAGGCATTTGCTCCTTTGGGGGGGAAGGGGGGGAGAAGTTTGCGCTGAATCTGTCTGCCAGGATGTTGGCTATGTCTGTAGGTTCGGTATATTTTGTACCGTTATGCAACAATTCAGAGCATATCTGGGAGTTTCCACTCATGTTCCTGACATAACTAAAGAAGGCCTTATGATTATCTTTAGTGTCTAGGGCAATTTTTCTTTCGAAGCTGGCCTTTGATGATTTTATGAGGGATCAAAGTTTCTTGCTAATACTGATCAGAGATGCCTTCCCTTTTTGGGGTTTTGCTCTGTCATGTAGTAGCTTCCTCCTTCTGTTGAATAGCTTATTTATGGCCGGGTCCACCAGACTGGTCTCCTTTTTTGGAGGAGTGAGTCTTGGTTTTATTTAGGATAGCATGATCCACGCATTCCTGCAGGTGCTCATAGAATGCATTTGTAAAGGATTCTGCGGATTGGGCTGTATTATCCTCTGGCCCAGGGGCTTTGAAGGATTCCACCTCAGTCTTGAGAAGTGCAAAGTTGGCTTTTGAGAAATTCTTTACAGTGGTTTCCTTGGCTGGGGGTGGGGACGGGATATGGATGTCCAGGAAAATTTGTTTATGGTCTGATCTTACCAATGAGGGGTTTACCTCTGGTGTGGAACATAGAGTCCCCATGTTGGTGATAACCAGGTCCAATATGTTGTTCCCTCTTGTGGGAGTGGTGACCAGTTGTTCCATTGCGTTCGAGTTTATAAATTCAAGGAACTGTTGGGCGAGGGTGTTTGGGCTTGAGTAGTTTTCCCAGTCAATGCTTGGGTAGTTGAAGTCACCCAATAACATAGTGTTTGGAGAGACCTTCATATTCTCCTGTGTTCTCAGGAATGCCAAGTGGGGTTCCTGTAATAGGGAGGGTGTTCTGTAGCAGGCTTCAAAGTGAAAGGCAGTTTTGCCCGCTGTTAGTTGCACATGGATGGTTTCCGATGCTTCGTGCAGTGCCACTAACCTGGAGGTGTAGGTATCTTTGATGAATATAGATACTCCCCCTCCTTTTGTGCTTTGGTCCAAGTTTTGGGGCCAAAACGCATGTTATGAGTTATAACCTGGTAGTGCTGGGGTGCTCTCAGGAGCCTTGAACCAGGTTTCTGTTACTGCACAGACATCGATTTTCTCCATACTGAGGAGAGCCTCGAGTGCGTGCATCTTGAGGTTTAGACTTCTGGCATTGAGTAGCATTATCTTTAGTTTTTTTATCCTTGGGTTGTCTATGGAGGTGGGTTTGTCCTTTGAGCTTTGCCTAAAAAGGGCACTATGGGGGTGGCAAGAGCCTTAGCCAGTATACGAAAGCCTAAGGGTGACAGGTGCAAGCCGTCCCTAGCGATGCAACGTGGCTTGTCGAGCATGTCATCCCAGGCTGACAGACACTGGATCCCCTTTGAATGACACCAATACTTTAGCCAATTGTTGAAACTGATCATTTTGTCTTTATACTGTGGCATCATTCTTGGTGAGGGCAAGATGCTACTCAAGGTCAGGGTCATACCAGCCTGGGCTACATGGTCAGAGAGCTCCTCTATGTCTCTTTTCATGTAGTCCAGGGAGGTACGTCTCAGGTCATTCACACCAGCATGGACAATGACAGAGTCATACTTGTACTTGCTTTGGAGTGACCTGAGTGCTTGCGTTATGTGGCGGATCCTGGCACCCGACAGGCAGTTTACAGTGACCTTCTCCTTGTTCAGTCTGGTGAGCGGGACGTCAGTGTGCTGGACAGTAGAGTCCCCTATAACAAGTGTATTTGGTGTGTTGTTTGGCCTTAAGGGGCTGTGACTGTGAGGCACACTGATTTTGTGAGATATATGATTCATGGGTTTTGTTGAGGGGTGGCTGTTGCTTGGATATCTACTTAGGAGGTCTTTGCTGTTTAGGCAGATTTTTATTTAGTGCCTCCGAATATGTTTTTGTGTGTTTATGTGTTGGGTACGCAGATGCAATAGGTCTGTGTGAGACTGGATTTGTGGTGTGGGTGGTTACCTTTTCCTCCTGACTAACTGTGCCTGTCTTGGGGTGAGAGAGCTCTGCCTCCAGTTTGGCTGTGTAACTGCATCTCTCACATGTATTAGAGTTTGTTGGAAGGAGGAGAGGGTTGTCTGTGTACATAAGGCAATTGTAACATTGCCTCAAAATTCCCAGATTCACCAGCTGGACTGAAGAGTAACCTTGAAACTGACCCTTGGACATACCAGATTAGTATAGGGAACTGTTTTTTTACTGATCAGATTAGGGAAGGGAACTGATTTTTTAGGAAGGACCAATCGGGAGCCTAATACTTATGAGAAGTCAAGGAGGGTGTAGTGCTTTAGTTAGTTAGTGTTTCCTTATAAGAGCTGAGCAAGTGTAGGGCTTTAGAAAGTAAATAGAGTGATTACTTTGAGAGTTTGAACAGTTCTAAGGGAAAAAGTGAAGAGCAGACTTTGTGGAGCCTGGAATAGTTTAAACCTGTTTAGGCGGTGCTGCCTGACGCTGCTCAGTGCGCAAAACCACCAAAAAGCGAGCTGTAGGGTTTTAAGAGAGAGAGATCAAGGAGTTTAGAATTGACCCAAAATGGCCAATAAAACTACAGCTTCTAGGTAGTAACCGCTCCTCCAGGGACAGGCAGGCTGTTCAGTGTTAACCACTCCCACTGGTGAACACAGAGACTTCCCTTTAGCCCAAGCAAGCACTGGCCTTCTAGAAACTTCCAAACAGTTCAGAAAAGCAAATCTGTAACTGAACTTTCTTAACTTTCAGAAAGTGGGAAAAAAGCAAGATTTTTTGTTTTCTTTTCTTTTTGTTGTAGTTTAAAGGTAGCAGAGATACACAAGCAGCAAAATCACAACAGTGCAATAAATGACCCCACACTTGAGTGCTAGGCCAAAATCTGGTAAAATGCAGTTTTTAGAGAAAAAAAATGGTTTTAAATTAAGTGCAACACAGGAAATGCAGTAAACAAGCTCTAGATGTGTTCCAAGTACTGTTACTGTTACAGATATAAATTTTAGCAAGCCGGAAAATGCCAAAAAATATCGGCAAAGCAGTAAAACTTAACAAAAAATCAGAAGAAAATACTTAAAATCACAAAAGTGGCTCCTTTTCTTCTCTCAGCGTTTTCTCCCCTTGGTAGGTGCTTCAGCAACAACTAGCAAGGCTGAAAAGATGCCAAAACCATGAGGCATCCAGGTTTTAAGAGAGACAGATAAAGGAGTTTAGAATTGACCCAAAATGGACAATAAAACTACAGCTTCTAGGTAGTAACCACTCCTCCAGGGACAGGCAGGCAGTTCAGTGTTAACCACTCCCACTGGTGAACACAGAGACTTCCCTTTAGCCCAAGCAAGCACTGGCCTTCTAGAAATTTCTAAACAGTTCAGAACAGCAAATCTGTAACTGAACTTTCTTAACGTCCAGAAAGTGGGAAAAAAGCAATATTTTGTTGTTTTTTTTTTTCTTTTTGTAGTAGTTTAAAGGTCGCAGAGATACACAAGCAGCAAAATAATCACAACAGTGCAATAAATGACCCCACACTTGAGTGCTGGGCCAAAATCAGGTAAATTGCAGTTTTTAGAAAAAAAAAAACGATTTTAAATTAAGTGCAACACAGGAAATGCAGTAAACAGGCTCTAGATGTGTTCCAAGTACTGTTACTGTTACAGATATAAACTTTAGCAAGTCGGAAAATGCCAAAAAAATAGGCGGCAAAGCAGTAAAACGTAACAAAAAATCAGAAGAAAATACTTAAAATCACAAAAGTGGCTCCTGCCAAAAAATCAGTGGACAGAGGGACAGAAACAAGTTGCGTCCCTCATGGATATGGGGGCTATTCAGCCAGTACCAGAACAGGAAAAAGGAAAATGGTTTTATTCAAGACTGTTCTTGGTACCCAGAAAAGACAAGACCTGGCACCCAGTACTGGATTTGTCAGTTTTGAACACATACCTGGACATTCCAAAATTCAAAATACTAACTTTGCAGCAGCTTCTGCCCATGCTGGGCAAGAACGCTTGGCTGGTAACATTAGATTTAAAGGAGGCATACCTGCATATCCCAATAAGGGAATCATGCAGAAGATCCCTCCATTTCAAGACTGGCTTTATGCATTACCAATTATCTGCACTGCCCTTTGGCTTATCTACTGCACCCAGGGTCTTTACAAATTGCCTAGCACCAGTAATTGCATTTTGCAGACAAAGAGGTATACAAATCTATCCTTACTTTGACGACTGTCTCATTCAAGCAGAGAACAAGGACATTCTTCAGCATCTTGCATTTGTGAAAAGGCTTCTAAAATGCCTAGTGTACACAATAAACGAAAAGAAATCACAACTGGCACCTTCTCAAAAGATAACATTCCTGGGTGCAAGCTTGAACACAACTGCCCAGATGGCTTTCCTCATGCCAGACAAAGGCAACTGAGTACTTACTTCAAACTGATGGCAACAAAAACCCAGTTATCTGCAAGACAAACTCTGCAGGCTTTGGGGTTCATGGCATCCTGCATTCTACTGATTCCATATGCAAGACTGCATATGAAGAAACTACAGTGGTACCTAAAAAGTTTATGGAGTCAACCATTGTCACAGTCTGGAAACAATGATTCCTCTCATTCCCTGCCTACAACAGTAGTTTCTATGGTGGCAAAGGCATGTCACCAAAACATGGGACGACCCTTCACTGTACCCCCTGCCAGCTAAACCTTTCATTGTACCCCCTGCCAATCAAATCTTAACAACAGACACACCAGATTATGCATGGGGGGGGGGATACATTCAGGGCATATGGACCCCAAAACAAATGCATCTGCATAGCAACCAAAAAGAGATGTTAGCTGTTCAAAATGCCCTGGCAGCCTTCAAGGACTTACTTCATCCAGGACAACTACTGATAAAGACGGACAACACCATGGTTATGTGGTACATAAGCAAGCAGGGGGTCATGCACTCATACCCCCTTTGCAGACTAGCCATGGCACTGTGGGACACAGCCTTGACTTACCAAGTATGTCTTCAAGCTCACTTCCTGCCAGGAAAAGCAAAATACTCTGGCAGACGACTTAAGCAGAAACCTTATGGACCCTCACGAGTGGAAACTAGATCCGCTTGTCTTCAGCATGATAACAGAGATGGGAAAGCCCAGACATAGACCTATTTGCCTCTTCTCGGAATTATCAACTGGACAAATTCTGCACAAGGACTTATCACAGACAAGCATGGACAGTGGATGCCCTATCCTTCAGTTGGAAAAACCTATCAGTTTATGCCTTTCCTCCTCTGCCTCTTCTTCCCAAGGTCCTACTAAAGATCAGACAAGAAAAAACAAGGATGATGCTAATTGCCCCGGACTGGCCCCAACAATACTGGTACCCAATCCTAAGGAATATGTCTCAATTCCCAGCTTGGTACTTGCCTCAAATACCTCACTTTCTCAGCAAAACAATCATATCCTGCACAGTCAGCTCCAAACACTGAACCTGGCAGCATGGCTGATCATGTAGTTATTCAAACTCCTCCTCATCAGTAAATCTGTGATGGATGTCATTTTGGAAGCCAGAAGGCCTAGTACTAGAAAATATTATGCTGATTAAATGGAAGAGATTCTGTATCTTAAAGGGGCCAAAAATTTAAGGCCTCCCAGAAGATCAACAGGAGCTCAGGATTCTGATCCTCTTATTCCTAACATTCCTCTGATTTTACTTTACCTGACAGACCTCATACATAAGGGTCTGTCTTTCTCTTCAATAAAGATACATGCCTCTGCTATTTCTGCTCATTATAATACAGACCCTCCAATCTTTTCCCACCAGCTCATGAGACAGTTTCTCAGAGGAGCTAAGAACTTAAGGCCCCCCCTAGATCTCCTCCCATTCCTGCTTGGGATCTCAACTATGTTTTGGAAAAACTCGCCTTACCTCCTTTTGAGCCTGCTGCCACATCTGACATCAAGTTTTTATCTTGGAAGACAGCTATCCTGTTAGCTCTGACCTCTGACAGGAGAGTTTGAGTTGCAAGCTCTCATGGCTGTGGAACCTTATATTATTTTTCATCAAGACAGGGTGTCTTTAAGGACTAATCCTACTTTCATGCCTAAGGTGATTTCCAAAGTGGCTTTAAATCAAACTATTCACTTGCCAACTTTTTTCCCCACTCCTCAAAATAAGGGGGAAAGGATCTTGCATTCCTTGGATGTACACAGACAACTACGTTTTTACCTGGACAGAATCAAGGACATCAGGAAATCAGAGCAATTGTTTGTTTCTTATGCTTCAAGTTCCCAAGGTAAAGCTATTTCAAAACAGACCATTTCCAAATGGATTGCTCATGGAATCAGATTTTGCTATTCACACCATGGAAAGCAAATCCCAGGGACTATAAGGACTCACTCTACCAGAGCTGCTGCCACTTCAGCTGCCTTCCTCAGAGGAGTTTCTACTAAGGACATTTTGGAAGCTGCAACTTGGAGTCCAGTGCATACTTTTCTAAGCACTACAATCTACCTCTTTACTGTAAGTCTAGGGCAGGCTTTGCTTCTGCAGTCTTGCAGGGCCTTTTAGCCGCCCCCTTTACTTTATGACCACCTCCCTTTTATTCTGCATTGGGATGCGACCCTACAGTCATGACTGCAACAGTGAAACACGATAAACATAGTACAGTTGTGTACACTTACCATAAATGTAGATGTTCAAGTGTCTTCACTGTTGCACTCTGTTCCTCCTCCTGTCCCTCTTATTTTTTCTTTTGTGTGGTTCCTTTTTTCACCCTTCTTCTGAGGTGTATTTGCAAAGGGTATGGGATCTTACTCATTTTGGAACTCCTGACATCTGGGGCAAGAAAAACTGGAGAACATGGCATCGGCTGTCAGCTTTGTACTCTGGCGCTCTGACGTCAGGGAGCATGGCTGAACAGCCGACGCCGGACCCAGACTTTGGGATTCTGGCCGACTGAGGACTGCCTGCTGGCAGGGGAGAAATCTACAGTCATGACTGCAACAGTGAAGACACTCGAACATCTACATTTATGGTAAGTGTACACAACTGTACTTTTCTAAGGCCCAGGGTACAAACCACACCCAAGAAACAGATGACCCCATCTCAGGCATCTGCTTCCTTGCCTCAGTCTCAAATGCTTAAAATGGCGGAAGACCTTATAATGTTGATCAGGGGAAGCCAAGCTACCCCTTCCAAAAGAAAGAGATTTGTCCCCAGTAGTCTTATCTGAACAGGAGTCTGATGACTCTGATGCTTCTGAATATGAAGAGATGTAGCCCCTCTCTTCTTATGAGGATTCTTATGCAGAGTAATACATTCCTTCAGCCTCTCTACCCAAAGATTTTTCCTTTGGGGAAACCCTTCATACTTTAAGGGAGCATTTCCATTGGGAATGTCAGGACTACCCTCAGTCTAAAAAGAGACTCAGGGAATTTTTAGATCTTCCACAGCACAGACCCTTGGCCATTCCTCCTGTCCTGGATGTTGTGGATGATGTTTTCATGGAATCTAGTTTAACTCCTGATACCCTCCCTCCCACTCCCAGGAAACATGACCGGTATTAGAGTCCCTGACTCACACAAATTTCTTTTCAAAAATCCTACTGTTGACCCTGAGGTTAGCTCCCAAGAGCCTAAAAGAATTAAAGCAACGTCTGCTAAGAATCCCACCCCCTTAGATAGGGATTCCCGAGCATTAGACAAGATGGGGTAAAAAAAAATATATACACCTCTGCTACTCTTGCTATTAGAGCACTAAATTGTCAGTTCCATATGCTAAAATTTCAGCAGCATACCATGGAACTCCTAAAACAAAAAAAATCAACTATTCCTGCTTGTGCAGAAAATAAAGAGCTGCAAGACTTAGTGCATTCTGCAAGTCAAGTAACTAAGCACACCTTAGTCTGTGGTTTTGATGCCCTAGAAGCATCTTGCAGGGCAGCAGTCAATGGTTCTGTCCTTAGAAGGCATGTTTGGCTTAAGGAATAGCCCTTGCCAGACCATGTCAAATCTAAACTGTTGGATGCACCCTTGCACAAAGACAATTTATTTGGCACCAAGGTGGAGGAGATCTTAAAAAAGATGGAAGAAAAAGCTAAATCTATGCAGACAGTTAAGGATTTCCTGCAGGTCCAGCCACCCAGGTTCAGTAGGTATTGCCCCTCCAAGCACTGGACCTTTCCTGCCCCCTCCAGGTCAGTTCAGCCCGACCCCGGGAAAGCAGACCCCCCCCCCAACAACAGCCACAGGGAATGCAGAGATCAAAGCAATGGAGTACCTCCACTTCTAAACCACGGAGTGCAAAGCCACCCCTCATGGTAAGAACTCAGAATGACTTTCCACTTCCACCCCCTCCCTCTGCCCACCTGCACTTGCCCCTGGGAGGAAAACCCTCCTTCCACGCAAGTACCTGGGCCACCATTACCAACGACTGCTGGGTTCTCAACATAGTGTCCCAGGGATACAGATTTTCTTTCCACACTCTACCACCCCCCAAAGGGTTCCCAGATCTACCCCCAAACCAGTGGGCAGAGGCCAAAAAGTAAGTCCTTTCCCCCCTCTCCATGAGGGCAATAGAGCACATTCCTGCAGAACAGATAGGCCAAGGTTTCTACTCCAGGCTCTTCCTGATGCCCAGAAAAGAGGGCACCTGGCGCCCTATCCCCAATTTATCCATTCTAAACACTTTCCTGGTGATGCCAAAATTCAAAATGCTCACCCTCCAACAACTGCTACCTATGGTCTCCAAGGATGCTTGGCTAGCCACCCTAGACCTAAAAGAGGCCTACTTACATATCCCAGTCAGGGAATCATGCAGGAAATATCTACGTTTCAGGCCAGGATCTCTGCACTTTCAGTTCTGTGTGCTTCCTTTGGCTTATCTACTGCTCCCAGAGTTTTCACAAAATGCCTGGCCCCCACCATTGCTTTTAAAAGGCAAGGAAATATTCAAATTTACCCATACGTGGATGACTGCCTAATTCAGGCAGACAGTCAGGAAAAGCTGCTCAAGCACCTGGCCTTTATAAAGGACCCGCTGACGACCTTAGGGTACACTATCAATGAAAATAAATCCAAATTAGTGCCTATCCAAAAAATTATATTCCTGGGAGCAAGCCTGGACACAGCATCCCAGATGGCATTCCTTTCACGAAAAATGCAAACTTACCTGACAGCCTGCTTCTCTCAACTAGCCACCAGACCCCAGTTATCTGCAATGAAAATCCTGCAAGCTCTGGGGTTCATGGCTTCTTGCATTTTACTCATTCCATATGCAAGACTGCATATGAGGAAACTTCAATGATACCTAAAAAGCCTTTGGTGTCAACACTCTCAAGACCTGGTAACTCTTATACCAATGATACCATGTCTAAGGAAAGATTTCCTTTGGTGGGCAGCATCATGCTACCACAAGGGACTACCCTTCTCACCACCCTCAGACCCCTTTTCTCCCCAGGGGCCCTACTGATCAAAACAGACATCACCAAGGTGATGTGCATCACCAAGCAGGGAGTGACTCACTACTACCCTCTATGCAGGCTCGCCGTGACCGTTTGGTACACAGCCTCAGCCATGCAGCTACACCAGTTAGCAGAATTCCTGCCAGGTTCTTTGACTCTCTGGCAGACAACTTAAGAAGAAATCTTCTGGACTCACATAAGTGGCAGATAAATCAAAGAACCTTTGCCCTTATAACTCAGAAATGGGGCACCCCGAAGGTCACCCTCTTTGCTTCCCACTCTAATCATCAGCTCAGCAAGCTCTGCACCAGGGAGCCTCACTACAGGGCCTGGAAAGTGGATGCTCTATCCTTCCAGTGGGTCAACCTCTCGGTTTATGCATTTCCCCCACTACCTCTCATTACCAGGATACTGGTCAAAATAAGGGAGGAAAAATCAAGGACAATCCTGATTGCCCCAGACTGGGCACGCCAGGACTGGTACCCACTGCTGTGCAGCCTGTCCCCTCTGCCACCATGGCATCTCCCTCAGATCCCAACACTCCTGACCCAGAGCGAAGGAGAATTCATGCATCCCCAATTGCAGACCCTCAATTTGGCAGCCTGGCTTATTCCCTGACCCCACTGTACAAGCTGCCAATCTCAGTAAACAGGTTCTAGATGATTATCTTCGTGTTTCACTGTTGCAGTCATCACATTTGGGTTAAAATGCCAGGGGTACCCCTCAGTCGGCTCAAATACCAGAGGCTTAGTATTTCTGCGTCGTCACTAGAAAGTCTTAATCTGTCAAATGGAAAAGGTTCTGCACCTGGATCCAGGCTAAGGGAGCCGATATGGCACAGCTCTCCCTACCTCTCATCCTAGATTACCTAGCTGATATACTACACAGTGGTATATCCTTTTCCTCTATTAAACTTCATGCCTCTGCTATCTCTGCTCATTTCAGTACTGAGCAACCTCTTTTCTCACACCCTGTCATCAAATGGTTCCTGAGAGGGGCTATCAACCTGAGGCCACCCAGAAGAGCACCTACCCCATCTTGGGACCTAAACTTTGTGTTGGAGAAACTCACCCTGCCCCTCTTTGAACCAGCAGCTTCAGCAGAGTTAAAGTTTCTCTCACAGAAGACCGCCTTGCTTCTGGCCATCACTTCAGCAAGAAGAGTATCCGCGCTACAAGCACAAATGGCTGTAGAGCCCTTCATCATTTTCCATGCTGAGAGGGTGTCCCTCAGGACTAACCTATCCTTCATGCCAAAAGTGGTGTGCAGTGTGGCTGTCAACCAATCCATTAATTTGCTCTCCTGTTCCCTAACCCACAAAACAAGTGGGTAAGAATACTGCACTCTCTAGATGTGCACAGACAACTCAGATTCTATCTAGACAGGACTAAATCATTCAGAAAGACTGATCAGTTGTTACTCAGCTTTGCTGCAGGAGCAGAGGGCAAAGTCATATCCAAACAAACCATTTCCATATGGATAGCACACTGCATCCATTTCTGCTACAAGCAACATGGGAAACCTCCCCCTAAGGGGGTCAGGAATCCCTCTACCAGAGCAACCTCCACCTCAATAGCTTTCCTCAGAGGAGTCCCCACCAGGGGCATCCTGGAGGCTGCAACATGGACATCTGTTTATACCTTCACTAAGCAATCCCACCTGCCTGTCCTCTCCAAATCCAGGACAGGATTTGCCACTGCAGTTTTGCAGGGCATCCTTGCCAGTCCCCAGTCTTCTTGACTGCTTCCACCCTTTTCCTCACCTGTGGGAATCAACCCAAATGTGATGACTGTAACAGTGAAACACAAAGAACATAGTACAGTTGTGTACACTTTCTGTAAATGTAGATGTTCAAGTGTATTTACTTTTGCAGTCTTGGTTTTCCTCCCTCCATCCCCCTTTTCTCTCTCTCTCTCATTGCAAGGAACTTTTCGGTATTTAATTTCTACTGGTGGGGTTCTTCCACCATATCCTGGCTCCTACTTGGGGACTCCTGACAGTTGGGGCAAGAAAAACTGATGTAATGGCATCGGCTGCCTTACTTTATACTACTGACGTCCATCCTGAAGCGACAGCAACCGACGCAGAAATACTACACCTCTGGTATTCGGGCCGACTGAGGGCTACCCTGGCAGGGATAACTCAAATGTGATGACTGCAGCAGTGAATACACTTGAACATCTAAATTTATGCTAAGTGTACACAACTGTACTTTTCAGGCACCATTCATATGTTTGGGTGGGACCGTCTTGGAGGATGAGCACATCACTAGGGGAACTGATGACAGTGCCCAGCTTGCAGTCATCTGTAAACTTGGTCACCCATAGCCCACTGGTTTTGGCCTGCACCTCAGAAACATATAGCCCAAACAACAAAGGCCCTAAGACCAATCACTGGAGTACACCAATCATTACTGGTTGACTGCTTGAGGTGACTTCCCCTAGTTTGACTGGGTGGGTTCTATCAGTGACCCAGTTTACTACCCATCTGGTAATGTATGGATTGATGCCTAGTTGAGAGAGTTTATCTGTTATACCCAATTGGAGAATATTTTCGAAGGCTTTAGCCAGGTCAATAGGCTGTGTGCATAGTATTCCCCTTGTCCATGGCTTTGGTGACTGTCTCAAAGAAGTTGACCAAATTTAACAGGCATGCCTCCCCTTGACAAAACCAAACTGTATGGTATCAGGTGTTTGGAGGTAGCCAATGTCCTTGTTAATGAGGTCCAGGATGATATCTCCATGGCCTTGCAGATCAGGCTAGTTAGGCTGATGGGTTTATAATTTTCTGGCTTGGTGGATGCTCCACCTTTGTGCAAAGGGATGACAGTGGCTGTCCTCCACTCAGCTGGGATGAAGCCAGTCAACTTACTGTCTGTGTTCATGTAGGATGCAGCTTGGGATGTTATCTGGTCCCCTTGGAGGCTGTATTTTTTGCCTTTGAAAGGGCAGTGATGACTTGTTCCCTAGAGATAAGGGGAGGGGGCAGTTGCTGGGGATGTCCTGATTTACTGATAGGGGGACAGAGGGGTGAAGTTTTCACTGAACCTGCCTGCCAGCAGGTTGGCTCTATCTACGGAGCTTGTGTTTATGGTGTCATTGCCCACCAGTTCTGAGCAGATCTTGATGCTTCCCTTGAGATTGCGGACATATGTGAACAAAGCCTTGTGATTGGCTTTAGTAGATGAGGCCAGTTTGGAGTCAAAGTTTGCTTTGGAGAATTTCACTAATGCTCTTTTTGCTTGTTCAGACTGAGGAGAGATTGCTTCCAGTTAGGCACCTGCTCCTCCTTGGTCCTGGACAGCAATTTTTTCCTTTTATTATAGAGTTTATTGTAGATGCTCACTAGACTTCCTTGAGGAGGAGGATTTTGTCCCGTCAGTTATTCCTGATTCCGTGCAGCTGTTTAAGTGCTCGTATAGTACTTTGGGGTATGTTTGGACATATGTGCCAGTTCGTATGGAGGAGGAGGGAGCTGTGAAGCTTGTTTATACCTTCCCTCAAGAGGTTGTAATCTGCTTTTGAGTAGTTTATTTGTTTAACCCTGTCTAGGGGGTGGTAGGGAGAGATGGTAACTTCAGAAGTGACTGCTTTGTGGTTGGATCTTACCAGGGAGGATGGCACTGTAGGGATGCTGTAGTAGTTATTCATGTTGGTTATTACCAAGTCCAAGATATTTTCACCTGTTGTGGGGTTGTCATCCAGCTGGTGAAAGGCATTTGCATTGATGAAATCATGGAATCTCTGGGCATGGCATTTGTGTTTTGGCATGAGTAGTTCTTCCAATCTATGGTTGAATAGTTTGTAGCCCAGGATCAGGTGAAAGGGTTGAATCTTGATAGGTTGGAAAAGGTCCAGATAGGTGGAGTGGACATCTTGCGTCAAAGTTGGGGGCCTGTAGCTAGCTATGATTTGAATAGGGATCCAATCAGTGGTTAACTGCACCTGGAGTGTCTCGTATGCATCAAACTCTTTGACCAGCCTGGAGGTGTGTATGTCTTCTATATATATTTTGCAACTCCACCTCCTTTTGCTTTGCTGCCCATGGTTTGGGGTTTGAATGTATGATGGGATGAGTAGCCGTGTATGGCTGGGGTGCTCTCCACAGCTTTGAGCCATGTTTCTGTGACTGCACAAATGTCAGCATCTTCCAGGGTTAAGAATGCTTGCAATGATTGCAGTTTCATGTTTAGACTCCTCGCATTTAGCAGCATGACCTTTATTTTGTGTTTTTATGAAATTTTCATGTTGGTACATTGACCTCCGGGCATTGCATAAAAAATACACTATGTGGGAGGCAAGAGCATTTGCCAGGAGCCTGAAGCCCAAGGGGAGACTGATGCAGGCCATCTCTGGCAAAGCATTGTGGTTTGTCAATCATGTCTTCCCAGGCTGTCAGGTACTGAATCCCCGTGGAATGACACCAGAAACTAAGCCAGTTGTTAGTCAATAATTTTCTGTTTGTATTGAGTCATCATTCTGGGTGATGGTAGAATGCTGCTTAAAGCTAGGAACATACCTGCCTGAGACACGCATTCAGCAAGCTCTGTCATGTCTCTCTTCATGTAGTCCAGGGAGGTACATATTAAGTTGTTCACCCCAACAGTCATTCACTTTGCTTGACATAGATGGGTAGCTTGTTCCAGAGTATAGGAAATCTCTGGGACAGGAATCTATCCCACCAGCATGTCCTGTTTATTGTGGTGACAAGGTTTAGCTCCCTAGAGCGTGTAGCTCAGAGGGATTGGGATTTCTTTAGGTGTAGCATGTCCAACAGCTCTGGTTTTGACATAGCTTTGTATGTTAGGCAGAGATCACCTCGGAGTAGGCGATATGCTACGGAGTAAAGCTGGATTTTTTTTTTGAGGCGGTCAGTGTAGGGCATTTGTTTGAGGCCAGTGATCCTCTTTGTGAGGTACTTCTGTGGCCTTTCCAGTTGCTGCATATGTCTTGTGAGGTACATTCCAAAAGGGGCGTTGTACTCTATAATGGGTATAATGAGTGACGAGTAGAGGGGAACAATGACCTCTTTTTTTCCTGGATGAGAACCCTTTTATGATGAGTTGTGCCACGTAGAAGGACTTCCTGACTACTGTGGCGATGTGACTATCAAAGGAGAGACTACTGTCCACCTGGGTCCCAAGGTCTCTTATCACGCATTCGGTATTAAGTAGATTGCTGCCTATGTGATAGTTAATCAGTAAATTGCTTTAAAACAATGTAAATGTGATATATTGGCTCACAATCACAACAGTAAAAAGCAGTTTGAATAAAGTATAAGGATACCGACAAGCAGTAACAAATGTGGCAAACTAAATGAAGTGAAACACCCAAGGACAAGCAAAATGAAGTAGGAAGAGACATAATATATATATATATAATTATATATAATTTTTTTTTATTATTATTATTTAGGAGACTGAAGATAATTCAAGGTTAAGAAGCTAAAGGTTGGGCCTTCCCAACTGATCTCACTGCACTCAGTAGAATGAGGTGATGTAATGGGACTGGGAGGAGTGTTCAATATGAAATTTATAGTAGAGGTGGGCAACTCAAAATCCACCAAGCTTTAATACCATAACAGCTGCTTGGGCCGGATACAAGGTCAGAACACAGGTAAGGTTTGAATTCACATAGGCTTAAAAACAGTTGCACAGTTTAAACAGCTATGCAGCAAATATTGTTTTATCAGAAGTGCAGAAACTGTTGAAAATAAGCAACTTAGCTTTTGTAGTCTGTCAGCATAAAACAGCAGATCAAGGGCAGAAGGCCTAACTCACTGCAGCTTGACACTTGAGGAATCCTTTTCCCTGCTATTGGCACATGGACACAAATGCAACATTGAGACAAATTAAAGTATGCACATAAGTAAACTGAAGTTTGGTGAATATATTGTAAAGTGAATACCATTCCTTCCATTTCAGAGCTTCCCTTTTTGCTAGGTGTTTATAGGTATAACATGAGCCAGAAACTTGGCTTGTAACACTTTCTATTTTAATGTCACTACTCTACTTGAGTACATACCTGCATTTGCCTTGCATACTTGTTTCATTCCTAAAAATATGCCTTCAGGTGTTTGAGACCAAATCCACATAAGTTTGGTTAGCATACTGTTCATCTACTGAAAAATCTGTAATATTAACTACATTTTTTCTAAACAGTGCCTCTACATTTCATCTGAATAGAGCTTTGATTTTACACACATTAATGTTTGGCTTGCCTGGACATATGTGTGTTTGTGTTTGAGGTAAAATTGAAATGATTTCACCTTTTGTTTCTTCTGCGCATTAGATGGTCCATATATGGGCAAGACATTATAGCCTATGAGAGAGAGAGAAGGTTGGATGATGTGGGGAAAGTGAATCAGGAAGTGAAGCAGATTAGCAAGGAGGAAGTAAGGACAGCTGTGAAGAGGATGAAGAATGGAAAGGCTGTTGGCCCAAATGACATACCAGTGGAAGCATGGAGGTGCTTAGGAGAAATGGCAGTGGAATTTTTAACCAGATTGTTTAATGACATTTTGGAAAGTCAGAGGATGCCTGAGGAGTGGAGAAAGTGTTTTGGTACCTACCTTTAAGAATAAGGGTGATGTGCAGAGCTGCAGTAACTACAGAGGGATCAGTCACAGCTTGAAGTTATGGGAAAGAGTAGTGGAAGCTAGGTTAAGAAGGGAGATGATGATTAGTGATCATCAGTATGGTTTCATGCCAGGAAAGAACACTACAGATGCAATATTTGCTCTGAGAGTGTTGTTGGAGAAATGCAGAGAAGGTCAGAAGGAGTTGCATTATGTCTTTGTGAACTTAGAGAAAGCATATGACAGGGTGCCTAGAGAGGAGTTGTGGTATTGTATGAAGAAGTTGGGAGTGGCAGAGAAGTATGTAAGAGTGGTACAGGATATGTACAAGGGTAGTGTGACATTGGTGATGACTGAGGTGGGAGTGACAGATATGTTTAAGGTGGAGGTGGGATTACATCAAGGATCAGCTCTGAGCCCTTTCTTATTTGCAGTGGTGATGGACAGGTTGACAGGTGAGATTGGACAGGAGGCCCCGTGGGCTATGATGTTTGCAGATGACATTGTGATATGTAGTGAGAGTAGGGACCAGGTTGAGGAGACCCTGGAGAGGTGGAGATCTGCTTTAGAGAGGAGAGGAATGAAGGTCAGCAGGGCTAAAACAGAATATTTGTGTGTAAATGAGAGGGAGGGTAGAGGAATGGTGAGGATGCAGGGAGTAGAGTTGGTAAAGGTGGATGAGTTTAAGTACTTGGATCAACAGTTCAGAGTAGTGGTGAGTGTGGAAGAGAGGTGAAGAAGAGAGTATAGGCAGGGTGGAATGGGTGGAGAAGAGTGTCAGGAGTGATTTGTGACAGACGGGTACCAATAAGAGTGAAAGGGAAGGTCTACAAGAGGGTAGTGAGACCAGCTATGTTATATGGGTTGGAAACGGTAGCATTGTCGAAAAGGCAGGAGTCAGAACTGGATGTGGCAGAGTTAAAGATGATAAGATTTCCGCTGGGTGTGACTAGGATGGACAGGATTAGGCATCAGTATATTAGAGGGTCAGCTCAGGTTGGACAGTTTGGAGACAAAGCAAGAGAGGCGAGATTGCATTGGTTTGGACATGTGCTGAGGAGGGATGCTGGGTATATTGGGAAAGTATCATAACCATGAAAATAAAATCCAGGCCTGGTGCAAATCCTTTATAAATTCACAAAAACCACAAATGAGCGCTTTCGTCTGGTCACATCTGAAGAAGTCTTGTGATCAGACGAAAGCGCTCATCTGTGGTTTTTGTGAATTTATAAAGGATTTGCATCTGTGTTTGTGGCCTGGATTTTTTATTTTTCATGGTTTATATTGGGAAAAGGATGCTAAGGATGGAGCTGCCAGATAAGAGGAAAAGAGGAAGGCCTAAGATGAGGTTTATGAATGTGGTGAGAGAGGACATGCAGGCGGTTGGTGTGAAAGAGCATGATGCAGAGGACAGGAAGAAATGGAAACAGATGATCCGCTGTGGCGACCCCTAACGGGAACAGCCGAAAGAAGATGATGATGACTGCTGAGGGTGTTTTCTGCAGCTTTAAACCGTGTCTAGCTAACTGCACAGACACATTCAGGGTAAAAAGAGCTTAGAGGGAGTGGAGTTTCTTGTTTAGATTCCTGGCACTGAGCAGTAACACCTTTAGATTATCCTGGGTAGGCTTAGCCATGTCTGAAGTTTTTAATGAGGTTGGCAACACCTCAAAAAAACCCCACTATGGATGTGGACAAGGTTTTAGCCAATATGCAAATGCCAAGAGGGAACAGGGGCAGATGATCCCTGCCATATCTTCCCAGCCAGGGTGTTTTTGTATCCCCTTTTGAATGACACCAGAATCTAAGCCAGTTATTAAAATCATTTACCTTCTGTCAAGTTGTGGCCTCACCTGTGCAGAAGGTAGAATGCTACTCAGTGCTAGGTTCATACTGGCCTGGGGCATGCAGTCTGAGAGCTCAGTCATGTTTCTGTTCTTGTAGTCTGTGGAGGTACATCTCTAGTCATTTGGTACATCTCTAGTCATTTAAGCCTGCACGGAATTTGTCAATGTCATACTGGTGCTTCTGGCTCAGTGACGAGTGCTTGCGCAATCTGGTGGATCCTGGTGCTTGATAAGTAAATGACTGTGACTCTCTACTCTGTCTGTTGAATGGGGCACCTGATTCTCATAATGGAGTCTCTTATGACCAAAATATTAGGTTGCATGGCGGTATCCATTATGGGCAGAGTGGTTGAGACACCTTAAGATGTGGCTCTGTGTCGTGTTGAGTGGTGTTTTTGTACATAGCTTATGAGGTGACTGACTGGTATACAGCTGTTACAAGTTAGGCTGATGTCTTTTGGCAGTGATATGTTTTCAATTAAGATGTTATTGAAAGTGCAACATCTGGCAGATTACATTTAAGAACCTCAACATATGTGGGTTAAGCCTCTTCTCCGTTACATGTTTTGATGAGTGCAGTGTGTGTGTGTGTGTGTGTGTGTGTGTGTGTGTGTGTGTGTGTGTGTGTGTGTGTGTGTGTATTTACATTTAAGAACCTAAACATATGTGGGGTAAGCCTCTTCTCCGTTACATGTTTTGACGAGTGCAGTGTGTGTGTGTTTGTGTGTGTGCATTACTGACAACCTGTTTGATATTTATTGTTAGCGATAGCCTTGCCTGCAATGACATTGTACAAGTATATTTTTGACTTACCTTATTGGTTTGCTGTAGAATTGGGTCGTTGTCCGTATACATGAAATGATTGCTATGTTGTCTCAGGGTCCCAAAATCCACCAAGTTGGGTGCAGAAGTTGTAAGATATTGCATGTCCATAGTCACAGATCCCCTTTACATGTTTTACAGGGGGATGGCACAAGAGAGGGTTTACAGCTGATGAACTAGGATACTGTAAGAATAAAGACTACAAAAGACTAAACCTAAACTCTTAGTGTGGTGCTCCTTAACATATAAAGTAGTTACTGTATGCACAACTAAGTGCTGGGGAGATTTTAGAGGAATTTTTTTTTTTAATGAAAGTTTCAATTCAAAGTGCCTGCATATGTATGGGGTACTGCCAAGCTCTGCTGTGTGATGCGCTGCATTAAGCAAATCTTTTGACTTTATACAGACAGAAACTGATTAACCAATCAAAATGGTCCTCAAGCCAATCAGATTACACCTTGAAGGTGACTAGAGTAATTATCAAACTCAGCTCTCCACTACCACTAGAGTGCAGATCTAGTCCTCTCTAATATAAAGTCATCTCTATGGTAGCAAAAATTGCAGGACTATCCCTACCTAAGGAATGCTGACAAACCGCAGAAATCAGCAGCAAACAGCATGAAAGTTCAAGGGCACTTTAAAATGATTTAAAGTGCATAGACAGAGCAAATACAAAAATATAATGGCATTAATCAAACTGTAAATATAAGTACATTTTAGCAAAATATTACTACTTTTCTGCCAAGGATGGCATAGAATTGAAGTAGAGCACACTCCAATGTGCGGTGTAGACACCAAACATTTGGAAGCTCTGTGGAAATAAGCCAGTGAAGTTTTATCTATTCTTTGGACAGGCAGTAATTGATTTTGTACTAAAATTTAGTCTGATTTTGAGGTGATAAGTGGGGCATTTACTTTTAAAACTTCTAGAAGAAATGTGAAAGGCTGTGTATTAATCTGGTAGTTTAGAGTGAAAGGCTGAGGAGAGTTGACTAGGATAAGGTCTGAGGTGTTTAACAAAGTACAGCTGGTCAAACATTTGCGGAGGATAGTACTGATAGTTTCAGTGTAGTAAATGTGGTCAGGGCTGAGAGAGTATCTAGTAGTAAGATGAATATTACCTGCATTTACTGAAGTGGATTTAGTGGGAGAGATGAGGTTTTTTTTTTATGTAGTATGGAGGCATATTGATATTATTTTACAGTGTGGGTAATAGGATATTAGTGGTCAGTTTTCTGTATGATAGTTTTTAGCTGGGTGTTTAGTTTTAGAAGATGCGCTTTTACAGGCAAAGAGGTAGAGTAAAGGGGTGTGCTTTAGTGGCAGAAATAGTGGAGATGGTGATTAATGGGAAAGGAGGAGGGGTTATTGACCAATCTTTGAGTAAGTGCTTGGACTTGTAGGTTTGACACAGATTTTTTTTTATTTTATTTATTTTATTTTACATTTGTTGACCGGGCTAGTCTAGCTGGTTACATGTCCATTTTCAGTAGAGGCCCGGGGAGAAAAGCTCCACTTAAAACTAGTTAACATCAGGCCAGTGCCAAAACAAGATAAATACATTATATAACGTAGATAAGGTGAATATGAATTATTTCATCAAATTCAGTTATACAGAAATAAAGAAAATACAGAAATTGAGAACCGAGTTGAAAAAGGGTAAAAATACAGTGATTATTACCAAGGGAAAGAGATAGAGCTTCAACGTTAGTATGCTGGGTAAGATGTGCTTTTCAAAAGATATAAAAGGGTTATAAAATGTGTATAATACAGGGAAGTAGGAGTAATTAGGGAGGATAAGTATAAGAGGAAGAAAACAATCATAATGAAAGAAAAGAAAAGTAAAAGTGCAGGGTGGAAAGATAAGAGTACACTGAGAAGGTAGTGTAGTGAGGAGAAATACTCAGTGATGGCATGCTGGGAAATAGGATGTAAGGGAGGGGAGGAGGGGTGAAAATGCTAATGCTGCAATGGAGTGGGTTAAGGAGGAGGTCTGTTGAGTACGGATAAGGTGGGGGGGGGGTTAGTCAGGGTTAGCACAAGGACATAGCCATTGTGTTTTTAGTATAATTTGTAGTTGTTTTTTAGTGTTAATGATGAAAGAGATGTAAGTTTAGTGGGAAACTTGTTCCAGATCTTCCCCACTGTATTAGAGAAAAGTGAATCACCTGCCCTGTTGTGGGATTTCTGGGTGGTAACTAGTAGTTTATTTGCTAAGCGAAGGTTAGTGAGGTTTGTGTAGGGGGGAGATGAGGCTACTGAGAATAGGAGTATTGCTAGGCTGGTGTAGAATTATATGGATAATGGAGAGTTGTTGAAAGTTTAGTTGGTTATGGATGATGTATTTGTTTGGACCTTTAGAGTGTTAGAGGAATGATAAATGACAAAGCAGAGGGAGTGATTAGGAGGGTAAAAAGAGGTTAACACAGGGGATGAGTCGGATAGAGTAGAGTAGGGGAGTGAAGCAGGCCTGAGCAATAATGGGTTTATCCCCCACTCTAAGAGAGTTAAATAAAATTTGATAGCAGAGCAGGAAAGGGTAGAGTTTTGAGTGATCCCATCTCTTTAGCTTAGGATCTGCTATGGTACCACTTTTTAGACAAGTGCAGTAAAAACCTAGCATACTGTCATTGGGTACTGTTCAATTCCAATACATTGTCTCCTTGCGTTGTGCTTTGTAGGTTTCCCTTTTCTTTTCATCTTTCTTAGCTTAAGTTATGTGTGGTAATACAGGGGTGGTTTTGTTTTCTAGTAGTGGTTGCACTGCCTTAACTCTGGAAATGCATGGACAGCGCTATAAGAACACCTAATATGTAATGAAGTACCATTGTGCAATATGTCGTTTTCTTAGTACATGTACAATTGAACCTTGAAACAATATGGCTTAGTTCAGCAAGGTCATTTCCTTCTAATGTCTTTAAATGTGTGGGATTACAACTGTTGAGGTCTACTGTTGTTGTTCCCTTACTGCTGAACTGTACATGATCAGCAGAACTTTGTTTTTGTTGCTCTGGGGAAGGGGTATAAGGTGATATGGAAAATAAAAGTAAAATCTAAGGACATATGCAAGCACAATTCTTAGGTACTTCTTTAATGAGGTAGATGTAATTCATTTTTGAGTAAACAAGAAGTGTAATGAAAGTGAAAATAATTGAGAATGAATGTTAAGCAAGTTGTTAAAGGGTTAGTAGGAGAGTTGCATCTATATTTTTTCTTTTAAAGATTTTTAAAAACATATTGTAGCATTCTTTGTTGATTTTTATACTCTTGTTTACTACTCTTTGCTCTTCTTCCTTTAATATCTCTGCATAGATGACACTTTTGTACATGCTTTCATTTTAAAGGCATGTTAGTAGTATTTGTCAAGGAATTTCTAATTTTAGGTAACAAGCTCATTTGGTGGATGGTACTTGTATCACACTGGTGAAAGGTTAAGTTATTACAGTGTTAAAAAATTGAGCTGCACACACACATGCCACATTTGTCGCTTGAAAATGAAGTGGAAGTCACTGTCCAGAACTGTCTATCATCTTTCATTTCACTGAATTTACAGTATGGAGAATCCTGTTGCCCTCTTACCTCATATCGTATCAGTCCCTTGTCGCTTCAGAGTTTGGTTTAGAGATTGTCTTGTTGCTGGCAATATGCTGAATATGGCTTGAGGCACCCTCTAGCTGTGCTAGACTATTTTGTATTCTTTGGCCATGGAATTCATAAAAAAAATTAGGGCTGTTGTGGAATGTGACTAACTCCACAGTGCCGTGAGTTGTACAAGAGTGTTTTGTTGTGATTCACAGGGCATCCTCTCAATTAAAATGCATCTGCTGACAGGTCTCCAAATTCCTCCTTAACAATAACCTCCTCTTCAATACCCAGCATGGTTTCAGATCACACCACAGCACTAGAATTGCTCTCCTGTCCTTCACCAACACTATCCTCCATCACAAAAACAATGGCCTCCTCTCCTCTGCTGTATTTCTGGATCTATCTAAAGCCTTTAACATTGTGTCACACAATCTACTACTCTCTGCTCTATCTGACCTTTCTTTCTCCACACTAGCCACAAACTGGTTCCACGGCTGTCTACAAGGCTACCAGCAATCAGTCATCTGGGACAACCATCTATCCACTTGTCCCCCTCTTACTCTCGGGGTTCCCCAAGGTTCCATCCTTGGCCCCTTACTTTTCTTCCTTTTCACCAACAACCTACACACTGCCACCAAACATGTCTCCCTCATACAGTACGCAGATGATTCTACCCTCATCTGCTCAGCCCCAACTCTAACAAAACTCCTAACAGATCACTCAAGAAGCTTTCTCTTCAGTTGAAAGCTTGCTATCTAATGGCCAGCTTCTCCTCAATCCAAATAAAACCAAACTCCTCATCTTCCAATCCACCAAGTCTACCCCAAGCACCCCACATTTCACTATTCAAGCCAAGGATAATACCTCAATTTCACCAACAGTCCACACAAAACTACTTTGGCGTACAGATAGACAATCTTAAATTTGACACCTGCATATCACTAACAATAAAAAAAGTTCACAAAAAAACTGGGTGCCTTATATAGAAGCTGCCAATACCTCACCAAACCAGCAAAAATTTCTATCACTAATTCCCAACTAATCTCCACCCTACTCTACACATCACCAATACTTACAAATCTTAGACAGTCAGACCTACACCAACTCGAAGCCTGCTACAATAAAATCGCAAAATTTGCCACTGTTGCCTCTTGCCGCATCCACCACTGTCTCTCCCATAGAGACCTTGACTGGCTTGAACTCCCTCATCTCCTACACCAAACTCAACTCACCTTTGCTCATAAACTAGTAAACCACCCGCTCCGAATCCCATCGCTTCATACAATTCTCAAATCCTTCCACTGTTTCAGACCACTATGCTCCTGCAACAAAAATCTACTCCAGCTCACCAAAGCCAAAAACTCAGCAGATGAAGCACTATTTTCCTGCTCTATATCCAAGCTCTGGAACAACTTTCCCACTAACGTAACTACCCTTCCTTCTTGCAGCCTTTTCAAGACTGTACTTAAATCTCACCTAAAATTCTCACTGACTTTGTCCCAACCCCGACTAATAACCCCCCCCTTCAACCCTCCTCTCCTTTCCCAGATTTAGATAGCGTATTCTCTCTATCACTATAAAACTGAACTGAAGATTGCTCACTGCTTGTTAATCCTTCCAGGATTTAGTTAATCATTTAGTCTGTTATTATTCTTATCTAGTTACTGTTTTAGAAAATTTGTAGCACTGTGTTTTACTTCTTATTTCTCAATGTTAATTAGAGCTTACTACTTACTCAGTTGTACCTAATTTGCTCCTTTATTTCTCCATGTCATGATCACCTCTACTGTATTCATAACTTGATTTTTATTGTTTACCATCTACCATGTTATTCTGTGGAGCTTTTCTCTTGGGCCTCGGCTGAAAAAGGACCTGTCTAGTCGGATTTTCCTGGTAAACAAATGTAATAAATAAATAAATTTCCTCGCTGTTTTCTACACTTCAGATTTTGTTGCACTGAGTGCGTGTTCATATGTAAGCTATTCTGTTCCAAGTGCTTGCTATGCCACCATTTGTTACTTAAATGTACTTGTCACCAACAATCACAAGCATATCGTTTATAAGGATATTAAAAATTTCTGTCTTTGCTCACAGCACTCCATTGAACCTACTTCAATGGCAGACTGAGTACTGGAACTGCAACTCTGTGCTCTGCCACTTCGCTTAATGCAGTTTCACAAAAAGTTTTCTCAGTGATTGTCTCAGAATATGGTTGAAGAAGAGTTAAAGCTTATTTTAGATTTTGACTATATGATCAGTTCATTGTTTTTCTGTGATTTTATTATCTTCCTTAACCTCTTTAGTTAGCAGTGATATTGCATCCTTTTTGCAACTTATGCTTGCCATTTTGTTTAAGAATAACTTACTCATCTCTTCATATGCTCATGTTGTTCCTTTTCTCCTCTAGGTGCTTTCTTTTTCATTTAATCCCCAGTTTTCTCATCTGTCTTCATTCTTTCTCCTTTTTGCATTTTCTCTAGTTTTTATATTATTATCCATGTTTGTTGAACTACAGTACTGGTTATTAAATCACACACTGACTTTTTGCTTTTTTCATTTTTATTTCTCATGTTTAGGTGAGCCATCACCCACCTGCAGCTGCCCACCATGCAGAGTCAAAGCATGGCTGGACCCTGCGTCAGGAGATAGCTATTGCCAGCAAGTTCAGAGGCAAATACCTCTCAATCATGCCTTTAGGTTAGTACCTCTGTTAATTTTGTATTATTTTTAATGTTTTAACCTTTTGCTTTATTCCCTTCCTGCAGGGGGGCTGATGTAGTAGACTGATATTTTCTTCTGCTGGAAGCCTGTTTTTCCACCACACTAAGCTAGGAGGAGTTTGGGAGAGGGGCATAGGACTTTCCACTATTGAAGGTGAAAGAAGGAAGCTTCTTGGCATTTTATGCATTTACATGTGGAAAGGGAGAAAGGAAGAGGGTTTTTAGCATTTTGCACCTTTTTTGATGGGATCATAAGACATTGAAAGCATTTAACTTATACTGAACACAATCAACATCCTACAGGTGAATTCTTCCAAGTATTAGCAAATGATGTGCATATTTTTTACCTGGGAGAAATCCCGCAGTTTTGTGTGATACCTAAGCTTGTCCATGTTGACAGCCCTTTTGCATTTATTTTGATTGTGATTTGCTACCCTTGAGCTTACCTTTGAAGACTGTTGTGGTAGTCCCATTGGTATTTTAGTCAGTTACTTTAAATTTCATGAACACTTTGTACATATGGTCACCTGCAGAGTGTGTTTCATACTGAGGTGAGAGGAGCCCATGAACCCTAGGTTTCTGTCTTGAAAGAGGCATATCAGTGTTGATTTTCATGTTGCATATCCATTAGTTCTCTAGGACTGACCTGTTTGTAGTCAAGTGAATTGTTCTGCTATTATGCTGTTCTTTGCCCAGTGCATTTTTTTCTTTTTTATTAACTGTTAGTGCGGTGTTAAATTCTGCCATGGTCCCTATTCACGTTGTGATATGAGGCAGCATAGTTTTTGAATTCATACTCAGGGCAGGGACTTGGAGTTGAGGAAAGTAGAGTTCCTGGTGCTTGCTTAGTTGTATGGATCAGGGTTCACTTCTATGCCCTGTTCTGTAGCTCTGTCTTCCTAGCAGATATGTTTGTGTACATGCAGATGTTCTTTGTGTTTCACTGTTGCAGTCATCATATTTGGGTTTATCTGCCTGCAGGTAGCCCTCAGCCACCGGCCTGAATACCAGAGTCTTGGGATTTCTGCATCGGATGCTGTCGTTTCTTCCATGACGTCAGGTTGTCTAGGTTATAAAACATGCAGCCGACACCATTACACCAGTCTTTCTTGCTGTACGGGGCCCGAAGTAGAAGCAGTTTGTAAGTGCCGGTCGGCCGACTCCTGAAATTTTCATTTTTCGAGTTTCAGACCTGAAGTCTGCTAAAAGATAAGTACCCCATTGAGGATCCTTTTTTCTTGCTCTAACCGATGTCAGAAAACATTAATAATTGTCTTGCCTGTGGAAAGCAAATACCTCAGAGATTTTCATTCTTACTGCATCACCTGTTTAGACCCAGATGTCTCTTGCTGTCGGTTTTGTGCCTTGTTCATTCAGGGCAAATGGAACCCAAAGCAAATGCACCTGAATATCAATCAAAAAGAAATGTTAGCTGTACAGAATATTCTGACAGCCTTCAAGGGCCTTATTCTTCCAGGACAATTATTGGTAAAAACAGACAACACCACAGTTATGTGGTACATAAACAAGCAGGGGCAACCCATTCCTACCCACTCTGCAGACTAGCCATAGCTCTGTGGAATACAACCTTGAGCAACCAAGTGCACTTACAAGCTCAATTCCTGCCAGGCAAACTAAGTTCAGTGGCAGATGACTTAAACAGAAATCTCATGGATCCACACGAGTGGAAACTGGAACCCAAAATATTCAAGCTTTTGAGGAACAGGTGGGGGGCACCAGAGGTGGACCTGTTTGCTTCCCCATCAGAACTATCAATTGAGCAAATATTGCACCAGAACTCCCCACAGCCAAGCTTGAAAAGTGGATGCCCTGTCCTTCACCTGGGAAAGCCTTTCCTCCTCTGCCACTCCTCTCGCGGGTTCTACTAAAAATCAAACAGGACAAGCCAAGTACAATCCTGATTGCGCCAGACTGACCACGCCAGCACTGGCACACTCTTTTGTGCAGTATGACAGTGCTACTACCGTGGCACCTGCCTCAGACTCCTTCCCTGCTGTCCCAGCAGGCAGGCCAGATTCTGCACCCTCAGCTACAGACCCTGAACCTTGCAGCCTGGCTAATCCCCTGAATTCAACACCAGCAAACTTCAGTAAGCAGGTGCTGGATGTCATTCTTGAGGCAAGGAGGCCTAGTACTAGAAAATACTATTCGGAAAAATGGAAAAGATACTGTTTCTGGAGCCAGTCTTAGGGAATGGGCACAACTGTGCCCAGCTTACCTCATACACTAGATTACTTAACAGAAATACCCACAAACGCCTATCCTTCTCTTCAATTAAGATACATGCCTCTGCCGTCTCAGCTCATTATAATACTGAGCCACCCCTCTTCTCTCATCCTCTGGTAAAACAGTTCCTGAGAGGAGCCATAAATTTAAGATCCCCCCTCCCTGGAGAGTTCCACTCCAGCCCGGGACCTTAACTTTGTATTAGAAAAGCTCACACTTCCGCCCTTTGAGCCTGTGGCTACAGCAGAGTTAAAATTCCTCTCATGGAAAACAGCTTTACTTCTAGCCATCACTTCAGCAAAAAGTGTCTCGGAATTACAGGCCCTTATGGCAGTGGAACCCTTCATTATGTTCCATGCAGTCAGGGTTTCCCTCAGGACTATAACCCATCCTTTATGCCCAAGGTAGTGTCTAGTGTGGCTTTAAACCAGCCCATTCGTTTGCCAACATTTTTTCCTAATCCTCAGAATAAAGGGGAAAGAATCCTGCATTCCCTGGACGTGCACAGGCAGCTTAGGTTCTTCCTGGACAGGACTAAACCTTTCAGAAAATCTGACCAGCTGCTAGTCAGCTTTGCTGCAGGGGCAGAGGGCAAGGCCATCTCAGAGCAATCATTTCTAAATGGATAGCACACTGCATCCATTTCTGCTACAAGCACCATGGGAAACCCACCCGACTGGGGATCAGAACTCGTTCCATTAGGGCTACATCTACCTCTACAGCATTTCTCAGGGGAGTCCCTACCAGGGACATCCTGGAAGCTGCAATCTGGTTCTCTGTACACACTTTCACCAAGTACTAACACTTGCCTATATTTTCTAAATCCAGAGCTGGATTTGCCACAGCAGTCTTACAGGGCCTGATTGCCAGCCCTAATGCTTCATAACTACTTCCACCCTTCCTTAGCTTTGTGAATCAACCCAAATGTGATGACTGCAACAGTGAAACATGAACGTAGTACAGTTGTGTACACTTGCCATAAATGTAGATGTTCGAGTGTACTCACTGTTGCAGTCCTGGTTACCCTCCCTTTAGCCCCCTGACTTCCCTTGATTTCTTTCCTATCCTTTTTGTCTGGCAAATCTTATATCATTGGTATTTGTTTTTTGCTAGGGGTATTACATGCCATGTAATTGCTTCCTATTTTGGGGGCACCTGACATCTAGGGCAAGACAAACTGATGTAATGGTGTCTGCTGCATGTTTTATACCCCTGACGACCTGACGTCATGGAAGAAGCGACATATCTGACACAGAAATCCCAAGACTCTGGTATTTAGGCCGGCTGAGGGCTACCTGCAGGCAGACAACCCAAATGTGATGACTGCAACAGTGAATATACTAGAACATCTACATTTATGGAAAGTGTACACAACTGTACTATATGCATAGTACATCAACATCCAATACCAAAGACTTTGGTAGAACTCTGAAACTGAACTGCCATTCATTACTGACGTGGCAGTTGATGAATAGCACTGATTGCTTTGGTTACACCTGAAATTTTTAATGAAGTAGAACCTTTTTTTAATATTCTAACAGTTACACAGCTAACGTGTTTTTAACAGTTAAAACACTTTATTGCATGTTGTCCCATAATAATGGTACTGTGGTAGGTTAGGGTATGCATATTGCTTCATATTAACTTGTCCATATTATTGCTATTTTGTAGCCTTAGCTTGCATTTAAACACCCCCTTAGTTATCACTTTAGACATGGGCAAATATAGATTAATAGATCAAAATAGATTAAAAGATTAATAGAAAGAAAACCCATGTTAAATTTTTTTAATTTATGTACATTATACAGTGAATATATTTTCTTTCTTTACAAACTGTCATTCTGTACACCATTGCACAAATTGATCAATTCCTGCCTTCCCTTAAGCCTCATTCCTTCTCCTGTGCTTTATTCTGCTTGTATTGTTCCCAGAAATTCCATTTATTTCTGTGTAATTTGTCCTTTCTCTTTTTTAAAGTTATAATTTCCAGTTCTTTTTTCAGATGTAGTTGGTTTAGGTTTTGCTTTCCATTTTCTAGTAATTTCCTTTGTCAGGCAGTAGGATTAAACTTAAGGTCTTACTATGTCTAGGCAATTCAGATCTCATGTCCCAGCTCAAAAGAATCATTTTCTTAGTTAAAACCATTTGCTCCCCCAATATTTCTGATGGTAGATTTTAAAAATTCCTCACAGAGTACTCCATCTCATATGCCAAAAAACGTTCCCAGTTATTGCTTACTTGCATTTTGCAGACTGCAGAGACTTCTGTCTCTAAGAGACACTGAATAATGTAATTGGATGCTGATAATCTGTGATTGAGCATGCTTTATTGAGACTCAGTAGGCCCAATAAAGTCTGCCATGCGCTGTTGGTGGTTGAGTCTCACTGATGATTTTCTTTTCATTTTCAAGGAATCGTAAGATGTTCTTCATGTTTCACTGTTGCAGTCATTACATTTGGGTAATCTGGGTTGCCCTCAGTTGGCCTGAATAACAAAGTCTTGGGTCCTGTGTCTGTTGCTGTTTCCTCTTCCATGACGTCAGGTCATCAGGGGTATAAAACATGCAGCCGACGCCATTTTATTCAGTCTTTCCAGCCATGTGGTGCCCGAAGCAGAAGCAGTTCGCAAGTGCTGGTCGGCCGACTCCTGAAATTTTCATATTCGAGTTTCAGAACCGAAGTCTTCAAACTAAAGCTAAGTACCCCGTAGGAGAAACTTTTTCTTGCTCCTTACCAATGTCAGTAAAAGTTAATAATTGCATTACTTATGGGAAGCAAATACCTAATAAGGATTTTGTACTGTATTCCTTGCCTAGGCCCTGATCACAAAGTGCCTTGCTGTCCGTTTTGTACTAAATTTAACCAATGCACTATTAAGCGTCTGTATATTTTTGCTTCTAAATATTTTGGTTCAAGATTTAACCATCCTGAAATGTCGGTTAGCAATCTGACTACCGGAGTTCACAAAAAACACAAAGAAAAAGTGACAGTCCGTCGAGGGTCAAAACCGACAACGAAGCTTCTCCTAAGCCAGTCGCCGGTTCACCGGTACTCAGTGAGGCACTTTTGTAGCCCCGGATACCTGCTACTTTTGAGTCGCAGGCCTCTACCGAGACCCATTCGGAGTCCGGTATGCCGCGAGATTCTCAGAGTATTGAACCCGCGGATGTCTCTCCCTTGGATGGGTCCAGAGCCGCTGAGCAGGCACCAGCTTCTGAGGGCGTTTTCAGGCCTCGCCATTTTTATATTAGACAGATGCCAGCAACAAAAACAAGGTCAAAAACAACTTCTATGTCTAAAAAACTGATGCATGAGCCACGTGCTCAGGCCCCTATGCCTAAAAAGCAGATGATCAAAATGGCTGAGGATTTAATTAACTTGATCAGGGGTTCCCAACTCCAACCTGATAAGAGGCCTAGGCAAGGCACTGATTATGAATCTTCAGATCAGGTTTCCATTTTTTCTGATTCCTCTTCTGATCAGGAATTTTCTATTCCACTTTATGAGAATTCCGATGCAGAGGAATCCATTCCATCTGCATCTCCTCCTGAGGATTACTCTTTTGGAGAGACTTTGCATACTTTAAGGGAACATTTTCATTGGGAGAGTCAGGACTTCTCTGAATCAAAAAAAAAAGGTTAGGGATTTCCTTCTTCCTCAGCATAGGCCTTTGGCAATACCTCGTGTATAGACATTGTTGATGATGTGTTCTCGGAATCAAGCATGGCTCCTGATTCCCTGCCTCTGGCTCCTAGTAAGCCAAACAGATATTACAGGGTTCTTGACTCCCACAAATTTCTTTTCAAATATCCTGCTGCTGATCCTGAGACTATTTCTCAGGGTCCCAAGGGTGTAAAGGCTTCTACAGCCAGAAATCCTACCCCTTTTGATACAGATTCCAGGGCGCTGGATAGATGGGGTAAGAAGGTTTATACGTCTGCAACCTTGGCAATCAGGGCTTTAAACTGCCAGTTTCATATGCTTAAATATCAATAGCATGTTATGGGCTTACTGAAACAGAAAATTATGTTGATTTCTGATTGTGTGGAAAATAAGAGTTACAGGATTTATTGCATTCAGCAGAACAGGTTGGAAAGCATACTTTGCAATGTGGTTTTGATTCCTTGGAGGTCTCTTGTAGGGCTGCCATTACTGGATCTGTGATTAGAAGGCATGTCTGGCTCAAGGATCAAAATCTGCCCGATCATGTTAAAGCTAAATTGTTGGATGCCCCTTTGCAGCACGATACTGTGTTAGTTAATAAGGCAGAAGATGTTTTAAAGACAGTGGAAGACAAAGCTAAATCTATGTAAAAGATTTCTTGCAAGTGCAGCCACCCAGGTTCAATAGACACTGGCCTACTAAAAATTGGTCCTTTCCTGTGTCCAACAGAGCCACTCAGGGCAAATCCAGGCTCTCAAAAGGCTCCAGATATCAATCACAGGGTTCTTACAGGTCAAAGTAATGGGGCGCCTCCACCTCCAAATCTGGAGGGAAACGCATCACAACCCTACAGTAAGCAGTCTCAATGACTTTTCCTCTACCATCACCAAGCACTTATCTTTTGGCAGCCCCCTTGGGGGGAAAACTAGCACTTCATGCTCAAAATTGGCAGTTAATTACCCAGGACAAGTGGTTATTAAAACATAGTATCCCAGGGGTACAGATTTAATTTCCATACTTTGCCAATTCCAAACGGATGGCCGGATCTGCCACAAAATCAGTGGGCAGAGGCCCATAAACAAGTTATGTCCCTCATGGATATGGGGGCTATTCAGCCGGTACCAGAAAAGGAAAAAAGACAAGGTTTTTATTTAAGACTTTTCCTGGTACTCAGAAAAGACAATTCATGGCGTCCAATTCTGGACTTATCAATTCTGAACACGTTCCTGGACATTCCAAAATTCAAAATGCTGACAATGCTTGATTAGTAACTCTAGACTTAAAAGAGGCATACCTGCATATCCCAATAAGGGAATCATGCAGAAGATATCTCCGCTTCAAAGCAGGTTTTTTTGCATTACCAGTTCTCTGCACTGCCCTTTGGCTTATCTACTGCGCCCAGGGTCTTTACAAAGTGCCTGGCACCAGTAATTGCATTCTGCAGACAGAAGCATTCAAATTTATCCTTATCTGGACGATTGTCTCATTCAAGTAGAGAACAAGGGCACTCTTCTTCAACATCTGGTGTTTGTAAAAAGGCTTCTAGCATGCCTAGGGTACACCATAAATGAAAAGAAATCACAACTTGGTACCCTCTTAAAAAATTACATTCCTGGGTGCAAGCTTGAATACAACTGCCCAGATGGTTTACCTCACGCCAGACAAACAAAGGCAACTGTGACAACATACCTCAAACAAATGGCAACAAAAAAACAGTTATCTGCAAGACAAATTCTGCAGGCTTTGGGGTTCATGGCATCCTGCATTCTATTAATTCCATATGCGAGACTGCATATGAGGAAACTTCAGTAGTACCTAAAAAGTTTATGGAGTCAGCATTGTCACAGCCTAGAAACAATGATTCCTCTCATCCCCTGCCTACAGCAGGAGTTTCTTTGGTGGGCAGAGACTTGTCACCAAAACAAGGGACTGTCATTCACTCTACCCCCTGCCACCCAAACTACAGACACATCAGACTATGCTTGGGTGCCCCACCTGGCAGGGAGATGCATTCAGGGCAAATGGAACCCAAACCAAATGCATCTGCATATCACCCAGAAAGAAATGCTAGCTGTTCAGAATGCTCTGACAGCCTTCAAGGACTTACTTCATCCAGGACAACTACTGATAAAGACGGACAACACCACAGTTATGTGGTACATAAACAAACAGGGGGGTACACATTCCTACCCCCTTTGCAGACTAGCCATGGCCTTGTGGAACACAGCCTTAACTTACCATATACATCTCCAAGCTCATTTCCTGCCAAGAAAGCAAAATACTCTGGCGGACGACCTAAGCAGAAATCTTATGGACCCGCACGACTGGAAACTGGATCCACAAATCTTCAGCATCTTAACACAGAAATTAGGAGCCCAGACATCTATTTGTCTCTCCCCAAAATTATCAGTTGGACCAATTCATCACAAAAAAGCATGGAAAGTAGATGCTCTATCCTTCAGCTGGAAAGACCTATCCATCTATGCCTTCCCCCCCCTCTGCCTCTTCTCTCCAAGGTCTTACTAAAAGTCAGACAGGAAAACCAAAAATGATCCTAATTGCTCCAGACTGGCCTTGCCAGCACTGGTACCCGCTTCTAAGGAACATGTCACATCTTCCTCCATGGTATTTGCCTCAAATACCTCATCTACTGTCTCAGCAGAACTATCAAATTCTGCGCACATAGCTCCAAACTCTGAATCTTGCAGCATGGCTAATCAACTAATTATTCATACCACACCTCTCAGTAAATCTGTGATGATGTCATTTTGGAAGCCAGAAGGCCTAGTGCTAGAAAATCTTATGCTGATAAATGGAAGAGATTTTGTGCTTGGAACCAAGCACAAGGAATAGACACAGCAAAGCCCAATATTCCTCAGATTTTACAATATTTAACTGAGATGCTTGACAAGGGGCCTATCTTTTTCTTCAATAAAAATCCATGCCTCTGCCATCTCGGCTCATTGCAACACAGAGCCTCCCCTCTTTTCTCATACACTGCTTAAACAGTATTTTAGAGGGGCCAAAAATTTAAGGTCTCCCAGAAGAGCACCAACTCCTGCATGGGACCTCAATTTTGTGCTGGAAAAACTCACCCTGCCTCCTTTTGAACCAGCAGCTTCTGCGGATATAAAATTTCTATCTTGGAAAACAGCTTTTCCTTTGGCAGTCACTTCAGCAAGAAGGGTTTCAGAACTACAGGCTCTCATGGCAGTGAAGCCTTGCATTATATTTTACCAGGACAGGGTGTCCCCTCAGGACCAATCCTTTTATGCCTAAGGTGGTATCTAGTGTGGCTCTTAACCAGACCATTCACCTGCCCACTTTTTATTCCAATCTGCAGAACAAGGGGGAGAAGGATTCTGCATTCATTGGATGTACACAGACAACTAAGATTCTACTTAAACAGGACCAAATCTCTAAGAAAGTCTGAGCAACTACTGGTAGCATTTGCTGCAGGATCAGAGGGGAAAGCTATATCAAAGCAGACTATTTCTAAATGGATAAGCCACTGCATTCGTTTCTGCTGTTTGCACCATGGTAAATCGGTGCATCAGATCACATTCCACCTGGGCTGCCTCTTCTTCAGCAGCTTTTCTCAAAGGGGTCCCAACCAAAGACATTCTAGAAGCTGCTTCTTGGAGCTCTGTTATTAACTTCACAAAGCATTATCATTTACCTCTCTTCTCCATATCCAGGGCAGGCTTTGCCACTGCAGTCCTGCAGGGACTTATATCCTCTCCTAATGCTGTTTAGTTCCATCCTCCCATCCATCGCTTTGGGATTCTACCCAAATGTAATGACTGCAACAGTGAAACACGAAGAACATAGAACAGTTGTGTACATTTACCATAAATGTAGATGTTCGAGTGTATTCACTGTTGCAGTCTGGGTTACCCACCCACCATCCCCCATTCTATACCTTTTCTTTCCTTCACTATACTCAAAAGCCTTTGTGGTGTATTTGCTTTTAGCTGAAGGTAAAATTTGTTTCTAAAAATGCATTTATATATTTACTGTTTATCTATATATATATTTAGCTCCCCATTTGGGGGACACCTGACATCTGGGGCAAGAAAAACTGAATAAAATGGCATCGGCTGCATGTTTTATACCTCCTGACGTCATGGAAGAGGAGACAGCAACCGACACAGGACCCAAGACTTTGTTATTCAGGCCGACTGAGGGCAACACAGATTACCCAAATGTAATGACTGCAACAGTGAATACACTCGAGCATCTACATTTATGGAAAGTGTACACAACTGCACTTTTGTGGTGTCAGACTTTGGTCTAAAAGAGTAAGATTCATTTTGCACCACTTGCTTAGAGTAGACAGCATTTCATTGTTGTATTATTCAGGAAGGTTACAGTGGGGCACATCCCAGTGTTCATGTATCCAAACCAAAGATAGAGAATAACCTCACCAAAGGTAATGCTGCCCACTAAAAGCAAATTGAACAGTAAGAATGGCAGCAGCCACCATGAAGTAAAGTCCAAGATTTAATCACTTAAACAGCATAAAACCACATAAAATCAGAACAGCAATGTTGATGTGTAAGCGCTTTCAGGCTAATACCCTTCTTCAGACAATTAACTGAAAAATCTAGCAGTTTAAATAGTAAATGACAGCCAGTTAAAACAGTAATTTATCCACCTTTTTTTCTTTAGGGCTGGCTTAAGGGGAATGACATCATTCAGTCCTGGAAATCTGTGTGCTGTTAACTCTATAGTCCACCTTGCTTCCTGAACTCTGTTTCATTCACCAGCCCCCCCCAAAAAAAAAAAAAACTCTTGTGTATGCTCTGTATTACTGGAAAACCTAAAATCATGTCCTGGAAACCGATGAATATGTTGATATAAGGCATTGTACTCATTATGTAGCCTTATTGCAGACAAATGGTTTAATAGTCTACGTTTTAACATAAAGTTTGTCTTCCCTACATAAAATCCTGCACATGATCTACAGGTATCAAAATATATCACGTTCATAGTCTTACAACTGGCATACCAATGTTTTGTCAATCTTTTCCTCGTATGGGCAGGTACCTCTAGTGATTTGGAGCAATTCTAATTCATGTTGATGAGAAGTTTGATTATTTGAAGTTCAGTATAAATCCCCCCCCCCCCCCGACTAGGGTAGAAAACGTAGATGTCTACGTAGAAAGGTTGAACAGTGGATTAATTAATACAGGGGTGTATCGGAAACACTGCTGTACCTTACTACATAGAAGCAGTATGCACCCCCAGTATATTTTTAGGAATGTGGCTAGGGGACAAGGAATGAGAGCCACCAGGTTGAATGCCTCAGATGAAGGATTCCGACAAGAATTAGATGGTTTGAAAGGTAGATTAGCCACTAAAGGTTACAGCCATTCTGAAATTGAAGAGAATCTTCTAGTTACTGACATGTTTAGACAAGATAGAGCAAAACCATATTATTCTGCCAGAGTAAATGTGGATGATCAATCGATGAGGGAGGCTTTCCAGTGTGGTTTAAAGGTACCTTTGTTTTTCACCACGGACGTTAGACCAATCACTGATATTAAAAGGAACTGACAGGTTTTGACCACAGATCCGAATGTGAGGATTGTGGTGGGGGATCACCCCATGTTTTCATTAAAAAATAAACGTAATTTGAAAAGGTTATTGTACTATCTAAAGGATAGCAGTAAACAAAACTAATGGTGTACTAGGCATACATCCCTGCGGCAGTTGCAACTTTTGTAGTTACTTAGATACCACAAGGAGTTTTACACATCCAGATACAGGTCAACATTATACATTTAAGGTTAGTGCCAATTGTAAGACCACTCGTGGTCTAACTTGCCATCTGTATAACATGTGGGTCCTTCGGGTCTATATTACATCACCGAATGCTTAAAGCGAATGGTGATTAATCGACCCTATGCAAGTGAAAGCTTACAATATCGAACCGTCAGAACAGTGATTTTTTTTTCCCAAGGGAAAAAAAATCGCTGTTCCAACAACAAAAAAAAAGACCATTTATAACATTAGATTAAGTGGGGGACTGTACCCCCCCCCCACACCCCCTACTAAAATATACCAACTCTGAGACCTTACTACAGTGCCAAAAATGGCAAAGTACCGAAGCGGCCAAGCAAATTCTTTCCAAGGTGAAGAATTCGCTTACATGCCGCTTTTATATTTTGCTGTTTCAGTCTTTTATGTTCAACCAAGATGCATTAGAAAGAATGCGTCTTCAGTTTTCTGATAGGAGCCCGGGTCCTATGTTGGCAAGACGGACCACATGTTTAGAGATAGGGTATGGGAGCATATTTAAAACATCAGGGTTAAATCTATGACAAATGCACTTTCAAAGCATGTTGTAACATCAGGGGATGACCATTCTTTTAAATTTTTGGTGATAGATGAGGTGATACCTACCATACGTGAGGGTGACATAAGGAATGTAATGGAGAGTAACGAGGTAAAATGGATACTAAGGCTCAGAGCTGATAGAGGGAAGGGCTTAAATGAAAGGGCTTCCATTAAGCCTACTCTGAAGTCAAGGGAAACTTTCTGTTAGGTAATTGTTAATGTATTATGCATATATATATTGCCGGATATTAGCTAGTATTCATATAATTAATGTGTAGATATTTATGTTAATCTCTAAGTACACATACATTTATTTGTATGTCTATATTATGTCTGTCTTGTCTTATATGTTAAAATTGTTTACATATTTTTAGATATTATATTCTTATAACTATAGGACCTGTATATGAAGTATATTAAGTTATGAGATGTATGTATGTGTGTGTATATATATGTATATATATACATATATATATATATATATATATATATATATATATGTATATATATATATATACCAAAGTTTTTTAATGTGTGTTTTCACTTTAAATTTTGTGTACTAGGATATGTCAGCTGATTGGTTGATGCTTTATAGTTAAATGAACTTTGACCACTTTGTTCTTAATGCTCTGATGAAGCTCCTTGTGAAAGCGCTAACCTATCCTTAACAAATTTACATTTTTATATGCTTGGACTGTTGGATTGCTTGCCTGGTTTGTGGACTGCCCTTGGATATTTTTTTGACTTTTCCAGTTATGTCTAATAATGAGACATGAACACAGTTTGAGAGATCATTCATTATGCTCATTAAGACATGATTAGTTTTGAGATGTCTCCAATTTTCTTAGCAGCATCCTTCCATCTCCATTATGAACATCATATGATCTAGGTTGTTAACACTGCTATACAGGCTTCCCCCTTTTAAATGACTCACCTTTTGTGTTTAGTAGTATTGTTTAAGACTGATTCTTTCCGTTTATTGTCCGTAACTCAATTTTCAAACTTTAGGGAAGTAGATCTGTGGGTTCTAATTTCTAATCTACAACTCATCAGTAACTGACCTAACTAAAGACACTTTGACGTGCAGTGGAGTATTCCTATATTCCAGCTAAGAACACTTAGCAGTCACTGTTCATGCTATGTGATTTCTTCATTAGGTTTTTGATGGTGTATACAGTCTATTTGACGATCATTAATGTTAGAGGTCTAGAACTAGATATCACATGTAGAAAATCCATTGCTTTGAAAAAAATCTGTAAACGTCTATAGTTACTGTAGACTGTGGTCAGATATAACATATGGACAGACACTTTGTGAAAACATTGCTTATTATTGCATTATTTGCACCTCAGATTTGGTATTGTATGTTAACAATCTTATCTCACAAAATTTATTTTTTATTTATTTTTTTATTTCACATTTGTTAACTGGGTTAGTCCAACTGAGTTTGCAAACAAACCCATTTTCAGTGGAGACCTGAGGGGAAAAGCCCCAGCAAACTAAGTTAAAAATAAAGTGACAATATACAAATTTAACAATCACAATACAAAATAATTGTAAAAAAGAAAAGGTTATTGACTATTTCCATTGCATTGATAGTAAGCAACCCATTTCAGTGGAGACCCAAAGGGAAAGAGCCCCAGCAAACATAAGCAAAGATAAACAATACAGGACAAAAACCATTAAAAATGACACCGTAAATACGAAATTAATTATAAAGAGAAAAACAAAAGAAAAAAATAATGAGCATTAAGGGTTGCACTGATAGTTGTGGACTAAAATTTATTAGATATGAGAGTAAAAACAAAAAGATAATCGTTCAAAAAAAAGGACAGTTGTATAGACATTGATAGGAAGTTGAGGAGGGGAGATCGTGTTGAGAATGGGAGGGGGCTATAGTAGTAGAGCTGAGGGTTTAGGAGATTAGTTTAAGCAGAAGTTACTAACAAAGAAAGAAAATTAGGAGATGCAACAGGTTATACAGTGGGAGAGACTAAGACTACGTGTGGTAAATGCAGTGTTATAATTTCAAGTTTAGTAGGTGAAATTTAAGCTCCTTTATAAAACGGGGAAAGGAAAGGTTGGCTCTAATATGGAGAGGGAGTTTGTTCCAATTGAGTGAGACAGAGTGTTTGTAAAGTAGTTTGCAAATATTCCTTTTGGGTTTATAAACTGAGAGAAGCACTCCGGAGAGGCCGGGGGGGGGGGGGGAGTAGAGAGTAACATGGGAGGCAGAGGGATTATTGAGTATGGAAAAGGTAGTGTGAAGTTGCGATTGTGGTGATAAGGTGCAGAAATTCCAGCCACTGAAGTTTTAGTGAGAGGCAGTGATGTGAAGAGAGTAGTTGGTTTAGAATAAATCTGGCAATTTTGTTGTAGGCTTGTTCCAGTTTCTGCTTTGAGGTGGTTTGGGTATTGGTAAGGATGGGGCAAGCATATAGAAGACTGAGTAAGAGAAATGCCTGCGCAAGAGTGTGTTTAGTGGCAGTAATGAGGAATTTTTTGTTCCTATAAAATAGTCCAAGTTTTTGGTGGGTTTTTGTAATGGCTTGTTGTATGTGCAAGTCAAATTTTAGTTGGTCATCGGTTATTACCCCAAGGAGTTTGGTGTGCGAGGTAGGCGAGATGGTGGTGCCATCTAGGGAGGAAAGAGAAAAGTTTGATTTAAGGTGAGAGAGTGTCTGAGGTAGGAAGAGAAGGAGTTGAGTTTTCTTAGGGTTAAGGATTAGTTGATTGTTTCTGAGCCATTTTTCAACAGAAATAAAGGAAGTCTGTGTTAGTGTGTGTAGTTCAGATATAGTATTGGAGATAAGAGAGTAGAGTCACCTGCTTATTGGATTACAGATGAGAGACTGCAGGATGAATGTAGGTTGTTGGTAAAAATGTTGCAAAGGAGCGGTCCAAGTATGGAGCCTTGGGGTACTCCTGTTTGAACAGCAAGGAAGGGTGAGAAAGCCTGCTGCCATCTAACCTCTTGTTTTCTGCCAGTAAGGTAGGATTGGAACCAGCCAAGAGTAGAAGGAGAGAGGTCTAAGTCTGAGAGTTTAAGAAGGATGGGATGAGACATAGTATCCAAAGGCTTTAGAGAGATCAAGGAGGAGACGAGATTATTGTCCCTAGCTTCTGCAACCTTTTGAGTAAAGGATAGTAAGGCTGTCGAGGTACTGTGTTTAGGGCGGAAACCATGTAGTGAGGGGGTGAGGAGATTTTCATGAATGAGACAGGACAGTAGCGGAGTAAGTATACATTTTTCAAGGATCTTAGAGAGCGGTGAGAGAATAATGATTGGTCTAAAATTAGAGGGTTCAACAGAGTTGCCACCTTTGTGCAGAGGAGTGGTATAGAAGGATTTCCATATTTCTGATATGGTAGATTCCTGAATAGAGTGATTCATTAAGAAAGAATCAGGATATGCAATAGAGTCTGCAGCAATTTTCAGAAATTGAGGGGAAAGTTTATCAGTGGAGGGAGAGCATGGTTTTAGTTTAAGAAGCAAGGATTTGATGTGTTTAGTAGAATCAGGTTGCAAGGTAAAAGGCTGAGACAGAGGAACATAGAGGTTTAGGGGGAGGTGAGGGTGACACAGAAGAGTTGGGATGAGCAGAGTTGCCATATGGTAGGAGTTTAAAGATGCTGTCTATGAAGTGTTTGTTGAGTAAGTCTGCAGTTTCAGAGGGAGTGTGAAAGGGGAAAGTGTTAGGGATGGTAGGAGAACCTGTGTGGAGCAGGGAGTTAATAGTAATCCAGAATTTTTGGGGTCATTTGAGTGAGAGCTTTGAAATTTTGTGAAATATTGGCATTTATCCAAAATAATATTTTTTTTACACAATTTCTGAGTTGCTTATAACCTTGGAGAAAGGTGGGAGTTTTAGTAGTTTGTCATTTTTTTTTCCGTAGAGCATCTCTTTCATGCATCAAAGCATGAGTAGCTTTGGAGAGCCAGGGTGCAAAATTAGATTTGGTTCTGATTTTGCGATTTGGGGCAAGAGAGTTTAGGACATCAAAGAAAATGTGGTTGAATGTAGTAACAGCATCATTGAGCGGGAGAGTTTTTAGGAATAATATTACATATTAATATATGTTATGATGTTAAGTTGTCCAATCTCGCCTTCATTCTTGCTGGATGGGTTCGGAGCCGATCCTCGGCACCAGCTCGGGTACTTTCTCGAGGCTACCTCTTATCCCAGAATGGCCAGCACCAGCTACCCAGCTCTCGTTTGCCGCTTCAGCTGCGAGGTTGCGTCAATACTGGCTCAGGCTTAGTATAACTTTTTTTCTCTTCTTAAAATTCAGTAATTTACTTGAAAAGTAGTATTTTCTTCAATTTTTTATAGTAGTTTGTAAGATGTTCATCGTGTTTCACTGTTGCAGTCATTACTCTTGGGTTATCCTGCTGGCAGGCTACCCGCAGTCGGCCTGAATTCCAAAGTCCTGGTCCGGCGTCGGTTGCTGTCGCCTCTTCCCCGACGTCAGTGCGCCAGGGGTATAAAAGATGCAGCCGACGCCATTTTCTTCAGTCTCTCTTGTCGCGCGGTGCCCGAAGCAAGAGCAGTTCGCAAGTACCAGTCAGCCAACTCCTGAGATTTTCAAATACAAATTTCAGAACCGAAGTCTTCATTAAAGCTAAGTATCCCGTTGGGGAAACTTTTTTCTTGCTCCAGACCAATGTCAGAAAAAGTTAACAGTTGTATTTCTTGTGGGAAGCAAATACCTCATAAGGATTTTCACTCTTACCATATTCCATGTCTAGGTCCTGACCACGACATTGCTAGCTGTCGGTTTTGTGCTAGAATTAACGCACTATTACGCGTCGGTTCGATTTTGCATTTCATTACTTTGGCCGAAGGTTTAATTATATAATGCAGTCGGAACAGCCGATGACCGGAGTTTACAAAAAATGTAAGGACAAGGAAAAGGATAGGCATCTGAGGTCCAAAACCGACGACGAGGCCTCCGTTAGGCCGTTCGCCGGTTCTCAGTGAGGCGCTTTTGCAGCCCCTGGCAACCACTACCTCAGAGCCACAGGCCGCTTCCGACTGGGCCTCTGGATACTCAAGGTACTGGACACTCGGAAATCATTCTCTCAAATGGGTCCGGAGCCGCTGAGCAGGCATCTGCTTCTGAGGGTGTCTTCAGACCTACACAGTTGTATGTTAAACCATCTTCAGCTTCAAAGACAAAGACTAAAGAAGCTCTAAAGACAAAGAAACAAGTACAGCATTCTCCTACTCAGACTTCCATGCCTAGAAAACAGATGCTTAAAATGGCCGAAGACCTAATTACTATGATCAGGGGTTACCATCCCCCTCCTGATAAGAGGCCTAGGCAAGAGACAGAATATGATTCTTCTGATCAGGTTTCTATTTCCTCTGATTCCTCTTCTGAACAGGGCTACTCTATTCCTCCCTATGAGGATTCTGATTCTGAAGAATCCATTCCTTCAGCCTCTCCTCCTGAGGATTATTCTTTTGGGGAAACCCTGCATACCATGAGGGAGCATTTCCACTGGGAAAGCCAAGATTACTCAGAATCTAAGAAAAGGATTTTCTGCTTCTACCTCAGCACAGACCCCTTACTAATCCACCTGTTTTTAGACATTGTAGATGATGTATTTTCAGAGTCCAGCCTGTCCCCTGACTCTTTACCCCCCCCCCCCCACCTGCTAAGCCAGACAGATTCTACAGCGTCCCTGATTCTCATAAATTCCTATATAAACCCCGCTGCTGACTCAGAAACTATATCTCAAGGTCCCAAAGGGGTCAAAGCTGCCACTGCAAAAAACCCTGTCCCCTCTGATAGGGATTCTAGGGCACTGGACAGATGGGGGAAAAAAGTTTACACTTCTACCATGGCTGTAAGGGCTTTAAATTGTCAGTTGCATATGCTTAAATATCAGCAGTACTTAATGTCACTGCTTAAACAGAAAATGTTGACAAATTCTGAATGTGCAGAGAACAAGGAAATGCAGGATTTATTGCATGCAGCTGAACAAGTGGGAAAGCATAGTTTGCAATGTGGTTATGATTCACTGGAGGCCTCTTGCAGGGCCACTGTCACAGGTTCTGTTATTAGAAGGCATGCTTGGTTAAAGGAACAGAATTTGCCTGATCATGTTAAAGCAAAATTATTAGATGCTCCATTACAGCATGATACTTTGGTGCTAAAGCAGAAGAGGTGTTAAAGAAAATGGAGGATAAAGCGAAATCCATGCAAACAGTTAAGGATTTTTTTACAGGTACAGCCACCCAGATTTACCAGAAACTGGCCTTCAAAAAATTGTTCCTTTCCAGTATCAGACAGGCCACAAAGAGGCAGATACAGACGTCCCAGAGGCAGATCTCAGCCCCAAGGCTCATACAGGCCTAAACAGTGAGGTTGCTCCTACCTCCAAAAGCAGAGAAGACAATTCACAACCATACAGGAAACAGTCCCAATGACTTTCCTCTGCCAGATCCAAGCACTTTTCTTTTGACAGCCCCCCTAGGGGAAATATAGCACTTTTTTCAGCAAATTGGCAAATGATTACCCAAGACAAATGGGTCTTGAACATAGTGTCCCAGGGCTTCAGGTTCCATTTTCACACCCTACCAAGGGCAAAAGGTGTGCCAGACCTGCCACACAATCAATGGGCAGAGGCGCAAAAACAAATTATAGCCCTCATGGACATGAGGGCCATTCAACACGTACCACAACAAGAGCAGGGGCAAGGATTTTACTCGAGATTTTTCTTAGTGCCCAGAAAGGACAAAGCCTGGAGACCATTACTGGACCTGTCTATACTCAACACGTTTCTGGAAGTTCCAAAATTCAAGATGTTGATTCTACAGCAGTTACTGCCCATGCTGGGCAAGAAGGCTTGGCTCGTAACTTTGGACCTAAAAGAGGCATACCTGCATGTCCCAATCAGACAATCTTGCTGAAGATACCTCAGATTCATAGCTGGCTTCAATGCACTACCAAATGTTAAGTTGTCAATCTCGCCTTCATTCTTGCTGGATGGGTTCGGAGCCGATCCTCGGCTCCGACTCGGCACTTGCTTTAGCTTAGGAACTCCTTTTACCAGCTCGAGGCAACCCTATATCCCATGATGCAAGGCGGAACTACCTCAGATCTCGTTTGCCGCTTAGCGAAAGAGGTCTCCTTTACCAGCAGAGGTAAGTGAATTTCTTGTTAAAGAAAGAGAAGCTTAGTTAGGGTTTTATTTTCCCCTTTTAGTCATAGTATAGTCTGTAGTGAATTACAGCCCACCCTATTCCCTTGTTTTTCAAACTTTTATAACCTTTTTAAACCTTTAGTGTAAAGTTTTAGTTAGGCCTAAAAGCCCAGTTGTTAATCCCTTCCTGTGTGTTGTGTGTAGGGGATTAATTTTGTGTGTTTGTTGGGGTTTGTGTGTGTTTCTTCCTCCTAGGATATGTCTAGGGAAGGCAAGGTCTCAGGCTTCAAGAAGTGTGACTCGTGCTGTCAGAAAATGTCTCTGGCAGACGGTCACACTTCTTGTGTTTATTGCCTGGGGCCTTTGCACCTGCAGGACTCCTGTGCTTTGTGTCACTCCTTTAGCCAGAGAGTCCTGCAGGAAAGGAGGAATAAGCTTATCCTCCGTGGCTTACTTAAGCCAGAAGGTTCTCCCTCTAAAGCAGGGTCTGGGAAACCTTCTAAGCCACCGAAGGCTCAGGCTTCAGTTTCCAAGCCTCCTCCGGTGGCTCCGGCTCCGTCGGAGCCGAGATCGGCTCCGGCTGGAACCGATGTATCTGCCTCAAAAGTAGTGGGTTCGGTGCCGGCTGGTTCCGATACCTTATCTACTGTAGCCTTGTCGGCTCCGGCTGGAGACGACACTTTATCCAGCATCGGAGCCGAGAAACCTTCGGCTCCATCTGGAGTTCAGGGGACTTCGGCTCCGATGGCTCCGTCCCGAAAGAGATCTCGGTCCCCTTCGTTACTGAGTATCCACTCGGCTCCGGGGCCTCCTCTTTTGTCGGAGCGGAGCCATCGGAGCCGATCTTCGAGATCTTCCAGGCTGTCTGACCACGACTTGGAGAGGGTGGTAAGCAGGCTGTTGAAGTCTCAGGCACTGGCCCAAATGCTCCATAGCCCGTCTCAACAGACTTCGGCTATAGCCTCACCCCTTGAACTTCCTCCTCCGACTCCACATCAGAGTTCGGAGCTTCTCGGGACAGCGACTGTTTCGGTGCCGGAGCCGATACATCCTTCGGCTCCGTCATCCTCGGCTCCGATCTCCTCCTTGAGACCTTCCTTGGAGGGATCCGGTCGTCGGGTTTCCCTTGTCGGCTCCGAGGGGGCTAGTGGCATCGGACCCTTGTCCGACCCCGCTCTCCCTCTCTGGGCTTCGGCTTTGGTAAGCTCGGCGCCGACATCGGCCTTGGAGCCTTCCCTCTCAGTGGAGCCGGGCATTCCTGTTTCCTCGGAGCGGGGATATTCCGGCCTCCCGGGGAGGGGAGCCTTTGAGGTGATGAGGAGTGTCCTGGCCTCTGAGCCTGGTCAACGGTCCATCCCTCTAGCTCCTCCCTCATCAGTGCCTGCAGACGCCTCTTGCCAGCCTCTTGCTCTCAGGCCCAGGGATCCATCGCCCCAGGTTTCCCCATTGGGAATTTCCTCCTCTTCCGAGGTTTCTCCTGATCCTGCAGGGGAACCCCCTCGGAAGAGGACGTGTAAGAGGAAACACACAGACTCCCCTGAGTCTACTACATCTGATACCGACTTAGATGAGTCGGAGGGTTCCCCACGGTCCTCCTCTGAGGATGTCTCCTTTTCAGACATCCTTGAGCTCCTCAAACAGAGGGGGAATTGGCTCTCCATTGACCCCTCCGAGGATGAGTCGGTATACCTGGAGGCTTTTGGATCCCGACCCTCCACCTCCTGGGTGTCTCCGCCTTTCGACCCACTGATGCAGGTAGTGGCTCGGAAGGCGTGGGCGGCTCCAGATTCTGTGGAACCTGTCCCCAGGAGACCATCCAAATTCATCACGGCCCCTTCGGACAAACAGTTCCTTTCCAAGGGTGTCTCTGTGGATGCTATGGTGGTGGCGGCGGCCACTAAGAAGGAACTGGCGGATCCTTCAGTACCTGTCCATCCTTCTAACAAGGATTCTAGGACCATGGACAGGTATGGAAAGCGGATGTTTTCTTCAGCGACTTTTGCTATCGTCGCTGAATTATCTTTGTCACTTCACCAGGCTTCAACGAGATATTCTCAAGGAACTGGGTGAAGTAGTCCAGGATCCTTCTGCTGCTGGGGCTCAGGAAAAGATTGCCTCGCAGCTTGCAATCCTGAATTCCATGTCTAACTCCTCCATGCGGCTCATATCCTATGCGGCCGATGGAGCGAGCAGGCGCAGGCACAGGAGTTGCTCTTAGACGCCAAGCCTGGATGCGGCTTTGTAATTTTATGGACCCCTTTAAGGCATCCTTCACTAATACCCCTTTGATGGTTCGGCTTTGTTCGGACCTCAGGTGAAGGATACCTTGACCAGGTGTGAGCAGGACGGTAAAACTCTTTCTGCCGTTGGAGTCCAGTTTTCCACTCCTTCTAGACCATATCCCAAGGGTCAGAAGGGGGGGAAGATGTGGTTCCGTAAAGCCCAAGGAGCTACACCAGACGCACGTGGTCAGTTTACCCCCAGAGGCAGAGGGGTAACAATAAGACGCCGCCCTAGAGGCAGGGGGGGTCCTCAGAACCAGGGCAACAGGGAGTCTCTTCCTGAGAAGCCCTTTCAGCATCCCTGAGGTGTTGCCCGACTGTCCACCCTTGGAGGCAGATTTCGCTGTACCCAGTAGCCTGGCAATCCCTATCTCAAGAGATGTGGGTACAGTCGATCATATCCGAGGGTTACAAAATCCCCTTCGAAAGGTTTCCCGTACCTCTACAATCCCTTCCAGACATCTCACCCGGTCAAAGGGATTTGGCAGAACAGGAGGTTTCAAAGCTCCTAGAAAAAAGAGCCGTCCAGACTGTGCCGGCAGACCAGGTAGGATCCGGCGTCTACTCGAGATTCTTTTGGTCCCCAAAAGGACGGGAGATTGGAGACCAATATTAGACCTGAGCAATCTAAACAGATTTGTCAAGAAGGCAAGATTCCGGATGGTCACGCTTCAGTCCATTCTGCCCTTTCTGGGCAAGGACAACTGGATGTGCTCTATAGACCTTCAGGATGCGTACTATCACATAAAGATTCACAGACGCTCCAGAAGGTTTCTCCGCTTTCGGCTAGGGACCAGTCATTACCAATTCAGAGCACTGCCCTTTGGCCTCACTTCAGCCCCAGAGTGTTTACCAAATGCATGGCAGTGGTCACAGCTCATCTGAGACGTCAAGGATTCCAGGTGTTTCCCTACTTGGACGACTGGCTCCTCTCCGCCACCACCAAGTGTCAGCTTCTTCAGTCCAGAGACTACACTCTACAGCTTTGCAGGAGTTTGGGAATTTCAGTAAATTTCGAAAAATCTTCTCTGCTGCCTTGCCAATCTATCACCTTTATAAGCGCAGAATTAAACACCGTCAAAATGTTAGCCAGACTAACAGATCAAAGAATTCTGGACATCCAAAATTGCTCGGCTTCTATTGCAAAGCAACAAGATCAAAGCCAGATTTATACTGAAGGTTCTAGGTCTTATGGCTGCGGCCATTGTTCTTCTACCACTGGCTCGCTTCCACATGCGTCTTCTGCAGTGGATGCTATTCACGCAGTGGTCGTACCACAGTCTCCCGATGAGGCACGAAATCTTGGTCACACAGTTGTGCAGAGCTCATCTGAACTGGTGGATATCTTCCCCTCTTCTTCATCAGGGCCGACCCTTTATTCCCCCTCCTCCAGTTGCCACAGTCACTACGGATGCCTCTCTGATCGGGTGGGGGGGGGGGCATTATCAGGGCAGGAAGGTCCACGGGACGTGGCAACCCATAGAATACCATCTGCACATAAATGTCCTGGAGATGAGAGCAGTGCTTTTAACGTTGCAAGCCCTCAACGACTTTCTTCCCACGGGGACTATTGCAGTACAAACGGACAACATGTCCGTGGTCTGGTACATCAACAAACAGGGCGGGACCAGGTCCTATCCGTTATGTCGAAGCTCTCAGACTTTGGCAATGGGCGATCTCTTCTCAGCGGTTTCTGATAGCAACGCACATCCCCGGCAGGTCCAACCTATTAGCGGACAGGCTGAGCAGATCCATTCTGATGCCTCACGAGTGGTCTCTCAATCAATCTGTAGTGGATCAGATTTTTCTGAAGTGGGGCACTCCTTGTTGCGATCTTTTTGCTACTCCTCAAAACAACAAGTGCCCGATTTTTCACTCTTTCCCCTTCCAGGCCAACCCCTGAGAGACTCTCTAACCCAGGATTGGCCCCGGGGACTGCTGTACGCTTTTCCTCCCTTTCCCTTGATTCCACAAGTCATTCAGAAAGCCACCGTTTTGAGAGCCAAGTTGATCCTCATTGCCCCATATTGGCCTCGACAAATTTGGTTTCCGTCTCTGCATCGTCACCTTCTGGTGCAGCCCTGGCATCTGGACCCAGTTCCGGATCTCTTGATCCACCAGTCGGGTCAGCAGCACCGGGCCATTCATTCTCTCATCCTCACTGCTTGGTTGCTCGACTTCCTACCCTAGCCAGGCTACCGATGATTTCGGACTCAGTCAGAGACATTTTAGTGTCTTCTTTGAAGTCGTCCACTAGGACTGTTTATGCTAGCAAGTGGCGACGTTTTTCTATTTGGGCAAATTCCAGAAATATTGATCCCTTTACTGCTCCTGTACATTCGGTTTTAGATTTCCTGGCGGAGGTTTTTCATTCAGGATCCTCGTCATCTACAGTCAAAGTACAACTGGCTGCTATTTCCAAGTATCATGTTGGCTTGCATGACAATAACATTATGTCTCATAGATTATGCAAGGCCTTTCTGAGAGGAGTTTTTCTCCTAAAACCACCTATAAAGCATCCTCCTCCGCAATGGGATCTAAACTTAATGTTGGCATCCTTGATACTACCTCCCTTGAACCGTCTGCTTCATGTTCTTTGAAGTTATTGACCTGGAAAACTATATTTTACTGGCTGTCACTTCTGCAAGAAGGGTTTCGAGATTCAAGCTCTCTGCATTCGTTCCTTATTTGGTTTTCATAAGGACAGGGTATCATTAAGAACTAACCCTTCCTTTCTCCCCAAAGTCGTATCTCAAACCAACATTAACCAATCTATAGACCTACCAGTCTTTTTCCCAAACTATTCCGACAGAGCTGAACAGAAACTGCATTTTTTGGATGTCCATCATCAGCTCAGGTACTATTTGCATAGAACTAAACAATTCAGAAAATCGGACCAATTATTTGTCTCCTATGCAGAAAACAGGATAGGTCTTCCAGTTTCTAAAGTGACCTTATCCAGATGGTTGACTTCCACTATTTCCTATGTGTACTCTCTCAGAGGCAATCAGCTATCTTCTAAGCCAAAAGCACACTCAACCAGGAGTCTATCCACTTCTGCAGCTTTTCAGGATAGACTACCCATTGATACCATTTGTGCAGCAGCTACTTGGGCTACGCCTCATACCTTTGTCTCTCATTACAAGTTGGACTTGGCCTCCAGAGATAGGGCCAGTTTTGGTTCCACAGTTCTCAAGAGTCTGTTCCATTGAGCCACCCGGGATACAGGTGCTAGGGACGCGGTCCCATCCAGCAAGAATGAAGGCGAGATTGACAACTTAACATTTAGAAGTTATGTACCTACCATAACGTTCCATGTTAGTTGTCTTCTCACCTTCTTTCTTGCCCTCCCTCCTTCCCCTGGCCTGGACAGATCTTGAAGAGTTCCTATTAGGTTGTTTCCTCCTGAGCCTTCATATGAGGACTTCTATTAGGAACTTGTGTTCCTAATTATGTTAGGATAGTCTTTAGCAGGGTAGGTTAGCTACCAAACGAGATCTGAGGTAGTTCCGCCTTGCATCATGGGATATAGGGTTGCCTCGAGCTGGTAAAAGGAGTTCCTAAGCTAAAGCAAGTGCCGAGTCGGAGCCGAGGATCGGCTCCGAACCCATCCAGCAAGAAAGAAGGCGAGAGAAGACAACTAACATGGAACGTTATGGTAGGTACATAACTTCTAATTCTCTGCACTGCCCTTTGGCTTATCTACTGCGCCCAGGGTCTTCACAAAATGCCTGGCACCAGTAATTGCATTCTGCAGACAAAGAGGAATTCAAATATATCCCTACTTGGACGACTGCCTTATTCAAGCAGAGAACAAAGATATTCTTCTAAAGCATCTGACGTTTGTAAAAAGATTACTAATTTGCCTAGGGTACACAGTAAACGAAAAGAAATCAAAACTAGTACCCTCTCAAGAGATAATATTCCTGGGTGCAAGCTTAAATACAACTGCCCAGATGGCTTATCTCACACCAGATAAACAAAGACAACTGACTTCTTACTTCAAAAAGTTGGCAACAAAGGCCCAGTTATCTGCAAGGAAAATCCTGCAGGCCTTTGGCTTCATGGCATCCTGCATTCTACTAATTCCATATGCCAGACTGCATATGAGGAAACTACAATGGTATCTAAAAAGTGTTTGGACACAGCATTGCCACAACCTGGAGACAATAATTACCCTCATTCCCTGCCTGCAACAAGAGTTTCGATGGTGGGCACAGGCCTGTCACCACAACAAAGGTCTGCCATTCACTTTACCCACAGCCAGACAGACACTGACAACGGATGCATCAGATTATGCCTGGGGGGCCCATATGGCAGGAAAATGTATTCAGGGCACATGGCCTGCAAGCCAGATGCATCTTCATATCAATCAAAAAGTGATGCTAGCTGTTCAGAATGCCCTGACAGCTTTCAAGGATCTACTTCATCCAGAACAGCTACTGATAAAGATGGACAATATTACGGTCATGTGGTACATAAACAAGCAGGGGAGGCACACATTCCTAACCCCTTTGCAGACAAACAATGACCTTGTGGGACACAGCATTGACTTATCAGGTTCACCTGCAAGCACAATTCCTGCCAGGAAAAACAAATACTCTAGCAGATGAACTAAGCAGAAACCTGATGGATCCCCACGAGTGGAAATGTGATCCACAAGTCTTCAGCATGATAACAAGAAAATGGGGATGCCCAGACATAGATCTATTTGCCTCCCCTCACAACTGCCAATTGCAGAGATTTTGCACAAGAATTTATCATAAACAAGCATGGAGAGTTGACGCCCTATCCTTCAGCTGGAAAATCCTAGCAGTATATGCCTTTCCTTCACTTCCTCTACTTCCCAAGGTATTCCTAAAGGTCAGACAATAGAAGCCAAAAATGATACTGATTGCGCCAGACTGGCCACGCCAGCATTGGTACCCAATCCTAAAGAGCTTGTCTCAAGGTCCAGCATGGATATTGCCTCAGACTTCTCACTTGCTGACCCACCAAAACAATCAAATCCTGCACAGCCAGCTCAGAACCTTAAACCTGACAGCATGGCGGATAATGTATCCATTCAGAACACTCCTCTTCCAAAAGCTGTTATGGATGTTATCTTGGAGTCCAGGAGGCCCAGTACCAGAAAATCTTATGCAGAAAAATGGAAGAGATTCTGTGCTTGGAACCAGGAACAAGGCATTGACACGTATGTACCAAACATTCCTCAGATTTTACAATGCCTAACTGAGATGCTGGACAAAGGCCTTTCTTTTTCATCAATTAAGATTCATGCCTCTGCCATTTCAGCCCATTACAATACGGAACCACCTATCTTTTCCCATCCTTTAATAAGGCAGTACCCAAGAGGGGCCAAAAACATCAAGCCTCCAAGGAGAGCACCAGTTCCGGCATGGGACCTCAATTATGTCTTGGAAAAACTCACACTGCCGCCTTTTGAGCCAGCCTCTACAGCAGATATAAAATTCTTATCCTGGAAAACAGCTCTGCTCCTAGCGATAACCTCTGCAAGACGAGTCTAGGAGCTACAAGCACTCATAGCTGTGGAACCTTTTATCATTTTTCATCCAGACAGGGTTTCTCTGAGGACAAACCCAACATTTATGCCTAAGGTGGTGTCCAGTGTGGCCCTCAACCAAACCATTCACTTGCCTACCTTTTATCCAAATCCACAGAGCAAGGGTGAGAAAATTCTGCATTCTTTGGGCATACACAGGCAGCTACGCTTCTACTTGGACAGAACTAAAGCTTTCAGAAAGAATGAGCAACTTTTAGTGTCATATGCTGCAGGATCACAAGGAAAGGCCATCTCAAAACAGACTATTTCTAAATTGGTAGGTCATTATATCCATTTCTGCTATTCTCAGCATGACAAATCAGTGCCTAAGGGCATTAGGCCTCATTCTACCAGAGCAGCAGCCACTTCAGCACCCTTCCTCAGAGGAGTACCAACCAAAGACATCTTAGAGGCTGCAACTTGGAGTTCAGTGCACACTTTTACAAAGCACTACCACTTACCTCTTTACTCTAAATCCAGAGCAGGCTTGCCACTGCAGTTCTGCAGGGCCTCATAGCCTCTCCTAATCCTATTTAGCTCAGCCACCCATCCTCTGCTTTGGGATTCTACCCAAGAGTAATGACTGCAACAGTGAAACACGAACATAGTACAGTTGTGTACCTACCATAACTGTAGATGTTCGAGTGTATTCACTGTTGCAGTCCAGGTTACCCACCAACCCCCCCCCCTTTTTTTTCTTTGCTGGAACTTATCTATACTTCTCTATCCGATACAACTTATGTGGTGTATTTGCTGTTAGATGAAGGAAATGTTTACTTTAGTGCATGCATATTTATTGGCATAATTTTTAGTCTACCATTGTGGGGGCACCTGACATCTGGGGCAAGAAAAATTGAAGAAAATGGCATCAGCTGCATCTTTTATACCCCTGGTGCACTGACCTCAGGGAAGAGACGACAGCAACCGACGCCAGACCAGGACTTTGGAATTCAGGCCAACTGCGGGTAGCCTGCCAGCAGGATAACCCAAGAGTAATGACTGCAACAGTGAATACACTCGAACATCTACATTTATGGTAGGTACACAAATGTACTTTTAGTCCTAAATGCCTTATCTCGCCTTTGCTGTGTTTGTTTGGTGCTGTGTTGGCTGTCGCTCCTTAGTCGCTAAGCCTTCTGTTGGTTCCTGAACTCATTGAAATTAGAGTCCACCCCTTTTAAGGACAGCCGTTTAAGTTAGAGGCTCTCCTTTAAAGGTTTCATCAGTATAATTTTTATTATTGTTGTGTGTCTGTTTGTGTGGTACTTCCTTTTTTCTTAGTATGTCTAAGGAAGTTAAAACCTCAGGGTTCAAAAAGTGTGACTCATGCTGTCAGAAGATGTCTCTGACAGATGGGCACACTAGTCATGTTTATTGCTTGCATGACTCTGTGCCATTTGTCATGCCTTTAGTCCAAGGGTCCTGCAGGAGCAGAAAAACAAGCTTATCCTCCATGGATTATTAAAACAGGATTTTCCGGCTAAAGCATCACAGCCAGTGAAACCTTTGAAACCAGTCAAGCCGTCGGCTCCATGTTTGCAACCGACCTGTGAGCTTGACAAACCAAGTGTGTCGGTGCTGGCTGGCACAGTCAAGAATACCCCTCCGTCGACTGCAACTGTTACCTCGGAGCCGTCTTGGAGCCACAAAAGAGCTAGGTCTCCTCCTTTGGAGCTGATTCGCTCGGTGCTACAATCACCATTACTCCAAAGCAAATCCAGTTATCGCTCATCTTCCCACTCCTCTCGATCCTCGGGGTTATCTGATCAGGATGTGGAGAGAGTGGTCAGTAGGTTGCTTAAGTCACAGGCCCTTGCTAACATGCTTTCGAGCCCACCTCAACAGACTTCGACTCCATCTGCTTCGATTTCAATTCCTCCCCTGACTATACATATTTCGGAGCCGGAGTCCATGGATGCTCTGATAGTAGTTCTTTTGGCTCCGATGACATCCTCATCTGCTCCTACGCTGGCTGGGATTACCTCAATTCTTCCATTCATTGAGGTATCTGGGCGCCGAAGCTCTCTCGTCTGCTCTGAGGGGGGCAAGTGACATCGGACCCTTGTCTGACCCTGCTCTCCCTCTCGGAGCATCGGCTCAGTTGAGCGCGGCACCCACATTGTCCTCGGTGCCATCACTCTCAGCGCAGGGTGGTGTTCCGGTCTTTTCAGAGTGGGAGCCCTCCTTGTGTTGTGACCGTGGCACCTTCGAGGTCATGCGGAGAGTGCTGCCCCCACACACAGCTCCACTATCGGTTCCATTGGCTCCGTCCCCCTCAGTGCCTGTGACAACCTCTGCTCCTCCTCCAGCCCCAAAGCATAGGCAACCTATGTCCCAGGACACCCCACTGGGTGAACCCTGTTCTTCTGAAGCCTCTCCAGTGCATTTTGGGCAAGCTTCTTGGAAGAAGTGCAAGAGGAAGCACCTAGACTCCCCTGAGTTTCTCACCTCAGATACAGACCTGGATGAATCGGAGGGGTCCCCAAGGTCCCCCTCTGAAGAGGTTTCCTTTTCGGACATCCTTGAGATTCTCAGGCAGAGGCATAGTTGGACTTCCCTAGCCCCCTCCGAGGACGAGTCTGTATATCTGGATGCATTTGGTTCCTGACCTTCCACCTCCTGGGTGTCTCCGCCTTTTGATCCACTCATGTCTGTAGTGTCTCGAAAGGCTTGGTCAGCTCCAGATTCCATGGAACCTGTCCTGAGGAGACCTAATAAATTCATCACAGCTCCCTAAGACAAACAATTTTTAACTACAGGGGTCCCAGTTGATGCCATGGTGGTAGCAGCAGCCACAAAGAGAGAGTTAGCTGAAACCTCCTCATCTGTCCATCCACCAAATAAAGACTCTCATATGATGGACAGATGGAAGCAAATGTTTTCTTCAGTGACCTTCTCCCTTAGGTCCCTGAATTATCTTTTCCATTTTACTAGGCTTCAGAGGCTTCTCCTAAAAGAATTTGGAGATACCCTACAAGATCCTACAGCTGAGGGAGCTCCAGCCAAGGTAGCTACCCAGCTTGCGACTCTTTAATTCAGTAGTCATCTCCTCCATGAGGCTTATTTCATATGCAGCCGATGGAGCAAGTAGAGCTGCGGGAACAGGAGTAGCTCTTAGGAGACATTCTTGGCTGTGGCTGTGTCAGTTTGCGGAACCTTTCAGAGTGTCCTACACCAATACCCCCTTTGATGGCTCCTCTCTCTTTGGGCGTCAGGTGAAAGATGCACTTACCAGGTGCCAGCAGGAAGGCAAGATGCTCTCTGATGTCAGAGTCCATTTTTCCACTCCTACCAGACCATACCCAAAAGGTTAGAAGGGTGGAAAGATGTGGTTTCAAAAATCCCAGGGACCCTTGCCTGATGCACGTGGTGAATTTTCCCCCAGGGGCAGAGGGGGAAATAATGGCAGACGCCACCCTCGTGGCAGAGGGGGTCTGCAAAATCAGGGTGACAGAGATACGTTCTCTTCTAAACCCTATCAACCTCCCTGAAGGGTTGCCCGACTCCTCAACTCTGGAGGCAGTCTGGGGAAGGCTTTCATTGTACCCCAACCGCCTGGCAAATATTACAAAAGACAAATGGGTACTAGCCATTTTATCCGGAGGTTACAAGATTCCCTTTCTTCAGCTCCTTTTGATTCAAAAAAATCCATCCCAGATGTTCCACCCAATCTAAGGGATCAGGCAGTCACAGAAGTTTCAAGACTGCTAGAAAAAAGAGCCATCCAGGAAGTCTCCACAGACCAAGTAGGATCCGGAACTTACTCAAGATGCTTTTTAGTGCTCAAAAATATGGGACTGGAGACCAGTTCTGGATCTCAGCAGGCTAAACAAATCTGTACAAAAAGAAAAGTTCCAGATGGTAACACTGCAGTCCATTCTCCCCTTTCTGGGTCAGGACAATTGGATGTGCTCCACAGATCTTCAGGATGCCTACTATCATATAAAAATGGACAGATGGTCCAGGAGATTTCTACGCTTCCAGCTAGGGGCCAGTCATTACTAGTTCAGGGCTCTGCCCTTTGGTCTCACCACAGCCCCCATGGTGTTCACCAAATGCATGGCAGTAGTCACGGCTCACCTGAGACATCAAGGATTCCAGGTGTTTCCTTATCTTGGACGACTGGCTCCTCACTGCTACCACCAGGCAACAACTTATAGAAGCACGAGATTACACCATCACATCCTGTGCTCAACTAGACATCACAATAAACTTCGAAAAATCTGCCTTGTTGCTCTGTCAATCTATTACATACATAGGAGCAGAGCTAGACACAAGAAAATTATTGTAAAATTGCCTCAGGAAAGAGTTTCCATTATTCAAAAACAGGTATCCCTTCTCCTGAGGAGCAAAAGAATTCAAATAAAATATGTTCTTCAAGCTCTAGGGTCCATGGCAGCAGCCATTCTTCTAGTCCCCTTAGCACTCTTTCACATGAGAATCCTTCACTGGCTTCTTTTCACGCAGTGGTCCTTCCAGGAACTACCCATGTCTCACATGATGCTAATTACAGAATCTTGCAAAAGACACCTTTCCAGATGGATGGTCTCCCCACTAGTTACTCAGGGCAGACCTTTCATGGAATCCCATCCGGTTGCCACAGTGGCCAAGGATGCTTCCCTGATAATGTGGTTGGGTATTATCTAAGGAAGACAGTCCAAGGCACTTGGCAATCTCACGAGTACTACTTGCACATCAACGTCCTGGAGATGAGAGCGGTGCTCCTAGCATTGTAAGCTCAAGACTCTCTCCCTGCCGGGACTATTGCAATACAGCTGGACAATATGTCAGTGGTTTGGTACATCAACAAACAGGGCGGAACCAGGTCTTACCCCTTGTGCCGAGAGGCCCTCAGACTGTGGCAATGGGTGATTTCCTCCCAATGTTTTCTGACAGCAATGCATATTCCTGGGACATCCAATGTAATAGCGGACAGGCTCAGCAGGGCTATCCTAATGCCTCACGAGTGGTGTCTGAAACAGGAAATTGTGGATCTTATTTTCCGCAAATGGGGCCAGCCTTGCTGCGATCTCTTTGCCTCTCCCCTCAACAACAAATGCAGTAGCTACTTCTCCCTTGTTCCTCCTCCAGGTCAGACTCCCAGGGACGCTCTAGTCCATGATTGGCCTCAGGGACTCCTTTCTGCATTTCCCCCCTTTCCCCTAATTGCAAAAGTCATTCAAAAAGCAAAATCATTGGGTTACAAAATGATCCTCATTGCCCCCTATTGGCCTCGACAGATTTGATTTCCATTCGTTCGCTCCCACCTTCTAGCCCAGCCTTTGATTCTGGATCCAGTACGGGACCTCTTGATTCATCAGTCAGGCAGGCTACATCAATCCCTCCAATCTCAAGCTCACAGCTTGGTTACTCCACTTCCAATCCTAGCCAGGCTCCCCAGCAGTGCGTGAGATTATTGTTTCCTCCCATAAGGCAAATACAAGGAAAGTCTATGCTAGCAAATGGAAAAGATTCTCTTAACTGGGCAGATTCCAGGAATTTAGATCCCTTTACAGCTCCTGCACACGAGATTTTGGATTTCCTAGCAGAACTGTTTCATTCTGGTGCTGCTGCTGCTACTATCAGAGTACAACTGGCTGCCATTTCAAATTTTCATGTCTGAGTTTCTAACTCCAGCATAATGTCTCTCGAACTCAGTAAGGCCTTCATGAGAGGTACATCTCTACTTAGACCTACCGTGAAAGAGCCAGTTCCACCTTGGGATCTGAATTTGGTTCTTGCCTCCTTGCTACTGCTACCCTTTGAACCAGCAGCATCATGTTCCTTGAAGTTTCTCTCTTGGAACTTCTGCCAGACGGGTTTCAGAACTTCATGCATTATGCGTTTGCCCTCCATACCTAGTTTTTCACAAAGACAGGATCTCTCTGAGAACTAATCCATCTTTTCTACCTAAAGTTTGTTTGGACCACAATTTGAATCAGTCCATTGAACTCCATGTTTTTTCCCCCAATCATTCCAACAAGGCAGTATACAAATTACACCAATTGGATGTGCATAGACAACTGTGTTTCTATCTCCATAGAACTAAAGAAATGAGAAAATCAGATCAGTTGTTCCTTTCATTTGCTAACAACAAACAAGGCCTTCCAGTTTCTAAAGTAACATTGTCGAAATGGTTATTGGACACCATAGTCCATACCTACCACTTGCGACAAAAAGATCTGATCTTCCAACAAAACCCAAAGATCATTCAACCAGGTCAGTAGCTACTTCGGTAGCATTTCAATCTAGACTGCCCATTGATTCAATTTGTGCAGCAGCTACTTGGGCAGATCCTCATACATTAATTTCTCATTACAAAGTAGATGTGGTCTCCCGGGGCAGAGCTTCCTTTGGTTCCATGGTTCTGAAGAGTCTGTTCCAGTGAGCCACCCAGATTGAGGTGCTAGGGACGCTGTCCCATCCAGCAAGAATGAAGGCGAGATTGGACAACTTAACATAAGTTATGTACCTACCATAACGTTCCATGTTAGTTGTCCTTCATCTCGCCTTCCTTCTTGCGTCCCTCCCTCCTTCCCCCTTCCTCGAGGATTGAGAGGAGTTTTCTCAATGGTTTAACTGGCTAATTTGTTTTATTAGTTGCTTCTCAACCAAACCATGACAATTAACTATGTGTCCAGGTTTATTAATGGATTATCGTCTATAATTATGTCTAGTGTAAGCTATCTCAAACGAGTTCTGGGCAGCTGGCGCTGGGCATTCTGGGATAAGGGGTAGCTTAGAGCCAGTAAAGAGTTCTCGAGCTATAGTAAATGGCTGAGTTGGAGCCGAGGATCAGCTCCGAACCCATCCAGCAAGAAGGAAGGCGAGATGAAGGACAACTAACATGGAATGTTACGGTAGGTACATAACTTCTATTAATGTAATATAACAATATTTATTATAATTAATTGTATTATATTATAATTAATATAATATAACAATAATCAGCAGAGATTAAAACACTTTATTGATCTAGAAACATCATCTCTACTCATTGTACTTTATGTTCTGCCTGGAATTCAGAAGTATTTACTTTATTGGATTGTCATGATAGGCACTACAGACTTTTTTTTTCTATTTGTTGACATTCCTGGCCAGTATTTTATATATATGTATATATATATATATATATATATATATATATATATATATATATGGTTCTACTTTACATAACCGACACTGCAAAACACCGACAACACAAACATCGACACCACATAATCGACAAACCATAAACACGAAACCTCACATGCCCGACAAACAAATAACTGACGGTCCACAAACACGAAACCTCATATGCTGCACACACCACAATAACAACAATCAACTAACAAAACACATCCCCTGTCCAAAAACCACACACACAACACAAGCGCACCAAAATCCTCACAAACCCACACTAAACCTCACACACACAACTATCTACAACCCTAACCCAAACCCTTACCCTAAGGTCCGTCACTATCGCACACTCAGCTAACCCGCGCCCTAACCCTAACTCACTTAACCCGCCCCAACCCAAAAAATACTACTACCGCACACTTACCTAACACGGGCTCTAACCCTAATTCACTTAACCCACCCCTAACCCAAACACTATCACTACTGCACATTTACCTAACCCGCGCCCTAACCCTAACTCACTTAACCCGCCCCTAACCCAAAAAATACTACTACCGCACACTTACCTAACACGGGCCCTAACCCTAACTCACTTAACCCACCCCTAACCCAAACACTATCACTACCGCACATTTACCTAACCCGCGCACTGACCCTAAATCACTAAACCCACCCCTATCCCCACAGACCGTCAATATCCACACTTACCTTACTCGCACCCTAACGTCCGTCACCACCGCATACTTACACAGCCTTTTTCCAAGTCACTATCCTCAGCGTCGATGTTTTGATCCGTAGCGTCGGTCTTCCGGATTGTCGATCTTCTGGCGCTCGCAAATTCGTTGTCGGTGAAAGCAGCTGTTGGTTATGTAAAGTAGAACCATATATATATATATATATATATATATATATATATATATATAGTAATTTTCTTTGCACTTTATAGATTGTGTCACTCGTATCTTCTTGCTAATATTTCTTTCTTTATCCAGTTAGGTAGTACTGATCTTGTTAGCCTTAAACCACATGCCTTGTATGCAACTTCTCCTCTTTAAGTAAATGTTAAGGCAGTGCATGTTCCTATCAACATATTTTTTTTTCATGTCATTGTCTCCTAAATGTTTGATTATTTCATACTGCTGAAACTTTATGATTCTGTTGAAAGCAGCTTTGGAATTTTCCATTTAACTTCAGTTCATGGCAGATCAAGCTATCTTGGTAGTCCAAGTATGAGTAAAGTACAGTTTTGTAGCTACCGTAAATGTAGATGTTCGAGTGTTCACACTGCTGCAGTTATTACACTTGGGTTATCCTGCCATCAGGCAGTCCCGCAGTCAGCCAGAGTTCCAAAGTCTTGGTCCGGCGTCAGTTGCTGTCGCTTCTTCCCTGACGTCAGTGCGCCAGGGGTATATAAGATGCATCCGACACCATTTTCTTCAGTTTTTCTTGCCCCAGATGTCAGGTGCCCCCAAGTAGGTAGGCAATAAGTATTGCTAATAAAACATATATATAAAAAGAAAACAATACCTTCAGTTACAAGCAAATACACCACAAAGGTTTTATAGGATAGAAAGGTATAGATAAGTCCAGCTAGGACAGAGGGGATGGAGGGAGGGTAACCTGGACTGCAGCAGTGTGAACACTTGAACATCTACATTTATGGTAGGTATAAAACTGTACAATGTTCATCATGTTACACTGCTGCAGTCATTACACTTGGGTAGAATCCCAAAGCTGAGGTTGGGTGGCTGGTCTATGAAGAGTTAGGTTTGGCTATGAGGCCCTGCAGAACTGCAGTGGCAAATCCTGCTCTGGATTTAGAGTAAAGAGGCAAAGTGGTAATGCTTGGTAAAGGTGTGCACTGAACTCCAAGTTGCAGCCTCCAAAATTTCCTTGGTTGGTACTCCTCTGAGAAAGGCTGTTGAGGTGGCTGTTGCTCTGGTAGAATGTGGCCTAATGTTATTAGGGACAGATTTCCCATGCTGTGTGTAGCAGTAACGAATACAGTGTCCTATCCATTTGGAGATAGTCTGCTTTGAAATAGCCTTGCCGTGTGATCCTGCAGCATATGCTAAAGACAGTTGCTCAGTTTTCCTGAAAGCTTTTGTTTTGTCCAAGTAGAAGCGTAGCTGCCTGTGTATGTCCAAAGAGTGCAGAAGTTTCTCCCCTTTATACTGGGGGTTTGGATAAAAAGTTGGCAAATGGATGGTTTGGTTAAGAGCTACACTAGATACCACCTTTGGCATAAAGGTAGGGTTTGTCCTTAAAGAAACCCTGTCCTGATGAAAAATTATAAAAGGTTCCACTGCCATTAATGCCTGTAGCTCTGAGTCTGTTCGTGCTGAAGTTACTGCCAGGAGCAGAGCTGTTTTCCATGATAAAAATTTTAGATCGGCTGTATTGACTGGCTCAAAAGGTGGCAGGGTCAGTTTTTCCAAAACAAAATTGAGGTCCCAAGTTGGTGTTGAGGCGGTCTTATGTTTTTAGCCCCTCTCAGGTACTGCTTTAGCAAGGGATGTGAGAATAAAGGAGGATCCGTGTTGTAATGTGCTGAAATGGCAGAGGCATGGATCTTAATTGATGAGAAGGGTAGGCCTTTGTCCAGCATCTCAGTTAAGTATTGTAAAATCTGAGGAATGTTTGGGACAAGAGGGTCAAGGTTTTGAGCCTGGTTCCAGGCGCAGAATCTCTTCCATTTTTCTGAGTAAGATTTCCTGGTGCTAGGCCTCCTGGCCTCCAAAATGACATCCATAACAGCTTTAGAGAGAGGTGTTGCCTGTTTGACTAATGAATCTGCCATGCAGCCAGGTTTAGGGTTTTGAGCTGAGCATGCAGGATCTGATTGTTTTGTTGAGTCAGAAGGTGTGGAAATTGAGGCAAAATCCATGGTGGGCCTTGAGCTAAGTTCTTTAAGATTGGGTGCCAGTGCTGGCGTGGCCAGTCTGGAGCAATCAGGATCATCTGTGTTTTTTCTTGTCTGGCTTTTAGGAGTACCTTCGAAAGGAGAGGCAGTGGTGGGAAGGCATAAAATTTTAGGCTTTTCCAGCTGAATGAGAGAGCATCCACTTTCCATGTGATAAGTCCTTGTGCAGAATTTCTGTAGTTGGCAATTCAGTGGGGAGGAAAAAAGATCTATGTCTGGGCATCCCCATTTTTGTTTTACCATGCTGAAGATTTGTGGATTCAGTTTCCATTCGTGAGGGTCCATATTTCTGCTTAGATCGTCTGCCAGAGTATTTTTCTTTCCTGGCAGGAATTGTGCTTGCAGATGAACTTGATAAGTTAGAGCTTACAGGAAAGTAAATAATGTGGGAAGAAATAGCCAGGGAATTGTTATGGCTAGGCTTGTATAGGCCCTAGGGCTGATAGCCTAGTACCAACCTATGAAGAGCTGTGTTCCACAAGGTCATGGCTTGCCTGCATAGGGGGTAAGAATGAGTGCCCCCTTGCTTGTTTATGTACCACATTACTGTGGTGATGTCCTTCAAGGATGCATCTGCAGTCTTCACAAATGGGTTGTCCTGTCGTCAGGCAGCCCTTCGGTCGGCCGGATTCCAAAGTCTGGGTCTGGCTTCGGCTGGTGTCGCACTTCACCCGACGTCATTGCGGCAGTTATTCGGGTATAAAGGCATCAGCCGACGCCATTTTCCTCAGTCTTTCTTGCCGCGTGGCGCCCGAAGCAGAAGCTGTTCGCAAGTGCCGGTCGGTCAGATCCAGAGATTACTACTACCGAATATTACTCAAGACTTCTAAAAGCTAAGTACCCGTTGGGGACTCTTTCTTGCCTCAGCCGATGTCAGAGAGAGTGAATAACTGTTTATCTTGTGGGAAACAAATACCTGATAAAGATTTCCACCCTATTGCATACATTGTTTAGGCCCAGACCACGACGTAGCAGCTTGTCTAGCCTGTGCTTCTTTAACCGACGGACGCTTAGACGCCGGTCGGAGTTTGCTGAACAGATTTTCGCCCGATTTTGCATATATTATGCCGCCGGATCCTCCGACTACGCAAAGTACCAAAATGCAAAGAAAGGACCGACACTTCATGTCCGCGGTTTCGCCGAAACCGGTTAAGCAAACCACGAGTGTCTCGGTTTCGGCGAAACCGAGCAAGCGGTTCTTTCTTCAGCCGAAATCATGCCTTCTACCGAGGCCTCTTCTAACCTGGTAGAAACGGCTTCTGAAATCCAACCTTCTGTTGGGGTTTCACAGGATTTATCAGATACCATTCCCTGGATATTTCTACCCCTGCACGTGGAGCTGCTAGGCCTCCTGCAGCAATGTCTATTAAGGCCTTTGCCAGGGCTAAAGCAGCCAAAGCATCAAAAACGGTGCCTGCCAAGCCCCCCTCTCTCAGGCCCAGCACCAGCTCCCATATGCTTACTTTGGCTGAGGATCTCATCTCTTTAATTCGTGGAGCCCAGTCTCATCCAGACAGGGCCTCTCTCCCTCCTCCAGAAAAAAGGCCTAGAGCAGAGCCCCCTGAGCCAGTATCCACAGATGATTCCTCTGATGACTCAGATCATACAGACCCTCCAGAGGCTGCTTATTCTCCTTACGAAGACTCTGATGCTGAGGAGTCCATCCCTTTAGCCTCTCCTCCTGAGGAATTTTCCTTTGGGGAAACCTTGCATGCTATGAGGGAACAATTTCAGTGGCAGGGCCAAGATTTCTCAGACTCCTGAAAAAGGCTTAGGACCTTTCTACATTTGCCACAGCATAGGCCTTTAGCTATACCTCCAGTACTTTCTGTTGTTGATGATGCATTTAATGATGCTTGCACTGCTCCTGATTCACTACCTCCGGCTCCTGCTAAGCCCGATAGGTTCTACAGGGTCCCGGACACTCATCACCATTTATATAAGGCTCCTTTTGCAGATCCAGAGACTATCTCCCAGGGTCCTAAAGCCGTAGCAGCTACTTCCACTAAAACCCCTCCCTCTGAAAGGGAATCCAGGTCCTTAGAGGTTGGGTAAAAAAGTTTACACCTCTGCTACTTTGTCAGCTAGAGCTTTGAACTGCCAATTTCATATGGTTCAATACCAAGAGTTTATGCTTGACCAGTTGGCTAAAAGCTGTCCTCTGAAGAATCTTTAGATAAGAAATATATTCAAGAAATGGTACATAACATACAGCAGGTTAGTAACCATTCTTTAAAATGTGGCTATGATGCACTGGAGGCTTCCTTTAGATCAGCCATGACTGGCACAGTTATCAGGAGGCATGCATGGCTGAAAGAACAGGCATTACCAGACCATGTAAAATCAAAGCTTTTGGATGCACCTATGGACAAGGTCAGTTTATTTGGTTCCCCTGCGCAACAGGTACTAAAAAAGATGGAAGAGAAAGCAAAATCTGTACAAACAGTGAAAGATTTCTTACAAGTTCAACCTCCAAGGTTTAGCAGGAACTGGCCCTCCAAGAATTGGTCCTTTCCAGACTCCTCTAGGGCACAAAGAGGCAGGAATAGGCCGAGAGGCAGAAACCAAACCAGGGGTGCCTACAGGGGACGCCAGTGGCAAGGTAACAACCAGCGAGGCACGGATGCAACCACCACCACTACAACAACTCATTCACAGTGACTTGGCGGTGGCACTGCCTACCAGGGAACAACTAGAAGCACCCTTAGGCGGAAAGCTAACCTTATTTTCAAAGAACTGGCATTGCATCACAAGAGAAAAATGGATTTTGCAAACTATAGTCCAAGGTTACAGGTTCCATTTCCATACTCTACCAAGCAAAAGAGGAATGCCAAACCTGCCACCTACTCAAAATACAGAAGCTCTAAAGCAAATATCTCAATTACTAAGAATGAGAGCTGTGGAAAAGGTACCACCTTTGGAGCAAGGAAAGGGATTTTACTCCAGACTCTTCCTGGTACCAAGAAAAGAAAACAAATGGAGGCCTATTCTAGACCTGTCCGCTTTAAACACATTCCTCATTGTTCCAAAATTCAAAATGCTGACCCTACAGCAGCTTCTTCCCATGCTGGGCAAGGAGTCTTGGCTGGTAACTCTAGATCTCAAGGAGGCATACCTGCACGTCCCCATAAGACCAATTTGCAGAAGATACCTCAGATTTCTTGCAGGATCAGAGCATTATCAATTCTCAGCATTGCCCTTTGGCTTATCTACTGCGCCCAGAGTGTTCACGAAATGCCTGGCATCAGTAATCGCTCATTGCAGACTTCAGGGATTCAAATCTATCCCTACCTGGACGACTGCCTGATACAAGCGGACAACAAAATAAAACTAACAGAAGACCTACAAAGAGTCATTTACCTGCTACAAGCCCTGGGATATACAGTCAATATAAAAAAGTCAAGGCTGATTCCATCCCAAAGAATAACCTTTCTGGGTGCAGAACTGGACACATCAAATCAAATGGCATCCCTAACTGCAGAAAAGAAAGAGCAGCTTCCTCTCTACTTCTTGGCATTAACAAAGCAGAACCATCTAACTGCAAGAAAAGTGCTGCAAGCTCTAGGCTTCATGGCATCCTGCATAATACTGGTCCCTCATGCCAGGCTGCATATGAGAAAGCTACAATGGTACCTAAAGAATTTGTGGTCTCAACACAAGCACAGCCTAGAAACCAAAATTCCAATGATTCCCTGCCTGAAAAAAGAGTTCCTATGGTGGGCTCAGGCCTGCCAATCAAACTCAGGATTGCCCTTCTGCAAAAGCCAACCAAAACAAACCATCACGACAGATGCCTCAGACCTCGGTTGGGGGGCACACATGCTGGACAGGTGCATTCAAGGCCTATGGACTCAAGACCAGCTGCACCTGCACATAAATCTAAAGGAAATGATGGCAGTAAAATTGGCAATCCAGGCCTTCAAACCTTTTCTCCAAGAAGGTCAGCTGATGATAAGGACAGACAACACCACAGATGTTCTTCATTCCACATTGCTGCAGTCCTAACCATTGGGTAGTCCGCTGTCCAGTCGGCCCGAATACCAAAGTATATGGCTGACGTCGGTCAAGGCGCATTAGACTGACGTCAGGACGTCAGGGTACTAATGCGCATGACCGACGTCATATCCTCAGTCTTTTTTGCCGCATGGTCCGATGCAGAAGCAGTTTTGCGAGTGCAGGTTGGCGTTCTGAAATTTTCTGAAGTCGGAGTTTCAGACCGAATCAAAGTTGGCTAAGTACCCCGTTGGGGAACATTTTGGTTTTTTCTTGCCTCAGTATTTAACCGGATGTCAGAAAAAGTGAATAACTGTATTTCTTGTGGGAAACAGATACCTCATAGGGATTACCATACTTTGTGTATACCTTGTTTAGGGCTTGAGCACGACGTTGTTGGATGCCGCTCTTGTGCTAGATTTAACAAACGCACTATTAAGAGAAGGTTAGACTGTGCCAGGTTAGTGTTTGGGAAGCGTTGTAATTATAAAATGCCGCCGGATGCTCCGGCCGCTTCCAAGAAGCGCAAGGACAAAACAGCGAAGCCTAGGGTTGATGAACCGGCAGTCCCGGACGCCGGTTCTTTAGAAGGCTCAGTGGAGCCAGAGGTTTTGCCAGGAGTTTCTTTGGAGTCTCAGGCAGAGACTTTACTGTTACAGGATGTGCCTTCTCAGGAGGTAGGCCAGGCTGAGGGGGCTTCTCAGGTAACTGTTCTTCCCTCTCTTCCCAAGGTAGTTAGAGCCTCTCCTTCTGTTTCCAAAACTTCTTTGAGAGGTAGGCCAAGTTTAGCTTCAGTGGGGGCTTCTCCTAGCACTTCAGGTTCTGTGCCTAAGAAACATATGCTTAAAATGGCAGAAGATTTGATTACTATGATTAGAGGTTCTATGCCCCCTCCTGATAAGAGGCCTAGGGTGGAACCTGAGTTTCAGAGTTTTGAACAGTGTTCAGAGGCTTCTGAGTCTTCTGCGGAAGACTTGCAGGAGTTTCCTCCTTATTCTGATTCTGATGTGGATGATTCCACTCCTACAGCTTCTCCTCCTGAGGATTTCTCATTTTCAGAGACTCTGCATTCCAGGAGGGAGCACTTTAAATGGGAAGGCCAAGATTACTCTGATTCCAGGAAAAGGCTTAGGGAATTCTTGTTTTTACCCCAGCATAGGCCCTTAGCTATACCTCCTGTGTTGAATGTGGTGGAAGATGTTTTTGCAGAGGCTTCCGTGAACCCTGAATCTTTGCCTCCTGCTCCTGATAAACGTGATAGGTACTATAGGGTGCGTGAAGCTCATAAGTATCTTTTAAGAGTCCTAGGGCAGACCCCGAAACTGTTTCTCAGGGACCTAAAGGTGTTAAGGCCTCTGTTGTTAAAAACCCTGTTCCCACTGATAAAGAGGCAAGGGCTTTGGATAGATGGGGAAAGAAAGTGTATACTTCTTCCACTTTAGCCATGAGGCGTTGAATTGTCAGTTTCACATGCTAAAATATCAAAATTATCTCCTTTCACAATTGAAATCTAAGGTGGATGCTTTGGCGGAAGGTATTGAGTGTAAAGAGTTGCTGGATTTAGTTCATGTGTCTGAACAAGTGGGTAAGCATTCTTTGCAATGTGGTTTTGATGCTGTACAGGCCTCCTCGAGGGTGGCTGCCACTAGTTCTGTTCTTCGCAGGCATGCCTGGTTGAGGGATCAGAATTTAGCTGAGCATGTTAAGACAAGGATTTTGGATGCTCCTTTACAGTCTGATGTGTTGTTTGGTTCGCCTGTGGAAGCAGTTTTAAAGAAAATGGAGGACAAAGCTAAGTCTATGCAAACTGTTAAAGATTTTTGCAGGTGCAGCCACCAAGTTTAGTAGAAATTGGCCTACTAAGGGATGGACATATCCTGCTTATGATTCCCAGTCTAGGGGTAGGTCTAGACGTGGTAGGGGCAGAGCTCAAGGTTCTTTTAGGCCTAGAACAGGAGTTCACCTGCTCAGACTTCTGGTGAGGGCAGGGGTCAGTCCTTTCGTAAACAGACCCAATGACCTGCCTTTTCAGCTGCCAGTAGATTCTCGTCTGGCAGCTCCTTTGGGAGGAAGACTGTCTCTTTTCAAAGAAAATTGGGATTTAATTACTCAAGACAAATGGGTGTTGGATATCATTCACCACGGTTACAGGTTTTATTTCCATACATGGCCCCCTTTCAAAGGCATGCCAGACGTTCCTCCTCCACAAAGGAAAGAGGCTCACAAGCAAATTTCTCTGTTACTCCTAATAGGGGCCATTCAGCCAGTCCCTGTATCAGAAAGGGGCCTAGGATTTTATTCTCGCCTGTTCCTAGTACCAAAGAAGGGGAACACGTGGAGACCAATTTTGGATTTATCTATCCTCAACACTTATCTGGACATTCCCAAGTTCAAGATGTTGACGTTACAACAGCTTTTACCTCTGCTGGGCAAAGATCACTGGATGGTAACTTTAGATCTCAAGGAAGCTTACCTTCCTGTGCCTATAAGACTAAGTTGCAGGAAGTATCTGCGTTTTCGAGCTGGAAATTCTCATTATCAGTTCTCTGCATTGCCCTTTGGCTTATCTACTGCCCACAGAGTATTCACAAAGGTTCTGGCTCCAGTGATAGCTTACTTCAGGCTAAAAGGAATTCAAATCTATCCTTACTTGGACGACTGCCTGATTCTGGCTCAAGAAAAGGAAGACCTTCTACAGCATCTGGAATATGTTATAGCAGTGCTAAGATGCCTAGGGTATTCTGTGAACGAAATAAAGTCCAGTCTAGTACCCTCTCAAGACATGTGCTTTCTGGGTGTGAGACTGAATACAGCAGCCCAGATGGCCTTTTTAACCCCGGACAAACAAAAGAGTCTATCCCTTTACTTCCATCAACTATCTCATCAGTCCGTGCTGACTGCAAGGACAGTCCTTCAAGCATTAGGGTTCATGGCATCTTGTATTCTGGTGCTTCCCAATGCCAAACTGCATATGAGGAAGCTGCAATGGTATCTCAAAATGTATGGACACAGCACTGCCAGGATTTGGACACTGTCATTCAAATAATACCTTGCCTTCAAAAAGAATTTTGTGGTGGGCTCAGGAATGTCACCTAAACAAGGGACTCTCTGTGACCCGGCCAGAGGCGAGTCAGATTTTAACGACAGATGCCTCGGACATTGCTTGGGGAGCTCATCTAAATGGAAAGTGGATACAAGACAAGTGGCCTGCCAGACTACAGCATCTACATATCAACATGAAGGAGATGTTAGCAGTCCAGTTTGCATTAATGGCTTTCAAGGAGTTACTTCTTCCAGGGCAGGTGTTGATTCTAACAGACAACACAACTGTCATGTGGTACATCAACAAACAAGGGGGAACACATTCTTATCCTCTATGCAGGCAAGCAATGATTTTATGGGAGACTGTGCTCAGCTTGCAATAACTCTTCAGGCAAGGTTTCTGCCGGGAGCACAGAACTCCTTAGCAGATGTATTAAGCAGACAAATCATGGATCCCCACGAGTGGAAACTGGATCTTCATGTATTTCAGAAATTGACAGTGTCATGGGGAACTCCAGACATAGATCTGTTCGCTTCTCCACTAAACCACCAGCTGCCAAAGTTTTGCACAAAGGGGTTTCATCACACAGCTTGGAAAGTGGATGCTCTTTCTTTCAGTTGGAAAAATCTTCATGTGTATGCCTTTCCACCTCTGCCTCTTCTTCCAAAGGTGCTCTTAAAGGCCAGACAAGACAAGCCAAGGATGATTTTAATAGCTCCAGATTGGCCTCGGCAACACTGGTACCCACTACTAAGGAGTCTGGTAAGGAAGCCTCCATGGCCTTTACCTTTGATTCCACATCTGTTATCTCAGAAGGACGGTCACCTGCTCAATGTCAAGCTTCACTCTCTTCATCTAACAGCCTGGCATATTCTGTGTTGACACACAGCAGGTCTCAACTTCCTCAACAAGTTTTAAATGTGATTATGGAAGCTAGAAGACCTAGTACAAGGAAAGTGTATGCAGAAAAATGGAAGAGATATTTATTTTGGAGTACAGCAAAGAATTTGGAGATTTCTGAGCCTAATTTGAGTGTGGCTCTTCAATATCTTACTGAGTTATTGGACAAAGGTTTGTCCTTCTCTTCCATTAAGATTCATGCTGCAGCAATTTCAGCTCACTATGATTGTGACCCACCATTGTTTTCATCCTTTGTTCAAGCAGTTTCTTAGAGGGCAAAGAATATAAGACCCCCACGTAGAGCTCCTACTCCTGCTTGGGATCTCAATTTTGTGTTGGAAAAACTTACTCTACAACCTTTGAGCCTGCGGCTACTGCTGAATTGAAATACTTGTCATGGAAGACTGCTTTTCTGTTGGCTATTACTTCTGCAAGAAGGGTGTCTGAGTTGCAGGCCCTTATGGCAGTAGAGCCCTTTTTGATTTTCCATAAGGATAGGGTATCATTACGTACTAATCCTTCCTTTATGCCTAAGGTGGTTTCTAGTGTGGCGTTAAACCAAACTATTCATTTGCCTACTTTCTATGCAGATCCCCAAAATAAGGGGGAAAAGATTTTGCACACTTTAGATGTCCATAGGCAGTTGCGTTATTATTTAAGCAGGACTAAGGATTTCAGGCAGTCTCAGCAGTTGTTTGTTTCTTTTGCTTTGAGTTCTCAGGGCAAGCCTGTGTCAAAACAAAGTATTTCTAGGTGGATTGGGTTTTGCATTGCATTTTGTTATTCCCATCATGGCAAAGAGATTCCAGCTGGGATTAGGCCTCATTCCACTAGGGCTACTGCCACTTCAACAGCATTTCTAAGGGGGGTGGCAACTAAGGATATTTTGGAGGCAGCTACTTGGAGTTCAGTGCATACTTTCTCTAAGCATTACCATCTTCCTCTCTACTCTAAATCTAGGGCTGGTTTTGCCACAGCTATTTTGCAAGGCATGTTGACAGCTCCTGCTTCCTTATGATTTGCCAGCCTCCCTTACCTCTGCTTTGGGATTCTACCCAATGGTTAGGACTGCAGCAATGTGGAATGAAGAACATAGTACAGTTTTGTACCTACCATAAATGTAGATGTTCGAGGATCCACATTGCTGCAGTCCAATTACCCTCCCTCCTTCCCTCTGTGTTTAGGGGTGGTGGCGTGTGCTAGTATATATATATATATATTCTTGTGCATTTGTATATATTGTATATATGTTTGGTGCAGGGTTTTTTGGTGTTTTGGTTTGGGCTTTGTCTTTTTAGGGTCTTCTGACATCTGGGGCAAGAAAAGACTGAGGATATGACGTCGGTCATGCGCATTAGTACCCTGACGTCCTGACGTCAGTCTAATGCGCCTTGACCGACGTCAGCCATATACTTTGGTATTCGGGCCGACTGGACAGCGGACTACCCAATGGTTAGGACTGCAGCAATGTGGATCCTCGAACATCTACATTTATGGTAGGTACAAAACTGTACTTTATGTGGTACATCAACAAACAGGGAGGCACACACTCATATCCTCTATGCCGCCTGGCACTGGACCTATGGGATGTGGCTCTGGGCTACAACATTCAGTTACAAGCAATTTATGTACCAGGGAAGGAAAACATTCTATCAGACATATTAAGCAGAACTACCACAGATGCCCACGAATGGATGCTGCATCCGGACATCTTCAAAGCCATCACAAGAGTATGGGGATTACCACAAATAGACTTGTTTGCATCCCCACTCAATCACCAGCTAAAGAAATTCTGCACAAGGACGTACCACCCACTTGCTTGGAAGGTGGACTCCCTATCTTTCAGTTGGAAAAACCTGATAGCATACGCATTCCCACCACTTCCTTTGATGCACAAGGTGCTTCTGAAGATCAAAGAGGAACATCCGAGGATCATTCTGATGGCTCCAGACTGGCCAAGACAACATTGGTATCCATTGCTGAGGAGCATGTCCCGGGAACAAATATGGACACTGCCCCTGATCCCATTACTGTTAACTCAGAACAACTTCAACATCCTGCATCCAAACCTGAAAACTCTGCAGCTAACTGCCTGGAACATTACATGACAACAATTAACCCAAATTTATCCCAAAGGGTTAAGGACATAATCCTGGAGGCTTGAAGACCTTCAACAAGAAAGAATTATGCAGCAAAATGGAAAAGATATCTCACTTGGAGTACTGCAAAGGGGCAAGAAGTGACACTGGTGAACATAGCCAACATCCTGGAGTACTTGGCAGAGCTCTTCCATACAGGCCTGTCCTACTCTTCCATCAAGATACATGCCTCAGCTATTTCAGCAGAATACAGCTTGGATCCTCCTGTCTTCTCGCATCCTCTGCTCAGACAGTTCCTGCGAGGAATTAAAAATGTGAAACCTCCCCGGAAACCTCCATTACCAGCATGGGACTTGAACTTTGTACTAGAAAAATTGACACTTCCCCTTTTCGAACCAGCAGCAACAGCAGAATTACAATACTTATCCTGGAAGACTGCATTCCTGCTGGCAATAACTTCAGCAAGAAGGGTCTCTGAACTACAGGCATTAATGGCAGTGCAACCCTTCCTGATCTTCCATCAAGATTGAGTGTCCATGAGAACAAATCCTACATTTATGCCTAAGGTGGTATCCAGAGTCTCTTTAAATCAGGCTATCCACCTTCCTACATTCTTCCCCAACCCACAGAACAGGGGAGAAAGGCTACTACATACCTTGGATGTGCATAGACAATTACGCTACTACCTGGACAGGACAAAAACCAATAGAAAAACTGACCAGCTTCTGGTAGCATATGCAAAAGGGAAGGATGGAAAACCAATTTCAAAACAGACAATCTCCAAATGGATAGGAAATTGCATTAGATTTTGTTACTCCTATCATGGAAAGAAAACTCCAGAGAACATCAGGCCTCACTCCACAAGGGCTACAGCCACTACCACAGCTTTCTTACGAGGAGTGGCTACCAAGGACATTATAGAGGCTGCTACTTGGACCTCCGTGCATACATTTGCCAAGCATTATAATTTACCTTTATACTCTAGATCCCGAGCTGGTTTTGCCACTGCTGTTTTGCAAGGGATCCTAACTACACCATAATCTCTACTCTTTCCTCCTCCCCTAGTTTAGCTATGGTATTCTACCCATTTGTGAAGACTGCAGATGCATCCTTGAAGGACATAGTACAGTTTTGTAACTACCATAAATGTAGATGTCCGATAGGAATGCATCTGCAGTCAGATTACCCTCCCTCCTTCCCCTCTGAGGTACTCCTAGGGTATTTGCCAACCTTCAGCTAGCTTGGGGGGGATCTATTATGATGTATTTGTTTGTATATATGTACATACATGCTTATTTTGTGTGTTTGCTCTCTACTATTTGGAAACTTTGGCATTTATCCAAATTTAGCCATCCAAGAGGGCACCTGGCATCTGGGGCAAGAAACACTGAGGAAAATGGCGTCGGCTGATGCCTTTATACCCGAATAACTGCCGCAATGACGTCGGGTGAAGTGCGACACCAGCCGAAGCCAGACCCAGACTTTGGAATCCGGCCGACCGAAGGGCTGCCTGACGACAGGACAACCCATTTGTGAAGACTGCAGATGCATTCCTATTGGACATCTACATTTATGGTAGGTACAAAACTGTACTTTGTCTGTCTTTAATAATAAATGTCCTGGATGCAGAATGTCCTTGAAAGCTGTTAGGGCATTTTGAACAGCCAACATCTCTTTTTGATTGATGTGAAGATGCATCTGGTCTGTGGTCCACTTGCCCTGAATACATTTTCCTGCCATGTGTGCTCCCCAGGCGTAGTCCGAAGCATCTGTTGTTAATGTCTGCCTGGCTGTGGGTTGAGTGAAAGGCTGACCCTTGTTGAGGTGACATGCCTGTGCCCACCATCGAAACTCCTGTTGTAGGCAGGGAATTGGTATTACTGCTTATAAGCTGTGAGAGTGCTGAGTCCAAACACTTTTTAGGTACCATTGTAATTTCCTCATGTGCAGTCTGGCATATGGAATTAGTATGCAGGATGCCATGAATCCCAGAGCCTGCAGAATTTTTCTTGCAGGGAGATGGGACTTTTTTGCCATTAGTTGAAAATATTGAGTCAGTTGTCCTTGTTTGTCTGGTGTGAGATAAGCCATCTGGGCCGTTGTATTTAAGCTGGCACCCAGGAATATTATCTGTTGTGAGGCACTAGTTTTGACTTCTTTTCGTTTACTGTGTACCCTAGAGAAATTAGCAACCTTTTTACAAACGCCAGATGCTTTCGAAGAATGTCCTTTGCCTCTGCTTGAATGAGGCAGTCGTCCAGGTATGGATATATTTGAATTCCTTTTTGTCTGCAAAATGCAATTACTGGTGCCAGGCACTTTGTAAAGACCCTGGGTGCAGTAGATAAGCCAAAGGGCAGTGCAGAGAATTGGTAGTGCATTGTACCAGCTTTGAATCTGAGGTATCTTCTGCAATGTTGTCTGATAGGGACATGCAGGTATGCCTCTTTGAGGTCCAGAGTAACAAGCCAAGCCTTCTTTCCCAGCATGGGAAGAAGCTGCTGTAGTGTCAACATTTTGAATTTCGGAACCTCCAGGTAAGTATTTAGAGTTGAAAGGTCTAGTATGGGTCTCCAGGCTTTGTCCTTTCTGGGGGCCAGGAAGAGTCTTGAGTAAAATCCTTGTCCTTGTTCCTGCTGTGGTTCTTTTTGAATAGCTCTCATGTCCATGAGGGCTGATATCTGTTTTTGAGCCTCTGCCCATTGATTTTGTGGCAGGTTTGGCATTCCTTTTAGCCTTGGTAAAGTGTGAAAGTGGAACCTGTAACCTTGAGACACAATATTCAGAACCCATTTGTCCTGGGTGATTGTTTGCCAATTTTGATAAAAAAGTGCTAGTTTTCCCCCTAAGAGTGCTGCCAAAAGGGAAGTGCTTGGTGTACGAAGGGGGAAGTCATTGGGACTGTTTCCTGTATGGTTGAGATTTGTCCTCACCTCCTTTTGGGGTTGGGGTACCCCACTGTTGTTGTCTGTTAGAGCCTTGGGGTTGAGATCTGCCTCTTGGGCGTCTGTATCTGCCTCTCTGTGGCATGTCTGACACTGGAAAGGACCAATTCTTTGTATGCCAATTTCTGCTAAATTGAGGTGGCTGTACCTGTAAGAAATCTTTGACTGTTTGCATAGATTTAGCTTTATTTTCCATTTTCTTTAATACCAAACAATGTATCATGTTGTAAAGGAGCATCCAATAATTTTGCCTTAACATGATCAGGTAAACTCTGTTCTTTTAACCAAGCATGTCTTCGAATCACAGAACCTGTAACTGCGGCTCTACAAGAGGCATCTAAAGAATCAAAACTACATTGCAGTGTATGCTTTCCCACCTGTTCAACTGCATGCAATAAATCCTGCATTTCTTTATAGTCAGGAGCTTCTGAGCTTGTAAGCATTTTCTGTTTTAACTGAGCCATTAAATATTGTTGGTACTTAAGCATGTGAAACTGGCAATTTAAAGCCCTTACTGCTAAAGTTGCAGAAGTGTAAACTTTCTTCCCCCATCTATCCAATGCTCTAGAATCTCTGTCAGAGGGTACTGGATTTTTTGCAATGGAAGCCTTAACCCCTTTGGGACCCTGGGAAATGGTTTCTGGGTCAGCAGAAGGGTTTTTATAAAGAAACTTGTGAGAGTTAGGGACTCTATAGTACCTATCTGGTTTGGCTGGTGCAGGGGGCAAAGAATCAGGAGATAAGCTGGATTTAGAGAACACATCATCCACAATATCTAAAACAGGCGGAAAAGCCTGCTGAGGCAATAAAAGGAAGTTCCTGAGCCTTTTCTTGGATTCTGAATAATCCTGACTTTCCCAATGGAAATGTTCCCTCATTGTATGTAAAGTTTCCCCAAAAGAGTAATCCTCAGGAGGAGAGGCTGAAGGGATAGATTATTCAGCATCAGAGTCCTCATAGGGGGGTAGAGAGTATCCCTGGTCTGCAGAGGAATTGGAGGAAATGGAAACATGATCAGAGGAGTCATAGTCTGTATCCTGCCTAGGCCTTTTCTCAGGAGGGGGATGGGAACCCCTGATTAGAGTAATGAGGTCTTCGGCCATTTTGAGCATCTGTTTCTTAGGCATGGAAGACTGTCCAGGAGAATGCTGTAGTTGCTTCTTTGTCTTTAATGGTATTTTTGTCTTGGCTGGTGCTTTAATGGTAAGTTGTGAAGGTCTGAAAACACCCTCAGAAGCCGATGCCTGCTCAGCGGCTCCGGACCCATCTGAGGGATTAGTTTCTGTAGGCCCAATACCTTGAGTTTCCAGAGGCCTAGTCTCCACGTGGGAGTCTGAGGTGGCCTGTGGCTCTGAGGTAGCGGGTGTCGGGCTGGGAAAGCACCTCACTGAGAATCGGCAACTGCCCTAGAAGAGGTTTCGTCGTCGGTTTTGGACCTCAGATGCCTGTCTTTATCCTTGTCCTTGCGTTTTTTATGAATTGCGGTCATCGGTTGTTCCGACGGCATTGTATAATTGAACCTTCGGCCAAAGTAGTGCAAAGCAAAATCAGAACGTCGTTTTATAGTGCGTTTGTTAAATCTGGCACAAAACCGACAACTAATGACGTCGTGATCAGGGCCTAGGCATGGAATACAGTAAGAGTGGAAGTCCTTATGAGGTATTTGCTTCCCACAAGACATACAATTATTAACTTTTTTTGACATCGGTCTGAGGCAAGAAAAAAGTTTCCCCAACGGGGTACTTAGATTTATTGAAGACTTCGGATCTGAAATTCGACTTCAAAAATCTCAGGAAATGGCTGACCAGCACCTGCTTTTGCTTCAGACACCGTGCGGCAAGAAAGACTGAAGAAAATGGCGTCAGATGCATCTTGTATACCCCTGGCGTACTGACGTCAGGGAAGAAGTGACAGCAACCGACGCCGGACCAAGACTTTGGAACTCTGGCCAACTGCGGGACCGCCTTACAACAGGATAACCCAAGTGTAATGACTGCAGCAGTGTAACACGATGAACATCTTGACATTACATGATGTTTTATGACTTGTATTTTATAGTTAACTAAGTTCTGTAGATTCATTAGCATTGCCATATACAACAGCCCCTCGAATGTATTTTTAACAGTTTATAGTCTGTGCCCACCAGCAGTTTTTTTTCTTCTACCATTGCCCAGCCAAACACTGTGGCATTTGGATTTTCAGTAGCCGAGAATATATTTTCTGACGTTCTGTAAAAGTTCTGGACTCGTATGGAACTATTTTATCCTTTTGAATAACCACTACATCAGTTCCAGTCTGGCTGGCATCGAGGTATAATACGACTGATTTGTATAAAGGTATTTCTGTATGGGCGTTCCTACAACTGGTTAAGCATTCCAGAGTTATCTTCCTTGTCTGTATTTTAGTACCATTCTACTTCTTGTTCCACAGATGTCCTTATGGAAAAATTTTCTCCAGTGTATTCGGCAATCTTTGAAAGATGCAATATCATACCATGAATCCCCTAGAGGAGGCATTTGCACTACTGCACTGAGTTTCTTAATGTCTTATTTCAAACCTTCAGAGACTGATATGTGATCCATGTACCTCAGTTCTGTAACTCTAATTTTAGACTTTCACATTGAGTTTGTTTGCTCTTGGCCTCTTTCATAACTTCATCACATACTGTGCTGTTTTTCTTTCATGTCTATTTACTAGTATGCCCCCCCCCCCCTTACATTAATAACACTATCAGGAGCCTCGATAATGTGTGTTTGCCATTATTCATAGGTGGTTTTGATCTTCTGCTTTACCATAATGGTATTTGTGCACCTCTGTAACTGCACTTACATTATCACTTGAATATGTATTATGCACATGTTGCCTGCTTTCCTTGTCATACCATATTAGGTCAGCAGCTCTGAATCATGAGTTGACATTTTCTGTGCATTCTCCATACTAGTAATACTCAGCCCATACAATAAGTCACAGTCACAATATTTAATACTCTAAGGAAGAGTAATATTGTGTGTTAGGGTGAAAAATGTACGTGATGTATGCAAGACAGCTGTGAATCGGGAGCATCGGCTTAGATACTTCATTGCTAATGTCTGTGAGGAGGTGCATGTAGATGTAGCCACATTCAGATTAGGTTAAATTTGTTAGAGTGGATAAAAAGTGCTGTTGTCACAGTCAGTAACATGAGTATAAGTGAAACGGGTAAAGCCAGATAAACTACAAAAATAGGGGGAACCAAAGCACACTATCTTGCTGAAGAAAAATGAAGTGAAAATGAGGTCGCATTTAAAGATTTCTGTAGTCATTATTGCTAAATGTCTTTTACTTCAGCAGATATACTCTGTTTATGAAACTGAATATCAGTGACACACAACTAGATGAGTATGCGTCAGTAAACCTATTGTCTGTCAATGGCCAGTTGATATACTCAGACCATCATCACTGGAAAGGGATAGGTGACTTGTAATACTGGTTAGACTTAGAAAAGAGCAAAAAGGTGAATGTCTGATGTTGATTGCTTTCTCCCTCTTCTGTGTGTTTTTTGGAACTATTATATAATTTAATATGTTATGGAGTGTGGGTGCTTGCTGCTGCACTGGAGTTATAGAAGGAAACGTGGTCCCTTTCAAAAAAAAATGTTTTTGTATATAGCAGCCTCCCAATATTTTGTATGTTTTAGAGTTGAGTCATCTTGTATTGATTAAAAAAGATTCAGTTATTAATAGTAAACATTCATTCACCAACTTCCTCAAAGGACAGAACCTGGGGTCACTACATCTAACCCAGATACTGCTGAAGTTCTGCTGCAAGGGCCAGCTCCCAAACATTTTCCTCTGAGAATTTTGGCTTTGTATAATAGCCTAGGGTCACTACGTCTGTCCCAGATGCAGATGAAGCTCTGTCAAAAGGGCAGACTCCCAAATGTTTGCCTTGAGAATTTTGTCTTCATACAATACCCTGGGGTCACTACATCTGACCCAGATACTGCAGAAGCTCTGCCACAAGGGCCAACTCCCAACTCACTGCACTGTAAGACCTTCTTAAGTTGACTACTGTTCTTTCTCTTGAATAATAGATTACACAGTATATGCCAATTACTTTGTCTTCCTGGCTAACAGTTTTCTGCATTCAGGAAATGAAATAAACCCTGTTGTACATTGTACAGCTCTGCTGATTGCTTTGTATTGGCTATAAAATGATTACTGTCTGTTATAATTTGAACTGATTGTAGGAGGCTCACTGTAGTGGAATGTTTATTTAATATCTCCTCATTATATTCTCTCCTCTTTCACATAGTCACCAACGTCCGTATAGTGCAGTTATGCATCATATGTTGTTACATTTCTGTTTGTGCTAAGACTATGTAGAACGGTGAATAGACCTTGCTAGTGTGTTGCATTTGTATAAATTTCATTCAAGTCTTATAAGCTTTATTTGTGTTGAGCCTGTGCCCTTTAACAAATATGTAATGTTAATTTCTGGTGTTTAAAAAAAAATATATATATATATATATATATATATATATATATATATAAAATACATATCAAAAATGTGGTATTGGCTAGATATACTAAGCTAGATATACTAAGCCCATCTTCTGTTCTTATATATGTGTAATGTATATACAAAAGTGAAGGTCAATGTTTAAGCAGTCTAGCTTTCAGAAGAGGTTTCAAAGAAACCTTGCTATTTAACCCAGGGGGGTCTATCAGCATGAAATTGCAATATCCATTTCTGTTCCTTGGATTCGGTTTTATTTATAAGGTCACCACCCCTAGTACTGAGTCGTACAAGTTCTAAGGCTAGGAACCTAAACTTGTGTGCAAAACCTTCATTTTTAACATGCATGGCCCAATGCATTCGTCTTTTTAGCATTTCTAATATCCCTCAAGTGCTCTAAAATTCTCTCTTTAAATGCCCTGTTGGTTTTACCTATATAAAAAGAAAAACATAAAATACAATAACAAAAATATACCAAATGTTTGGTAGAACAATCTGCATAAAAGTCCGTATCAATTTTAAAATTAAGACTTGGATGGAGAAAATGACCACCTATATGTAGTTGAGCACAAGCCATGTGCTAAACAAGCCTTGCCTTACCTGAAAAAAAATCTGATTTGAGCATGATACAATATTTGCCATTGTATACCTTTTTTGTTTAAATAGCATAGAGACTAGTAGAAGAGCATTGCATTTTTGCAATGTTGCTGTTGAAAAATCCATGTTAACAAACTCTCTAATTTCCCCCACCATCAGCTTAACTCCTGGCTTCTATACTGTTGCTAGGACCCACTCCCATTATGCAAAGGTCTGAAACTTAATAACTATCAATCTATGGTGAAATAGTGCACCTGCACTCACCTGTCATGCTGTTCTGAGTGCTTTTCAAATGTAATATCTGCTGCTTCCAGTCAGGTCCATCAGGCTAAAGGATTTTCCACAACTTTATTAAAGCCTCCATCAGTCCTCTTCTCCCTGGAACCCCCAAAAGCCTCAGATTGTTCATTCTGGATCAGTCCTCCAAATCTAATAATTTCACCTCAGCATAAACAGCTCTACCTTTTCATCCACCATTAATTGAACATACATTAAATGGAGTGCCTTTCTGACCATCTCCCATTTCTTCTCTTGGCTCTGGATGTGATCTCTTTAGGTTTCTTTTATTTTTTTAATTTCTCTCTGTGTCATGCTTAATAACACCACTTGCTTGCTTCTCCTGCAGTCTCCTTTCAAAACTCCACATCTTCTGTCAACCTTATTCTCGACTGCTGCCCTTGCTCTGCATTGTGGCTCTCCTACGTTCATGTGCTTCTTCTCCACTTCTTATTTATATCCCCCCAATTTTATCCTATTTTTCTTCTCATAAGACAAGTACATTGTATTTTTACACTGCAGACAGAATAGGCAGATAATAGCAAAGTGCCATACATAAGTCAACATTTCAGGATTCGTCAGCTTCATTCTCTTTTACTATATTTTTTGTTGACTACAATGTTTAACCTGTCTCTCCTTCATCCATTATGATAATGTCTTGTGTTTCTGCACCTCCTTTCTTTTCTATTGTTCCATTTTATGTTTTTTTCTTTATCAGTTTGTATAAAGTTGCTGATAATGCTTGCAATCTTTATGAATTTAAGCACTGTTTGTGCATTTTCATTTGATATGGCTTTATATTTTCATATTGCTAAAGAGCTTTTTATGGCCTTTCAGTATGAGAACTTACTTCGAGCTCACATTGCATAGTGACTTGTTCCCTGCTGCTTTGCTATTCCTTATCCCTGTGATGTCTTTCACAATATTTATTGGGCTTTGGGTATTATCTGCAATATTTTGTTTCATGTAATGATTCAGTTTAACACTGCATGTCTGCAACACTGCCCTGTAGTCTTGGAACTAAGCCTTGTGATTGACCATAATAGTTGCAGCAAAGATTTTCTTTGTCAAAGATCATAGTATTTTGTACACCAATGTATTTGATACACGTGTGCAGTGCTGGTTTGTAGAAAGGTGTCTGTGATGTAAGTGTACCAACTTGGAGGGAGATGTTTTCATGTTTACTGTCTTAAGTGATTTGTGCAGTAAATAGCAGATTTGAAGTAGTTGACTTCATTTGAACATCAACCTGTGGGATCTGGATCGGATCCGAGGCGGCAGCTTCACCAGCATCTGATCCAAGCTCCTCCCCTTACCCATAATACCCCAGATCTCATTTGCTGTGGCTTTGCCAAGCAGAGTGGTCTCAGAGTTCCAGGCGTGGTAGGGGATTTTTTTCAGATAATTTGGGAGTTTGTGTTGCTGGTAGCAACAGGTAGGTTCCCTTTCCCCTAAAAAACGATGATAACACAGCAGGAAACAGCACGGAACCAACGTTGAAGCAAAATCACTGTTTATTAAAATAAAATAAAAAGCAAAGCATCCAATGTTGGGTGCGATATTGCCCAAAAAGTCTTGTGTAACAACAAATCTTGTCTTGCTTTCAAATACCAATCCAAACACCAAGAAATTCACTTAAGTGTATAAAATTAAATATTTCGTTCAACAGCCATTTAAAAAATAAATAAAATAAAAGGTCAGTTAGTCAAGCGCTTTCGCCCGGGCTCTCCCGGGCTTTTTCAAGATGTTTCTTTCTTATGCAACCTCTCTTTTTATCAGACAAGATTTGTTGTTACACAAGACTTTTTGGGCAATATCGCACCCAACATTGGATGCTTTGCTTTTTATTTTATTTTAATAAACGGTGATTTTGCTTCAACGTTGGTTCCGTGCTGTTTCCTGCTGTGTTATCATCGTTTTTTACCGGAAGGTTGTCCTGCATTGTTCTTTGTTCCCTTTCCCCTGCTTAACCTCCCCTTCGTTTTGTGTCGTGTTTTTCCATTCAAAAAAAGTAGAACAGTTTAGCATAGTAGTAGTAGTTAGAGTAGGCCTATCCCTTCCCTTACTGTTAGTCAGTGAACGTGAGTGTGTGTGTGTGTGGCCGTGGCCTAGCAGGTTAGGGCTTGTGTCCTTTGGCTTTAATCTTGTTTAATAATGGCAGATCAGCAGTCTAAGTTGATCTTTAGGAAATGCACTGTGTGTGGCCATAAGTTATCTCTGGCTGACAGCCACACTCATTTGTACTGATTGTGCTATTTGTGTGGGGTTTAACCCCAGGGCCCTGAAGGATCGTAGGGCTAAACTAATTCTAAAAGGGCTTCTTCCTGCTAAGGAGGTGGCTGCCTCACTTCCCTTACGGTCACGGCAGTGACCGCTGCTTCTTCTACAGTCAGTCTCTTCTCCTCATCTTTGTTCTTTCTAATTGCATATATATGCTCATAAATTCTGTCCCTTAAGCGTCTATCCGTTTTCCCAATGTAAAATGATGTACAATGCGTACATTGGGCTAGGTAGACAATTGCTTTTGAATTACAGTCAAATGAATCATTGACATACAACTTTTCTTTCCTGATTACATACATTTCAGATTCCTCAATGTAGGAACAATACCTGCATGCCCCACACTTATGGGTACCCCTATTGTTTTTATTCACATTATATTTTTGTTCTAACAATTTTTTCATATTTGTACCTCGTCTGTATGTAACTATAGGACCAAAGTTTAAAATCTTTGCAAGATCTTTGTCCAATGTTAACCAGTACCAATATTTTCTCAATGCCCTACGTATATCCAAAGCTTCTGGGCAATACGTAAAGGTGAATGCAATAGTATAATTCTGTACCCTATCTACTCTATTATCATTTAGCCCTTGTTCTGGTGTTAAAGGCTCTGCTAACGATAGTTGGGTACCCTCACTTATTGCATCATTTGTTGTGTATGTTATGCTTCCATGACCACCATGCAAAATAGCGTTATATATCCCTGTTCTTCTTTTAACATTTACTTCTTTAAATATTTCATCTAAAAACTCTGATGGGTAACCTCTACTATAAAATTTTTGGTACAATGATGTGCATTCTTTGTCAAAGTCCTCCTCTAATGTGATCATCCTAGCTGCTCGAACAAGTTGACCTTTAACTACTGATTTTTTCTGATGGCTCAGATGTGCACTTGTAAAATGAAGAAAGGTGTTCGAGTGAGTACTTTTTCTATAAATTTTTGCTATGTAACCTTCTGCACTCTTACTAAGTTCAACATCCAAGAAATTAATAGTATTTACTTGGTAATTTTTTGTAAACTTTAAAAATGAGGTAGTTGTATTAAAAAAGTCAACAAGTTGGTCTGCTTGTTCTTGTTGACCTTTTAAAATGATAAATATATCATCTAAAAATCTTTTGTATATAAAAATAGTATTGTTCCATTGACTATTAAGGATATGATTTGTCTCCCAGTAGGCCATAACTAGGTTTGCAAAGCTTGAACCTACCGGTGACCCCATTGCTACTCCTATTTTTTGAATGTACAACTCATTTTCAAAAGACACAAAATTATATTTCAAAATGATGTCTAATAGTTGTTCTACTACTATACATTCATTGGTGGTAGCTCCTTTTGATCTAATAAAGTCTACGACCCATTCTATGCCTAAATCATGTGGTATACACGAATAAAGGTCAATAACATCTACTGTTAAAAAATTGTGTGTGATGTCAAATATTGTACTTTGTATCTCTTCAAGAAATGACGATGAATCCTTAAGAATTTGTTTTTCTTTGCATACATAATTTTTCAGTATAGAATCTACTAGTTTAGCACATGCATATGTCATGGATTGTCTTGCGTCCACTAGTGCCCTAAATGGTGGGTTAAGTAGATCTTTATGAAGCTTGGGAATCCCAAAGATCTTTGGGATTCGTGGTGTCAACATAGTTAAATATTGTTTTTGACTAATATCAATCAATCCATCTAAAAACATGTCACTAATAAAAATCTTAATGTTACTAAATGCTTTGTTTAATAGATTCTTATTTGATAACTCATATGTGTCTTTTTCCAAAAGTGCTGTCATAATGTTAGAATAATCTGTGTTGTACATCACTACCAAGCCTCCACCTTTATCTGGCTTCATAAATCTCAGTGGAAGGCTCCTCAGGTATTTTAACAATTCTGTTTCATCTTGTGTCATATTCGAATTGTACTTCCCTTTCTTACTATTTATTATATATCTGAATTCGTTTTCACACAACTGTTCATACATGTTTAAAGTAGCATTTTGGGGTGGATTGTATGTGCTTGCTACCCTTAGTTCATTTTCATTACCACTAGTATTACCAAGCAAGATACTCAAATTGAGCTTGCGGATAAATAATTTAAAATCTATCAATAATTCCGCTATATCACATCTCTTAGATGGTACAAATGTCAGCCCTTTGGAAAATAATTCCACGAGGGTTTGATCTATAAATCACTCAGTGAAATTGTAGATTTTGAAGTCACCTTCTCTATTAGTCAAAATCTCATACAATTTCAACCCTGAAATTTGTTGATGTCAACCCTGAAATTTGTTGATGTCCTTCAAGGATGCATCTGCAGTCCTAACAAATGGGTTGTCCTGCCTCAGGCAGCCCTTCGGTCGGCCGGATTCCAAAGTCTGGGTCTGGCCTCGGCTGATGTCGCACTTCACCCGACGTCATAGCTGCTGTTAATTGGGTATAAAGGCATCAGCCGACGCCATTTTCCTCAGTCTTTCTTGCCGCGTGGCACCCGAAGCAGAAGCTGTTCGCAAGTGCCGGTCGGTCAGAACCAGAGATTGCTACCGAAGACTTCTAAAAAGCTAAGTACCCCGTTGGGGACTCTTTCTTGCCTCAGCCGATGTCAGAAAAAGTGAATAACTGTTTAACTTGTGGGAAACAAATACCTCATAAAGATTTCCACTCTTACTGCCTACCTTGTTTAGGCCCAGACCACGACGTAGCAGCTTGTCTAGCCTGTGCTTCCTTCAACCGACGGACACTTAGACGTCGGTCGGAGTTTGCAGAGGAGTTTTTCGGCTCCGCTTTTGCTTACAACATGCCGTCGGAAACTCCGACTTCACAATTAGCTAAAAAGCGTAAGGAAAAGGACCGACACTCGCGGTCCGCGGTTTCGGCCGAAACCGCGGTTAAGCCAACTGCGAGTGTCTCGGTTTCGGCTGAAACCGAGTCCATGGTTCTTCCTTCGGCCGAAAGCATACCTCCTACAGCTGAGGCCTCATCCAGCATGGCTGCATCTGCTACTGAAATCCCACCTGCTCTTACAGGTTCTCAGGATTTATCAGATACTATCCCTTTAGATGTCCTTCAAGGATGCATCTGCAGTCTTCACAAATGGGTTGTCCTGTCGTCAGGCAGCCCTTCGGTCGGCCGGATTCCAAAGTCTGGGTCTGGCTTCGGCTGGTGTCGCACTTCACCCGACGTCATTGCGGCAGTTCTTTGGGTATAAAGGCATCAGCCGCCGCCATTTTCCTCAGTCTTTCTTGCCGCGTGGCGCCCGAAGCAGAAGCTGTTCGCAAGTGCCGGTCGGTCAGATCCAGAGATTACTACTACCGAATATTACTTCGAAGACTTCTGAAAAGCTAAGTACCCGTGGGGACTCTTTCTTGCCTCAGCCGATGTCAGAGAAAGTGAATAACTGTTTATCTTGTGGGAAACAAATACCTCATAAAGATTTCCACTCCTATTGCATACATTGTTTAGGCCCAGACCATGACGTAGCAGCTTGTCTAGCCTGTGCTTCTTTAACCGGACGCTTAGACGCCGGTCGGAGTTTGCTGAACAGATTTTCGCCCGATTTTGCATATATTATGCCGCCGGATCCTCCGACTACGCAGTACCAAAACGCAAAGAAAAGGACCGACACTGCGGTCCGCGGTTTCGCCGAAACCGGTTAAGCAAACCACAGTGTCTCGGTTTCAGCGAAACCGAGCAAGCGGTTCTTTCTTCAGCGAAATCATGCCTTCTACCGAGGCCTCTTCTAACCTGGTAGAAACGGCTTCTGAAATCCAACCTTCTGTTGCGGTTTCACAGGATTTATCAGATACCATTCCCTGGATATTTCTACCCTGCACGTGGAGCTGCTAGGCCTCCTGCAGCAATGTCTATTAAGGCCTTTGCCAGGGCTAAAGCAGCCAAAGCATCAAAACGGTGCCTGCCAAGCCCCTCTCTCAGGCCCAGCACCAGCTCCCATATGCTTACTTTGGCTGAGGATCTCATCTCTTTAATTGTGGAGCCCAGCCTCATCCAGACAGGGCCTCTCTCCTCCTCCAGAAAAAGGCCTAGAGCAGAGCCCCTGAGCCAGTATCCACAGATGATTCCTCTGATGACTCAACATACAGACCCTCCTGAGGCTGCTTATTCTCCTACGAAGACTCTGATGCTGAGGAGTCCATCCCTTCAGCCTCTCCTCCTGAGGAATTTTCCTTTGGGGAAACCTTGCATGCTATGAGGGAACAATTTCAGTGGCAGGGCCAAGATTTCTCAGACTCCAGAAAAAGGCTTAGGACCTTTCTACATTTGCCACAGCATAGGCCTTTAGCTATACCTCCAGTACTTTCTGTTGTTGATGATGCATTTAATGATGCTTGCACTGCTCCTGATTCATTACCTCCGGCTCCTGCTAAGCCCGATAGGTTCTACAGTGTCCCGGACACTCATCACCATTTATATAAGGCTCTTTTTGCAGATCCAGAGACTATCTCCCAGGGTCCTAAAGCCGTAGCAGCTACTTCCACTAAAAACCCCCTCCCCTCTGAAAGGGAATCCAGGTCCTTAGAGACATGGGGTAAAAAAGTTTACACCTCTGCTACTTTGTCAGCTAGAGCTTTGAACTGCCAATTTCATATGATTCAATACCAAGAGTTTATGCTTGACCAGTTGACTAAAAAGCTGTCCTCTGAAGAATCTTTAGATAAGAAATATATTCAAGAAATGGTACATAACATACAGCAGGTTAGTAACCATTCTTTAAAATGTGACTATGATGCACTGGAATTTCCTTTAGATCAGCCATGACTGGCACAGTTATCAGGAGGCATGCATGGCTGAAAGAACAGGCATTACCAGACCATGTAAAATCAAAGCTTTTGGATGCACCTATGGACAAGGTCAGTTTATTTGGTTCCCCTGCGCAACAGGTACTAAAAAAGATGGAAGAGAAAGCAAAATCTGTACAAACAGTGAAAGATTTCTTACAAGTTCAACCTCCAAGGTTTAGCAGGAACTGGCCCTCCAAGAATTGGTCCTTTCCAGACTCCTCTAGGGCACAAAGAGGCAGGAATAGGCGCTCGAGAGGCAGAAACCAAACCAGGGGTGCCTACCGGGGACGCCAGTGGCAAGGTAACAACCAGCGAGGCACTGATGCATCCACCACCACTACAACAACTCATTCACAGTGACTTGGCGGTGGCACCGCCTACCAGGGAACAACTAGAAGCACCCTTAGGCGGAAAGCTAACCTTATTTTCAAAGAACTGGCATTGCATCTCAAGAGAAAAATGGATTTTGCAAACTATAGTCCAAGGTTACAGGTTCCATTTCCATACTCTACCAAGCAAAAGAGGAATGCCAAACCTGCCACCTACTCAAAGGACAGAAGCTCTAAAGCAAATATCTCAATTACTAAGAATGAGAGCTGTGGAAAAGATACCACCTTTGGAGCAAGGAAAGGGATTTTACTCCAGACTCTTCCTGGTACCAAGAAAAGAAAACAAATGGAGGCCTATTCTAGACCTGTCCGCTTTAAACACATTCCTCATTGTTCCAAAATTCAAAATGTTGACTCTACAGCAGCTTCTTCCCATGCTGTGCAAGGAGTCTTGGCTGGTAACTCTAGATCTCAAGGAGGCATACCTGCACGTCCCCATAAGACCAATTTGCAGAAGATACCTCAGATTTCTTGCAGGATCAGAGCATTATCAATTCTCAGCATTGCCCTTTGGCTTATCTACTGCGCCCAGAGTGTTCACGAAATGCCTGGCATCAGTAATCGCTCATTGCAGACTTCAGGGGATTCAAATCTATCCTTACCTGGACGACTACCTGATACAAGCGGACAACAAAATAAAACTAACAGAAGACCTACAAAGAGTCATTTACCTGCTGCAAGCCCTGGGATATACAGTCAATATAAAAAGTCAAGGCTGATTCCATCCCAAAGAATAACCTTTCTGGGTGCAGAACTGGACACATCAAATCAAATGGCATCCCTAACTGCAGAAAAGAAAGAGCAGCTTCCTCTCTACTTCTTGGCATTAACAAAGCAGAACCATCTAACTGCAAGAAAAGTGCTGCAAGCTCTAGGCTTCATGGCATCCTGCATAATACTGGTCACTCATGCCAGGCTGCATATGAGAAAGCTACAATGGTACCTAAAGAATTTGTGGTCTCAACACAAGCACAGCCTAGAAACCAAAATTCCAATGATTCCCTGCCTGAAGAAAGAGTTCCTATGGTGGGCTCAGGCCTGCCAATCAAACTCAGGATTGCCCTTCTGCAAAAGCCAACCAAAACAAACCATCACGACAGATGCCTCAGACCTCGGTTGGGAGGCACACATGCTGGACAGGTGCATTCAAGGCCTATGGACTCAAGACCAGCTGCACCTGCACATAAATCTAAAGGAAATGATGGCAGTAAAATTGGCAATCCAGGCCTTCAAACCTTTTCTCCAAGAAGGTCAGCTGATGATAAGGACAGACAACACCACAGTTATGTGGTACATCAACAAACAGGGAGGCACACACTCATATCCTCTATGCCGGCTGGCACTGGACCTATGGGATGTGGCTCTGGGCTACAACATTCAGTTACAAGCAATTTATGTACCAGGGAAGGAAAACATTCTAGCAGACATATTAAGCAGAACTACCACAGATGCCCACGAATGGATGCTGCATCCGACATCTTCAAAGCCATCACAAGAGAATGGGGATTACCACAAATAGACTTGTTTGCATCCCCACTCAATCGCCAGCTAAAGAAATTCTGCACAAGGACGTACTCACCCACTTGCTTGGAAGGTGGACTCCTATCTTTCAGTTGGAAAACCTGATAGCATACGCATTCCCACCACTTCCTTTGATGCACAAGGTGCTTCTGAAGATCAAAGAGGAACATCCGAGGATCATTCTGATAGCTCCAGACTGGCCAAGACAACATTGGTATCCATTGCTGAGAAGCATGTCCGGGAACAAATATGGACACTGCCCCTGATCCCATTACTGTTAACACAGAACAACTTCAACATCCTGCATCCAAACCTGAAAACTCTGCAGCTAACTGCCTGGAACATTACATGACAACAATTAACCCAAATTTATCCCAAAGGGTTAAGGACATAATCCTGGAGGCTCAAGACCTTCAACAAGAAAGAATTATGCAGCAAAATGGAAAAGATATCTCACTTGGAGTACTGCAAAGGGGCAAGAAGTGACACTGGTGAACATAGCCAACATCCTGGAGTACTTGGCAGAGCTCTTCCATACAGGCCTGTCCTACTCTTCCATCAAGATACATGCCTCAGCTATTTCAGCAGAATACAGCTTGGATCCTCCTGTCTTCTCGCATCCTCTGCTCAGACAGTTTCTGAGAGGAATTAAAAATGTGAAACCTCCCCGGAAACCTCCATTACCAGCATGGGACTTGAACTTTGTACTAGAAAAATTGACACTTCCCCCTTTCGAACCAGCAGCAACAGCAGAATTACAATACTTATCCTGGAAGACTGCATTCCTGCTGGCAATAACTTCAGCAAGAAGGGTCTCTGAACTACAGGCATTAATGGCAGTGCAACCCTTCCTGATCTTCCATCAAGATAGAGTGTCTATAAGAACAAATCCTACATTTTTGCCTAAGGTGGTATCCAGAGTCTCTTTAAATCAGGCTATCCACCTTCCTACATTCTTCCCCAACCCACAGAACAGGGGAGAAAGACTACTACATACCTTGGATGTGCATAGACAATTACGCTACTACCTGGACAGGACAAAAACCAATAGAAAAACTGACCAGCTTCTGGTAGCATATGCAACAGGGAAGGAAGGAAAACCAATTTCAAAATGGACAATCTCCAAATGGATAGGAAATTGCATTAGATTTTGTTACTCCTATCATGGAAAGAAAACTCCAGAGAACATCAGGCCTCACTCCACAAGGGCTACAGCCACTACCACAGCTTTCTTACGAGGAGTGGCTACCAAGGACATTATAGAGGCTGCTACTTGGACCTCCGTGCATACATTTGCCAAGCATTATAATTTACCTCTATACTCTAGATCCCGAGCTGGTTTTGCCACTGCTGTTTTGCAAGGGATCCTAACTACACCATAATCTCTACTCATTCCTCCTCCCCTAGTTTAGCTATGGTATTCTACCCATTTGTGAAGACTGCAGATGCATCCTTGAAGGACATAGTACAGTTTTGTACCTACCATAAATGTAGATGTCCGATAGGAATGCATCTGCAGTCAGGATTACCCTCCCTCCTTCCCTTCTGAGGTACTCCTAGGGTATTTGCCAACCTTCAGCTAGCTTGGGGGGGGATCTATTATGGTGTATTTGTTTGTATATATGTACATACATGCTTATTTTGTGTGTTTGCTCTCTACTATTTGGAAACTTTGGCATTTATCCAAATTTAGCCATCCAAGAGGGCACCTGGCATCTGGGGCAAGAAACACTGAGGAAAATGGCGTCGGCTGATGCCTTTATACCCGAAGAACTGCCGCAATGACGTCGGGTGAAGTGCGACACCAGCCGAAGCCAGACCTAGACTTTGGAATCCGGCCGACCGAAGGGCTGCCTGACGACAGGACAACCCATTTGTGAAGACTGCAGATGCATTCCTATCGGACATCTACATTTATGGTAGGTACAAAACTGTACTATATATCTACTCCTGCACGTGGAGCTGCTAGACCCCCTGCATCCATGTCAATTAAGGCTTTTTCCAGGGCTAAAGCAGCTAAATCTACAAAGACCGTGCCTGCTAAAACCCCCTCTCACAGGCCTAGCCCTAGTAATCAAATGCTCAGTCTAGCAGAGGATCTCATTTCTTTGATCAGGGGATCCCAGTCTCACCCTGACAGGGCCTCTCAACCCCCTCCAGAGAAGAGGCCTAGAGCAGAGCCCCCTGAGCCAGTTTCTACAGATTACTCTTCTGATGATTCAGAAAATACTAATCCTCCAGAAGGCCCTTACTCTCCATATGAGGACTCTGATGCAGAAGACTCCATCCCTTCTGCCTCTCCTCCTGAGGAATTTTCTTTTGGGGAGACCTTGCATGCTATGAGAGAACAATTTCAATGGCAGGGCCAGGATTTTTCAGACTCTAGGAAAAGGCTTAGGACCTTTTTACATTTGCCACAGCATAGGCCTTTAGCCATTCCTCCAGTACTTACAGTTGTGGATGATGCATTTAATGATGCTTGTACTGCCCCTGACTCTCTTCCTCCGGCCCCTGCTAAGCACGACAGATACTACAGGGTTCCGGACACACATTATCACTTGTATAAGGCTCCTATTGCAGATCCTGAAACTATTTCACAGGGCCCCAAAGCTGTAGCAGCTGCCTCTGCCAAAAACCCCCTCCCCTCTGAAAGAGAATCTAGGGCATTAGAGAGATGGGGTAAAAAAGTTTATACTTCTGCTACTCTTTTGGCTAGGGCCTTAAACTGTCAATTCCACATGATTCAGTATCAGGAATTTCTGTTGGATCAGCTAACTAAAAAACTGTCCTCGCCTGAACCTTTAGACCGTAAGTCCCTTCAGGATTTAGTACATAACACTCAACAGGTCAGTAATCATTCCTTAAAATGAGGCTATGATGCACTGGAGGCTTCCTTTAGATCAGCTATGACTGGTACAGTGATCAGAAGGCATGCATGGTTAAAAGAGCAATCCTTACCAGACCATGTAAAGTCAATGCTTCTAGATGCTCCCATGGAAAAACACAGTTTGTTTGGCTCCCCTGCACAGCAAGTGTTGAAGAAGGTGGAAGAGAAAGCGAAATCTGTCCAGACAGTCAAGGATTTCTTACAGGTCCAGCCTCCGAGGTTTAGTAGGAACTGGCCTTCCAAAAATTGGTCCTTTCCAGACACCACCAGAGCACAGAGAGGCAGAAATAGGCGCCCAAGAGGCAGAGGTCAATCCAGAGGTGCCTACAGGGGACGTCAGTGGCAGCCTAACAACCAGAGAAGTACTGCCACAGATCCAGCCACTACCACTTCCACAGGACAGTCACAGTGACTTGGCTCTGAAACCGCCTACCAGGGAACAACTACAAGTACCCTTAGGTGGAAAACTAGCCTTATTTTCAGTAAACTGGCATTACATTACAGGAGACAAATGGATTTTACAGACAATAGACAAAGGCTACAGGTTTCACTTCCATACTCTACCAAGGAAGAGAGGAATGCCAAACCTACCTCCAAACCAAAAGACAAACACACTAGAGCAAATAGACCACTTACTAAGGATGAGAGCTATAGAAAAGGTACCGGCTATGGAACAAGGACAAGGATTTTATTCCAGACTTTTCCTGGTACCAAGAAAGGAAAACCAATGGAGACCTATCCTCGACCTGTCCGCTCTGAACACATATCTCATTGTTCCAAAATTCAAGATGCTGACCCTACAGCAACTTCTTCCCATGCTGGGCAAGGAGTCTTGGCTGGTGACTCTAGATCTCAAGGAGGCATAACTGCACTTCCCCATACGACCAAATTGCAGAAGATACCTCAGATTTCTTGCAGGATCAGAGCATTATCAATTCTCAGCATTGCCTTTTGGCTTATCTACTGCGCCCAGAGTATTCACGAAATGCCTGGCATCAGTAATTGCTCATTGCAGGCTCCAGGGAATTCAAATTTATCCATACCTGGACGACTGCCTGTTACAAGTGGACAACAAAAACAAATTAACAAAAGATTTGAGAAAGGTTATTCACCTATTGCAAGCCCTGGGATACACAGTCAACACAAAAAAGTCAAGGCTGATACCATCCCAAAGGATAACTTTCTTGGGTGCAGAACTGGACACATCAAACCAAATGGCATTCCTCACAGCAGAAAAGCAGAAGCAACTACCACTGTATTTCATGGCATTAACAACGCAGAACCAGCTTACAGCAAGAAAAATCCTGCAAGCCCTGGGTTACATGGCATCCTGTATAATATTGATTCCACATGCCAGACTACATATGAGGAAGTTGCAATGGTACCTAAGGAATTTATGGTCTCAGCACAAGCACAGCCTAGAAACCCAAATTCCAATAATTCCATGCCTGAAGCAAGAATTCCAGTGGTGGGCCCAGGCCTGTCAATTGAACAAAGGACTGCCCTTCCACAGGCCTCACCCAAGCCAGACTATCACCACGGACGCCTCAGACCTCGGTTGGGGGGCACACATGGTGGATAAGTGCATACAAGGCTTATGGACTCAAGACCAGCTGAACCTACACATAAATCAAAAAGAGATGCTGGCAGTAAAGCAGGCAATTCAGACATTCAGACCGTTTCTTCAACAGGGTCATTTGCTGATAAGGACGGACAACACCACAGTTATGTGGTATATCAACAAACAGGGAGGCGCACATTCATATCCTCTGTGCCGGATGGCAATGGACCTCTGGAATGTGGCCCTGAACCTCAACATTCAGCTCCAGGCCATATTTGTGCCAGGAAAAGAAAATATACTAGCAGACATCTTAAGCAGAACTACCACGGATGCCCACGAATGGATGCTGCATCCAGACATCTTCAAATCCATCACAAGGAAATGGGGACTGCCAGAAATAGACCTGTTCGCATCCCCACACAACCACCAATTGGAAAAATTCTGCACAAGGACATACCACCCACTTGCTTGGAAGGTGGACTCCCTATCCTTCAGTTGGGAAAAGCTGACAGCATATGCATTCCCACCTCTTCCTTTGATGCACAAAGTGCTACTAAAGATCAAAGAAGATCACCCAAGGATCATCCTGATAGCTCCAGACTGGCCGAGGCAACATTGGTACCCGCTACTGAGGAATATGTCTCGGGAACACGCATGGCCTCCACCCCTAGTTCCTCTACTGCTAACACAGAACAACTTCAAAATCCTGCATCCAAACTTGAAAACACTGCAGCTAGCTGCTTGGAACATTACATAAGACAAAATAACCCAGATTTATCTCAAAGGGTTAAAGACATTATCTTGGAGGCTCGCAGACCCTCAACAAGGAAAACTTATTCAGCAAAATGGAAAAGATATCTCATTTGGAGTGCCGCAAAAGGAGTAGATGCATCATTGGCAAACATAGCTAACATCCTGGAATATTTAGCAGAGCTTTTCCACAATGGCCTGTCTTACTCCTCCATTAAGATTCATGCATCAGCAATTTCAGCAGAATACAACATGGATCCTCCAGTCTTTTCTCAACGTCTACTCAGGCAGTTTCTGAGAGGAATTAAAAATGTAAAGCCACCAAGGAAACCACCATTGCCTACATGGGACTTGAACTTTGTGTTAGAAAAGTTGACACTCCCCCCTTTTGAACCAGCAGCAACAGCAGAATTACAGTACTTATCTTGGAAAACTGCTTTCCTGCTTGCAATCACTTCAGCAAGAAGGGTTTCTGAATTACAGGCATTAATGGCAGTACAGCCCTTCCTTATCTTCCATCAGGATAGAGTGTCCATGAGAACTAATCCTACTTTCATGCCAAAGCTGGTCTCCAGGGTATCATTAAACCAAGCAATCCACCTACCAACATTCTTCCCCAACCCACAGAACAGGGGGGAAAGACTACTGCATACCTTGGATGTGCACAGACAATTGCGCTACTACCTGGACAGAACCAAAAACAATAGAAAAACTGACCAGCTTCTGGTAGCATATGCAACAGGAATGGAAGGAAAAGCAATTTCAAAACAGACAATCTCAAAATGGATAGGAAATTGCATTAGATTTTGTTACTCTTTTCATGGAAAGGCAACTCCAGAAAACATCAGACCTCACTCCACAAGGGCGACAGCCACTACTACAGCTTTCTTACGAGGAGTGGCTTACCAAAGACATTTTAGAGGCTGCTACTTGGAGCTCCGTGTATACATTTGCCAAGCATTATAATCTACCTTTATACTCCAGATCCCGAGCAGGTTTTGCCACTGCTGTTTTGCAGGGGATCTTAACTACACCATAAGCTCTTAGTGCCTCCTCCCCCAGTTTGGCTATGGTATTCTACCCATTTGTTAGGACTGCAGATGCATCCTTGAAGGACATAGTACGGTTTTGTACCTACCATAAATGTAGATGTCCGAGAGGTATGCATCTGCAGTCAGGATTACCCACCCTCCTTCCCCTCTGTGGTACTCCTAGGGTATTTGCCCATCTTGTAGCTAGCTGGGGGAATCTATTATGGTGTATTTGTTTGTATATATGTATATACATGTTTATTTTTATTTGCTCTCTACTGTTTGGAATCATTTGCATTTATCCAAATTTAGCCTTCCTAGAGGGCGCCTGGCATCTGGGGCAAGAAACACGGAGGAAAATGGCGTCGGCTGATGCCTTTATACCCAATTAACAGCAGCTATGACGTCGGGTGAAGTGCGACATCAGCCGAGGCCAGACCCAGACTTTGGAATCCGGCCGACCGAAGGGCTGCCGGAGGCAGGACAACCCATTTGTTAGGACTGCAGATGCATACCTCTCGGACATCTACATTTATGGTACGTACAAAACTGTACTTTGCTGCGAGTATTGTATTTTTTCTTTATCCCTTGTTGTTGGTTCATTTTCCAAGTTCCCCCCTTCCCCCCCCCTCTGTAGTTTTTTTGATGCTGTTGTGATTGGTCTTGGTCTTGCCATTCATCATCCATCCCAGGATCCTGATAAATTCCCCCTTGTGGAATATCTTCTAGATCAAAAATGTCCCCATCAAGGCTGTCATTGATTACATTGTCATTATGAAGGCTCTGGCCATGACCATTACTAGCATTTTTGTTCCATGTTGTTCTTTCTTTATTCCTCTTAATATTTTGTTCTGTATTACCCCTCGGATTACGTGTACTATTCTGGGAGGTGGGGGGTTTTGGGAAGGCTGACCCTTCCTGGTATGCTTTCAAGTCTCTATTTAATTTCTTTATCTTGTTAATTTTTAATTTATTCATTTGTTGTGCAATACTTGTTAATGTCCTATTGTATTCAAATTCATATCTATTATAGTCAATGTCATTTTTAATTTCTTCTAGGGCAGTGGTTTCACTTATCAAATTGTTCAATGTAATTTAATAATGTTTAGTCATACATCAAAGTATTTCCAGACCATGGTTGTTGTAGATAGAAATAAGTTCATTATAAAAGTCTGTCCCATATTCTAACCCTGTGGGGTAAGAATAGTGTCTTAGGCCCTTAGGCACTATTTTTTCTTTCAGACATCTGTTAAAATAGTTAAGCTCTAATTGGAGCTTTTTAATTTTAAACAACTTGTTGTCAAATAATTTTAACTTGTCCACTATGTTACCATAAGTTTCATTATCAGCCATTGGAATGGCCCCTTCTAATGAGAGGTCCATATTTAATTCACTGTTTAACCATGTATTCAGGTCAAAGTTATTTGCAATAACAGTTCCAGTTACCTCTTGTGTTTCCCTTGTGCGCCTTCGTTGTGGTAAACCATTATTTCCACTAGTTGTTGCCTGTGCCCCTAGTGTGTCTGTTGAAACGTTGTTGTTTTGACTAAGTCTGTTACCGCCGGTATTGGTAGCAAAGTCCACCTTTTCCGATAAGCGGTCGAGTCGTTGATTGATTAGTTCCAATAATTGCGTCAGGTTTCCTTGTGTTGAAGGTACATCCTCGTTTAAAACTTCCATCCTCTATGGTATGCAGCCAATAAACAAGTAAGCAAACTGGGAATGCTTCACACTCCACAAAACTGTAAAAATACAAATATTGACTGCTATACCTATGAGAGTAAAAAACCTTGTGTAAAACTCATGAAGTTTATTAAATACACAAAGTTTCCAAATAGTACACAAGCCAAAAGTAAAATCAGTCCACGTACTGTCCGTACTTTGTAAATTGTATCCTGCTAGTTGACACAGGCAACCAAAAAGTGAAAAACCAGACCTGGGTTCTCGTTTAGTTAAAATAGTTGATAAATATCCATCTGTTGTTTGCTGCAATGCGAACCCAATGGCACTTAGATGTCAGTTATGTAGTTGCCAAAAAGCTTATTAAAGGGTTAATTCGCATACAGGTAATCCTCCAGGATGTCAAGCCCTGGTAAAAGTGTTGCAGCTGCCGTAACGGAGTAAGGTTTAGTCCTCTTACAACTGCTGTAACAAAGTGGGGCTTAGTCCACATATAAAAAGTCACTTACGGCTGTCAGCACAAAAACGTTGTTACTGCCAAAAAATACCACGAACCCAGTCAGGTTAAAGAAAGATGTTCAAAGTAAACTCCGACACAGTGAAGTGTCCCACAGCTCACAAACAAAATAGCGTTAAACGCAACCACGCGTTTTTCATTCAGATACGTATCTGAACTTCATCAGACAAAACGCTGACTTTTTGGTCAGTTAGAGTTTAAATACACCCTGATAATCAGGGTAATCTGATGTTAATTACATATGCTTCCAATTAGTCACTATTAAAGGTAACTCAGTGTTAGAAACTGCTCTATCTAAATCATGTCAGATAAATAAAATTTAATCCAAATATGTATACTCAAATTATTAGTGTTGTTACATGTTTCAGTTAATGAAAAGTTAAAACTCAAAACAACTAGTAGTTGAGTACTAGGATCCCCACTAAATACTTGTAATATATTTTGTTGTATACATTCTAAAGTATTTTGTAAATAATTAATAACTGACCTGTGGCAATAAGTATTTAAACCATATTCAACCCTTCAATATTATATTATTGTTTTTATTATAGGTACTATATTTATTCCTTTAAATAATTTAAAAAAGTTTTTCTATTTATTAAGTAATTTTAAATAATATTAAGTTATGACTGACAATTCATAAATTGATACAGTGGACAAATTAAAAACATTAATATTTTAACAAGTAAATAAATTATTCCTGCTAAGGAGGTGGCTGCCTCACTTCCCTTACGGTCACGGCAGTGACCGCTGCTTCTTCTACAGTCAGTCTCTTCTCCTCCCTCCCAGACTTGGAGTCAACCTCTGGTAAATAGGCCTGTGGATAGGAAGCCTAGTAAAGCGAAGGGCAGAGACAGAGAGAGAGAGAAAGACAAATGGAGGAAGAGATCCCCGGACCGGGCGGAGCCGGTGTGTCCTCCTCCTAAACAAATATTTACCAGGCCAGTTTTTCCTCTGCTCCGCTTGCCCAGATTCTTGCCGGAGGAGCCTAGACCTTTTTCCAGGGCCTCTGCACATTGACCCTCCCAGTCGGCATCTATGGCCTCGTCACGTTCCACCAGGAGTCTGAGTGAGGCGGACATGGACAAAATGATGCTAAGGTTCATTCACACCCAGATTCAGATGGGGGTCTTGCCAGCCTCCCCTCCCCCTGGATGGGGGAGCTCACTTCCCTTTTTTGCCCCGATATCTACTTCTCTGGTCCAACCCCTGGTATTGGAGTTTATGGATCCAAGAGGTCCCTGTATCAGGGGGTTGGAGCCAATGGTACAGAGTACCTCGACGCCAGCCATTACCTTGATCATGTCTGATCTGACTAGTTCGGACCCAACCTGCTATTCTGAGCCAAAGCCTGGGCGTCTGATCCGAGGGGTTGGGTCTTTCTCATTTTGGCGCTGATGTTGTTGGGTCAGGGCCCTCTCCTCAGTATCTCGGCTCCGATCGCCACGTTGAATCCGGGGAGAGCAGCTTCCTTATTAGTTTCCCAGGAGGCTTGCTCTCCCTTGGCTTTCAACGTGGTAGAAAGGGTTCTATCCATTGAATCGAGGCCTCTGACCATCTCCTCCGATTCCGCCCTGACTCCCGCACCTCTGGATGTATCTTCAGCCATTTTGCCCATGCAGGGTCAGCCCGTGCTCGATGTGCCCCAGACTGTTTCCCCTTGAGGAGCTACATGTAATTTGCGAGCCCTCTCTGGAGAGCTGCACCAAAGAGGTTCTTCGCAAACGAACGTGCAAAAAGAGGCATCTGAACTCCTCCCCAGAGTCCCTCACTGAGGATAGCAATTTGGAGGAAGGGGAAGGTTCCCCCAGATCACCCCTGACGATGTCTCCTTTGGAGATATCATGGAAATCCTGCACCAGCAGGGGGGGTTGGTTCGCCCCCAAGTCTTCCTCGAATGAGTCGGTGTTTCTGGAGGCCTTTGGCTTGGGCCTGTCTACCTCCTGGGTGTACCCTCCTGTGGATCCCTTGGTGAACCTTACTACCACCCAGGCATGGAAGGAACCTGACATCGTTGGGCCAGTCCTCAAGCATCCGAACAAACTTCTGAGCCCTCCTGTAGACCTAGTTGGAACGAGGGGTCCCCAGTGGACGCCATGTTGGTAGCAGCTGCCACTAAGAAGGAACTAACCCAGGAAAGTTCTACGGTCCATCCCCCTGACTGCGAGTCCAGGACGATGGATCGTCTGGGAAAGCAGTCATAGGTTCAGCCACGTTTTCTATAAGGGCATTGAATTACTTGTCCCACGTAACTCGATTGCAGCGCAACCTGGTCAAGGAGCTGAGTTGCCCCTGGAGTCCATGTCACTGGAGGATAAGTGCATATTCTCCATGCAAATGGCCACTCTCAAAGCGGTTTCTAATATGTCCATGCACCTCCTTTCGCATGCCACCAAAGGAGCGACAAGGCAGCCGGGTCCAGCGTTGCCATGAGGCGACACGCCTGGTTCCAGGCTATGTCAGTTCACGGAACCCTTTGAGGCATCTTTTGCGAATGCCCCTTATGATCGTTCTTCCTTGTTTGGGAAGGCGGTTCATGGGTTGTTGGTCCAGAGTGAAAAGGACTGGAAGACACTGTCTGCTGTCGGAATCTGCTTCTCTAACCCCCAAAGATCCTTTTCCAGGAGTCGGCGCGGGCAAAAGAAAATGCGGTTCCGGAAGTCTCAAGCAATCAGTTGACCCGTTTTCTCTCCAAATTTTCAGAACAGGAGTGAATATAAATTACACTTATCAGATGTACATAGACAGTTATTACTTACACAGGACTAAGGCCTTTTGCAAGTCTGACCAGTTGTGTCTTCTACCCTTTTCTGGGAAAACCAGTTTCTAAGGTAACCATTGCCAGATAGATTTCCCTTTGCATCCTTCAGGTTTGTAAAGACACAGGCATGTCTCTTCAAGTAGGATAAATTCCCATTCTACTAGGTCCATGGCTACGTCAGCGGCCTTTTGGTCCAGGGTGTCTTTGGATGATTGTTCGGCGGATACTTGGTCCTCATCTCACACCTTCATTTCTCATTATAAATTGGGCATGATATCTAGGGAGAGAACATCCTTTGGCTCCGTGGTGCACCAAAATATGTTTCCATGAGGGCCACCCAAGAATTTAGTTGCTGGAGAGACTGTCCCACAGGTTGATGTTCAAATGAAGTCAACTACTTAAGATAAAGAAGTTATGTACTCGCCATAACGTTCCATGTGAGTAGTTTAATTTATTTATTTATTTTACATTTGTTATTTGGACTTCATTTGTCATCAACCGTCCCTCCCCCTGACCTTCTCATTATGTTCTTACTTTAATAGGCAGGAGAGAGCACCTATGCGAGACTCCTATTCATTGTTAGTAAGGTATATCGGATCGTGCTTATGTGTATGTTGTAGCAAACTAGATCCGAGGGAAGAAGGAGATGGAGGGGTATTAGGGGTAAGGGGAAGAACTTGGATCAAATGCTGGTGAAGCTGCTGTCTCGGGTCCGATACGGATCCCACAGGTTGATGACAAATGAAGTCCCACTACACAGATGTAACGTTATGGTGAGTACATAACTTCTTTTTTTAATATTTAACATGTTATAATAGAGAGTGCCGAATAAATTTGTAATCATTAGTATCTCTCTCATCTTTGTCAACATAAATATTAAAATGCTGGTCTGTGTATACCAGTGAGTAATTCTACAGTTTTAGTTGAACAGAGACATGCCAGCGTACTGAATTGCTAGTGAAATGTTCTATAATAGCTATTGCTGTCATGAATAGTGTTCTTGCTTAAGCAAATGTAACAAGGGGTTATATACCATGATTTCTGAGCAAAATGTTGGTGTTTGTAGTGGAACCTAGAGAAAACAATTTCATTAGCAGGCTGTTACCCATAATACATAGTGAAACCGTTATGCTCATGTAGCTGAACAAGAGCTTAATATGTTCTCATGCCAGTGTCAGTAGTACACCATGAATGATTTTACAGTTGTTTTATAGTTTAATATCTCAGATAATATGCTAATAATTGATTTGGAAATATTAACATTGATTGACATCTAATTGAAAGATGAAAGCAGCCTATAACATCTAGCAGATATGTACAATTATAGATAATACTTCCTTTTGTAAATATGTTATTGGTTCAAAAAAAGACTTTCGGCTTTTCCCGGTTAGAGGTCGCCACAGCTGTACTCTGGTCCGCTCATGGTTGGCAGTGGATTTTTACGGTGCCAAGTTGCCAGCCCGATGCCCAGCCTTCTACGAAGGCACTCCCATTCATGCTCGCACCTACCTGCATGTCTTTAACGTCACTTGACTGTAGGAGGACATGCAGACTCCACACAGAAGGCGCTCCAGCCGAGAATCGAACAGGAGAACCTCTTGCTGTGAGGTGACAATGGTAACCGCTGCAGCACCGCAGCTGGTACAGTTGTGTTATAATGTTAAATTGAAACATTTGAAAACAAAAAAGAGAGCAAATTTGTAGAACTAAACTCCTTTATTGGTAAGCGCTTTCGTTGGCAAAAGGTAAGCCAACTTCTTCAGACCATCAAAAAACATACAAGATACAATCCCATGTGAAAAGGAATGCCCTTTATACACAGTTAGTACGTAAATTGAAACATTTGCAATATACAAAAATTTTGGGCTGTGTAATCCAAGACACATTCTTCTAATCCCAGCTAATACAAAAATGTATAAAGTATACATATATATCTGTATATGTGTGCGTGTGGGTTTGTGGGTTCGCTCCTTGTTTGGCAGCTGTTTACTCAACCATTTATGATTGACTAAGCATCTGGCTGAGACAGATGTCCAACACTGAACAATCCTGGGGTTGGGAAATGTGCCCTTTCCATACCTTGGTAAATGCTGTTTTTTAGAAGAGAGCTAGTTTCTATGATTTATGTTGTTTGTATTCTCTTAGAAGTGTGTGTGTGTGTGTGTGTGTGTGTGTGTGTGTGTGTGTGTGTGTGTGTGCGTGTGCGTGTGTGTGTGTGTGTGTGTGTGTGTGTGTGTGTGTGTGTGTGTGTGTGCGTGCGTGTGTGCGTGTGTGTGTGTGTGTGTGTGTGTGTGTGTGTAATGCCCCAAGCCCCAGTTAGGTATAACTGGTGGTTAGATTTACTCAGACCCTGTACTTTAGGTACAAGGAGCAAGAGCCTTAATTTTTTAGCCATACCGCCACCACTTGTGATTCAAGGAGTTAAGTCCAAAGTTTTACAAAATGTTTGGCTCGTATTTGTGGTCTCTTCCTCTTAACATTTTTGGTTTTCTGGCAAGTCAGTGAGAACTGAATTCACTAAATAATAACCATTTAAGTTTCAATATTCCTAACGTTCAGGAAATGCATGGTAACACACATTTTATTCTAGCAACTTTTCTAAGATTATACAAGCAATGTTTAAAATGTGTCCCAGGTTTTGGGTCTTTGCGCCCCCCCCCCCCCACCAATAAATTTTGGCTTTATCCAGATTTCTTGTGCTGCATAGTTCTTCAGGGGAAGAGAAGTTTTGTACTGCTTATGCCAAGTCTGTGTATGTTATTAGTAGCACAACAGGTATAATATTTGCTTTTGATGCAGAAGGCTGCAGGTTCTACTCCCACAGTATGCAGATGGATTGTTGATACTGTACTGTGTTGTACTTTTAAAGGGGGTGGATGCTGCAGTCCTGAGAATGTCCTCTTTTGCAGACATACCTATTAACTATGAACCTGTTATCAGTTTGCCATGCATTCCTTATTGCAATATTACTTGCTTATTTTTTTCATGCAACAGAGGCAATCTATTCTTCAAGGGCAACAGGCACTTTATTTGTAGATGAAACAATGAAATATAAAGTTGTTTTCTAGCAGCAACCTCTTAATTAGTTGCAGATCTCTTTAATGTGGACTTATTTAGATGGCATTTTACTTATGCAGAGATTGTACATATTTACTGATACTGGTGGATTGTAGAGGTTTGAGTAGACTTTTTTGATGGAAATGTTCTGAACCAGGCAGTTTTGTCATTATTGGTTCATGCATTTTGTTTCATTGCTTACTGGAAAAATGTTCAAAACAATACATTTAAAACTCACCTTAAGTGTGCTGTATTATACAAGGGATATAGTTTAATGCAATCAGGAAGGTGTATCAAAGAATACATGTATGTTTCATGTGTAAGGGGCCTATGATTTGAAAACAGCCCAAAGGTAATCTTTATCTGCCACTGGCCATTTTCTTTGAATGTGGGTTTCAGTGCTTTTTCAATGAATGTGAGTTTCAAAGGCAGGGAAGTTTTAATGCCAAGTCTGTTTTCATTGTGAGACTGTATTGCTTTGTTTAGCAACTGTTTATTGGTGTTTGTGCTATAAAACAGGAAATTAGTTTTATGTGAAATCCAAATAGTCTTTGTAGAAGTAAAGCAGTATGCACATTAGTGTTTATCGTAAATGAGGTGAAATAGCCAAGCAATGGGACACTGTAATGGCTGCAGAGGGGGGGGGGGGCTGTGTATGGGAGGGCCCCATTCGACCATGATTTTGTGAGGGAGGAAGGGTGGCAAACTCAGACAGCCCTGGGCAGGACAAACTCTAGCTGTGCCACTGATCAGTAGGCCATGGAGAATGACTTTTGGAGGCCCCATCATAGCAAACTATAATATTCTTTTGCTAAGATTAGAATATTGTCTACCAGTAAATGCCCTACTTTTACCACAAAACCGACATACTGCAAGTCACCGAAAACAAAATCCTAAGGCTCATCATCTCCCTTCCCAGTCAATATTGCTAAACACTTCAAAAAATGGTTACCAATTGCTACAGGGTGAGGGGGGCCCATATTTTGATTGTCTAATCTCAGTTTGCGTTTGAAAGTTGATACGCCTCAATTCCGTCAGAGTGGGCGGGGTTACATAATTATATATGCAAATTTTATGTTAATCAGTGTACACATTTGTACCTATTTTTCTTGGGCCTTTGTCCAGATTTTTGATGTTTCCAGGTTGAGAGGTGTGACATATGCACATCAAGAGAGGCTACTCAGACATCGTCTTCTGATGTCCAGGGGGAGCCCAGGCTTATTGTGTCTAAAGGTCCTGGGGGGGGGTAGTTGTTAGGGAGGACTTCGACTCAGACTTGGTAGAATTATGGCCTACTTCTGGGCTTTCTCCTTGGCATTGCATGGACAGTCCTGCAAAGAAGGAAAGAAAAACAAGGATGAACCCCCCTCGACCATCAGAAGGAATGGCAAAACTTCACACAAAGCCTATTTAAGGCCTTTATGACATTTAGGCCATGTTCTGGCACCCTACTTCTCCTTCTGCCTCATCTACCTCCCCACAGAAAAGACCTAGTCCTCAGACCACTTATGAGGAAGAGTCTTCTTTTGAGGAGGATAGTAATCCATTGGATTACTCTTCCCAGATCCCATGACCTTTAGATTATGCTTCCCCTGAAAAAGGTTCTAATGGAACCGAATCTTCCATGGAGGAAACTTTTTTTTTGGGGAGACTATCTGTAGGATGTGTGACCACTTCAAATGGGACAGTACACAGTTGTCAGAGGTCCAAAAACGTTATGACCTCCTCCAAGTACTGTCCCTTAGCCCTTCAGCCATTCCTCCTGTTGTACTAGCCTTTTAAGGCACTTTTGCATCTACCTCTAGGCATCCGGACCCTCAGCCTCCAGCACCAAAAAGCCAGACAGATACTACAGAGTACCTAAAGATTGCAATTTTCTTTTCAATGCTCCAGTTGCAGACTCCTTGATTTCAGTAGCCTCTGATAAGACCTCCAAGTTGCTTTCTGCCTTCTTCCTCACTTCTCCCTTCAGATAAGGATAGCAGAAAGGCTGGGCAAGAAAATGTATACCCCACCCTTCAGAGCTCTGAACTACCAGATTCACTTGACCAGGTATAATCTGGAATTCGTATCTTAACTTTCAAACTTAATTTCAGACATGCCAGACTCTGAAAGCAAAACCTTGGCATCCTCCCTCATTTTGCTACCTCTTCTCAGGTAGCATACATTCTATTAAGTGCAACTATGATGCTGTAGAAGCAACATTAAGAGCTGCAGCCTCCTCTTCTGCCCTAAAAAAGATTTGCCTGGTTAAAGCTTCAGCCTCTTCTGGAGGACATTAGAGCAAAACTAATTGATGCCCCCTTGAACAACTCTGCCCTTTTTGGTAAGTCCTCTGCAGAACTTTTCACATCCCTCCAAGAAAAAAGTAAAGAACTTAAAGATCTTAAGCATGTTCTAGTATCTTCTGTGCCTAAATTTCACAGGAAACAAGTGTTTGTACGCAGGCAATCCAGAACTCCACAATCAAAACCTCAATGGAGGCCTAGGAAAACTCAACACTTTCTTCCAACATTTTCCTCCACTTCTCAGATAGCTAAGCAGACCTTTCTTGATCGGACAGGCTCCTCCTTGTGACTGTTCAAGAAGTCAGGGCACCGCTCCCCTCTCTGAATGACTTAACCTACCATTCCATCCTGGGAACTCATCACCCAAGACTCTTGGGTGTTAAGCATCATCAAGAGGGGTACTTCATGGTTTGGTACAAGGTGCCTTTCTTCAGAGGTATATCCCTACCTCCAAAAGAACAGGAACTTTTTTCCTCCCTTCCTGCAAAATCTAATTGAACATGACATTGTCAAGCCTGTGGCCACAGGAAATGATGGAAGAGGCATTTACTCATGCCTACTCTTAGTTCCCAGAAAGGAAGGTCCTTGGAGACCCATCCTAGACCTCTACTACCTCAATGACTTTCTCATAGTTCCTTCATTCAAAATTCTTACCCTGCAAACCTTATTCCCTCTTAGCCTTTCTTAAGCATTCCTAGCCTCCATAGATACTTACCTCCATATACCCATCCACCACAGATGCAGGAGATTCCTATGCTTCTGTGTGAGAACCTTGCACTGTTAGTTCTTGGCTTTGCTGTTTGGACTCTCCACTGCTCTGAGTTTCTTCACAAAATGTCTGACACCTGTGATTGCCTTTTTCAGGCTCCAGGGTATCCTGATCTACCCCTGCCTAAATGACCTTTTGATTCAACCCAATACCCAGGCAGAATTGAACAAAAATCTCCATTTGATTTCACAAAATCATCCCTGGTCCCATCCCAGGACCATGTCTTCCTCGGATACAGGTTTCAAACCAAGGGCATGGTGGTGTCTCTCCCTCTAAGGCACATGAAATTTCTCTGCTCTTTGCAGAGATTCTCCCCGTACAGCGGAGATCCTGAAAATTTTGGGATTGATGGCATCTACCATCCCCATGCTACTTCTTACAAAACTCTAGATGAGAAAATTCCAGTGGTTCCTAAAGTGAGTGTGGTCTGAACATGCTCACCCTCTGGAATACCACATTCCTCTTCTACCCTGTCTCAAGAAGGAGCTCCAATGGTGGATGACACAGGTATCTCTAAATCCAGGCCTCCCCACTGCCACCAACTCAAGTACTGTATACAAATGCATTGGACATGGGCTGGGGGAGCAGTCCTTTGGCATTACACAGTACAAGGACAGTGGATCCTCCCTCAGAGGAGGGACCACATAAACATCAAGGAAATGAAGGCGCACTAATCCTTGCCCTTCAAACCTTCCAATCCCTGTCAGACCAGGAAGGCTGTGTATACACGCACACAATGTATTAGTCCTGTGGTATATCAACAAATGGGAGGACAAGATCCTATCCCCTGTGCAGACTAGCCTTACAGGCGTGGGATCTAGCTCGCCTACTAGATATTTCCTTCCAGGCAATCTATTTCCCTTAGTCAGAATGCTGTGGCAGAGACATTAAGCAGATCCAGAAGACAGGCCCACAAATGGATGCTTCACAGGGATGTGTTCCTGGACATTATCCACAAGTGGGGTATTTCACAGACTTGTTTGCTTCCCCTCTGAGCAAGCACCTTCCAAAGTTCTGTGCCAGAGAACCCCATTGTCAGGCATAGAGAGTGGACGCCCTATCAATCTCCTGTAAGGGGAAATTTCTGTATGCATCCCCCTTCCACTTATTCCAAACGTCCTGCTGAAAATTCAACAGGGCAAACCAAAAGTCTTGCTGGTGACTCCCTACTGGCCAAGATAGCATTTGTTCCCCCTGCTCCTTTATCTAGCCAAGGGCAATCGCTACAAATTACCCCACAGATTGGACCTTCTAACACAGAACAAGGGCACACTCATCCACCCACACTTTGAGACCCTCCAACTGATCCTCTGGGTGATAGAGCCCTGATCCCTTTCAGACATCTTTATTCAGAGGATGTGCTTCAAGTCCTGCAGGAGGCCAGGAAACCTAATACCAGAAAATCTTCTCTCCAACTGGAAGAGATTCCTGCTTTTGGTGTCTTAACAAAAACCAGAATCCGCTAGCATTGGGACTCCCCTTTGGTTATGTCATATCTGTGTGAATTACTTAATGCAGGATTAGCTTAGTCTGCCATAAAAGCAAATCTGTTAGCTGTCTGTGCCTGGCAATTCTTTCCACCTTTAGCTTCCATATTTAAAGCAAAACAGTTCTTGAAAGGCATCCTTCACATCAGACCTCCCAGGAGACCTGTAGCTCCACCCTGGGACCCTCAACCTCTTTTGAACTAGCTTCTTCCACCTCTCTCAAAACTGTACTTGGAAAACTGTACTCCTGGTAGCCATTACCTCCATCAGACGGGTTTTTGAAATATAAGCCCTCATGGCATCTCCTGCTTTTCTGCCTTTTCACAGAGACCGGGTTTCCCTTCAAACCAATCACTCCTTCATGCCAAAGGTAGTCATTGAATTGTCCTTAAATCAGTTTATTCATCTCCCCACCTTTTTTCCCCTCCCTCCAGAACAGTAGTGAGAGGACCCTTCACACCGTTGATGAACACAGACATCTCAGATTTTACTTGCACAAGACTAAACCCATAAGGAAATCGGACCAAATGTTGTGTCCTTTCACCCCAGTGCTCTGGGATTACCTGTATCTAAACAGACCATCTCCAATTGGGTATCCAAATCCATTGCCTTTGGCTATTCTCGCCATGGTAAAGTTCTTCCAGGCTCAGTCAAAGCTTACTCCATAAGGGCAGTGTCTTCCTTGGGACTTTTCTCAAGGGGGGTTGGGCACCAATTCTATCTTAGAACAGCTACTTGGACATCTCTCCACACCTTCATCAAACATTATAAGCTGGATTCCTTTTCCAAATCCAGGCCAGGATTTGCCAGGGCCATTCTGCATGGCTTCATAGAAACTTCTGCCATTCCCCCTCCTTTCTGCATGAGCTTTTGTCCTCTCCCTTATGTCAGGTATTCTACAGCAGATGAATGGGAGGACATAGATTAGTTTGTAAGAACTTGCCGTAATGAGAGATGTCCTTCTTTTCTCTGTTGCAGTATTCCATCCCTCCCTCCTTCCCCCTACGTCTTGGCTTTCTTGGATATATTGATCCTCTTTCCCTTAGGCTCTCTCCAACTGGCACTTCTGTTCTGAGGGTGGTGCACGTGTATGTCACATTTATGGCTGACGTCTGTTAATGGCCTACATCAGACGTACTGCGCACCCAAGGTAGTAGAAGAATACTTGGCCAGCTTTGGGTCTTCGCCTTGGCAGGCGACTCCATTATGTCTGGAATACTGCAACAGAGAATATGAGGACATCTGTTTTTGTGGCAAGTTCTTACACAACTAATCTTTTTGTGCATAATTGCTTTACTTTACAGACATTACATTGTCATCAATTAGTTGTAAACATGACATTTCTGTTATTAATTTTGAGTTTTTTCTTTCATATCAACTGATTCTCACTTGACAGTTTTTCTGTGCTCCTCCGTAGTATAGTGCCTAGTCTGTGCTCATTCTCAAACAGGTAGTGCCCACAGACTTATTTGTCTGACTTTGTTCCGGTGCGTGCAGTGTCTTCAACTCACATTTTGCCCCTTTTATTTTATTGACTTTAGCAGAGTGTTTTCATTTTCCACAGTTTCTTCACACTGTATTAATCCCCGGCTGTTGTGTTTTATTTTATGATGTTTATAATCATTATCTTGTATTTATCAGACATATGTTTTTCATGCTTTTATGGTTGGCAGAGCTCTCTTTGACTGACTTGTTACTTATTTTATCTGTTGCAATAAGGCAACTTTGCTTATAGCAACCTTTTCTGTAATATGCTTTAACCATGATAAGGTAGATTTGCTTGTTTTGCATGTGAGTTGCTCTATGGTAGTGTTGGATCTGATTCTTTCAGTAGTAGTCTGTGGTTAAGTTTTTTCATTCCCTCCACTGGAGCTCTTTTGAGTTTGTACTCTTAACTTCAATTGGTTGTGGCCTACACCTTAAAAAAATGAAGTTAGTACCGTACAGTTCAAGCAAATGTTCATTTCTTTAGAAGCACAAGTGTTACTGGAAGATTGTACATAAACTATTCATCCCAAAATCATATTTACAGCGGTTGCATTCATTCAGTTTTAGCCGTAATAACAATAAATATTAAGTTTTGTAATGTTGTACAAACATCTTACTTTCTCATTAACCATTCAAGCAGTGCACATATTGTCAGTAACATTTTCTTCATATAGCTATGAGCTTTTATTTCAGACTAAGCAGTGCTGTCTGTTACTTCGATTGCTGAGATATTTAGAGAAATATGAAAACTGTTACAGCACAAATAGTATACAGATATTCAGCAACTCTTTAACTGCACTCAACAGGACAGATATCAATGCAGTTGTGTTTGCCATCATGCAGGCTATAAGATGAAATTATCTAATACCTCGTATGTAACATGGTCTTGGAATTAATGTAAATATGAGCAAGCAATATTTGACATCTAAAGCAGTTAGTAGGATGTAACTACAGAAATTCCTGGAGGTGTCCTCAGACTGCAATGAGTTCATTTGGTGACATCAACATATTTAGATGAATTAACACATTTTGCTCATGTGAAAAACAGATGGGAAAATATTTGACAGGTTTTCCTTGGCTGACAGTAATTCTGAAACTTCTGTCTTACTTTACACCAACACTGGCTTTTTCCCTCAGAAAACTGAGATGTGTTGTATGTGGAAACATAGCGCATTTTATCTCTTAGGCTTCTCTAAAATACCATCTGCTGTTAGGAATAAATCTAATTTCTTGGTCCATATTTTGCAGTTCTGAACTAGTCCTTTACTTTAGTCTGAGGTTAATACAGAATTAGAAATGACACAAGACAACAAGGCTCAAACTTAACAATTTATTAAACAAAAACTTACTAGATAAACAGAAAAAACTAATAAATCATGTACTTACAAGCATATGCATAAACAAAATAATCTTTGCCACTGATAGGGAGACTTTTATCCTATTCAGTACAGCTATCTGTTCAGTCAAGGCAAGGCAGACACTGGCAAAATGGCTCTATGCTCAGTTCAGGCTGGTGCTGTGATCAAATCCGGATGATGATTTCCATTTTAGCCTTTGAGCTTTTTATAGTCCTGAACAAACAATAAGTTCAGTAGGTTCAACTAATGACATATAGATCACAAGGTTATCATGAGTTGATGGAATATTTTAGAAAATTACAGATCTTTTCCTAAGTTGTAAACAGGTATCGTAATGTCTGGTCTTATGTCTTACTTCCCTTTTCTAAAGAACAGTTAGCTCACAAACTTGTGATATAGTTCCTCATTGGAATCCCCCATATTCTGGTAAACATCTTTTAGGCTGATACAGGTCAACAAAAGTTCAGTTATACCAGTAATCAGTGAGCAAGGCCTGCTCTTAAGCATATTGTATTGTTGCAATATTAGCAGCATATAGTGAGGTAGATAATCAAACATGCACAGTGGTACGTGGCTCGAGGCATAACAAAAAAACAGGTAGACTGTGTGGATTTGTCACAGACCACCCCTTGCATCGAGCAAAGTACGCTGTGTATCCCTTATGAGAGTTAAAACTGACAACATCAATTTGTATCTTCTCATTACTTTACAATAAATGCAGCCTGACACTAAGCAAAATAACACTGAAACTATTGTGGTCAATAGTAAGGGATGCAACAACAAATTAAACCTTACTGAAGCTTTAGATGACTATATAAAGTATCATACAAGTGTGAAACAGTTATATCTTGTATTTCATTTGCAATGTTTACAATGGTACCTGTATCTGTAATCATTTTAATCACTGTTTGATGCGCATCATTTAGTGTTTTATTTAATAGTTGCAACACTATTTGTCCTTCCTGCTTAACCTGTAGAAAGTCTAGGTGGACTAGAGATGGCCATCTAGAAGTGTGTAATGGTTCTATGCTAGTATTAAATGTGATGTCCATCCATCTAGTTAATCTAATAAGTTCTCTAGTACAAAAATCAATAATTGCATGGATATTACTTTTACAGTATGCTCCACCTTTTGTGATTATCCCATCACTCCAGGCTAATTTACAGGAGGATATTACACAAACTGTGGTATCATTTAGTTGGTAGATGTTCGTACCATTTACTATATACCTATGCCAGGTGCATTTCCCAATTTCATTATGTAAGCATGGGTGAGGCTTCCTTTTCACCATTATGCATACCCACCCCTGGGACCAGGTCTAACAACCTGCCAAATCAATGGGTACATCATTATAATCAATCAAAGTAGACTCAATTTGAGGTACCCACCAATTATTTTCAAATTGCAAGGGCAATGTAACAAATGGACATACCGGCTGTGTTCCTTTTTTTACTAGCAAGATAGTCAAAAATCAGTATACAAGACTTATTTTCACATGCAAAGTCTATTGGCTTTAATCAATGATACAGTTGCAGTTTCCCTTTGCCAATAGGCTACCTTTTTAGCCCCCCCCAAGTTTGAGTAAATTGCAAATACTGTTGATTAGCAGCCAATTGAGATAGAATACAAAAGGTTTGATTTACTTCTGTTGTAAGGTTATTTAAAATCTGTTCTGTATATGTATTAGCATGTTCAATCCACCTCCACATGACAGTTTGAGCTAGGATACTGTCTACTGTTTTTTGGCCCAGTTCGGGATCATGATCTGCTAGTAGCTTAAAGGCCATATTTAGGTCAGTACCCAAACAGCCCAATTTGCTACGTAGGATGTCTATAGCTACATTGTTTAAGAATCCAGTCCCTGTTCTGACTGCACCTAGTGCAATACTGAGAATACCTATGACATCACGTTTCTTCCTTTTATATTTATAATGTCTCTATTTGATATACAAAGAATTAACTGGCCATAGTTTTACAATTGTACAATGTGGATAACCTGGTAGTAATATCAACTGCTGTCATGTTAATTATCATTTTAATATGTTGTATAACTCTAGCACTACTTACAGATGTTCTTCGTGTTTCACTGTTGCAGTCATTACACATTGGTTATCCTGCTGGCAGGCTACCCTCAGTCGGCCTGAATTCCAAAGTCTAGGTCCGGCGTCGGTTGCTGTCACCTCCTCCCTGACGTCAGTGCGCCAGGGGTATAAAAGATGCAGCAGACGCCATTTTCTTCAGTCTTTCTTGCCGTGCGGTGCCCGAATCATAAGCAGTTCGCAAGTGCCGGTAGGCCGACTCCTGAGATTTTCGTGTTCGAATTTCAGATCCGAAATCTTCAAAAAGCTAAGTACCGCATTGGGGAAACTTTTTTCTTGCTCCAGACTGATGTCAGAAAAAGTTAATTGTATTTCTTGTGGGAAGCAAATACCTCATAAGGACTTTCATTCTTACTGTATTCCTTGCCTAGGCCCTGACCACGACGTTGCTAGTTGTCGGTTTTGTGCTAGATTTAACCAACGCACTATTAAGAGTCTGTACGATTTTGCATTACACTCTTTTGGCAGAAGATTTAATTATACGATGTCGTCGGATAGCCATCCGACTACCGGAATTCACAAGAAACGCAAAGAAAAAGAAAAGGACAGGCATCCAAGGTCCAAAACCGACGACGAGGCTTCTTCTAAGCCAGTCGCCGGTTCTCAGTGAGGCGCCTTCGCAGCCCCTGATGCCCACTACTTTAGACCCGCAGGCCGCTACCGACTCCCATGTGGAGTCGACTAGGCTGCTGGAAGCTCAAGGTATTGGACCTTCGGAGACTATTCCTTCAGATGGGTCCAGAGCCGCTGAGCAAGCATTGGCTTCTGAGGGTGCTTTCAGACCTACTCAATTGTACATTAAAACGACTTCAGCTTCAAAGGCAAAGACTAAAGCACCTTTAAAGACAAAGAAACAAGTACAAGAGCCTCATGGACAGGCCTCCATGCCCAAAAAACAGATGCTCAAAAATGGCCGAAGAGTTAATTACTTTGATCAGGGGTTCCCATCCACCACCTGATAAAAGGCCTAGGCAAGAGACAGAATATGAATCTTCAGATCAGGTTTCCATTTCATCTGATTCCTCTTCTGATCAGGAATGCTCTCTTCCTTCCTATGAGGATTCTGATGCTGAAGAATCTATCCCTTTAGCCTCTCCTCCTGAGGATTACTCTTTTGAGGAAACCTTGCATACCATGAGGGAGCATTTCCACTGGGAGAGCCAAGATTTTTCAGAATCTAAGAAAAGGCTCAGAGACTTCCTTTTACTACCACAACACAGGCCCCTAGCTATTTCACCTGTGTTAGACATTGTAGATGATGTATTTTCAGAGTCCAGTCTGACCCCCGACTCCTTACCTCCAGCTCCTGTTCAGCCGGACAGGTACTACAGGATTCCTGACTCTCATAAATTCCTTTCCAAAAACCCTGCCGCTGACCCAGAAACTATCTCTCAGGGTCCCAAAGGAATCGAGGCTTCCGCTGCAAAAAACCCTACCCCCCCTCCAACAGGGATTCTAGGGCATTGGACAGATGGGGGAAAAAAGATTTGCACTTCTGCTACCTTGGCTGTAAGGGCTTTAAATTGTCAGTTTCATATGCTCAAATGTCAGCAATATATTATATTACTGCTTAACAGAAAATGTTGATAAATTCTGAATGTGCAGAAAACAAAGAAATGCAGGATTTATTGCATGCAGCTGAACAAGTTGGAAAGCATACATTGCAATGTGGTTTTGATTCTTTGGAGGCCTCCTGCAAGGCCGCTGTTACGGGTTCTGTCATCAGGAGGCAAGCTTGGTTAAAGGAACAAAATCTGCCTGATCATGTCAAAGCAAAATTATTAGATGCTCCATTACAGCATGATACTTTGTTTGGTGTTAAAGAAAATGTAGGACAAAGCTGAATCTATGCAAACGGTTAAGGATTTCTTACAGGTACAGCCTCCAAGATTTAGCAGACACTGGCATGCAAAGAATTGGTCCTTTCCAGTCTCAGACAGACCACAAAGGGGCAGATACAGATGCCCAACAGGCAGATCCCAGCTCCAAGGTTCGTACAGGTCTAGACAATGGGGTGCTTCTACCTCCAAAAGTGGAGAAGACAAATCACAGCCATATAGGAAACAGTCCCAATGACTTCCCCCTGCCTGCACCAAGCACTTATCTTCTGGCAGCACCTTTAGGGGGAAAACTAGCACTTTTTTCTCAAAATTGGCACATAATAACCCAGGACAAATGGGTCCTAGACATAGTGTCACAAGGCTACAAGTTTCACTTCCATACCCTGCCAAGGGCAAACGGTTGGCCAGACCTGCAAAAACATCAATGGGCAGAGGCACAAAAGCAAGTCTCTTCCCTCATGGACATGAGGGCCATTCAACAAGTACCAGAGCAAGAGCACACATACCTGGATATACCAAAATTCAAAATGTTGACTCTACAGCAACTTCTGCCCATGCTGGGCAAGAAGGCTTGGCTTGTGACTTTAGACCTAAAAGAGGGATACCTGCATGTCCCAATCAGACAAACATGCAGAAGATACCTCGGATTCAAAGCTAGCTCAATGCACTACCAATTCTCTGCACTGCCCTTTGGCTTATCTACTGTGCCCAGGGTCTTCACAAAGTGCCTGGCACCAGTAATTGCATTCTGCAGACAGAGGAATACAGATTTATCCTTACTTGGACAACTGCCTCATTCAAGCAGAGAACAAGGACATTCTACTGCAGCATCTGGCATTTGTAAAGAGATTTCTAACAGGCCTAGGGTACACAGTCAACAAAAAGAAATCAAAACTAGTACCCTCTCAAGAGATAATACTCCTGGGTGCAAGCTTAAATACAACTGCCCAAATGGCTTATCTCACGCCAGACAAACAAAGGCAACTGACTACCTATTTCATCCTGTTGTCAACAAAGGCCCAGTTATCTGCAAGAAAAATTCTGCAGGCTTTGGGCTTCATGGCATCCTGCATTCTACTAATTCCATATGCGAGACTGCATATGAGGAAACTTCAGTGGTACCTAAAAAGTGTTTGGACTCAACTTTGCCACAGCCTGGAAACAATAATTACCCTCATTCCCTGCCTGCAACAGGAGTTTCGATTGTGGGCAAAGGCTTGTCACCAGAATAAGGGACAGCCATTCACTTTACCCCCAGCCAGGCAGACATTAACACCGGATGCATCAGATTATGCCTGGGGGGCCCACATGGCAGGAAGATGTATTCAGGGCACATGGTCCGCAAACCAAATGCATCTACATATCAATCAAAAAGAGATGCTAGCTGTTCAGAATACCCTGACAGCCTTCAAGGACCTACTTCATCCGGGACAAATACTGATAGACAGACCACACCACGGTCATGTGGTATATAAACAAGCAGGGAGGCACTCATTCTTACCCCCTTTGCAGACTATCCATGAATTTGTGGGACACAGCATTGACTTACCAAGTACATCTGCAGGCACAATTCCTGCCAGGAAAGATAAATACTTTGGCAGACGAACTAAGCAGAAACCTCATGGATCTCCACGAGTGGAAATTGGATCCACAAGTCTTCAACATGATAAGGAAATGGGGATGCCCAGATATAGATCTATTTGCCTCTCCTCACAACTACCAACTAAAAAGATTCTGCACAAGGACTTATCACAGACAAGCATGGAAAGTGGACGCCCTATCCTTCAGCTGGAAAAGCTTAGCAGTATATGCCTTTCCTCCTCTGTCTCTCCTCCCAAGGTACTCCTAAAGGTCAGGCAAGAGAAGCCAAAGATGATACTGATTGCCCCAGACTGGCCCCGCCAGTACTGGTATCCAATCCTAAGGAACTTGTCTCAATGCCCGGCCTGGACCTTTCCTCAAATACCTCATATACTCTCCCAACAAAACAATCAGATCCTGCACAGCCAACTAAAGACCTTAAATGTGGCAGCATGTCGGATAATGTAGTCATACAAAACACGCCTCTCACTAAAGCTGTGATGGATGTCATTTTGGAGGCCAGAAGGCCTAGTACAGTACCAGAAAATATTACACTAGAAAATGGAAGAGATTATGTGCTTGGAACCAGGCACAAGGAATTGACACAGCTGTACCAAATATTCCTCAGATTTTGCAATACTTAACTGAGATGCTGAACAAAGGCCTATCCTTTTCATCAATTAAAATTCATGCCTTTGCCATTTCGTCTCATTACAATACAGAGCCACCAATCTTTTCTCATCCTGTTAAGGCAGTACCTCGGAGGAGCCAAAAACTTAAGGCCTCCAAGGAGATCACCAGTACCTGCATGGGACCTCAATTATGTCTTGGAAAAACTCACCCTGCCTCCTTTTGAGCCAGCCGCTACAGCTGATATAAAGATTTTATCTTGGAAAACAGCTCTGCTCCTAGCAATAACCTCTGCAAGATTAGTCTCAGAGCTACAGGCACTCATGGCTGTGGAACCTTTTATTTTTTATCCAGACAGGGTTTCTCTGAGGACAAACACGACATTTATGTCTAAGGTAGTGTACAGTGTGGCCCTTAACCAAACTGTTCATCTGCCTACTTTTTATCCAAACCCACAGAATAAGGGGGAGAGAATTCTGCATTCTTTGGACATACACAGACAGCTACACTTCTACTTGAACAGAACCAAAGCTTTCAGAAAGACAGAGCAACTACTAATGGCATATGCTGCAGGATCAGAAGGAAAGGCTATCTCAAAGCAGACTATTTCAAAGTGGATAGGCCACTGCATTCGTTTCTGCTATTCACAATATGGCAAGCCAGTGCCCAAGGGCATTATACCACATTCAACCAGAGCAGCAGCCTTCCTCAGGGAAGTACCAACCAAAGACGTTTTAGAGGCTACTACCTGGAGTTCAGTGCACACCTTTACAAAGCACTATCATTTACCACTCTACTCTAAATCCAGGGCAGGCTTTGCCACTGCAGTTCTGCAGGGCCTCATAGCAGCTCCTAATGCTATTTAGCTCCAGCCTCCCAACCATAGCTTTGGGATTCAACCCAAGTGTAATGACTGCATCAGTGAAACACGAAGAACATAGTACAGTTGTGTACACTTACCATAAATGTAGATGTTCAAGTGTATTCACTGTTGCAGTCCAGGTTACCCACCCACCATCCCCCATATCTTTGCTGGAACTTATCTGCACTTCTCTAATCTATACAACCTATGCGGTGTATTTACTTGTAGATGAAGGTATAATATATTTTGGTGCATGCATGTTTTATTGGCATATTTTTAGCCTACCCTTTTGGGGGCACCTGACATCTGGGGCAAGAAAAACTGAAGACAGTGGCATCAGCTGCATCTTTTATACCCCTGGTGCACTGACGTCAGGGAGGAGGCGACAGCAACTGACGCCGTGCCTAGACTTTGGAATTCAGGCCGACTGAGGGTAGCCTGCCAGCAGGATAACCCAAGTGTAATGACTGCAACAGTGAATACACTCGAACATCTACATTTATGGTAAGTGTACACAGCTGTACTTTTTACAACCTCTTGTATACCTTACCACATGTTCCAAACCATCAAATACAGTTGAACTATTGTCCATGGCATATATCTCCAAACTTGGAGATAGGGTTTCTGCGGTGTCATTTTCCCTTTGAAATTCAGCTATGCAGGAGGAATCTAATGGAGACTTGGCCAGTGGAAATCCCGACTCATTTAGTTTTTGGTATAGATCTCCAAAAAGGTTGGAAGCACACTTTTCAGGATGTCTGTCACAGTTTAGTCTTCATACAGTTGTGATGTTTTCCATCTGAGTGATGCTCCAAGTTAGGGCAGGTTTTGGTGTCACCGCATATAGAACATCCCCCAATTTCCAGTAAAAGTCACAGTCTGCCGTTAGATTTGCAACAGCTTCCTCATCAAATAGAGGGATAGGATCACGACAATCATATGGCCCATCTAAGTGTTGTCTGAAAAGGTTGGCACCTTCCCAAACAGTGGCAATAATCTATGGAGAGGAAAGTACAACGGTTGTTTAACATAATCAAGTAATACTAAAACAGTACCACCAGGTCCATCACAAATCACAGTCCCATGTTCATTTGGCTGATTGGGTGTGGTCACTATAACTCTCATTCCTAGCCATTTGCTTGGTTTAGTATCACAGTCTTGTAGCAAAATAACAGCATCTTGATGCATACAGATTTCTACTAAAGGTTGTCTTTTTTGAATCATCTGTGTCTTATCTAAATTGATAGCCTTTACTATCACTTCCCGTTCTGGCTCCCATAATGTAAAAACCTCCCAGTTTTCCCCTAATAGTTCTTTTTGCCCCCATTGCCAGTTTTCTGGGGGATAGAGTTTCCAACCTGTCTCAGCTAATACTATATTTTGTGCTGGCACTCTTTGTTCAGTCAATGCACATAGCCAGAATCGGGTTTGATCAGCATTTGTCAAAAGAGGGTGTATGTCATTTGGTTTCAGCTTTTTTAATTTCAAAATACAACAGTTGGACCGAATGTCATTCATATGCATTTGCAAAGGGGTTCCATGATGCTTTCGAGGCCTATTATTCAGCTGGCTCACAGCTAATTCTAATACCTTTGCCCAACCTCATAACATTCCATCACTTGTATTATTTCGAATTTGTTTTTTAAGGAGCCCATTATACCTTTCAGTCAAACCAGCAGCTTGAGGATGATATGGGATATGCAGCACCCATCAAACTCCATTTTCCTTCGCCCATTCTTGAACTTCTGCTCTGGTAAAGTGACTGCCTTGGTCACTTTGGATTTTACTGGGAATCCCATATGTCACACACAATTTATTCAATCCTTTTAACACTGCTTGTTGTTTTGCCTTTTTGCATGGAGACACCATTAGTAATCCTGAATAAGTATCCACCATCATTGGACAATATTGCTGATTTTGATCCAGTGGTAAAGGACCAATAAAGTCTGTTTGCCAGATTTGTGCTGAACGACTGCCTTGGTGAATGTGTCTACATACTTCTGCCTGCATTTGCTTTCATTTATTTCTTTGTCAGATTTTACACTGCTTTATAACATCTGTAGTTATTTCCTTATTCAACTGCATACCATGCCTGTGTGCCCATTCTATTGTTGCATGTCTTCGCAAGTGCCCATTCTGATCATGGGCCCATCTTGCCATACTAGCACTTTCAATCTTCTCTTCAGAAACACGTACCGCAGCCATCTTGTCGACCTGCTGGTTATGCCTCCTTTCATGTGTCACATGTGATGCATGGGCATCTACATGTCCAACACTGATTTTGCATTGTTGAGCTTTTTCCCCAAATCTGTTGCCAATCTTCTGAGCCTCCCCACAGAGGTCTGCCATGGATCTTTCAATTCTGTTGTTGCCAGGCAGGTAACCAGGTTGTCAGTCCTCTAAAAACTGCCCATCTGTCAGTATAGATGTACGCTTCATCCTCCAGGTGATAAACTGTCAATGACTAGGGCAGCAGCTCATAATTCTACCTGATTTGAACCGGCAGTACCTTCATCAAACAACACGGTTTCTGTTCATGAGCAATAGGCCACCACAGTCCAGGTCCTGCCATTTGATCCAGTTTTAGCAGAACCATCAGTAAACTATGCATGTTTCTGTTTTTCTGCATCTAAATTATCAAATGGTGACACTTCAGTGATTGGTGACTTTGGAAGCTCATGTCGCTGTTGTTTTATCGCATCAGCATCATCCAAAATTACCAGTCCAGTCAACAACTGTTGTACTTGAGATACTCCAGGTACGATGTTGGCCCTTTCCTGTAAATACCATTTTAATTTTTTTTTACAGTCGAAGACTGTGCTATTAGAGTTTTCATTAAATTATTATCTCGTAACCACCCCTGGATTGGGTAGTCTATCTTAACTGTCACTGTTTGTTGTTTAGTTATTCCTTTCACATGAATCAATGCTGTGTACATTGCCAGCATATGTTGCTCAAGGGGGGTGTATCTCACCTGCGCTCCAGTTAGGGACTTGGACCCAAAATCCCAATGGTCTTTTTTTCCCAGTGTCATCCTTCTGCCATAGTCCCCAAGACATAACATTATTGGCAACAGTTAATTCCAGGATAAAGGGTTGCTGTGGATCAATTGGGCCCAACCCCACACTCTGCTATTGGGCCTTTTTTGCTTCTTCAAAAGCCGTTTGCTGAATTTGGACCTCATTGAAAGTCACACTTTTTCCTCATTACATAGTAACAAAATCTGCAAAATCAGTCCAAGGTGAGGTACAAACGCCCTCCAAAAGCCCATTGCTCCCAAGAAGGCCTGTGCCTGCTGTTTTGTTTTTGGGACTGCAATTTTCTGAATGCTCTCTAGTGCCACTGCAGGAATTTCTCTTTTCGCTCCATTTCAAATCATACCAAGGAATTTTACTGATGTCCCTTGTTGTGTTTTATTTTCATTTGTAGCCCACCCTCTGTTCTGAAGGTGCTGAATTACAGTTTTTAATGCAATATCTACATCAGACTTTTCTCCAGTAATCATTGTCATCAATGTAATGAAAAACAGTCACTTTGTCCAGATGTTCTTCATCTCACATTGCTGCAGTCCTAACACTTGGGTAGTCCGCTGTCCCTCGGTCGGCCCGAATATCAGAGTATAAGGCTGACGTCGGTCAAGGCGCATTTGACTGACATCAGAACGTCAGGGTACAAATGCGCATGACCGACGTCATATCCTCAGTCTTTTTTGCTGCATGGTCCGATGCAGAAGCAGTGTTGCAAGTGCCGTTCGGCGTTCTGAAATTTTTCGAATTCGGAGTTTCAGACCGAAGTCAGAGTTGGTTAAGTACCCGCTGGGGAATATTTTGTTTTTCTTGCCTCAGTGGTTTACCGGATGTCAGAAAAAGTGAATAACTGTATTTCTTGTGGGAAACAGATACCGCATAGAGATTACCATAATTTGTGTATACCTTGTTTGGGACCTGAGCACGACGTTGTTGGGTGTCGCTTTGTGCTAGGTACACTAAACGCACTATAAAGCGTAGGTTGGATTGTGCCAGGTTGGTCTTTGGGAAGCGGTGCAATTACAATATGCCGTCGGATGCTCCGACGCCAGCTTCCTCAAAGAAGCGCAAGGACAAGGCAGTTAAACCTAGGTTAGAGGAGTCGTCCGAACCGGACGCCGGTTCTTTAGAGGCGTCAGTAGAACCGGTGGTTCCGACGGAGGCCTCTATGGAGTCCCAGGGAGAAACTGTGTTTTTACAGGATGTGGCCTCCCAGGAGGCAATTCAGGCTGTAGGGGCTTCTCAGGTAACTGTACTCCCCTCCCTTCCTAAGGTGTCTAGGCCCTCTCTTTCGGCTTCCAAGGCTTCTCCTAGAGGCAGGTCTAGTTTTGCTTCTGTGGGTGTCACTCCTAGTTCTTCAGGTTCTGTGCCCAAAAAGCACATGCTTAAAATGGCAGAAGATTTAATTACTTTAATTAGGGGCTCTATGCCCCCTCCTGATAAGAGGCCTAGGATGGAACCTGTGTTGGGGGATTATGAGCAGGCTTCGGATGTGTCTGAGTCTTCGGCTGAAGACTTGCAGGAGTATTCTCATTATTCTGATTCTGATGTGGATGATTCTACTCCTTCTGCTTCTCCTCCTGAGGATTTTTCTTTTTCAGAGACCCTACACTCCATGAGAGAGCATTTTAAATGGGAAGGACAGGATTTCTCTGATACCAGGAAAAGGCTTAGGGAATTTTGTTTTACCCCAGCATAGGCCTTTAGCTATACCTCCTGTTCTGAATGTAGTGGAAGATGTGTTTGCAGAGGCTTCGCTTAATCCTGATTCTTTGCCTCCTGCTCCTGTTAAACCAGACAGGTATTACAGGGTGCCTGAAGCTCATAAGTATCTTTTTAAGAGTCCTAGGGCAGACCCAGAAACTGTTAGCCAGGGGCCTAAGGGTGTAAAGGCTTCTGTTGTCAAGAATCCGGTTCCTGCAGATAGAGAGGCCAGGGCCTTGGATAGATGGGGAAAGAAAGTTTATACTTCTTCCACTCTAGCCATGAGAGCTTTGAATTGCCAGTTTCACATGTTGAAATATCAAAATTATCTCCTTTCACAGTTGAGATCTAAGGTTGATGCTCTGGCGGAAGGTATTGATTGTAAAGAGTTACAAGATTTAGTGCATGTTTCTGAACAGGTGGGTAAGCATTCTTTGCAATGTGGTTTTGATGCTGTACAGGCCTCGTCTAGGGTGGCTGCCACTGGGTCAGTTCTTCGCAGGCATGCCTGGCTGAGGGATCAAAATTTATCTGACCATGTTAAAGCTAGGATTTTGGATGCCCCTTTGCAATCTGATGTCTTGTTTGGTTCTCCTGTTGAGGCAGTTTTAAAGAAAATGGAAGACAAGGCTAAGTCTATGCAGACTGTTAAAGATTTTTTGCAGGTTCAGCCTCCAAAGTTTAGTAGAAATTGGCCTACTAAAGGGTGGACGATCCTTCTTATGATTCCCAGTCTAGGGGTAGATCTAGACGTGGCAGGGGCAGAGGTCAGGGCTCTTTCAGGCCTAGGACAGGGAGTTCTCCTGCACAGTCTTCGGGTGAGGGCAGGGGTCAGTCCTTTCGTAAACAGACCCAATGACCTACCTTTTCAGCTGCCAGAACCTTCTCGCCTGGCAGCACCTTTGGGAGGAAGGTTGGCACTTTTCAAAGAAAATTGGAGTTTGATTACCCAAGACAGATGGGTACTGGATATCATACATCACGGTTACAGGTTTTATTTCCATACCTTGCCTCCTTTCAAAGGCATGCCAGACATTCCTCCTCAACAAAGAATAGAGGCTCACAAGCAAATTTCTCTGTTACTCCAAATAGGGGCCATACAGCCGGTTCCTACGCCAGAAAGGGGCCTAGGATTTTATTCTCGCCTGTTCCTGGTGCCAAAAAAGGGGAACACGTGGAGACCAATTTTGGATTTATCTATCCTCAACACTTATCTGGACATTCCCAAGTTCAAAATGTTGACGTTACAACAGCTTTTACCTCTACTGGGCAAGGATCACTGGATGGTAACTTTGGATCTCAAGGAGGCTTACCTTCATGTTCCTATCAGGCTAAGTTGCAGGAAGTATCTGCGTTCGGACTGGGACTTCTCACTATCAGTTCTCTGCATTGCCCTTTGGCTTATCTACTGCCCAGAGTATTTACAAAAGTTCTGGCTCCAGTGATAGCTTTCTTCAGGCTAAAAGGAATACAAATCTATCCTTATTTGGACGATTGCCTGATACTGGCTCAAGGAAGGGACGAGCTTCTTCGTCATTTGGAATATGTGATAGCAGTGCTAAGATGCCTGGGGTATTCTGTGAACGAAATAAAGTCCAGTCTAGTACCCTCTCAAGACATGTGCTTTCTGGGAGTAAGACTGAATACAGCATCCCAGATGGCCTTTCTAACCCCGGACAAACAAAAGAATCTTTCCCTTTACTTCCATCATCTATCTCTTCAGTCCGGGCTGACTGCAAGGACAGTCCTTCAAGCCTTAGGGTTCATGGCATCTTATATTCTGGTGCTTCCCAATGCCAAACTGCATATGAGGAAGTTGCAATGGTATCTCAAAAATGTTTGGACACAGCACTGTCAGCATCTGGACACTGTCATTCAAATAATACCTTGCATTCAAAAGGAATTTTTGTGGTGGGCTCAGGAATGTCACCTAAACAAGGGACTCTCTGTGACCCGGCCAGAGGCGAGTCAAATTTTAACAACAGATGCCTCAGACAAAGCTTGGGGAGCTCATCTAAATGGAAAGTGGATACAAGACAAGTGGCCTGTCAGACTACAGCATCTACATATCAACTTGAAGGAGATGTTAGCAGTCCAGTTTGCATTAATAGCTTTCAAGGATTTACTTCTTCCAGGGCAGGTGTTGATTCTAACAGACAACACAACTGTCATGTGGTACATCAACAAGCAAGGGGGAACACATTCTTATCCTCTATGCAGGCAAGCAATGATTTTGTGGGAGACTGCTCTCAGTTTACAACTAAGTCTTCAGGCAAGGTTTCTGCCGGAGCACAGAACTCCTTAGCAGATGTGTTAAGCAGACAAATCATGGATCCCCACGAGTGGAAACTGGATCTTCATGTATTTCAGAAATTGACAGTGTCCTGGGGAACTCCAGACATAGATCTGTTCGCTTCTCCACTAAACCACCAGCTGCCAAAGTTTTGCACAAAGCGGTTTCATCCCACAGCTTGGAAAGTGGATGCTCTTTCTTTCAGTTGGAAAAATCTTCATGTGTATGCCTTTCCACCTCTGCCTCTCCTCCCAAAGGTACTTCTGAAGGTCAGACAGGACAAGCCAAGGATGATTTTGATAGCTCCAGATTGGCCTCGACAGCACTGGTACCCATTACTGAGAAGTCTGGCACGGAAGCCTCCATGGCCTTTGCCTTTGATTCCTCATCTGTTGTCCCAGGAGGACAGTCATTTGCTCAATGTCAAGCTTCACTCTCTTCACCTAACAGCATGGCGTATTCTGTTTTAAACCATAAAGGGTCTCAACTTCCACAACAAGTTTTGAATGTGATTTTGGAAGCTAGAAGGCCTAGTACAAGGAAAGTGTACGCAGATAAATGGAAGAGATTTTTATTTTGGAGTGCAGCTAAGGATTTGGATGTTTCTGAGCCTGATTTAAGTGTGGCTCTTCAATATCTTACTGAGTTATTGGACAAAGGTTTGTCCTTCTCTTCTATTAAGATTCATGCTGCAGCAATTTCAGCTCACTACGACTGTGACCCACCATTGTTTTCTCATCCTTTGTTCAAGCAATTTCTTAGAGGGCAAAGAATATAAGACCCCCATGAGAGCTCCTACTCCTGCTTGGGATCTCAGTTTTGTGTTGGAGAAACTCACTCTACAACCTTTTGAGCCTGCAGCTACTGCTGAGTTGAAATATTTGTCATGGAAGACTGCTTTTTTGTTGGCCATTACCTCTGCAAGAAGGGTTTCTGAATTACAGGCCCTTATGGCAGTTGAGCCTTTCTTAATTTTCCATAAGGATAGGGTATCTTTACGTACTAATCCTTCCTTTATGCCTAAGGTGGTTTCTAGTGTGGCTTTAAACCAAACTATTCATTTGCCTACTTTTTATGCAAATCCCCAAACTAAAGGGGAAAAGATTTTGCACACTTTAGATGTACACAGGCAGTTGCGATGTTATTTGGACAGAACTAAAGGGTTCAGACAATCTCAGCAGTTATTAGTTTCTTTTGCTTTGTGCTCTCAGGGCAAGCCCGTGTCAAAACAAACTATTTCTAAGTGGATTGGATTTTGCATTGCTTTCTGTTATTCCCATCATGGCAAAGAGATTCCAGCTGGGATTAGGCCTCATTCCACTAGGGCTACTGCCACTTCAACAGCTTTTTTGAGGGGGGTGGCTACTAAGGATATTTTGGAGGCAGCCACTTGGAGTTCAGTGCATACCTTCTCTAGGCATTACCACCTTCCTCTGTACTCTAAATCCAGGGCTGGTTTTGCCACTGCTGTGTTGCAGGGCATTTTGGCAGCCCTGCTTCATTATAGTTTAGCCATCCTCCCTTACCTCTGCTTTGGGATTCTACCCAAGTGTTAGGACTGCAGCAATGTGAGATGAAGAACATAGTACAGTTTTGTACCTACCATAAATGTAGATGTTCAAAGATCCACATTGCTGCAGTCCAATTTACCCTCCCTCCTTCCCCTCTGTAGTTTGAGGTGGTTGTGTGGGCTGGGTTATCCCTCTGAGGTATAGTGTATATATTGTATATATTGTACATATTTTTGGTGTTAGGCTGGTTGGTTATTTAGTTGTTGTCTATGGGTTTTGACCTTTCTTTTTAGGGTCTTCTGACATCTGGGGCAAGAAAAGACTGAGGATATGACGTCGGTCATGCGCATTTGTACCCTGACGTTCTGATGTCAGTCAAATGCGCCTTGACCGACGTCAGCCTTATACTCTGATATTCGGGCCGACCGAGGGACAGCGGACTACCCAAGTGTTAGGACTGCAGCAATGTGGATCTTCGAACATCTACATTTATGGTAGGTACAAAACTGTACTTTGTAACTTGGCTAGATCTCTAGCCACCAGTCCATGACACAGGGTAGGGCTGTGCAGATATCCCTGTGGTAGCACTTGGAAGATGTACTGCCTCCCCTCCCAAGAAAAAGCAAATTTGGCTCTTCTTTCCTCTGCTATTGGAATGGAGAAGAAAGCATTTCCTAAGTCTAAAACTGCATGATATGGCCCAGCAGATGAAGACAATCTTTTCATGATCGTAACAATATCTGGAACAGCTGCCACTAAAGGTGGGGCCATCTTGTTCTGACCTCGATAATCTATGGTCATCCGCCATGACCCGTCAGGTTTTTTTTACCGGCCACACTGGACTGTTGAATGGACTCACAGCTGGCTCAAGTATGCCAATCCGAAGCAGTTCTTGGATCGTTTCAGTGATCTCTGCGTGCCCACCTGGGATACGATACTGTTTGATGTTTACTATAGTTTTAGGTGTGGGAATATAAAGTGGTTTCCACTTAGCATTGCCTCGGACTACAGCCTTGACTGCATTTACTGAACAATGCCGCACTCCAAACCTAAATGGCACTGCATTGGTTTCCAAAGCTTTACCTTTTGTTACATCTGTTCCTAAAATGTGTTCAGGTACTGGAGCTATTACTGCTTCAATGAAAATAGGAACACCATCTCCGAAAGCTATCTTAACCTTGGTTTTGGTACCTAGTGTTTTTGCCCCCCCCATAACCATCAATCTCTACATATTGCCCACAGAATTTACGGGGATTGCCTGCAAAAATGGTTATTTCTGATCCTGTGTCTACCAGAGCCATTACATGATGTGGCTCTCCCCTCCAAAAAATGGTAAGAGATACGTAATGGCGTCAGTCCCCAGGTGTAATTGCTATTACTGTACCCCTAGCTACTGGGGACCTGCCTACTAGTCAGTTTGTCTCCGTTTTTTCAACTGGGTTTCTCCATTCCTTTTCTCTCCAATCTCTCTCATCACTGAATTCTCCCTTTTGCCACTGTGCTAACCCCTCATCAGTAGAGATGTCTGGATATAATTGATTCTACCCTACCTTCCCTTCAGTGGTACTTCTGGTTGGACTTTTTGTAGGGGTTTGCTTTTTGCCTGCAGAGCTTGAGCCTTTCTCTTTTTGTTTTTGCTTCCATTTTTTTATATAATTCCTCGGTAGCTATCCCATCTGTTTTTGCAACTTTTACCCCCCACCTTAATAGATCCAGAAACATTTGCTTTCTTGTGACTTTTTCACCAGATTTATCTTTTGGTTTCTCTGCATTTGCTTTTCTAGCTCTTCTCTGTTCTTTTTCTTCCACTAATTCTGCCATTTGATTTAGAGTGACTATTACATCCCATACCTGCTGACCTACACAGCCTGCTAGGGCTGCCATCAGCTGCCCTTTCCACCACTGTGGTGCATTTCTGATCAATTTACTTTTCATATTGCTGGTCATTATTTGTGCATCTGGCCTTTTCGGAAGCACTACTGCCCCATTCTTTAATTTCAATGAATAAATGGCAGCCAACATAGCCATTTCTCTTAACTGCTGTATTGCCTCTTCTTTTGTTTTGCAAGGCTTATGTTCATCGGCTACTGCTGTAGCGTCAGTCCAAGCAGCTTGGAAAGCTGTGGCTAACTACACCACCAGTGTATTTACCTTGGGATCATCATGGTTCACATTGTTTACTATTTCCTTTAAACATGGGTGGAACACCAAGCATGCACATTAGTGCATCTCTTTAGCATTTAGAGACACTTCTTCTTCCCCTGTGTCCCAAACCCGAAGAAACCATGCTAAAACAGTTTCCCCCGGCTTTTGCTTATAGATTTGGATTACATTTAATAATTCAGCTTGGGTATAACTCCGCACCTCAACCCATTGTTGTGGCGCCCCCCCCCCCCCCCCAGTGTACTGTCCCTTTCGCTCAATGACTGGATGTGCCTCCACTGATGGGGAATTCACTATTTCAAAATCGCTGTCACCCTCATCAGTTAAGGGGGGAGATCACCTTCCCACTTCTCAGGGTCAAATTCTACCTTACACAGCAAAGCACGAACCCCGGGCCTTGAGGGCGGACGGCATAGTTTTCTCCCATTTCGTGGTCTACGCTGTTGAATTATTCGAGTAGCTAGAGTCACTGAATTGGATTTCCAGTGTTCAGCTTCCTCTCCTACTTTAGCAAGTGTCATATCTACCTTCTCCAAGGCATCTCTATCTAATCTGTGTGTATGCGTGTGTTCTTTACATTGCTCTTCTAACTCTAGGACTTTTTCTTTTAGTTTCTCTACATTTCTATCTAATTCCTGAATTGCCTCAGCCATCCGGCTGCTCCCACCCGCCCTTCCTTCACCTTTTTTTCCCCTTATCATCCAATTTTAGCTCTGATAGGGCTTTAGCCTTAGGTCTTTCTTGCAAAGGTCTTGGGGAAGGAGGGGGTGAAACTTGACTTAATACCTTAGCAAGAGGATCCCATTTCCCAGACAAAGCTGGCATCATAGTACCAACGCCCAACTTATTTGGGGTACCTGACACAACATCCTTCTTGCCTACGACTATATGTTTTAAAGGAAAAAACATTGGTGGTGGTTGTGACATTTCCACTGCAAACCTCAGACCCTGCTCGCTGTGCCAAATGAACTAGTCCGTTACTTTAAAGTCTGAGGTTAATACAAAATTAGAAATGACACAAGGCACCAGGGCTCAAACTTAATTTATTAAACAAAAACTTACTAGATAAACAGAAAAAGCTAATGCATCATGTACTTACAAGTGTATGCATAAACAAAATCATCTTTGCCATTGATAGGGAGACTTTAATCCTATTCAGTACAGCTATCTGTTCAGTCAAGGCAAGGCCAACACTGGCAAAATGGCTCTATGCTCAGTTCAGGCTGGTGCTGAGATCAAATCCGTATGATGATTTCCATTTTAGCCTTTAGCTTTTTATAGTCTTGAACAAACAATAAGGTTAATAGGTTCAACTAATGACATATAGATCACAAGCTTATCATGAGTTGATGGAATATTTTAGAAAATTACAGATCATTTCCTAAGTTGTAAACAGGTCTCGTAATGTCTGGTCTTATGCCTTACTTCCCTTTTCTAAAGAACAGTTAGCTCACAAACTTGTGATATAGTTCCTCATTGGAATCCCCCATATTCTGGTAAACATCTTTTAGGCTGATACAGGTCAACAAAAGTTCAGTTATACCAGTAATCAGTGAGCAAGGCCTGCTCTTAAGCAAATTGCATTGTTACAATATTAGCAGCATATAGTGAGGTAGATAATCAAACGTACACAGTGGTATGTGGCTCGAGGCACAACAAAAACCAGGTAGACTGTGTGGATCCATCACAAGTTCTTGGAGAAATTAATCTGGAGTGAGGGTTATAGGTTCACTTTAACCATTAAGCCTATATGTATAGGTGGCTGTAATTGCACCATTTTTCAACTGAAGGATGCAATATCTAATTTACTACCTCTGGCAACTTCTAACATTTACTAAAAGTTGTAAAAAGGCATACCCAGGATTGCATGGTGCCATCCTCATTCATTGATTGCACTGCTTGTTATAGTTACCAGACAATATGATATGCACCTAAAAACTCTGATAGAAGGCGAAGGCACTAATAATTTCATTTAAAGATAAAAACATTCAGTATTTGTTTATCACATATTACAAGTTAGATATGCTGTCCAAAAACTGGAGTGGTTTTGCTAAAGGCATGCTCGCTAAAGTCTCCAGCTAAACTTTTTGTAGCTATGATATTGTATCCATCCATAGGTTTATAGGTAAATACAAGATAGTCAGTCATCATACTTTTACAAGCATAGTCCACAACCATGGATCAGAATCAAACACTGTACCTTGTGTCTTTGAAGTAAAGACCTTAACCATTATGCCAACTCTTCCCAGTAATCTGAAGATAGAGCATTGAGATGTTATAGTACATTTGTGCGTTATACTCAGCATAACATTAGGTGACTGAATTTTTCATGCTTTTTCATTAATACCCTTCATTTTCAGCACCCATTTTCTAGTCTTTTTCCCCTTTATAGGATTTTTGTCAGTCTTCCTGCTGTTTTGGAATTTGAAAATTGATTGTTAATATTCAGCCATATAAGTCTATATATAGCCTTTAATAACGGCAGTTTGGTAAATTAACCTTTTTTTGCCAGGTAGTAGTGCCAATGGCAGGATAACAAAGTATGAAATTTGAGTTATATATGATTGGTTGCTATCTTTACTGTATTATCTCATCTCTGATTTTCCACCAGAACAGTATGTTAGGTGTAAACTTTTGCTTGCAAGGAGTCTGTATTGATAGCGGACATGCCTCTCAACTATACAGAATTCCTCGGTATTTACCGGTTTTGAGGGCAAAATAATAGGGTGCCACAAATTCCCGATTTTTTTTTTTTTTTTTTTTTTTTTTTTTTTACACGCACATATATATATATATATGTGTGTGTGTGTGTGTGTATGTATATATATATGTGTGTGTGTGTGTAGAGAGAGAGAGAGAGAGCGGTAACTTTATGGTGATGTCACCACGCATCACGAGGGTACGGGGGCGTGTGTGATGACATCAGCTTTGCGAAGCAGATGTTCTTCGTGTTAAACTGTTGCAGTCATCACATTTAGGTTATCCCTGCCAGGGTAGCCCTCAGCCGGACTGAATACCAGAGACTTAGTATTTCTGCGTCAGTTGCTGTCGCTTGAGTACTCGCGTCAGGTCGTCAGTGGTATAAAGGAAGGCAGCCGACACCATTACAGCAGTCTTTCTTGCCGTGGAGCCCGAAGCAGAAGCAGTTTGCACGAGAGTCGGTCTGCTGCTACCTGAGTTTGCATTTCCGAATTGAAGTTGAAGTCTTCAAAATCTAAGTACCCCGTTTCAAGTGCTTGAATTCTGATATGGCTTCAGTAAGCCATCCGACAGCAGATCTTCTGAACATGCGTAAAGATAGAGACAGACTGCACAGGACCAAACCTTCCAACAATGCTTCCGTTAAGCTGGTCGTCAGTCTTCTGGAGCTCTCTGAGGTGGTTTCTCAACCCCTGATGCCCACTTCAGTTAATACGCAGGCCACTACCGAGACACTTTCAGAGTCTGGTATGCCGCAGAACTCTTCTTCATCTAAGGATCCTGCGGTCGTCTTTACCTTGGATGGGTCTGGAGCCGTTGTGCAGGCACTGGCTTCCGAGGAAGTCCTTCAAAACACCAAATCCCAACATAAACCGACGCCTTCTTTTGCGACTACCTTTCTTTCGAAAACAACTGAGTTCCTTAGGCCCAGGGGTCGAACCACAACCGACTACCCATTCTCAGGCACCTGCTCCCTTGCCTTAGTCTCAAATGCTTAAAGTGGCAGAAGACCTTATCATGCTGATTAGGGGAAACCAAGCCACTCCCTCAAAAAGGAAGAGAGATCTGTCTCCAGTACTTTTGTCTGAACAAGAGTCAGATGAATTCGATGCATCAGATCTGACTATGAAGACATGCTGCCCCTGTCCACATATGAGGGTTCTGATGCAGTGGAATCCATTCCTTCTGCCTCTACCCCAGAGGATTTTTGCTTTGGGGAAACCCTGCATACCTTAAGGGAGCATTTCCAATGGGAGAGTCAAGACTTCCCCCAGTCTAAAAATACTCAGAGTTCCTGGATCTTCCACAACATAGACCCTTAGCCATCCCCCCAGTCCTTGATGTGGTGGTGGATGATGTTTTCCTTGAAATCCAGCTTGACTCCAGACCCCCTCCCTGCTGCTCCCAGAAAACCAGGCAGGTACCACAGAGTCCCTAACTCACACAAATATCTTTTAAAAATCCAACAGCTGACCCTGAGGTCATTTCTCAAGGTCCGAAAAAGGGATTAAAGCGACCTCTGCTATATTCCTATTTTAGCAAATTCAATATGAAGCTCTTTTGTATTTACATCACAATGTTCTTTATTTCTAGGCATACTAACATATTAGTTATATTTAACTTTGGTTTGCATTCATGAACAAAAATGTAATATCTAGAGCTGATGAATATCTTTATTTAATTTCTAATGTTGATATTTCTTATGGTTTTTTATTAACCTCTTTTGTTTTTTTAATCACAGGAAATGATGTCATAACATCCACTAATTGAAGCTATATAAGATTATGACTCACTAACATTACTAAATGTACTACTGAAGAAAGCCTTGTGCTGAAACGGGTCTAGTTTCAGTTTCTAATAAAGATATATACTTCAGATCCTCCTGGGTGCTGGCTATTTTTCTTTGGATCTACCGTGCTTGCTTGCCTGGCACCAGCTTAACTTGCTAGCTTCTTTTCCACACATTACTTAAGGAACAACGCCTGCCAGACCATGCCAAATCAAAATTTTGTTGGATGCACTCTTGCACAAAGATGGCTTATTTGGCACTAAAGCAGAAGAGGTCTTAAAAAAGATGGAAGAAAAAGCTAAATCTATGCACACGGTTAAAGATTTCTTACAGGTTCACCCCCCCTAGGTTCAACAGGCATTTTCCCTCCAAGCACTGGTCCTTTCCTGCTCTGAGTAAACAGGGCCAGCCTAGGCCCCGTGGAAACAGACCCCCCCCCCCCCAGACAGCAGCCCCAGGGGTTGCAGAGATCTAAGCAGTGGACTACCTCCACTTCAAAACCAGGGAGTTCTAAGCCACTCCTTATGGTAAGAACTCACAATGACTCGCCTCTGCCCACCTTCACATACCCCTAGGAGGAAAACTCTCCCTTCACTCAAGCACCTGGGCCACCATTACCAAGGACCAATGGGTTCTGAACATTGTGTCTCATGGGTACAAATTCTCCTTCCACACCCTTCCAACCCAAAAAAGGTTCCCAGAGCTACCACCAAATCAGTGGGCAGAGGCTCTAAAGCAAATCCATTCCCTGTTCTCCTTGGAGCAGTAGAGCATGTTCCTGCACAGCATATAGGCCAAGGCTTTTACTCCAGACTTTTTCTGGTGCCCAGAAAAGAGGGAAACTGGCACCCCATCCTCGATCTATCCATCCTGAACACCTTCCTGGTGATCCCAAAATTCAAAATGCTCACTGTCCAGCAGCTGCTACCCATGCTGTCCAAGGACACTTGGCTAGCCACCCTGGACCTAAAAGAGGCCTACCTCCTCATTCCTGTCAGGGAGTCCTGCAGAAAATATCTCCGCTTCAGGGCAGGATCTCAATGCTTACAGTTCTCTGCGCTTGCCTTCGGGTTATCTACTGCTCCCAGAGTTTTCAAAAAATGCCTGGCTCCGGTCATTGCCTTTTGCAGACAAAGAAATATTCAGATTTACCCCTACTTAGACGACTGCCTTATTCAGGCAGGCAGCCAGGAAAAGCTGCTCAAAGACCTGTCCTTTGTAAAGAACCTACTAACCTCCTTAGGATGCACAATCAATGAAAAGAAATCCAAACAAGTGCCCACCCAAAGGATAATCTTACTGGGAGCAAGTGTGGGCACAGTATCCCAAATCCCATGCCTTACACCAGAGAAGTAAAATTTCCTGTCAGCTTACTTCTCCCAATTGGTCACCAAGCCCTAGCTTTCTGCAAGGAAAATTCTGTAAGCCCTGAGGTTCATGGCATCTTGAATACTCCTCATAGCATATGCCAGACTGCATATGAGGAAACTTCAGTGGTACATAAAGAGCCTTTGGTGTCAACACTCGCAAGATCTGGAAACTCTTCTACCAATTATTCCTTGTCTGTGGAAGGGATTTCTTTGGTGGACAACAGCCTGCTTCCACAACAAGGGACTGCCCTTCTCCCCACACCACGCCGCCCAAACCCTGTCCACAGACGCATCAGACTACACTTGGGGTGCACACCTGGATGGCAGGTGCATACAGGGCCAATGGAACCTACAACAAATCCCCCTGCACATCAGTCTAAAAGAAATTATGGCTGTGCAGCAGGCCTTGATTGCTTTCAAACCCCTTCTCTCTCCAGGGGTTCTTCTGATCAAAACAGGCAACACCACTGTGATGTGGTACATCAACAAGCAGGGAGGGACTTATTCATACTCACTGTGCAGGCTGGCCATGATTCTCTGGCTCACAGCCTCATCCATGCAAATACACCTGTTGGCACAATACCTACCAGGCTCTCTCAACTCCCTGGCAGACTCCTCCCACACCAACCATCAGTTCAGTAAATTCTGCACCAGGGCGCATCGTTGCATAGTTTGGAAAGTGGATGCCCTGTCCTTCCCCTGGGTCAATTTATCGGTCTATGCCTTTCTCCCACTACCTCTCATTCCCAGGGTACTGCTCAAAATAAGGGAGGAAAAACCAAGGGCAATTCTCATAGCTCCATACTGGCCCAGACAACACTGGTACCCTTTGCTGTGCAAGCCTGTCCCCGCTGCCTCCATGGAATCTTCCTCAGATTCCAAACCTCCTAATCCATAGGGAAGGGGAATTCATGCACCCCCAATTGCAGACACTCAGTTTGGCTGCTTGGCTTATTCCTAAACCCCTGACCAATCTGCCATCCTCAGAAACAGGTTCTGAATGTTATCCATGAGGCTAGATGCCCTAGCACCAGAAAAGTTTTATGCAGATAAATGGAAAAGGTTCTGCACCTGGATCCAGGCTAACTGGGCCAATATAGCACAGCTATCCATCACTGTAATTCTGGATTACTTAGCTGACCTACTACACAGTGGTCTCTCTCTTTCCTCTGTAAAAATTCATGCCTCTGCTATTTCTGCTCATTTTCACTGAGCAGCCTCTTTTCTCACACCTTGTGATTAAACAGTTCCTCAGAGGGGCTAGCAACTTGAGGCCCCTCAGAAGGGCACTAACATTAGCTGGGGGCCTTAACTTTGTCTTGGAAAAGCTCACCCTGCCTCCTTTCAAACCCACCTTCTTCTGCAGAGATAAAATTTCTCATATGGAAGACAGCCTTCCTCCTGGCCATCACTTCAGCCAGAAGAGTCTCTGAGCTGCAAGCAGTCATGGCTGTGGAACCCTTCATCATCATCCATGCAGACAGGATATCTCTCTGAGCTAATCCATCCTTTATGCCCAAGGTGGTGTCCAGTGTGGCTCTCAACCAATCCATTTGTTTGCCCACCACCTTTCCTAACCTTCAAAACAAGGGGGAAAGGATTCTGCACTCTAAACGTGCACAGACAGCTCAGATACTATCTGCACAGGACTAAACCCTTCAGAAAGTCTGAACAATTGCTGGTTAGCTTTACTTCAAGGGCAGAAAGCAAAGCCATCTCCAAGCAAACCATTTCCAAATGGATAGCACACTGCATCCATTCCTGCTACAAACAGCATGGCAAGCCTCCCTTCAAGGGGGTCAGGGCACACTCTACCAGAGCAGCCTCACAATTTTACCAAGCATTACCACCTGTCTCTCTTCTCCAAATCCAGGGCAGAGTTTGCCTCTGCAGTCTTGCAGGGCATCCTAGCCAGCCCCTAGCTTCCTTGACTGCCTCCACCCATTTCCTCAGCTTTGGGAATCTACCCAAATTTGATGACTGCAACACTGAAACACGAAGAACATAGTACAGTTGTGTACACTTACTATAAATGTAGATGTTAGTGTCTTCACTGTTGCAGTCCTGGTTTCCCTCTCTCCATCACCCTTTTTCTTTTTGTTACCTTTCTTCCTTGTTCTCTTTTCTTTACAAGGGACATATTGGTATTTATTTTCCACTGGTGGGGGTTCTTCCACCAGAATCTGGCCTCCTACTTTGGGGGCTCCCGACAGGTTATTGCAAGAAAAACTGATGTAATGGCGTCGCCTGCCTTCCTTTATACCAGTGACGACGTGACGTCAGTCCTCAAGCGACAGCAACTGACACAGAAATACGGAGTCTCTGGTATTCAGGTCGGCCTAGGGCTAACCTGGTAGGGATAACCCAAATGTGAAGACTGCAACAGTGAAGACACTCGAACATCTACATTTATGGTAAGTGTACACAACTGTACTTTCCTGACTGTTGCAAATAAATATACAGCACATTATTTTAGATGTAGGGATTATAATAGTAAAGTTGTTAATACTAGAGATAATACAATTCAAGAACATAATGCTGACATCAGACCAATTTCTTTAAGCAGCTCCATAATATAGGTATAGATGTTCTTTGTGTTTCACTGTTGCAGTCATTACATTTGGGTAATCTGCCAACAGGTTGCCCCGTCGGCCTGAATTCCAAAGTCTTGGGTCCTGCGTTGGTTGCTGTCTTCTCTTCCATGATGTCAGGTTGTCAGGGGTATAAAACATGCAGCCGACACCATTTTCTGTAGTCTTTCTTGCCGTGCGGTGCCCGAAGCAGAAGCATTTCACAAGTGCCGGTCGGCCGATTACTGAAATATTCGAGTTTGAGTTTCAGAACTGAAGTCTTCACTAAAGCTAAGTACCCCATTGGGGAAACTTTTTTCTTGATTTTTACCAATGTCAGAAAAAGTTAATAATTGTATTTCTTGTGGGAAGCAAATACCTCATAAGGATTTCCATTTAAACTGTATTCCTTTAAGAGGCCCTGATCACAACGTACCTGGCTGTCGGTTTTGTGCTAGATTTAACTAATGCACTATTAAGCGTCGGTATATTTTTGCATCTAAGTATTTTGGAAACAGATTTAACTACCCAGAAATGTCGATGGATAGCAATCTGACTACCGGAGTACTTAATAAAACGCAAAGAAAAGGACAGAGAAAGGCAGTCGAGATCCAAAACCGACGACAGAGCTTCTTCTAAGGCAGTCGCCAGTTCGCCGGTACTCAGTGAGGCGCTTTCGCAGCCCCTGATACCCACTACCTTCGAGTCGCAGGCCTCTACCGACACCCATGTGGAGTCGGGCATGCCACAAGATACTCGTGGTATTTGATCAATGGATGTATCTCCCTTGGATGGGTCCAGAGCCGCTGAGCAGGCACCGGCTTCTGAGGGTGTACCTCAACATTTATATATCAAACTGACGAAAGCTGCAAAACCAAATGCAAAGACATCTCCTAAAACTACAAAAAAAACAAACGCCTGAGCCACGTGCACAGACCTCTATGCCTAAAAAACAGATGATCAAAATGGCTGAAGACCTTATTACCTTGATCAGAGGTACCCTTCCCCCTCCAGATAAGAGGCCTAGGCAAGACACTGACTATGAATCCTCAGATCAGGTTTCTATTTCTTCTGATTCCTCTTCTGATCAGGAATTATCTTTACCTCCCTATGAGGATTCTGATGCCGAGGAGTCTATTCCATCTGCATCTCCTCCTGAGGATTATTCATTTGGAGTAACCTTGCATGCTTTGAGGGAGCATTTTCACTGGGAGAGTCGAGACTTCTCAGAATCAAAAAAGAGGCTCAGGGATTTTCTTCTTCTCCCTCAGCACAAGCCTTTAGCAATTCCCCCTGTTTTAGACATTGTGGATGATGTGTTTTCGAAGTCAAGCCTGACCCCTTACTCCTTACCTCTGGCTCCCAGCAAGCCTGACAGATATTGCAGGATCCCTGACTCTCATAAATTTCTATTTAGAAACCCTGCTGCTGATCCTGAAACTATTTCACAGGGTCCAAAGGGAGTTAAGGCCTCAACAGCAAAAAACCCTACCCCCTCTGACAGAGATTCAAGGGCACTGGACAGATGGGGAAAAAAGGTTTATACATCTGCAACCTTGGCAATCGGGGCCTTAAACTATCAATTTCATATGCTTAAGTACCAACAACATGTTATGGGAGTGCCGAAACAGAACATTATGTTGATTTCAGAATGTGCGGAAAATGAGAAATTGCATGAATTATTGCATGCAGCTGAACAAGTTGGAAAGTATACTTTGCAATGTGGTTTTGATTCTTTAGAGGCCTCCTGCAGGCCGCAGTTACTGGATCTGTGATTAGGAGGCATGCCTTGTTAAAGGAATAAAATTTGCCTGATCATGTTAAAGCTAAATTGCTAGATGCACCTTTACAGCATGATTCTCTGTTTGGTATTAAGGCAGAAGAGGTTTTAAAGAAAATGGGAGACAAAGCTAAGTCTATGCAAACTGTTAAAGATTTCTTAGAAGTGCAGCCACCTAGATTCAGTAGACACTGGCCTACAAAAAATTGGTCCTTTCCTGTGTCAGACAGAGCTCAAAGGGGCAAATTCAGATGTCCTAAGGGTTCCAGGTACCAGGCTCAGGACTCATACAGGTCAAAGCAATGGGGCGCATCCACCTCCAAATCTAGAGGAGATAAAGCACAAACCTACAGAAGCAATCCCAATGACTTCCCTCTGCCTACACCAAGCGCTTATCTTTTGGCAGCACCCATAGGGGGAAAATTAGCACTTTTTGCTCAAAATTAACAGTTAATAACCCAGGATAAGTGGGTACTAAACATCATATCACAGGGATACAGATTCCATTTCCACACTCTGCCAATGACAAAAGGTTGGCTAGATCTGCCAAAAAAACTTCATGGATATGGGGGCCATTCAGACAGTACCAGAAAAGGAAAAAGTACAAGGTTTTTACTCGACTGTTCTTGGTACCCAGAAAGGACAAGGCCTGGCGGCCAGTACTGGATTTATCGATTTTGAACACATACCTGGACATTCCAAAATTCAAAATGCTCATTTGCAACAGCTTCTGCCCATGCTGGGCAAGAATGCTTGCCTGGTGACTTTAGACCTAAAAGAGGCATAAGTGCATGTCCCAATAAGATAGTTGTGCAGAAGATACCTCAGATTCAAGGCTGGCTTAATGCATCACCAATTCTCTGCACTGCCCTTTGGCTTATCTACTATGCCCAGGGTCTTTACAAAGTGCCTGGCACCAGTAATTGCATTTTGCAGACAAAGAAGTATTCAAATATATCCTTACTTGGACGACTGTCTCATTCAAGCAGAGAACAAGGACACTCTTCTACGACAACTGGCGTTTGTGAAAAAGCTTCTAACATGCCTAGGGTACACAATAAATGAAAAGAAATCACAACTGGTATCCTCTCAAAAGATAAACATTCCTGGGTGCAAGCTTGAATACAACTGCCCAGATGGCTTACCTCACGCCAGACAAACAAAGGCAACTGACTACTTACTTCATACTGATGGCAACAAAAACCCAGTCTTCTGCAAGACAAATTCTGCAGGCTCTGGGCTTCATGGCATCCTGCATCCTACTAATTCCATACGCAAGACTGCATATGAGGAAACTTCAATGGTACCTAAAAAGTTTATGGAGTCAACATTCACACAGTCTGGAAACGATTCCTCTCATTCCCTGCCTACAACAGGAGTTTCTATGGTGGGCAAAGGCCTATCACCAAAACATGGGACGACCCTTCACTCTACCCCCTGCCAGCTAAACCTTAACAACAGACGCATCAGATTATGCCTGGGGGGGCCCACATGGCAGGAATATGCATTCAGAGCATATGGGCACCAAATCAAATGCATCTACATATCAACCAGAAAGAGATGCTAGCTGCTCAAAATGCCCTAACAGCCTTCAAGGACTTACTTCATCCAGGACAACTACTGATAAAGACGGACAACACCACAGTCATGTGGTATATAAACAAACAAGGGGGCACACACTCATTCCCCCTTTGCAGACTAGCCATGGCACTGTGGGACACAGCTTTGACCTACCAAATACATCTTCAAGCTCAATTCCTGCCAGGAAAACAAAACAATCTGGCAGACGATTTAAGCAGAAACCTTATGGATCCTCACGAGTGGAAACTAAATCCACAAGTCTTCAGTATGATAACAAAGAAATGGGGGAGCCCAGACATAGATCTATTTGCCTCTCCTAAAAATTATCAACTGAAAAGATTCTGCACAAGGACTTATCACAGACAAGCATGGAAAGTGGACGCCCTATCCTTCAGTTGGAAAAAACCTATCAGTTTATGCCTTTCCTTTTCTGCCTCTTCTACCCAAGGTCCTCCTAAAAGTCAGACAAGAGAAGCTAAAGATGATATTAATTGCCCCGGACTGGCTCCACCAATACTGGTACCCAATCCTAAGGAACTTGTCTCAATAGCCAGCTTGGACCTTGCCATAAAAACCACAACTATTGTCCCAGCAAAACAATCAGAAACTGCACAATCAGCTACAGACTCTGAACTTGGCAGCATGGCTAATCCTGTAATCATACAAACGACACCTCTCAGTAAAGCTGTGATGGATGTCATTTTAGAAGCCAGAAGGCCTAGTACTAGAAAATCTTATGCTGACAAAATGGAAGAGATTGTGCGCTTGGAATCAAGTACAAGGGACTGATACAGCAGAACCACATATTCCTCAGATATTACAATACTTAACTGAAATGCTTGACAAAGGCGTATCTTTTCTCATCAATCAAAATCCATGCCTCTGCCATTTCGGCTCATTACAATACAGAGCCACCAATCTTTTCTCATCCTTTACTAAAGCAGTATCTTAGAGGAGCAAAAAATGTAAGGCCTCCTAGAAGATCACCATTACCTGCATGGGACCTCAATTATGTGTTGGAAAAGCTCACTCTGCCTCCATTTGAACCAGCTGCTAGCGCTGATATAAAGTTCTTATCATGGAAGACAACTCTGCTACTAGCAATTACTTCAGCAAGAAGAATTTCAGAGCTACAGGCCCTCATGGCTGTAGAGCCTTTTATCTTATTTTACCCAGACAGGGTGTCTCTGAGGACAAATCCTACTTTTATGCCTAAGGTCATTTCCAGTGTGACTCTTAACCAAACAATTCATCTGCCAACTTTTTATCCAAATCCACAGAACAAAGGGGAGAGAATTCTGCATTCCTTGGACGTACACAGACAGCTAAGATTTTACTTGAGCAGGACTAAAGCTCTAAGAAAAACTGAGCAATTACTAGTGTCATATGCTGCAGGATCAGAAGGAAAGGTCATTTCAAAGCAGCCATTTTCAAAATGGATAAGCCATTTCATCTGTTTATGCTACTTACAACATGGCAAACCTGTGCCCAAGGGCATTAAGTATCACTCCACCAGAGCTGCAGCTACTTCAGCAGCCTTTCTCAGAGGAGTACCAAGCAAGGACATTCTAGAGGCTGCTATTTGGAGTTCGGTTCACACCTTTACAAAGCATTATCATTTGCCTCTCTACTGTAAATCCAGGGCAGGCTTTGCCACTGCAGTGCCGCAGGGCCTTATAGCCTCACCTAATGCTGTTTAGCTCCAGCCTCCCAACCATAGCTTTGGGATTCTACCCAAATGTAATGACTGCAACAGTGAAACATGAAGGACATAGTACAGTTATATACACTTATCATAAATGTAGATGTTCAAGTGTATTCACTGTTGCAGTCCAGGTTACCTTCTCGCCATCCCCCTGTCATTCTACAGTCTATCTTTCCTTCTCTATCTTCTACAACCTATGTGGTGTATTTGCTTGTAGATGAAGGTAAAGTTTATATTGATGCATGTATATATATATATATATATATATATATATATATATATATAAGATTTATAATATTGCTACCTTTTTGGGGGCACCTGACATCGGGGGCAAGAAAAATTAAAGAAAATGGCATTGGCTACATGTTTTATACCCCTGACAACCTGACGTCATGGAAGAGAAGACAGCAACCGACGCAGGACCCAAGACTTTGGAATTCAGGCCGACTGGGGGCAACCTGCCAGCAGATTACCCAAATGTAATGACTGCAACAGTGAATACACTCGAACGTCTACATTTATGGTAAGTGTATAGAACTGTACCTTCAGCAAAGTAGTAATGTTAGAAGATGCATGTTAACTTATAATCAAGATACAAAAGCTGTTAAAGCCATCATTAACACATACTGCTCCATTTGTCTGCAGTGCCAGAGATTAGGAATTCTGTAGGTGATAAACCAACCTTTGGTTATAAAAGATGTCCTAATTTAAAGAATAAACTATGTTATAAAGAGCAAACTCAAAATATATATTTTAAGACCAATAAAGTAGAAACACATAGATGTAACAAATGTATGCACTGTACCTGTATTAATACTGATAAAAGTTTTACCCATCCATTCACTAGCAAAATAGGAGTGTCTGGAAATTGTGATTCTAGGAACATTATATACCTAGTTACTTGCCAGTTATGTGATGCATATTATGTGGGAAAAACCAACAGAAGGTTGAAAGATTGTAATTGTAGTCATCTCTCTAAAATTAATAGGAAAGTTAACACAAATGTATTATATAGGCATATTTGTAATACAGGCACCACGCACGATTTTAAATTTTGGATTTTATTTCAAGTTAATGAATCCCTGCGTGGTGGTGGTATTGTACAACGTACTGAATTAGAGGAATATAGATGGATTTTGTGACTTTGAGCTTATATATCGCCAGGCTTAAATGAATTTGTATATTTAAAGCCCTATTTGAGAGAATTACATTGGAGAGTGTAATTGTATCGTGTGACTTATGTTGACTTATCATATGACTTTTATCTATTTAAATGGCTTTGGTAACTGTTTTAAATGTTTGTGCCTGAGTAAGCTTTTAAGTGAAACTACAAAGTTGTATGTTAAAGCATTCAACTTCAGTTTGGTGCTACGTGGTTTACAGTGGATTTTTCTCTTTTTTGTCAGTGCCTGACTGCCTGTCTGACTCTCTGAGATGCAGGACTGGTGGGAGATTTCAAAAAATAAAAAAAACTTCAGTTATTAACAGCTGCCACCTGCCAGAAGGGAAAACCAGGCAGGTTGGGGTGTGAGTACTGGGGGGTGGTCAGTCGCTGTACTCGCTGACAGGGCATCTTTTCGTATCCTGGTTGTGGGAAATTTGAGTTTCACAGTTGGAGACTGTTGTGCTACAGAATAAAACAAGAGAAGCGCAGCTAGCCATGGGAATGTAGCAGCTGTTACTTGCATGTTGCTTTTTGGGATTACTCTTACAGCTGTGTCATCCTTCACAAACTACGCCAGGTAAACATAATTGGGGGTGGGTGGGTACTTGATGAAAAAGAATGATACTCTGATGATGAAGGTATCCAAAGGGACTTGGTTGTTGGCTTTGTTGGCAGAAGTGGTTTTCTAGTCTCCATTTGGAAAGTTAGTTAAGGGAGGGTGTGGTGAAATTGGGATAGCAAAGATTTGAGAATATGGAATGAAATAAAGCACAAACACCGAACACTGCTATTCAGTCAAGCTTGTGAAATGTGTTTACTGCACCTCTTCCTCACATTACACAAAACTGGTAGGTTATATCTGCTTTGGATTAAAGTATCACAGTCGTGAATGTTGATGCAGCTTGTTATTTCATGTTATACTTGATTATATACTTCATACATTTGATTTCCTTTAATTTCAAAGTAAATGCCTGTCTGTATGTGCTTTAGTGGGTTTTGCATTTTTTTATTCTACACTGTGTAATAGAAGGCATATTTTCTATTTCCTTTCCCCTCAAAATATACATTGTGTGTATGTGTGTGTGTGTGTATACATATACATATATATATATATATATATATATATATATATATATATATATATATATATATATATATATATATATATATAGAGAGAGAGAGTATATTATGTTAATTTGGTTTATTTACCAGCTGGGACAGAGAGTCTTGCTATTTCTTTTTTTCCTTTTTGGCTGATACCCCCTCTCGCACCACACACACAAGGGTAGTAGCTGTCTGCTGCTAGCAGAGAAGTTGTTGTGTAGTTGCTTCTTTCCATTTTGCTTTACTGCTGTCAGTGTAATCCCCCAGTTGTTCAAATGTAATGGGTTACATTGGAGATGTTTATGAGGTGGAAAGGATTATTAAACTTGTAGGATGTCGTAAGTGCTCAGAGTTCTTAGATGAGAAATAGACAGCATATGTAAACATAGTTCTAGACTGTCCCTGTCATATTTAAATTGCTTCCAAGTATTTTGTTTTTTGTGTACTTGGAACAGGGGCTGTCGAAAGATTAGTAGCAAGTTTCAGTTGTCATTTTTACTGAGAGCTCTTTCAAATGCACTACTCCAAAGAAGAAATTGCTTAGAATGAAGCAAGGGTGCCACTGAGGTTGCTTCGACACTGACATTGCTGAGTTGCTCTAATGCCCTATGGTGGAGTGCTGCATTTCTTCTCACACTGCTAGTACATTACATTTTGCAGACCATACTGTATTTGTTTAGGAAGCTAGGTGACTAGATCAACCCTTGACAGTATGTACCGTGAATTTTCTGTAGGTGCCAGCTGTGCATTTCTGTAGGCGCTAACTGCTGTAGTCGTGATCATCGTGCCACATAACAAATGTAAAGTGGCCTGTATTTTCTTTACAGTTGGCAGGAGCTGTATGCAGTGTATTTTGTTAATGGTGTTAGATTTTTTTCCCTTTTGTTAAAGATGCTGCATAATGTGTTTAATCTTTAGTTACTGTGCACGTATGTTACCAGTGCACAGAATTTATAACATGTCTGACCTTATTTCCTGATGGCGCACTCAGGTTACCTTGCTTTATCTTGGTTGCAGCACATTGTATTTACAGCAGATTTCAAAAACTTTACTAATCACAGTGTGACCACTTCATGCCATCTAACTGCCTTGTTCAGTAATCACATGGTCTTCACTTGACAACCAGTAGGGACAGATTTTAAATATTGCTCCTGTAAACTCAAATAGTTGCTAGAATAATAGGTTTTGCATTATGTATTTTCTAAGGGATATGAAGTCTGAAACTGAAATGACTTCAGTCTTCATGTTGGCATCCCACAATTCCATTGGAGTGGGCAAGGTTGCATGATTACGTATGCAAATGGTATGTTAATAAGCATCCCGAGTTTTATCTAGTTATACCTACTGTGCATGGACCTTTGTCCAGATTTTTTATGTTTCCAGGTTGAGAGGTATGGAAGAGGGATAAAGTATGATGGCTGTTAATTTGGCACTGCTCAGCTGTTTTACCCCTTGTCTTGGATTCAGATTGTGCGAAGTAGGTAGTGGAGCCTTATGTACCGCAGTGGTAGTGTTCATGGGACTCAACGATGTGTTTTGCCAGAAAGGCAACTTTCTCATTGCCATTAACTGAGGGAACTGTAAGGATTAATGTGGTGCAGCTTAATGTTTTAGTTGATAGTCAGAGATTTTTTCATATTTCTTGTCAGGTCATTTTACTTAGACATTGTTACCTCAAAATTCTGATTTTGAACATGCTTACTACAGCTGGGTTGTTTAACATACAATGTTTGCAGTTACTCGCATAGCTGGCTTTAGGCACCAGCGAAACCTGTGGTCGCTGGGGGGCCCCCTGATGTTCTCCCTGTTTCACTGTTGCAGTCATAACATTTGGGTTATGTGCTTGCAGTAGCCCCCAGTCAGCCTGATTATCAAAGTCTTGGGTCCTGTGTTGGTTGCTGTTTCATCTTCCGTGACGTCAGGTAGTAGGGGGTAAAAAGCATGTAGCCGACGCCATTACATCAGTCTTTCTTGCCGTGCGGTGCCCGAAGCAGAAGCAGTTCGCAAGTGCCAGTCGGCCGACTCCTGAAATTTTCATTTTCGAGTTTCAAAACCAAAGTCTTCAACTAAACCTAAGTACCCCATTGGGGAAACTTTTTCTTGCTCTAAACCGATGTCAGTAAAAGTCAATAATTGTATTTCTTGTGGAAAGCAAATACCTCATAAAGATTTTCATTCGTACTGTATTCCTTGCCTAGGCCCTGACCATGACGCACCTCGCTGTCAGTTTTGTGCCTTATTTAAACCACAAACTATTCATCATTGTTAAATTTTCACTTCTAAATAATTTGGTACTCTGTTCAGTTATCCAGATATGTCTTCAGTAAGCCAACAGACTACCGACATTCCCCCAAAAAACGCAAAGATAAAGACAGAGACAGGCCGCCAAGGTCCAAAGCTGCTGACACTTCTCCTAAGCTAGTCGCCAGTTCACCAGTACTCATTGAGGTGCTTTCGCAGCCCCTGATACCCACTACTTCAGATTCGCAGGCCTCTACTGAGACCCATTCGGAGTCCGATATGCCGTGAGATGCTTCAACTGTGGAACCTGCGGATGTCTCTCTACCTTGGATGGGTCCGGAGCCGCTGTGCAGGCACCGGCTTCTGAGGGTATATTCAGGCCTACTGACTTCTAGGCCTAAAACTCGAACCATACCTAGGAAACTGACGCCCAGACCGCATGGTCAGGCCTCTATGCCTAAAAAACAAATGGTAAGAATGGCTGAAGACCTTATTACTTTAACCAGGGAAAGCCAACCTTCCCCCCCTCTGAGACCTAGGACTGAATTTGCTTATGATACTTCTGACCAGGATTCTCAAATTTCTGTCTCCTCTGATGACCAGGATTTGCCCTTATCTATCTATGAGAATTCTGATGCAGAGGACTCTATTCCCTCTGCTTCTCCCCCAGAGGATTTTTCTTTTGGTGAAACCTTGCATACTCTTAGGGAGCATTTTCACTGGGAAAGCCAAGATTACTCTGATTCTAAAAAGAGGCTTAGAGATTTCTTACTCCTGCCCCAACACAGGCCTTTAGCTATCCCTCCTCTGCTGGACATTGCTGACGATGCCTTTTCGGAATCTAGCTTGGCATCTGACTCTTTACCTCCTGCTCCCAGTAAACCTGATAGATATTACAGGGTTCCTGAGTCTCACAAGTACCTTTTTAAAAATCCTACTGCGGATCCAGAGACCATTTCACAGGGACCCAAGGGCATTAAGGCTACTTCTGCCAAAAATCCTACCCCCTCTGATAGAGATTCCAGGGCCCTGGATAGATGGGGTAAGAAGGTATACACCTCTGCAACCTTGGCCATCAGGGCCTTAAATTGCCAGTTTCATATGTTAAAGTATCAGCAGCATATTATTGGATTGCTTAAACAAAAAATGATGTTGATTCCTGATTGTGCTGAAAATAAGCATTTACAGGATTTAATGCATTCTGCTGAACAGGTTGGAAAACATACTTTGCAATGTGGTTTTGATTCACTAGAGGCATCTTGCAGGGCTGCTGTCACAGGGTCTGTACTTAGAAGGCATGCTTGGCTGAAGGAACAATCTTTGCTTAAGGAGCAATCTTTGCCAGATCATGTTAAATCTAAATTGCTGGATGATCCCTTAAGTCAGGACTGCCTGTTTGACGACAAAGCAGAAGTTGTTCTTAAAAAGATGGAGGAAAAAGCTAAATCTATGCAAACTGTTAAAGATTTCTTACAAGTGCAGGCTCTTAGATTTAGTAGGCATTGGCCCTCAAAAAATTGGTCCTTTCCTGCCTCTTCCAGGCCTTCTCAGTTCAAACCCAGAACCAGCAGAACACCCGGGCTTCAGTCCCAGAGTATGCACAGGACTAAGCAGTGGGGGACTCCCACTTCTAAATCAGGGAGTAGTAAGACTCCCCCCTTTGGTAAGCTATCTCAATGACTTAATTTTTAAAACTTCCAAGCACTTCTCAACTGACTGCTCCTTTAGGGGGAAAGATTGCTCTGCAAGCAAAAAACTGGGAACTCATTACCCAGGACAAATGGGTTTTAAACATAGTTTCCCAAGGATACAGATTTCACTTCCACATGTTACCAACCCCAAACGGTTGGCCAGATCTACCCCCAAATCAGTGGGCAGAGGCTCAAAAGCAAGTACTCTCTCTCTTAAGATTAAAGGCTATTCAGACTGTACCGGAAAAGGGACAAGGTTTCTACTCAAGACTTTTCCTGGTACCCAGAAAAGTCAAAGCATGGCGTCCTATCCTGGACCCGTCTATTCTAAACACCTTTTTGGTGATTCCAAAATTCAAGGTGCTAACTCTTCACCAGTTGCTTCCTATGGTAGGCAAAGATGCCTGGTTGGCAACCCTGGATTTAAAGGAAGCCTACCTGCACATCCCAATTAGGGAATCTTGCAGAAAATGCCTACGCTTCAAAGCAGGCTGCATGCACTGTCAGTTCTGTGCACTGCCCTTTGCTTATCTACTGCGCCCAGGGTATTCACAAAGTGCCCAGCTCCAGTTATTGCATTTTGCAGGCAAAGAAATATTCAAATATATCCATACCTGGACGATTGTCTAATTCAGGCAGAAAGCTAGGACATACTTCTGAATCATCTGGCATTTGTACAAATGGTGTTAATTTGTCTGGGGTACACCATAAACAAAAAGAAATCACATCTGGTACCCTGTCAACAAATTTTTTTCCTAGGAGCAAGTTTGAGCACAACTTCCCAGATGGCTTTCCTCACGCCAGAGAAACAAATTAATTTGGCAACTTACTTCAAACTAGTGGCCACAAAAACCCTGCTATCTGCAAGGCAAATACTGCAAGCCTTGGGGTTCATGGCCTCATGCATTCTACTAATTCCATATGCAAGACTGCATATGAGGAAACTACAGTGGTATCTTAAAAGCCTATGGTGTCAACATTTTCAGGATCTAGAAGCAATGATTCCTATCATACCTTGCCTACGGTTAGAATTCATTTGTTGGGCAGAGGCCTGCCACCAAAACAAGGAACTACCATTCACTCTACTCCCTGCCTCTCAAACCCTAACAACAGACACATCAGACTATGCATGAGGGGCTCACCTGGCAGGGAAGTGCATTCAGGGCAAATGGAACCCAAGTCAAATGCACCTGCATATCAATCAAAAAGAAATGTTAGCTGTACAGAATGCTCTGACAGTCTTTAAGGACCACATTCTTCCAGGACAATTAATGGTAAAGACGGGCAACACCACTGTTACATGTGGTACATAAAGAAGCAGGGGGGTCCCCATTCTTACCCCCTTCTGCAGACTAGCCATGGCTCTGTGAAACACAGCCTTGAGCTACCAAGTACATCTACAGGCTCAATTCCTGCCAGGAAAACTAAATACACTGGCAGACGAACTAAGCAGAAATCTCATGGACCCACACAAGTGGAAACTGCAACCAAAGATTTTCAACATGTTGATCAACAAATTGGGGATCCCAGATATAGACCTGTTTGCCTCCCCCCAGAATTACCAATTGGACAAATTCTGCACAAGGACTCCCCACAAACAAGCTTGAAAAGTAGATGCTCTGTCCTTCAGCTGGAAAAATCTATCAGTTTATGCCTTTCCTCCTCTGCCTCTCCTCTCCAAAGTACTACTAAAGATCAAACAGGACAAACCAAGGATGATACTGATTGCACCAGACTGGCCACGTCAACACTGGTGTACCCCCTCTTGCACAGAGTATCACAGCTGGCCACATGGAACCTACCTCAGAACCCTACCCTCCTGTCTCAGCAGGAGAGCCAGATTCTACACCCCCAGCTTCAAACCCTGAACCTGGCAGCCTGGCTAATTACCTAATCTCAAAATTACCATCCCTCAGTAAACAAGTGTTGGTTGACATTTTGTAGGCAAGGAGGCCTAGTACTAGAAAATCTTATGCTGAAAAAGGGAAAAGATTCTGTGCCTAGAACCAGACTCAGGGGATGACCACAGCAGTACCCAATTTACCTCAGATTCTTCAATACTTAACTGAGATGCTTCACAAGGGCCTTTCCTTTTCTTCCATCAAAGTTCACACCTCACCCATTTCAGCTCATTACAACACAGAACCACCCCTCTTTTCTCACCCACTGATCAAGCTGTTCCTCAGAGGGCCAAAAACCTAAGACCACCCAGCAGAGCCCCAACTCCAGCCTCGGACCTTAATTTTGTATTGGAAAAACTCACTCTTCCTCCTTTTGAGCCAGCTGCAACTGCAGAGTTAAAATTCCTTTCTTGGAAAACAGCTTTCCTTTTAGTAATCACTTCAGCGAGAAGGGTATCTGAATTACAGGCCCTTATGGCAGTGGAGCCTTTCATCATCTTTCATGTGGGATAGGGTATCCCTCAGGACCAATCCCTCTTTCATGCCCAAGGTGGTATCCAGTGTGGCTCTTAATCAGTCCATTCATTTGCCAACATTCTTTTCTAATCCACAGAACAAATGGGAATGGATACTGCACTCCTTAGATGTGCACAGACAACTTAGATTTTACTTGGACAGGGCTTAGATTTTACTTGGACAGGCCTAAACCTCAAAGGAAATCTGAACAATTGCTGGCGACATTTGCTGCAGGGGCAGAGGGGAAGGCTATTTCAAAGCAAACCGTTTCTAAATGGAGAGGCCATTGCATTAATTTCTGCTATAAGCACCATGAAAAACCTATCCTACAGGGGATTAGACCCCATTCCACCAGGGCTGCATCTACTTCTACAGCCTTTCTCAGAGGTGTCCCTACCAGAGAGATCCTTAAAGCTGCTACCTGGAGTTCTGTACATACTTTCACCAAACATTACCATTTGCCAATTTTCTCTAAATCCAGAGCTGGCCTTGCCACTGCAGTCTTGCAGGACCTTATAGCTGGTTCTAATGCTATCTAAATTCCTCCTCCCATATTTAGCTTTGGGAATCTACCCAAATGTGATGACTGCAACTGTGAAACATGAACATAGTGCAGTTGTGTACTCTTACCATAAATGTAGATGTTCGAGTGTATTCACTGTTGCAGTCCTGGTTACCCTCCCTCTAGCCCCCTGACATCTTTTGGCTATACCTCTGTTCTCCTTTACTATACTTAAAAGCTTTTTGGTGCATTTGCCTTTTTGTTGGAAGTGTAACCTTATGTATAATTGCTTCCCATTATGGAGGCACCTGACCTCTGGGGCAAGAAAAACTGATGTAATGGCGTCAGCTGCATGCTTTATACCCCTGACTACCTGACATCACGGAAGATGAGACAGCAACCGACGCAGGACCCAAGACTTTGATAATCAGGCCGACTAAGGGCTACTGTAAGCAGATAACCCAAATGTGATGACTGCAAGAGTGAATACACTCGAACATTTACATTTATGGTAAGTGCACACAACTGTAGTTTCCTGGGTGCCCCCAACAGCAGCAGATTGCCTTACCCTGATATTTTGAAAGAGGTTGTCAAACCAACAAAAGCTTGTGCAACAGTCTTGTGTACTTGATACACCAGATGGGTAATAACTTGCATTTGTATCTCCTTTAAAATTCTAAGAAATCTCTGGTTATAGTAATAGTATTTTATTAAGCAACAAGCTTCACAGTTCCATTAAATATTTTACCACTGACATAGTGCCCCTTCCTTAGTTAAACCCTACTAGTGGGCATTCACTCCACTAAAACTAACAACATAGCCAACTTCAGGTACTTGCAATACCTGTAGTTGCAAGGGGTCCCCCTTAGTCATCCTTGACTTTATGTAGGGCCCCCCCCAAAAAAGCTGCTGCTGGTTGGGGAAAAATGAGGAGAAAAATCATATTAATTTCCTAATTATGCTCTTTAACGTGAACAGGTCTGTAATATGACCCCATTAGGATAAATCTGATAATGAACATAAGCAAGGTAAGCACTAGAGAGATCAGCAGTCCAGAGTGACTCAGATCAGTGCAAACCTTGGATTTTAAGAAAATCTGATGCTTATGATCTTCAGGGATAGTTGTCTTTTTCAGGGGAGTTTTATAAACACTGACAGAACACCAGCTACTGCAACTTTCAACTTCTTTCCAGAAGAATTCATTGCAATATCTGTAACAACAGAATAAAGGCTCAAAATCATTAATATGTTCAACATATTACACCAATTCAATTAAAAAGTTAATAGTATAACACATTTTTTATCAGCTTTCTTTTTTTGGACAAATAAGTATAAAACTCTGATGTCTGGATTTATTGACTGTCTGTAATCCTGAATGATTTACAAGCAAATCAAACTTTTTACAAGGGATAGAGCAAAACTATGAGAGAAAAATCAGAGAAGGTAAATAAAAACGACTTACCCCGCTGCTGCTAGACAAATGCTTAACGGTAGTCACTGATCTGGTGTGACAATAACCAGTGTTGCACAGTGTATTGCTATTTTCTGAAATAAGAACAAAACTAGTATTGCTATGGCTTGTGTGTGTGTGTGTGTGTGTGTGTGTGTGTGTGTGTGTGTGTGTGTGTAAAAAAATTTCAGTGATTTTTTTTTTTTTTCTGTATACAGACATTCTTCTGTGTATAAGTTAAAAATGTAGCTAACAAGTAATTAATCAAAAATAATGAATAGCCCCCACTCCCCAGACTGTATAAATGGAAACATGGGGCTTGCTTAATCATCCTTGACTGTGTGGGGGGGCCCCACAAAGGCTGTTGCTGGGTTGGGAAAATGAGTAGGAAAAATGTATTAATTTTCTGATTATGCTCTTTAACCTGAACAGGGGTTTGATATGACCCTATTAGGATAAATCTGATAATGGCCTCCGCTCTCAGCTGCACCCATTCTAAAACCAGCTCTGCTCAGATGTGTGTGTGTACAGAAAACTGCTGTAGGTTGTTTTTGTAAGGGCGGGGGGTGGGGTGGGGGGTAGATTGTGTGGTTATTACTTCTTTAATTGCCATCAGTCAAACCTTTGAGGTGTGCACATGAGGTTATTATAGCTTGTGTTTGGGCTGAGGACAGTGTGTTCATTCTTTTCTTTTACTTTTCTGACAGACGTCAGAGGTGTAGAAAGGTTATTATAGTTTGTGCAGGGGCAGTGTACTGTCTAGGAGCAACAAAGTTATTTTTGTTCACTTTCCTCACAATCACACTTCTAGCATGTGTGCAGGTAACTGCCTTTGACAGTTTGGGTTGAGGAACGAGGAAGCCTGCTGTGTGTAAGTATGTCAGCATTCACTTAAAATACATGACTGTAGAAATTTGAATCTCTGCTTTCATCCCAGTCTAACACCAGAGGGATGCGTAAGCAGTCTTTTTTTTTTTTTTTTTTGGGGGGGGTGGGGGTTAGGGAGGAAGGCAGTTCCAAGATAGGACCTTTGTATCCAGGCAACAAATGACTTTTGTTAGTTTATCGTGAGTTACTATTTTGTCATCTTTGAACAGTAAGTCTTTGGTACAACCTGCATTAAAAAGTTGGGAAAATGCTCTACATTTATTTCAGTACATGCATAACCCTATGGCCTCTTGGGCCTTGGCTTATTTGAGTTATTTCCTAAATGATTATTACTGTGCTGGTGTGGTCAGGAAAGGTGTGTTGAAAGGATGCAAGAAAAACTGAAGCTGAACAGCAATACAATTTCTTTCCTTAATCAAAATTTCTGTTCAAGCCATCATTGGATGAAAAGATTGTGTAAAAAGAAAACAAAACTTTTAAATGCACTTCAGAGCATATAGGAAGATATGGCTTCTTGAAAAAGCTGAAAAATAAAGCAAAATTTGAGAAAAGGAAGAAAAAAGTAAAGTGCATAGCATGGGAAGCCCAAGGTGGTAGGAGGGGAAGATGATCGGGGGAAGACTGGAGGGTGTGTCTGTGTGTGTCTGTGTTCGGTTGCTGAAACAGTAGTCCTAGGGCACCATTTCACCTAAGTCTAGACCTGTACATAGTGTTCCTGCAATGCATCACTAGTGCAACTAAATTTCCAGTAACTGTAAATGTCTGTTTGTGAGATGGGCCCAGCATAGTGTGGTACACAGGCCTGCTGTAATTCTGTAGCTACAGGTCAGTCAGTTTGCAGCATGAACTAAAAGATTGCTTAGGAGGGGTGTCAGCAATAGGGTGATATGTAGACTGGAAATGCCTAGGGGGCCCCCAACTTGACATTTGCTGGGGGCCCCAAAAATGCTAACACTGGCCCTAGTTACTCAACAAGAACATGTCACTAAAATGCTGTTATGCTGAGTGCCTTGCACAGTCATGTTATCTGCTATAGTCCTGTTATACAGTACACAGCTTTTTCTGTTATTGCCTTTGGTGGACTAGGTATAGCCTGTTAAACATGTTGCTCCTTTCTGTGAAAGATGTGAAGACATGGGGCAGATTAAACCAAAGCACTTGGAGAAACTCTGTACTCTTCATCAGATGCCTTGGAATTTTACATCCTGAATTACTAGGATCCCTCGATCAGGCGTACAGGACCTTGCTTTTTAGCATGGTCATCTGAAGTATTGCTTGAGAAGTTGTTGAGGTGGTAGACACTCCTTGGATGTTTTCCATCTTACCTAGATCCTCCCCTATGTCTACATCACTGCAGATGCATCCTCCCCACACTGCACAGCTTTGTTTTTTTTTTTCTGTCGCTTGCATATAGTCTTAAGTGCCATCTGTTCTATAATTTTTTTGGTTTTACGTAGCCTCACAGGCTTGTTTCATTTTTGTTGCAGGTGAACCTGCCTTGGTGACTGTAGCAAACCGATTAGACTTATTTTCCATTTAATGAGCTTCATTTTGCATTACTGTAATAAACAAAGTATACCCAATGCACCTTGCTTTGTATTGCTTTTTTTACTAGTGCCATAATATTAGTTTAGGCTGTTAAGTATCATTGCATAACAATGCATTTCACTGTTCTTTTGCCTCTTGCAGGTTCCATTCACTGTATATTCCACTCAAGTGGCAATCATTACTCTTGGAAAAAAGTGACCACAACTGTGCACAATATCATTGTTGGTAAGCTCTGGATTGATCAGGTGAGTAACTTCCCTATAGGATTGTATTTTTAATGAGGTCTGTGGAGGTGTACTGTATATTTTGGTGTGGAATAGTTTCTGTGAGCAGTAACATGACATCCAACTAAAATTGAATTTTTTTTGAACAATTGAATGTAGAGGTGGCTTGCTTCCTCTCATAAATTACCCAACAACATGGAAAAATGAACTCAAAATGTAACAGTTCTGTACCTCTCTGCGTTGAGCAAAATTGTCTTTAATAGGCCTGTAGGTGTGGGGTCCAGGGAATCATTGAGGTGTCTTGCCTGATTTCCTAGTTGCGCCAGAGCACAGGTTTGGTTAGGTGTATTTTTCAAGTTGCATATTAAGCAAATGGAGGCTGAAAGAGTCAAACCATGGATTAAACGAATCAGCATGTTTCGAGTTCATAGCCTTAATTATCTGCACTAACTTGCCAGATAGAAAAATTCTGAGCCTGCTGGTCTGCAATCCACATACCTTTATTAGTGAAGTCAACAAATGTTGCACTGTGGCTGCAGCAGGGCAGTAATCCCAAGAAACTTTTTTTCTGGGGGCAGGAAAGGAGTACTTACTACTTTTAATTTATTTTCTGTAAAATTCACCCTTTTTAGTTATTTTTGCTACATGCAGTTTATTATTTGTGAATCTGCAATAAAAGGTAGAAGTGAGGTTGGACACTAACAAAACATAGAAAACATTTATCTTCTGTAATTTTAAGAGGCCCCTTTAGTGGCTTTTTTTCCCTTGTACCTAGTCTCATGCTCATAGCCTTGTCTTGAACTTTTTGATTCCCCTTGGCACTGGTGGAGTGATAACTACATACCAAAAATGCTTATGGTGTTTCTTTAACCTGTCTGCAGAGGCTGTCGCAGCTGATCTGTCTTGGACTTGATCTGAGAGTGTTGCTGCTGTTGTCTGATGCAGCACCCCCTTTTCCATAATATTTTATGCATCTCTTGCAGTATCATTTTCCCTTAGTGCTGCAGTTATTGCTTTGAGAAATGGGGGGGAAGAGCAGTCTCTTTCCAGTCCCCATACCAGGAGGGCAAGCTAACCAGAGGTACTAATGATCTTCGTGTTTCACTGTTGCAGTCATCGCATTTGGGTTATCCCTGCCAGGGTAGCACTCAATCGAGGCTTAGTATTTCTGCGTTGGTTGCCGTCGCTCCAGGACTGACTTCAGGTCATCAGTGTTATAAATTAAGGCAGCCAATGCCATTACATCAGTCTTTCTTGCAGAGGAGCCCGAAATAGAAGCAATTCGCACGAGTGCTGATCGGCCGCTACCTGAGTTTTTCGTTTCTGAAATTGAAGTTGAAGTCTTCTTTCGTGTCTACCTTTCTTTCAAAAACTACTGAGTTTCTAAGGCCCAGGGTACGAACCACACCCAAGAAACCGACGACCCAATCTCAGGCACCTGCTTCCTTGCCTCAGTCTCAGATGCTTAAAATGCCATAAGACCTTATAATGCTTATCAGGGGAAGCCAGGCTACCCCTTCCAAAAGAAAAAGAGATTTGTCCCCAGTAGTTTTATCTGAACAGGAGTCCAGTGACTCTGTCACTCTGTTGCATCTGATTATGAAGATGTGCAACTCCTTTCAGCTTATGAGGATTTTGGTGCAGAGGAATCCATCCATTCAGCCTCTCCACCCAAGGACGACTTCTTTGGGGAAACCGCACATACCTTAAGGGAACATTTCCAATGGGAATGTCGGGACTACCCTCAGTCAAAAAAGAGACTCGTGGAATTCCTAGATCTTCCACAGCACAGACCTCTGGCCATTCCTCCTGTCCTTGATGTTGTGGATGATGTTTTTATGGAATCCAGTTTGACTCCTGACACCCTCCCTCCTACTCCCAGGAAACCAGATGGGTACTATAGAGTCCCTGACTCTAACAAATTCCTATTCAAAAATCCTACTGCTGACCCCGAGGTTCTCTCTCAAGGACCTAAAGGAATTAAAGCAACTTCTGTTAAGAATCCCATCCCCTCAGATAGGGATTTACGAGCATTAGACAGATGGGGTAAAAAAAGCATACACCTTGCTACTCTTGCTGTTAGAGCACTCAATCGTCAGTTCCATATGCTGAAATATCACCAACTTACTAAGGTACTCCTCAAACAAAAAATGTCTTCCTTTCCTGCTTGTGCAGAAAATAGAGAGTTACAAGAGTTAATGCATTCTGCAGGTCAAGTAACTAAGCACACCTTACAGTGTGGTTTTGACACCCTAGAAGCATCTTTCAGGGCAGCAGTCACTGGTTTTGTTCTTAGAAGTCACGATTGGCTAACGGAATAGCCCTTGCCAGACTATGTCATATCCAAATTATTGGACGCACCAAGGCAGAGGAGGTCTTAAAAAAGATGGAAGAAAAAGCTAAATCTATGCAGAGAGTTAAAGACTTCTTGCAGGTTCAGCCCCCAAGGTTCAGTAGGCATTGCCCCTTCAAGCACTGGTCCTTTCCTGCCCCTTCCAGGTCAGCTCAGCCCAGACCATGGGGAAGCAGGCCCCCCAGACAGCAGCCCCAGGGAATGCAGAGGTCTAAGTAATGGATTTCCTCCTCTTCAAAACCAGGGAGTGCTAAGCCACCCCCTCTTGGTAAGAACTCACAATGACTTCACACTTCCACATCCTCCCTCTGCCCACCTGCTCATGCCCCTAGGAGGAAAACTTTCCTTCCACGCAAGCACCTGGGCCACCATTACCAACAACCGCTTGGTCCTCAACATAGTGTCCCAGGGATACAAATTTTGTTTCCACACTCTACCACCCCCAAAAGGGTTCCCAGGTCCCCCCCCCCAAACCAGTGGGCAGAGCCCAAAAAGCGAGTCCTTTCCCTGCTCTCAATGAGGGCAATAGAGCATGTTCTTGCAGAACAGGTAGGCCAAAGTTTCTACTCCAGACTCTTCCTGGTACCCAGAAAAGAGGGCATCTGGTGCCCAGCCTTGATCTATCCATTCTAAACACTTTCCTGGTGATACCAAAATTCAAAATGCTTATCCTCCAGCAACTTCTACCTATGCTCTCCAAGGATGCTTGGCTAGCCACCCTAGACCTAAAAGTGGCCTACTTACACATCCCAATCGGGGAATCTTGCAGGAAATATCTCTGTTTCAGGGCGGGATCACTGCACTTTCAGCTCTCTGCGCTTCCCTTTGGCTTATCCACTGTTCCCACAGTTTTCACAAAAATGCCTGGCTCCCATCATTGACTTTTGCAGACAAAGAAATATTCAAATTTACCCATACTTAGACGATGGTCTGATTCAGCCAGTCAGAAAAACCTGCTAAAGCACCCGACCTTTGTAAAAGACCTACTGACCTCCATGGGGTATAATATCAACGAAAAGAAATCCAAACTAGTACCCACGCAAAAAAATTTATTCCTGGGAGCAAGCCTGGACCCGACATCCCAGATGGCATTCCTTACACCAGAAAAACAAACCTAACTGACAGCCTACTTCTCTCAACTAGCCACCAGACTGGGGTTCATGGCTTCTTGCATTTTACTCATTCCGTATGCCAGACTGCATATGAGGAAACTACAGTGATAACTAAAAAGCCTTTGGTGTCAATACTCCCAAGACCTAGAAACTCTTATATCAGTGATACCTTGCTTATGGAAAGATTTCTTTTTGTGGGCACAACAAGGGGACTACCCTTCTCACAACCCCACGCCGCCCAGACCCTCACCGCAGTCGCATCAGACTATGCCTGGGGTACACACACCTGGCCAGCAGGTGGATTCAGGGCCAATGGAGCCCAAACCAAATACATCTGCACATAAACCAAAAAGAGATGTTAGCTGTTCAGCAAGCTCTGACAGCCTTCAGACCCCTACTCTTCCCGTGGCCTCTTGATCAAAACAGACAACACCACTGTGATGTGCTATATCAACAAGCAGGGAGGGACTCACTTGTACCCTCTGTGCAGGCTCACCATGACCCTTTGGCACACAACCTCAGCCATGCAACTACACCTGCTAGCACACTTCCTGCCAGGCTCTCTAAACTCTTGGGCAGATAGCTTAAGCAGAAATCTGGACCCACATGAGTGGCAGCTAGACCAAAGAACCTTCACCCTTCTAACCCAGAAATGGGGTACCCTGAAGGTCGACCTCTTTGCTTCCCACTCCAACCATCAGCTCAACAAATTCTGCACCAGGGAACCTCACAGCAAGGACTGGAAACTGGATGCTCTATCCTTCCAGTGGGTTAACCTCTTGGTCTATGCATTCCCTCCTCTACCACTCATTACAAGGATATACTGCTCAGAATAAGGGAGGAAAAACCGAGGACAATCCTGATTGCCCCAGACTGGCCATGCCAGCACTGGTACCCTCTGTTGCGAAGCCTGTCACCACTGCCACCATGGCATCTCCCTCACATCCCAACACTCATGACCCAGAGGAATGGAGAATTCATGCATCCCCAATTGCAGACCCTCAATCTGGCAGCCTGGCTTATTCCTTGACCACTCTTCAAGCTGCCAATCTAAGCAAACAATTTATAGATGTATGTGAGGCCAGACGCCCTAGCACTAGAAAGTCTTATGCTGACAAGTGGAAAAGGTTTTTCACCTGGATCCAGGCTTAGGGAGCCAGAACTTCACAGCCATCCCTACCTCTCATCCTGGATTACCTGGCTGACCTACTACACAGGGGTCTGTCCTTCTCTTCCCATTAAAATTCATGCCTCTGCCATCTCTGCTCATTTCAGCACAGAGCCACCTCTTTTCTCACATCCTCTTATCAAACAGTTCCTAAGAGTGGCTAACAACTTGAGGCCACACAGAAGAGCATTTACCCCAGCTTGGGACCTTAACTTTGTTTTGGAAAAACTCACCCTGCCCCTCTTTGAACCAACAGCATCAGCAGAGATGAAGTTCCTCTCTTGGAAGACAGCCTTGCTTCTGGACTTCACTTCAGCTAGAAAATATCCGAGCTACAAGCACTAATGGCTGTAGAGCCCTTCATCATTTTCCACGCTGACAGGGTCTCCCTTAGGAGTAACCCATCCTTCATGCCAAAAGTGGTGTCCAGTGTAGCTCTCAACCAATCCATTCATTTGCCCACCTTTTTCCCTAACCCGTAAAACAAGGGGGGAAAGGATTCTGTACTCTCTGGATGTGCACAGACAGCTCATATTCTACCTAAACAGGACCAAATCATTTACAAAGACTGATCAATTGTTAGCTTTGCTACAGGAGCAGAGGGCAAGGCCATATCCAAACAAACCATTTCCGTATGGATAGCACACTGCATCCATTTCTGCTACAAGCAGCACGGGAAACCTCCCTCCAAGGGGGTCAGGACACATTCTAACCTCCACCTCTGCAGCTTTCCTCAGAGGGGTCCCCACAAGGGACATCCTGGAGGCTGCAGCATGGACATCTGTTCTTACCTTCACCAAGCATTACCACCTGCTATCTTCTCCAAATCCAGGGCAGGCTATTCCACAGCAGTCTTGCAGGGCATCATAGCCAGCCCCCAGTCTTCTTGACTGCCTCCACCCTTTTCTTCACCTTTGGGAATCAACCCAAATGTTGTGACTGCAACAGTGAAACATGAGGAACATAGTACAGTTGTGTACACTTACCATAAATGTAAATGTTTGTGTATTCACTGTTGCAGTCCTGGTTTCCCTCCCTCCATCCCCCTTGTCTCTCTCTCTCGCAATCTCTCTCTCTCTCTATCCTTACAAGGATGTTTTATTTACTTTCTACTGGTGGTGTTCTTCCACCATAACCTCACTCCCTCTTGGGGGCTCCTGACAGGGCAAGAAAAATGGATGCAATGGCATCTGCTGCCTTAATTTATAACACTGACGACCTGATAACAGTCCTGGAGCGACGGTAACCGACGCAGAAATACTAAACCTCTGGTATTGGGCCGACTAAGGGCTACCCTGGCAGGGATAACCCAAATATGATGACTGCAACAGTGAATGCACTCTAATATCTACATTTATGGTAAGTATACACAGCTGTACTTTTTTTATTCGCCCATCCCTGTAATGTGGTGACCAGACTACTGCTCATCTTCTGGTTACTAATATCACTAATGGTTAGTGCATCTGTGCCAGTGGGTCACCTTTCCTCGTGAGGAATGTTGTTCTGTTGGGACATGCCTAACTTTGATGTAGGACACCCCCTCCAAAGTCAGCTGTATATCATTCGTCTGGAATCACTGACTGCAAAGTTTGTTATGATATGATTTCATCATATGAAAATTGTCACTGAGCTAGTCTTATTGTGCTTCTGTTGCTTTTTCTGTGTACATTTTGGCTAGTGCTCAGTACTGGAAGTGGCTGTTTTGTTTTAGCATCAGTACAATTATCAAAATGGCAATTGTTACATTTTTGTATCCTTTTTGTAAATTAAGTATCCTTGTAGAATATAGATTCCTTGCTACCCAGATTTCCATATTTTGAAAAGAAACAGATGCTGGTCTGAGAAGCTATGGGCACTTTTTGTTAAAGCATTTAATATTTTGTATAGTATTCTTAAAAATCATGACCACTTCTGCAAACACCTTAAACAAAGCTTCACTGCACAGCCCGCTCCTTCCTTCTCTGTTCTGGGCCCAAAACTGTGGGAGCACTTTCTCTACCATCTCAGGGATATTTCTTCATGTCTTAATTACTCTTAAAACAGGAAGCTCATCTCAGGTTTCTAGCTAAATGCAAATGCCTTTACTCTGGGCATGTATGTTAATAAAGAATTACCCCTACCCTGTACATTGTTTCTCTGTCTTTCTGTAATTTGTACAACAGGTCTTCTGCAGTTAAGAACACACACACACATAGATATTGCGTATACCTTACGTGTTTCTTTTGCCCTGAGTGTAATTATTGCTATAAAATATTCTTATCATTGGTTTATACTATGTTTCCTGTATGTCTGGGCATAGTCAGATATCAGTGCTGTACTCCAGTTAAATTTAAATAAATAAATATGCTCTTCTAGTGGTTTTCTAATCTGTAAATGTATTGAGAGATTTTTTTCCTGGTCTGCCTAATTATGTGTAACTGAATTTTTCTACTTAGTTGGTATGGGAGGTTGAGTTTCTGATTAGTGGTCTGGTAGCAAACAGTGTAATTCAGAATTTATTTCTCATTATTGGTTTATACCATGCATTCTGAATTTATTTCTTGATGTACTAATTTTTAAAGCACATCTATAACTTATTTCCTTGTATAGTACTGCTCATTTAAAGCTTATCAGCAACTTACATCAGCTGTTCACCTTCATTATTGATTTCTGTGGCAGAAACATTAAGGGAGTTTAAAGGAGTTGAGGATAGTTCTCAACAAGAACTGCAGAGCTGAGCTCTGGTACTGCTTTGAAGAACTCAGTAGCAAGCCTTGTTGACCATTTTTGTCAGTGAGTGATGTGATAGAGAGGTAGAACATAGAGGGATTCAAGCAGACAAGTTATGCGGATTCTGGATTTGTAGTGTGGCTCAGAATTATAGGTAGGAAGAGCGGGAACATAGATTGACTTAAGTAGGTGAGTTCTGCAGATTCTGCATCTATAGTGTGGCTCAAAATTATAGGAAGGAACATATTGTGGGACATGTTTGTGAGTGATCACTTTAAAGGTGATGTGCAATGCTTTTTAGTCCTCTCATGTGTAGCCAGCTGACCGCTATAGACGTAATGCAGTCCTTTAGCCACAGCAATGTCAAGGAATTCCATTGTTGTATGGTAGACGATAGAGGGACATGGTAGAACATAGAGGGGCATGATAGATGGTTGAGTTGGGTGGGTCTATAGTGTGGGTCACAATTATGGGAAAGAGAACCTATTGTGATTCTTGTTTGTGAGTGATAACTTTAATGATCATGTACAACTTAGTATCAGTAGTTCGCCATAAGTGCAGTTTGTGCATCTGATCTTTAAGGTAAAAGCAAGTGACTGTGATGAATGCTCGTGCAGAATTTAGTAAGTGGAAGTGAAAGTTTGGAGCAAGGCAGATACTTGCTGAGCTCCAGTGACACAACAAAGTACTTTGCATGGTTGGAGTTACTGTTAATGCATAATGAAATGGGAATAGTTCAGAAAATTGGGGGGGGGGGGGCACCTTTTGAAATTCTGAGTATCTTAATTGCAGTCATTGAAATAGAAAAACTCTGTGAGCAAATGTTGATCAGTATATACTTTGTCAAAAGTCCTGGCACTTTGGAGTGTTCTGATTACCGTATTGTACAGCAGTCTCAGTTAGTATAAGTAAGTAGTGGGCATTTGGGAGGGAGGCTGGAACAGTGAAGAGCCCCTGCCTAAACAAAAATATTTAAAATTTATCAGCGAGTTATAGACTGTACAGTTTGAATTGCAGATGTTATGTTGTCCATCTCGCCTTCCTTCTCTTTCTGGTTGGGTTCAGAGCTGATCTGTGCTCCGACTCAGCCACTTCTAAAGCTCGAATAGTTCTTACTGGCTTGAGGCTAACCCCTTATCCCAGCATGCATAGCGGTAGCTACCCAGATCTCGTTTGCCGCTTGCAGTGTCGAAATCATTTTTGTAAAGAAGCACCAATACTGCTGCAATCGAATCCACTGGTGAAAAAATATATAAAGTATCTGTAAGCTAAGGAACACCGGTGGAAACTAATAGAGATAGCAAAATCAAAATCACATCAACATCGACTTGCAGAAATCATGGACATCAAACGAATAAAAATAAAATTACTTTTATTTGAATACAGGAACAGAACAGATGAGCGCTTTCACGTACAGTGATGTACGCTTCCTCAGATCTAATACAATAGACTCACAGTGGAGTTTAAATACTCAAAAAACAGCTTCTAATCGTTCAATTAGGCAAATAAATTAGTTCACCTGATAACAAATAATCTAATGTCAGTTAATTCAAGCAACTAATAAAGATTGTTGCAATGGTTACTTACACTGAAGCATGAAAGCTACATAACTGAACAAGCTATAAAGCTATCAGGAAAAAAAAAAAAATATATATATATATATATATATATATATATATATATTTCTCACAAATGTAAAAAGATATACATATATATACATACATGTAATACTATTCCTATATAAAATAACATATACTAAGCAGAGTTCTAAAATATCACAATAAGTGCCAATGCCCCATTAGAAAATAAATAAATAAACATTTAAACATTAAAACAGTTACTTCAAAAGCTTAATAAAAATTGAAACACAAAAAATACGTATGTATAAATATGGATGTAAATATATATGCATACGTATATGTGTACAAATACATATACATATGTATATGCATATGAAATAAGGATTACATGCAAACCAACAAAGAAGAGATATCAAAAGTATTCAGACTAAACAAAAATATTTAAAATTTATCAGCGAGTTATAGAATGTACAGTTTGAATTGCAGATGTTATGTTGTCCATCTCGCCTTCCTTCTCTTTCTGGTTGGGTTCAAAGCCGATCTGTGCTCCGACTCAGCCACTTCTAAAGCTCGAATAGTTCTTACTGGCTTGAGGCTAACCCCTTATCCCAGCATGCATAGCGGTAGCTACCCAGATCTCGTTTGCCACTTGCAGTGTCGAAATCATCTTCTGCTGGCTCAGGCTAAGTAGTTAATTTTTTTCTGTAATAATTGTTGTTTGTTTAGCCTAATTTTCATTACTAGCTAGAGTTTACCTGTCTTATCACCCCTATACTTGTTACAGTTGTTTGTGTTGATAGGCCGTCGTCTCCTCTCGGGCCTTTTTCTGTGTGTTATTGGCGGCCCCTTTTTTTCTTCAGGGTTGTTGTCTTGTCCCCTTTTTCCCTCCTAGTTTAGGGAGAAGCCGTTTTAGTTGGAGGCTTTCTCCCTTTGGGAGCAGTAGCCATTTAACGTAGAGGCTACCCCCCTTATATTTATTCCCTCCTTCTTTCCAAATAAATAAATAAATAAATCTATGCTCTTATTGTGCTTCAGTGTTTGCATTTAATTATGTCTAAAGAACTTACAAACCAGGCAGGCTTTAAAAAATGTGACTCGTGCAGCCAAAAAATGTCCCTTATGGACGGGCACACAAGTTGTGTTTGTTTAGGTGCGGTCCACCTACAGGACTCGTGGTCTGTTTGCCATGCCTTCAGAGCACGGGTTTTGCAGGAGAGGTGCAACAAACTGATCTTGAGAGGATTGGTAAAACCTCAGGTTGAGGTTGCATCGGATAATCAGCCTTCCAAAAAATCTGATGATAGACAAGCATCTTTGTTGGCTTCACCTTCGGTGCCGACAAAGGCAAAATCTAAATCTTCGGATCCTTCAGAGTGGATTGTTTACTCCGAGGATTCCTTTTCTCTGGTGGCTCCATCTGTGGCTTCGGAGCCATCCCAGACTCAAAAGAGGTCGAGATCTCCTTGTTTGGACCCGGTGAGATCTGTGTCTCAGTCACCACTTTTACAGTCAGTAGCAGGTAGTTACCGGTCCTTGGCCCACTCCTCTCGATCATCCAGGAGTTTATCGAATGATGATGTGGAGAGAGTTGTGAAGAGGCTACTTAAGACACTGGCATTTGCTCAATTGTTGTCAAGGCCAGCTCAGAAGGAAGTGGCTCCATTGTCTGGTCCAGACCCTGTCTCGGTTCCTCCAACTGCATCCAGTTCAGAGCCAAAGTGCATGGAAGTAGTGGTAGAACTGTCTGTTCTGACGACCCTTGCGCTGACGGTTTCGACATTTGCTCTGATCTCCTCGACAGTCCACTCCGTCGAGGGGTCTTGGCACCAAGACTCCCTCATCAGCTCCGAGGGGGGAAGCGGCATCAGACCCTTGTCTGACCTTGATCTCCCTCTCGGAGCTTCGGCGCAGGTGAGTTTGGCTCCCACATCTGCCATAGAACTGTCACCTTCGGTGTGGAGCAGGTCTCCAGGCTTCTCTGAGCTGGAGCCTTCCTCTGTTTTAGATTTCGGTGCCTTCAAGGTGATGAGAAGTATGCTGTCCACAGAGATGGCTCACCCTTAGCTCCTTTGGCTTTATCCCCATCGATACCTGTGACTGCCTCGGATCCTTCTCTCCATCCCAAGCGTAGGGAACCAATGCCCTAGGACGCCCCACAAGGCGACCCCTCTTCTTCTGAGACCTCTCCTGAGCATGCCTCAGAGGAGGTTCCCAGGAAGAAAAAATATAAGAGGAAACGTGGACTCCCCTGAGTTTGTCACCTCTGACACGGTCTTGGATGACTCGGAAGGGTCCCCATGGTCCCCCTGTGAATATGTCTCATTCTCAGACATTCTGGAGATCCATAGGCAGAGGGGAAACTGGAAGTCCCTTGCCCCTTCTGAGGACGAGTCTGTGTAACTGGACGTATTTGGTTCCCAACCTTGCACCTCCTGGGTGTCTCCGCTTTTCGACCCACTTTTGTCTGTAGTGAGTCGAAAGGTATGGAGTGCTCGAGAGACCATGGAGCCCATTCTGAGAAGGCCAAACAAATTCATGACTGCACCAGATGACAAGACCTTTCTCTCCAAAGGCATGCCAGTTGATGCTATGGTGGTGGCAGCAGCCACCAAGAAGGAACATGCGGAGACTTCCTCTTCTATCCATCTGCCAAACAAGGAGTCTAGAGCCATGGATAGGTGTGGGAAGCGTGTTTTCTCTTCAGCGGCCTTTACTCTTTGGTTGCTGAACTATTTGATGCATTTTACAAGGCTTCAGAGGGATCTCCTTAAAGAGCTGGAAGATACCCTCCAGGATCCTTCAGCTGAGCGAGTGGCTTGCAAGTCTGCTAACCAGCTAGCGACCCTAACCTCCATTGTCAACTCCTCCATGTGCTTGATTTCATACGCGGCAAATGGAGCGAGTAGGGCTGCAGGCATGGGAGTGGCTCTTCACAGACATTCCTGGATGTGCCTTTGTCAATTTGCAGAGCCCCTCAAGTCCTTCTTTACGAATGCCCCCTTTGATGGCTCGGCCTTGTTCTGGCCGCAAGTTCGAGAGACCCCTACCAGGAGTGAACGAGATGGCAAAATTCTCTGCCGTAGGAGTCCGTTTTTCCACTCCATCCTAGCCTTATCCCAAAGGCCAAAAGAGTGGCAAAATGTCATTCCATAAATCCCAGAGAGCTTTGCCGGACACTCAAGGAGCTAACTCCCCCAGAGGCAGAGGGGGAAATAATAACGGGAGACACCAACCTCGTGGCAGGTGGGGTCCGCGACAGGGATACATTCTCTGCCAGACCCTTTCAGAATCCCTGAAGGATTACCTGACTGCTCACCTCTGGAGGCAGTCGAGGGCAGAATTTCAGTGTACCCAGGAGCCTAGCAAGATATAACACAAGACAAATGGGTACGATGCATAAAATCCAGGGGTTACAAAATTCCCTTCTCCCAAGCACCCCCAAGAGGTCAAAATTCATCAATCCCAGATGTTCCCACCCAATCTTCGGAATCAAGCAGCCGTCGAAGTAAAAACTTTGCTGCAGAAAAGAGCCATTCAGGAAGTCCCCACAGACCAAATATAATCTGGAACTTACTCAAGGTTCTTTTTAGTTCCAAAGAAGACGGGACTGGAGACCTATTTTGAATCTCAGCAAGTTAAACTGGTCAGGAAAGAAGACCAAGTTCCACATGGTGACACTGCAGTCCTTTCTACCCTTTTTGGGTCAGGACAATTGTATGTGCTGTATCGATCTCCAGGACGTGTACTACCATATAAAAATGGACAGGCGGTCCAGGAGACATTTACGCTTCCGGCTGGGAACCAGTCATCATCAGTTCAGAGCTCTGCCCTTTGGTCTCACCACAGCCCCCAGGGTGTTCACCAAATGCATGGCAGTAGTCACGGCTCACCTGAGACGTTTGGGATTCCAGGTGTTTTCTTATCTGGATGACTGGCTCCTCACAGCCACCACCGAGCATCATCTCCTAAGAGCCTGGAACCACACGATTCATACTTGTGCACACCTAGGAATCACAATAAATTACAAAAAATCTGCCTTGTTGCCCTCTCAGTGTATTACTTTCATAGGCGCTCAGCTAAATATGAGAGACATGATAGCCAAGCTCCCACAAGAAAGGGTGCTTGCCATTCGAGGTCAGGTTTCTCTCCTTTTTTCAAAATCAAAGGTTCCGGGTTGATTTGTCCTGAAGGTCTTGGGTTTAATGGCGACTGCCATTACTCTAGTTCTGTTAGCCTGTTGATTCTGCAATGGCTCCTCTTCACTCAGTGGTCGTATCAGGGACTTGCCAATGTCACACATGATCTTAATCACGGATGCTTGCAAGAACGATCTACAGTGGTGGCTCCATACTCCCCTAGTCACTCTAGGCACACCCTTTGTAGCCCCTCATCTGGTAGCCACAGTGACCACGGACGCTTCCCAGATAGGGTGGGGGAGCATTATCTGGGACAGACAGTTCAAAAAACTTGGCAACCTCACGGGTACCATTTGCTCATCAATGTCCTGAAGATGAGAGCGGTGTTACTAGCTTTGCAAGCACTTCACGACACTCTCCCTTTGGGCCATATAGCATTTCAGATGGACAACATGTCAGTAGTGTGGTACATCAACAAACAGGGCATAACCAAATCTTACCGCTTATGTCAGGAGGCCCTTTGAGTATGGCAATGGATGATCTCCTCTCAGTGTTTTCTGGTTGCAACCCACATTCCAGGGAAGTCCAACGTGATGGAGGACAAGCTCAGCAGGACAATTCTCATGCCTCATGAGTGGTCTCTAAAACAAGATGTGACGGATATGATCTTCGCAGATGGGGTCAGCCACGCTGTGATCTCTTTGCCTCTCACCTAAACAACAAATGCAGCAGCTATTTTTCCCTAGTTCCCCCTCTGGGACAGTCACACAGAGATGCACTTGTCTACGATTAGCCCCCTGGGATTCTTTATGCCCCCCCCTTCCTTTAATTCCAAAAGTTCTTCAAAAAGCAAAGTTGCTAGCTGATCCTCATTACTCTGTACTGGCCTCGTCAGATATGGTTCCCATTCCTTTTGCATTACCTGAGGGAGGGAGCCTTGGATTCTGGACCCGGTTCTGGACTTCCTGACACATCAATTGGGCCGATTAGTATAAATGTATAAAAGAATATGTTAAGTACTTGCATGCCATGGTCACAGATTTGCACATGTGGATAAGACTAGTAGGTGAAGTTGGGTTGATAGAGAATCTGGTGTGCTTAGTATGATTCTATTATACAATGAATTAGGTGGTGCTGGAAGGGATGCTTCAAAAAGCAAAGTTGCTGAGTTGCAAGCTGAATCCTCATTGCTCTGTACTGGCCTTGTCAGATATGGTTCCTGTTCCTTTTGCATTACCTGAGGGAGGAGCCTTGAATTCTGGACCCGGTTCCGGACCTCCTGACGCATCAGTTGGGCCCTCTTCATCCTTCCATTCAAACTCTCAAGCTGACAGCTTGGTTTCTCCACTTCCTATCCTAGCCAGGCTCCCTGATATCTCACCTATGGTTCAACATATTTTAGTCTTTTCCCATAAACCAGCTACTAAGAAGCTTTACGCTAGTAAATGGAAGAGGTTCTCCTGGGCCGAGCAAAATGACATTGATCCCTTTACAGCTCCATTTGCAAAATCTTGGACTTCCTGGCAGAAACCTTCGAAAAAGGAGCAGCGGCTGCTACGATTCATGTTTAGCTGGCTTCTAGTTCTAATTTTCATGTAAGTTATGCAAGGCCTTTTTGAAAGGGGCTACACTGTTAAGGCTTCCTATCAGAGAACCTCTCCATCCTTGAGATTTAAACTTCGTACTAGCTGCTCTGATCCTTCCTCCCTTTGAACCAACCACTTCTTGTCCTCTGAAGTTCTTGTCATGGAAGACCCTCTTCCTGGTTGTGGTTACATCAGCTAGGCGGGTCTACGAATTACTGGCACTTTCCATCCACCCGCCTTATATGATCTTTCACAAGGATAGAGCATCTCTTAGAACTAGTCTTTCCTTTTTACCAAAAGTCTGCTCAGACTATAATTTGAATCCATCAGTTGAACTTCCTGTTTTCTTTCCAAATTATGGCAACAAGGCAGAGCACAAATTACGTCAATTGGATGTCCACAGGCAATTACGATTTTATCTTCAAAAGACCAAGGACATTAGAAAATTAGATCAGCTGTTTGTATCTTTTTCTCAGAGCAAACAAGGCTCATTAGTTTCCAAAGTGACTCTTTCAAAATGGCTGTCTAATACTATTACTTATGTTTGAGTCTCTGAATGTGTTAGTCCCAGAAAAAGTGAGGGAACATTCCACTAGGCCCTTGGTTACTTCCATAGCCTTTCAAGCTAAGCTTCCTTTAAATACTGTGTGTGGCAGCAACATGGGCTACTCCCCATACCTTCATTACTCATTGCAAAGTGGAAATGGCCTTTTGGAACAGGGCATCCTTTGGTTCCATGGTTCTGAAGTCTCTCTTTCAGTGAACCACCCAGGATTTAGGTGCTAGGGACCCTGTTCCAACCAGAAAGAAGGAATGTGAGATGGACAACATAACATAAAGTAGTTATGTTCTTACCATAACGCTCCATGTTTGTTGACCTTTATCTCAACGTCCTCCTTGCGCCCCTCCCTCCTTTCCCCATCCTGGATGATTGAGAGGAATTTACCTTTTGGCTGATCTGACTGAGTTTCCTTTGCTTTCTAGCCTTTGGTATTCTCCTTGTCACCATGTTTTTCCTCTTGTTGTCAGTACAAGGAGTCTTTATTATTTAGTTAACTCTTTTATTAGGTAAGTTATAATTTTCCTATCTAGTGATTAGTTTTCACAAATGAGATCTGGGTAGCTACCGCTGTGCATGCTGGGATAAGGGGTTAGCCTCGAGCCAGTAAGGACTCTTCAAGCTTTAGAAGTGGCCGAGTCGGAGCAGAGATCAGCTCCGAACCCAACCAGAAAGAAGGAAGGTGAGATAAAGGACAACAAACATGGAACGTTATGGTAAGAACATAACTTTTTTTTTAAGTGTCTGAATGGAAAAGTACCGATTAGTATAAATGTATAAAAGAATATGTTAAGTACTTGCATGCCATGGTCACAGATTTGCACATGTGGATAAGACTAGTAGGTGAAGTTGGGTTGATAGAGAATCTGGTGTGCTTAGTGTGATTCCATTGTACAATGCATTAGGTGGTGCTGGAAGGGATGGAGGAGTTTTGTTTAGCAGGATGTTATGGTTTTACTTGTAGGTGACTGACATAAGGTGTTAAAACTTGATTGTGAGAACATATTTTACCTAGTAATAGCACTTCAGAGAACCTTGGAGTTGGAAGTGTTGCAATAAGTTAGTGTGTTAGTCTTCTGAGGTGCTGCCAAAATTTCATGCCAGTATGTAAAAGAAGTGAAATTACATAAGTCATCAAATGTCTTAAGTAGTGCTTTAATCAGGATTACGGCATAGTAAGTGATTGGAAAATCCATGGAGAAGGGAGAGTCAGAGTCTATGCTGCTGGGAGAGGGAGAGTCAGAGTCTATGCTGCTGAGTGCTCGCATAGCTTTATGAAACACATACTTGAAGCTGTAAAAACTCTTCTGTATTGTTAACTCACAAAACAGGTAACATCTTGACACATTACTTAAAACTATCCATGCATTTAAGTCTTGAAATATAAAAACAAATACATATATATGTACCATACTTCTTTTTCTTTTAAATTTGGTAAAGATCTAGATTTAATTCTGGAATACAAGTGTGGAAAAAAATTTTAAAAAGTTACTGCCCTTTGAATGGGACTGTAAGAAGTGTTGAGCAACTGGGTTAGTGTTTGAGGGATTTGTCAGTAATATTTCCTGGAATCCATACTCTTATTTTCTACTTATTCATGTAATAAAATGTTTGTTACGGGTACATCTTAAACCATAAGCTACACCAGAGTTCTGGCAACCCCCCATTGTATTTTTTTTGCCGTCCTGATTATATTTTCAATTAAGGGGCATATCTGGTAACAAAATGAAAATATGTAGAACTGTGATGGCATATGCCCTCTTCTTAACCTCTCTCCTCCTGTATCCTAAAAAAGAGTTCTTTGGATGCTTTTCAGTGTGGCCCTTAGCTTGCAAACATTTTGTCGTGTCTGAAGCTCCGAGTTTAAATTCATGGAAAATTTCTAAATGCCATAAGGAATACTTCATATGTTAGGGACTGTATTACATTGGAGAGATGTGAGCTACTATAAAGGAGGAAATTAAACTGTAGTACATAAATGTGAATGTCCGTCATTAATATGAGTCAAATCTGTTTACTCTGTTGCATTACAATTTTGTATTTTTCATTTACATATTTTACAATTATAGGTTCATAGGTCGGTACTAGGCTTTCGGCCCAAGGGCCTAAGTAAGCCTAGCCAACAAGGTTCCCTGGCTTCCGCCACCCAAGAAAGTTATTTTCCTGTGCTCCTGTCGAGCAGAGCCACAGAAGTGATCCCCAGGGTGTATTTCCTATTTCCCATCCACTCATCAAGATTTTTCTTGAAGAGTGCTAATGAGGAACTTTGCTTGACATAGATGGGTAGCTTGTTCCAGAGTATTGGAAGTCTCTGGGACAGGAATCTATCCCTCCAGCATTTCCTGTTTATTGTGGTGACAAGGTTTAGGTCCCTAGAGTGTGTAGCTTGGAGGGATTGAGATTTCTTTAGGTGTAGCATGTCCAACAGCTCTGGGTTTGACATGGCTTTATATGTTAGGCAGAGATCACCTCGGAGTAGGCGATATGCTACTGAGTAAAGCTGGAGTTTTTTGAGACTGTAGGGCAGGGGTGTCCAACCTTTTGGCTTGCTGGGGCCGCATTGAGTGAACAGAAATTGTCTTGGGGCCGCATATAAAATATATCATATAGTTAACTCTTTCGCTGCCACAGGTGACCAAAGTCGACCTCCTGGCTGTACTGTAGGTGCATTCAAACAATGAATAAATGTAATAAATGCCTATTTGCCTTAAAATTCTAATTCTCATTCTAATTCTCTAATCTAACAGTTAACTCTAACATCTTAGTTAATAAATATGTGTATATATATATATATATATATATATATATATATATTTTTTTTTTTTTTTTTTTACAAATAAACAGATATTCACTACATCACTAGCATTTCTCACTGGGAAAACCACTCCAGCAGTGCAACTATGTAAAATGGCAACATTAGCAGCTGTACAATACTATAATCCACAAAAATAAACCAACAAATTTGCAATAAAGTAAAGAATTCACATTGCTAACTTAATAAAACAATTCTAAATAAGCTACAAGAGGGTCTCACTCTAACAAATGACTGGTGGTAGATACATAGGCTCAAGCTAAATGCTAAAAATGCATTATCATCCCCTTTGGGGAGAGTGATGTCCCCACAAATTATCACATTAATAACAATGTTGTAAGCACACAATCCGGCGTGAAGTATTTGGGCACCAAGGTTGATAGAAACCTGACTTTTGACCGCCGTGTCTCCGTTGTACGGAAAGCTTTTTACATTGCCCATCTCATTAGTAAGGGTATCTCATCCAGGGACAAGGTGGTCATAACATCCCTGTATTCTTCCTTTATAAGAACCATTACGGAGTGCAAAGCCCCTTTTGGCATGTGCCTCAGCAAAACACCCTGCCAAAAGAAAGACTACAACCATTTCTGACAAAAAAGTCAAAGGACTAAGTTTACTTAGTTATCCAAACAGACTAAAAAGCTTCTTGCTTTCCTCTGTCTCTCATTGGCCCCTATAAGTTTCATCACTGGCTTGCTTTCCAGGCTAAGAAAGATCCTGCCTTAAGAGACTTCCTCCACCTCAGAAATACTTGTTATACTTAAAATGCTCACTACAAAGGCCACAGCCTTCACTGCAACATAAACAAGCCACTCTGTATGGACAGGTTCTTGATACAAAAACTTCAACTTCTCTAAAAAGCTCCTGTCATTATCAGACAATGTAGCTCAACAACACTGCAACTTCTATAAAAAGCTCCTCTCATTATCGGACAATGTAGTTCAACAACACTACAGCTGGATGGAGAGGCATAAATGTACTCCTTGAGTAAGTAGCATAGCCTTCATCAAACTGGATGGAAAATCCACATAGTAAACTTTCCTAGCTGCATGGCTAAGATCTAATTTTGGTTACTCGTCTACTTGCCTAAGAAGAGTGGCCTGTTTAACTAAGAATTCCATTTGCAAAAATATATTCAGTATACATATTAAATCTTTCTCTCTCACACACACACACACACACACACACACACACACACACACACACACACACACACACACACACACACACTCACTCACTCACAAAAGGAGCCCCTACTTCTAAAATAGGCAACCTCGGTAATCACATGACACACACTGAATGAAATTGTCCAGAAGTAAAAATATCTGAAAAAAAACATACTAGAGATGGACTCATCCATCCAATTTCCCACCACCAAAAGGAACATCAATAAATTAGCAAACAACTGCTCAGCAAAAAGTAAATCATTAAGAAATCCATAAACTCTCTAAGATCATACTACATGCTGGAGTAAACCTATAACTTCCCTTCAGTCTAAAGCCATTTGAGATTCAGACATTTTAATTTGTGCAGAAGTTATTCACAGACTGACAGTTTACTGAGCTGTCACATTAGCACTCTGTGCTTAGTCCGAACCAATGAAGCATACCTGTCAATTCCAAAAGAATTAAAGTAGCTTAATAAGAAGGCTATTTGCAAGGTTACATGGCAGTTTATATTGGAAATAAGCAAAGATATTAAAAAGGCTCTGTTTCCAAAGACATGCTGTAGGTGGATTGGACACTCCAAATTGGCCCTAGGTGTGAGTGTGTGTGCCTTCTTTGGAAGGTTGGGCTGGCAACTCGACATTGTAAAACTTCACTGCCAATCATGAGCGGACAGGTGATCTGCTGTGGCAACCCCTAACCGGGAAAAGCCGAAAGAAGAAGAATTAAAAAGGTTCTGTTTCTCGTAATTATGCTGAAAAGTCTTCCAAGGTAAATACAACCTTCTGATTTAGTATGGAACCAAACCTCTCAACCTTAGAGCAAGAAATCTGGAGAAAGAGAAAAATAAAAGTGGGATACAGGCCCAAAAATAGTGCAAACATTATATATCACTTATAATCTTTCTATCCCATCATTGTCCGTTAAGCATTATATGGCTCATTCAATCCTGCCTTCTTCTGCAACAAAGAAAACCATGCTTTGAAATGACAAATGCATTAAAAATAATAAATAAAACACATTGCATCCACATCCTGCAACTTCCTACCTGCAAACAACCACAGAGCTTTCACTGAAACCTAGGGCTGCTTATTTCCCAGGAATGGTAGCTCTCCTTAATTAAATCTAATGGGATACAATCTGCCAGGATCTGTACTACCTGAAATAAATTAAATTATGGCCTGCAAATTGCAAGTGCACTTTGTTTAGTTAAACTATATTTCTAAGCCCACTTTATTTTTTCAGTAACATCCCAATATCCATTTCCAGATCATTTTACATGACACTGGCAATGGTAGACTTGACATCCTCCAGATCCCTACAGGACCACACTCATCCTGCTAGCATTGTCTATTAAATATAAATATCCATGCACTACAAATGGCAAGAAGCTATGTCTTAAAAACTACTTTGGGCATGTCTAGTACCAAAGTATCAGGTTTTGAAACAAAGAAACATACTCTCCACAGTCCGTAAGTCTCCGTCTTTAATAATCTTCTACTGTTGCAGCCCTCCCTACACACTAACACACAAATACACAATAAAACCCACAACATTTAAACAATGACATTGTGCTCACCTGATTTGCCAGTATTGATGATCCACCAAAGCTATACTTAATGTTGTCCAATTTGCCACTGCTTAGAACCCACCAATGACAAAACAGTACTGGGTAATTTTTTTGTTTGTAAGAAAAAACAATTCAACTTTATAAGCTACAGTCACACAAAGTCAATTCAGTACTGACCTGTTAACCCTAGGCTGCCGTCTCATTCTTACTCCCTGGAACTGCATTACTTTGGAAGACTCATTTTATTTCCTAAGCGAAAGATACAAATTGGAAGATGAAGCAAAAATCCATACAGTTGAGAGGTATGATTTCATATTCAATACAACACTCTCTCTGTCAGGAAAGCCACAATTTAATGAAAGTGTACTTTTAATGTAGGATATATTTGTGAGCTAACTTATTTGTGTTCAGTAGGTAGATTGATCATCATTAGCCTCTTTGTGCATGTGCCTCTCTCTGTCATGCATACATACACAAACACACTCTTCTTATACTTTCACATACACAAGCATTCTGCTTTCATGCATGTACTCACTCATTCACTCACTTCATACTTACCTGTTAACACAGGTAAATGCTGTCTCTTTCAAAGGCAGTGACAGCAAATCCATACACTAGTCCCTCTTAAGCGAGCACACACACTGATTCTTTGGCATGAAATAACAGCGGAAACTCACAGATCCTTCTTTGGCGCAAAAAAAATCAAAACTAGAATGGTGCTTTGGTGGATGCGCACTCTTCTTATACTTTCACATACACAAGCATTCTGCTTTCATGCATGTACTCACTCATTCACTCACTTCATACTTACCTGTTAACACAGGTAAATGCTGTCCCTTTCAAAGGCAGTGATGGCAAATCCATACCCTAGTCCCTCATAAGCGAGCACACACACTGATTCTTTGGCATGAAATAACAGCGCAAAAAAATCAAAACTAGAATGGTGCTTTGGTGGATGCGCACACCAAGAGAGTTATAGGTCACGGGCGTGAAAAACACAAAACAAAAAAAGTGTTTTGGGGCATGCGTATATTGATGTTGCAGTTAGAGGTCGGGGGCCGCATGGAAGAGCTCTGAGGGCCGCAGGTTTGGACACATCTGGTGTAGGGCATCTGTTTGAGGCCAGTATTCCTCTGTGTGAGGTACTTCTGTGGCCTTTCCAGCTGTTGCAGATGTCTTGTGAAGTACATTCCAAAAGGGGCGTTGTACTCTATAATGGGTCTAATGAGTGTTGAGTAGAGGGGAAACAATGACCGCTTTTTTTTCCTGGATGAGAACCATTTTGTGATGAGGTGTGCCATGTAGAAGGATTTCCTGACTACTGTGGCGATGCGATTATCAAAGGAGAGACTACTATCCACCTGGGTCCCAAGGTCTCTTATCACATATTCCGTGTTAAGTAGACTGCCGCCTATGTGGTAGTTCATGGGTACAGAGGTTTTACCAAAGGGGATGACAGTGCACTTTTTGGCATTGAGCTTGAGGCCATGGCTCTGACACCAGGCATCTGTCTCAATGAGACCCTTTTGTAGAATGTCCACATCATTTGGGAACTCGACTATGGCTCCTAGTTTGCAGTCATCTGTGAACTTCATTAGCCAAAGTCCTTCTGTGTTAGCCTGTACTTCAGAGAAGTAGATACTAAACAGCAGAGGTCCCAGGATGGGACCATGTGGTACTCCACTTGTCATTGGTTTGAAGTCAAATTTGGAGTCTGCAACTTCTACAGTGTGGGTTCTGTCAGTGAGCCAGTTGACAACCCATCTTGTGACATAGGGATTTGTACCTAGTTTAGTGAGTTTAGCTGTAATTCCAGAATGGGGGATGGTGTTGAAAGCCTAGGCGAGGTCAAGATAGGCTGTGTGAACCACCTTACCCTTGTCTATGGCATTGGTAACTACCTCAAAGAAGTCTATCGGGAGGCATGATCTCCTTTTAACAAACCCGAACTGGGTGGGGTCCAGAGTTTGGAGGTTACCAATGTCTTTGAGTTCCATGATGATACGTTCCATGGCCTTACAGACCAGGCTTGTCAGGCTAATTAGGGAGATAGTTCCCGCGATCAGTGGTGGCTCCCCCTTTATGGAGTGGGATAACTGTTGCTGTGCACCATTCAGTGGGCAAAAAGCCTGACGTGAGGCTATGATTGAACTTGGTGCCTAGGTGAGGAGCCAGTTTGTTTTGAAGTTCATGTAAAATGTAGCCTGTGATGATGTCTGGTCCCATGGATTTTGCGTTTTTGGCTTTAGAGAGTGCAGCTTTTATCTGTGTAGTTGTGATTACAGGGACTCTGCATTCTTCCTTTATAGATATGGGTCCTTTAGGGGGTGAGAGGGGGGTAAAGTTAGCACTGAACCTATCTGCCAGGATGTTGGCAATATCAGTTGGTTCTGTAGTTTTCGTGCCGTTGTGCTGTAACTCAAAGTAGATCTGGGTGTTGCCATTGAGATTCTTGACTTAGCTGTAGAATGCTTTGTGGTTGTCCCTAGAATCAGTGGCGATTTTGTTTTCGTAGCTAGCTTTGGAGGATCTTATAAGGGATTTTATCTTCTTACTGACGCTGACCAGGGAGCTCCTCCATTCACGGGATTTTACTCTCTTTTGCGACAGTTTCTTCCTTTTGTTGCAAAGTTTGTTTATAGCAGGGAACCATCAGATTAGCTTCCTTTTTTTGGAGGATAGCGTATTGGTTCTGTTTGGGATAACACGATCCATGCACTCGTGTAAGTGCTTATAGAGTGCATTTGTGTAGGATTCAGTAGTCGTAACTGTATTGTCCATCTGCATGGGTGTCATGAAGTTTGCTGCTTTTGTCTTAAGAAACATGAAGTTGGCTTTGGATACATTTTTTACCATGGCTTCCTTAATGGGGGGTGGGGGCAGGTTGTGGATATCTAGGGTGATTAACTTATGTTCGGATCTGACTAACGAGGAGTTGACTTCAGGTGTGGAACACCGGTCACTCATGTTGGTAATGACTAGGTCTAGGATATTGTTGCTCCTGGTGGGGGTGTGGATAAGTTGATCCAGGGCATTGGAATTTATGAATTCCAGAAAGCGTTGAGCGAAAGAGTTGGTACATGAGTAGTTTTCCCAGTTAATGGTGAGGTTGCTGAAATCGTCCATTATTAGGGTGCTTGGTTGAACCGTAATATTTTCCAGTATATCAAGAAAAGAGGAATGGGAATCCTGTGGCATGGTAGGGGATCTGTAGCAAGCCACAATTTGGATTGCAGTTTTGCCCAGAGTTAGTTGCACTTGGATAACCTCAGTTGCATTATTCTGAGCCTGGAGGTGTGGATATCCTTAATGAATATGGACACGTCTCTGCCTTTGGTGTTCCGGTCCAGGTTAGATGGCTGAAAAGTGTTGTATGAGTTATAGCCTGGTAATACAGAGGTGCTCTCTGGAGCCTTGAACCAGGTCTCATTCACTGCACAGATATCTATGTTCTCCATTTTAAGGAGTGCCTTGAGGGAGTGCATTTTGAGATTTAGACTTCTAGCACTGAGTAGCATTACCCTCAATTGTTGCTTGCCTGTTCCTGTTACGGTGGTGAGTTTGTCATTTGAACCTTGCCTAAAAAAGTTGCTGTAGGGAGGGCAAGAGCCGTAGCAGTGTCCGGATTCCTAGGGGTGACAGGTGCAGGCCTTCTCTGGCAAAGCATCATGGTCTGTCGACCATGTGTCCCAGGCAGACAGATACTGGATCCCCTTTGAATGACAGCAGAAGCTTAGCCAGTTGTTGAAGTCACTCATTTTGTCCTTGTACTGTGGTATAATTCTGGGTGATGGCAGGATGCTACTCAGAGCTAGGGTCATACCTGCCTGGGCTACAAAATCGGATAGCTCTTCCATGTCTCTCTTCATGTAGTCCATGGAGGTATGTCTCAGGTCATTCACACCAACATGGACAATGGCAGAGTCATATTTTTGTACTTTCATAGATTCATAGATTATGTCTGTGGTGCAAGTGTTTACCTTCTCCTCTTTACTGTCGAGTTCAGCCTTGGTTGGAGAGAGCATTACTTCCAGTTTGGCTGGATAAGTGCATCTCTCACAGGTTGTAGTGTTTGGTGGTCGGAGGAGTGGGTTGTCTGGGTGCATGAGACAATTGCTACATTGCACTTTAGATTTTAATTTTCTTGCCTCACTGATTAATCAGTTATTGTATAATTGAATTGAGTAATGAATGTAGTGAAATGTATATAAAGTACACCATTCTTGTGTATGATTATTCCCTGGAAGGCTTGATGCCAAAGTACTAGGAACACAGTAAAAGTGAATGGTGACAGTTTCTCCAATAGTTCAGTGGTTTTTTTTTTTTTTCTTTGAGTTGGTTCGTGGACTGGTGTTTTTGGAGTTTTCTGACAGTATGTCTGTTACTGGTGCTTCGGTTGGTGGAGATGTATCCAATTCCTTGTCCAGTTCAGTAAGTACCTTTCTTTCCTGTACAGAAATGTGGAGAGAAAGGGATGAGAAGGTGGCTGCTTCCGATTTGTAGTCTTGTAATGGACTGGGAGACCAGCAGGCAACTGGGTATGAGAGACTAGAACGTTTGCTTGTAAAGGAGGTGTCTTTATATTATGATACCCGGTTGCTGGAGAAATATATCAGCCTGAAGTTAATCCCTCAGGGTTTAAGGGTGGACAGACTTCTAGCTACTGAATTTTCTGAAGCTGATATATTTGAGGAGTGGAAGAATATCTTTACAGTGTACTTTAGGGTGGCTTAAAGTACTTGTCAAATGTAACAATAGATTCATAGATTAGTACTAAGCTAACTGCCCTTGTGAGCCATTTTAAGCTTAGCCAATTATCCCTTGAGAAACTCAAACCCTGCACCTTGTGTTTGTAAGGCAAACACCTTAACCATTAGGCCACCCTCCCAACCATAGACTGCATGAACAAGTAAGAAATTCAGTTTTGGACTGCAGGACGAGCTTAAGGAAGAAACTACAACTGCCGTATTTAATAATAAAATGAAGGACATTCATGTGAGAGTGGGCAAAGCTGAGGCTGAAATACTTGAAAGGAAACGCAGTAAACTGGACAGAGATGATCGTGATTGTAGGAACAAACTCATCTTTCAGTGGCATAGGCAGAGCAGGTCCACCTTAAAAAATACAGCTATGAGGTCTCGGAGTTTGCGAGAGTCATCCTTTTCGTCCACAGAAGCAAGCAGCAGCATCAACAGCAGACAAAGGGTTTTGTTTGAGGAATTGTGTGAAGGAGGTGTCTAGCAGGGCAGTGGTCAGAGAGTGAGCCCACAGCAATTGAAAAGCAAGTGCAACCGGAGGTGGCAGAACAGGAAGAAATGAAGAAAATCAGAGAATTGGACATTTTGGACTTAACATTACTAATGATGTTGTCACATGTAATGAGGAGCATAACAGCAGATCAGTGAGTCTAAGTGAAATGTTAAATATTATTAATCCATCAGATTTGCAGTTAGATGATAATATGTATAGTTTACTTTTGAAAGGAATGAAATTTGTGCCAACATATTTTCCAGCCTTGGCAGGCATAATGTTAGAAATATGTGCTTTTTGTCGCAAACTACATTGAAAGGCATTTTTTTTCTAAAACAAATTCAGAAAATGCAAATGGTAATGTAATGTACAGCATTGATGAGGAGCCATTGCTAGATTTGTCACTGCACGAAAATGAGTTGGTGGATATTTTTGCTTATGAACAAGAGCATGAAAGTAATAGGGACAGTGTTGGGGATGGTTTTTCATATTACATTGGCTATGGAAAATTTAGTATTCCTAAGGTTCCTTATGTTAGCACTTTTTATCCGCCTAAAACTGTCTCAGCCATAATAAATTTTGAGAAGGTGTTATACAAACAGTTGAATACAAGGAGTTTTATGACAGTTATAAGTCCCATAACTTGAAAAAGCATGAACAGAATGCATTAAGGCAGTTAAGCTTGAATAAAGATTATGTTTTTGCACAGGCAGATAAGGGGGATAATTGGGTGATAATGTCTAGAGTGAAGTACAATAATATGAAGGAATTGTTGCAGGAAGTTCGTGCTTATGAACAGGTGAAGTCAAATTGTTCTGGATGCATATAATGACTTTTTGCTGAAATTGAAAAGGGAGAAAGACGGAGATTTTTTTCCACCACTGATGTCAAAAAGTTACATGTAAAATATCCTAGAATGGCTAAGTTTTATGCCATTCCCAAGGTACACAAGGACTTAAATCCCCCTTGGAGACCCATAGTGTCAGGGGTGGGGGGATATCTCCAGAATATTAGCATTTTCCTGGATGCACAGTTGAAAGAGCATTTGAAGCAAGTCCCTTCACACATTAGAAATGGTAAAGAGCTCACAATCACTTTGGGAGGTACTGAGTGACAAGAGGATTTTTTTCTGGGCAACTGTTGATGTTAAGCCCTTGTATACCAATATTTCTCATTGGTGGGGTCTGGAAGCAGTAGCCAAACTATTGGGGGAGGGTCCCAGAACAAGTTATATTTTACAGCTGTTGGAGTTTGCACTGACACACAATGTATTTAGTTTTGAGGACAATTTTTTTCTACAGAGTACAGGAACTGCTATGGGGGGGCTTATTTTGCCCCATCTTATGCCATAATTTGTATGGGTTTTTTTTGAGGAGAGCTGTGTTTATAGGAATACATTTTTTTTTTGGAAAATGTTATAGTTTTCAAACGCTATATTGATTTGTTTTTTATATGTACATGGGAGGTTAGTCTTTTTGATCAATTCATGTTGGAACTAAATCAGAATCAGTATGGCATCACAGTATCCTGTCAAACTCATAGACATAAGATACAGTTTCTAGATCTGGAGTTCTTTGTGGATAAAGACAAGCTAGTATCTTTTAAACTATTTTATAAGGAAACTGCGGCTAATACCTTTTTGAGTTCAGACAGCATGTATCCAGAACATTTACTTGATTCTCTCTCTTAAGGAAAATTCAAGTGCATTAGTGACAATGTTCATGACAGAACCAGATTGGGTGGGGAATTTAACATTGTTAGACGCAAGTTGGCGAAGAGAGGGTATTCTAGCCAGGTGTTAAATTGGGTTGAGGAAAAAGTGAAAAGCAAATTGCTGGTCGGAGAGTATGGAGTCGTGCAATATATCATGGGCGTGGAGATTATCATAAAGTGGGCAAGGATGATATAATTTTTGTTAACAAATGTTCCCATTTTTCAGCTACATTGTATGCATTGGTGCACAGGTTTTGGCCTATTATACAGCAGGATGAGGAAGTGGGCAACATTTTCAAGGGCAGGGTTGTTTTTTCTCATAGCAGATTTCACCACCTGAAGGAATTATTGAACAGTAGGGTAAGTAGGATGATAACTGGATGTTCATCGTGTTTCACTGTTGCAGTCATTACTCTTGGGTTATCTTGTTGGCAGGCTACCCTCAGTCGGCCAGAATTCCAAAGTCTAGGTCCGGCGTCGGTTACTGTCACCTCTTCCCTGACGTCAGTGCGCCAGGTGTATAAAAGATGCAGCCGACGCCATTTTCTTCCGTCATTCTTGCCGCTCGGTGCCCGAAGCAAAAGCAGTTCGCAAGTGCCGGTTGGCCGACTCCTGAGATATTCAAATCCGAATTTCAGAACCGAAGTCTTCATTAAAGCTAAGTACCCCATTGGGGAAACTTTTTTCTTGCTCCAGACCGATGTCAGAAAAAGTTAACAATTGTATTTCTTGTGGGAAGCAAATACCTCATAAGGATTTTCACTCTTACTGTATTCCTTGCCTAGGCCCTGATCACAACGTTGCTAGCTGTTGGTTTTGTGCTAGATTTAACCAACGCACTTTTAAGAGTCGGTTCGATTTTGCATTTCATTACTTTGGCTGAAGATTTAATTATATAATGCCGTCGGACCAGCCGACAACCGGAGTTTACAAAAAACGCAAGGACAAGGAAAAGGATAGGCATCCGAGGTCCATAACTGACGAGGCCTCTGCTAGGCAAGTTGCCGGTTCTCAGTGAGGAGCTTTCGCAGCCCCTGGCGCCCGCTACCTCAGAGCCACAGGCCGCTCCCGACTCCCACGTGGAGCCGACTGGGCCTCTGGATATCCAAGGTATTGGACACTTGGAAATCATTCCCTCAGATGGGTCTGGAGCCGCTGAGGAGGCATTGGCTTCTGAGAGTGTCTTCAGACCTACACAACTTTATATAAAGCCATTTTCAGCTTCAAAGACTAAACCAGCTCTAAAGACAAAGAAACAAGTACAGCATTCTCCTGCTCAGACTTCCATGCCTAAAAAACAGATGCTCAAAATGGCCGAAGACCTAATTACTTTGATCAGGGGCTACCATCCCCCTCCTGATAAGAGGCCTAGGCAAGAGACAGAGTATGATTCTTCTGATCATGTTTCTATTTCCTCTGATTCCTCTTCTGAACAGGATTACTCCATGCTTCCCTATGAGGATTCTGATGCTGAAGAATCCATTCCTTCAGCCTCTCCTCCTGAGGATTATTCTTTTGGGGAAACCCTGCATACCATGAGGGAGCATTTCCATTGGGAGAGCCAAGATTATTCTGAATCTAAGAAAAGGCTCAGAGACTTTCTGCTACTTCCTCAGCACAGACCCCTTGCTATTCCACCTGTTCTAGACATTGTAGATGTATTTTCAGAGTCCGGCCTGTCCCCTGACTCTTTACCCCCTGCACTTGCTAAGCCAGACAGATACTACAGGGTCCCGGATTTTCATAAATTCCTATATAAAAACCCCGCTGCTGACCCAGAAACTATATCTCAGGGTCCCAAAGGGGTCAAAGCTTCCTCTGCAAAAAACCCTGTCCCCTCTGATAGGGATTCTAGGGCTCTAGACAGATGGGGGAAAAAAGTCTACACTTCTGCTACCCTGGCTGTAAGGGCTTTAAATTGTCAGTTTCATATGCTTAAAATCAGCAATATTTAATGTCACTGCTTAAACAGAAATTGTTAACAAATACTGAATGTTCAGAGAACAAGGAATTGCAGGATTTATTGCATGCAGCTGAACAAGTGGGAAAGCATACTTTGCAATGTGGATATGATTCACTGGAGGCCTCTTGCAGGGCCGCTGTTACAGGTTCTGTTATTAGAAGGCATGCTTGGTTAAAGGAACAGAATCTGCCTGATCATGTTAAAGCAAAATTATTAGATGCACCGTTACAGCATGATACTTTGTTTGGTACTAAAGCAGAAGAGGTGTTGAAAAAAATGGAGGATAAAGCAAAATCCATGCACAGTCAAGGATTTCTTACAGGTACAGCCACCCAGGTTTAGCAGGAACTGGCCTTCTAAAAATTGGTCCTTTCCAGTGTCAGACATGCCACAAAGAGGCAGATATAGGCATCCTAGAGGCAGATCTCAGCCCCAAGGCTCATACAGGCCTAAACAATGGGGTGCTCCTACCTCCAAAAGCAGAGAAGACAAATCACAACCTTACAGGAAACGGTCCCAATGACTTTCCTCTACCAGATCGAAGCACTTTTCCTTTGGCAGCCCCCTTAGGGGGAAAACTAGCACTTTTTTCATCAAATTGGCAAATGGTTACCCAAGACAAATGGGTCCTGAACATAGTGTCCCAAGGCTACAGGTTCCATTTTCACACACTACCAGGGTCAAAAGGTGTGCCAGACCTGCCACACAATCAATGGGCAGAGGCACAAAAACAAATTACACCCCTCATGGACATGAGGGCCATTCAGCAAGTACCACAACAAGAGCAGGGGCAAGGATTTTACTCCAGACTTTTACTAGTACCCAGAAAGGACAAAACCTGGAGACCAATACTGGACCTGTCTATACTAAATACGTTTCTGGAAGTTCCAAAATTCAAGATGTTGACTCTACAGCAGCTACTGCCCATGCTGGGCAAGAAGGCTTGGCTCATAACTTTGGACCTACAAGAGGCATACCTACATGTCCCATTCAGACAATCTTGCAGAAGATACCTCAGATTCATAGCTGGCTCAATGCATTACCAATTCTCTGCACTGCCCTTTGGCTTATCTACGGCGCCCAGGGTCTTCACAAAATGCCTGGCACCAGTAATTGCGTTTTGCAGACAAAAAGGAATTCAAATGTATCCCTACTTGGATGACTGCCTAATTCAAGCAGAGAACAAAGACATTCTTCTAAAGCATCTGGCGTTTGTAAAAATATTACTAATTGGCCTAGGTTACACAGTAAACAAAAAGCAATAAAAACTAGTGCCTTCTCAAGAGATAATATTCCTGGGTGCAAGCTTAAATACAATTGCCCAAATTACTTATCTCACGCCAGACAAACAAAAGCATCTGACTACTTACTTCAAGAAATTGGCAACAAAATCCCACTTATCTGCAAGGAAAATCCTGCAGGCCTTTGGATTCATGGCATCCTGCATTCTACTAATTCCGTATGCCAGACTGCATATGAGGAAACTACAATGGTATCTAAAAAGTGTTTGGACTCAGCATTGCCACAGCCTGGAGACAGTAATTGCACTCATTCCCTGCCTGCAACAGGATTTTCGATGGTGGGCAGAAGCCTGTCACCACAACAAGGGTCTGCCATTCAGTCTACCCACAGCCAGACAGACGATGACAACGGATGCATCAGATTATGCCTGGGGGGCCCATATGGCAGGAAAATGTTTTCAGGGCACACCAGACTGCAAACCAGATGCATCTTCACATCAATCAAAAAGAGATGCTAGCTGTTCAAAATGCCTTGACAGCTTTCAAGGACTTGCTTCATACAGGACAATTACTGATAAAGACAGACAACACTACGGTCATGTGGTACATAAACAAGCAGGGAGGTACACATTCCTACCCCCTCTGCAGACAAGCAATGACCTTATGGGACACAGCATTGGCCTTTCAAGTTCACCTGCAAGCACAATTCCTGCCAAGAAAAACAAATACTCTGGCAGACGAACTAAGCAGAAACCTCATGGATCCCCATGAATGGAAACTGGATCCACAAGTCTTCAGCATGATAATAAGGAAATGGGGATGCCCAGACATAGATCTATTTGCCTCCCCTCACAACTGCCAATTGCAGAGATTTTGCACAAGGGTTTATCACAAGCAAGCATGGAAAGTGGACACCCTATCCTTCAGCTGGAAAAATCTAACAGTATATGCCTTTCCTCCACTGCCTTTCCTTCCCAGGGTGCTCTTAAAGGTCAGACAAAAGAAACCAAAAATGATACTGATTGCACCAGACTGGCCATGCCAACACTGGTACCCAATCCTAAAGAGCTTGTCTCAAGGTCCAGCATGGATATTGCTTCAAACTTCTCACTTGCTGACCCAACAAAACAATCAGATCCTGCACAGCCAACTCAGGACCTTAAATCTGGGAAGCATGGCGGATAATGTAGCCATTCAGAACACTCCTCTTTCAAAAGCTGTTATGGATGTTATGTTGGAGGCCAGGAGGCCCAGTACCAGAAAATCTTATGCAGAGATTCTGTGCTTGGAACAAGGAACCAAGGCATTGACACGTGTGTACCAAATATCCCTCAGATTTTACAATACCTAACTGAGATGCTGAACAAAGGCCTTTCTTTCTCATCAATTAAGATTCATGCCTCTGCCATTTCAGCAAATTACAATGCGGAACCACCTATCTTTTCTCATCCCTTAATAAGGCAGTACCTCAGAGGGGCCAAAAACATTAGCCCTCCAAGGAGAGCACCAATTCTGGCCTGGGACCTCAATTATGTTTTGGAAAAACTCACACTCCCTCCTTTCGAGCCAGCATCAACAGCAGATATAAAATTCTTATCCTGGAAAACAGCTCTGCTCCTAGCAATAACCTCTGCAAGGCGAGTCTCGGAGTTACAAGCACTCATGGCTGTGGAACCTTTCATCATTTTTCATCCAGACAGGGTTTCTCTGAGGACAAACCCTACAAATATGCCTAAGGTGGTGTCCAGTGTGGCCCTCAACCAAACCATTCACTTGCCTACCTTTTATCCAAATCCACAGAACAATGGTGAGAAAATTCTGCATTCTTTGGACATACACAGGCAGCTACGCTTCTACTTGGACAGAACTAAAGCTTTCAAAAAGACTGAGCAACTTTTAGTGTCATACACTGCAGGATCACAAGGAAAGGCTATCTCAAAACAGACCATTTCTAAATGAATAGGCCATTGCATCCATTTCTGCTATTCTCAACATGGCAATTCAGTGCCTAAGGGCATTAGGCCTCATTCCACCAGAGCAGCAGCCACTTCAGCAGCCTACCTCAGAGGAGTACCAACCCAAAGATATCTTAGAGGCTGCAACCTGGAGTTCAGTGCACACCTTCACAAAGCACTACCACTTACCTCTTTACTCGAAGTCCAGAGCAGGCTTTGCCACTGCAGTTCTGCAGGGCCTCATAGCCTCTCCTAATCCTATTTAGCCCAGCCACCCATCCTCAGCTTTGGGATTCAACCCAAGAGTAATGACTGCAACAGTGAAACACGATGAACATAGTACAGTTGTGTACCTACCATAAATGTAGATGTTAGTGTGTATTCACTGTTGCAGTCCCACCATCCCCCTTTTCTTTGCTGGGTCTTATCTGCACTTCTCTATCCCATACAACCTATTTGGTGTATTTGCTTGTAGATGAAGGAAACGTTATTTTTGTGCATGCATTTTTATTGGCATATTTTTCAGCATAAAACAAAAATCCAAAGTGCAAATAAGAAGTCTGATATAGTTCCAATACCGAATTTAATGTCCAAAAGATAAAATCACAAGGCACAGCAGCAAAATAACATTAACGCCTTAAAAGTCTGATGAAGTCTACGTAATATGACAAAAACACTGAGTGGAACTTTTAAGGCGTTAATGTTATTTTGCTGCTGTGCCTTGTGATTTTATCTTTTGGACATTAAATTCGGTATTGGAACTATATCCGACTTCTTATTTGCACTTTGGATTTTTGTTTTTGGTGCAATTTCCACCATTCTGTTGGTTTCTTATATTTTTCAGCATACCAGTTTGGGGGCACCTGACATCTGGGGCAAGAAAAACTGAATAAAATGGCGTTGGCTGCATCTTTTATACCCCTGGCGCACTGACGTCAGGGAAGAGGCGACAGCAACCGACGTCGGACCTAGACTTTGCAATTCTGGCTGACTGAGGGTAGCCTGCCAGCAGGATAACCCAAGAGTAATGACTGCAACAGTGAATACACTCGAACATCTACATTTATGGTAGGTACACAACTGTACTTTCTAACACAGTAGGCACCTTTAGATGTGGAAGTTGCAAGGTGTTTGACAAAGTCAAGAACATTTCGGGTTCTTTGATTAATGGAAAGAAGTACATTGCCCTGGATCTTACAATTGCAGTACCAGTGGGGTTGTTTATGCCATTGGATGTGATTGTTTACTTGTAAAGTGGTATGTAGGCCAAACCAGAAGAATTATGGAGCATTTGGGGGATGTGAGGCATGTTAGGCTTAAAAATTCTGTGGCCCAGCATTTCCACGCTGTTCACAATGGTAACACTAGCAGTTTATGTTTTTCTGTTTTAAACAAACCTTATGCAGTACAAGGCATGGAATATGGGCGCATTTTGTTAAGGATGGAAAGTAGATATATTATTAATTTTGGAACTTTGTGGCCCCATGGGCTTAATATGGAGTTAGATTTACATGTATAGGATGAAATGTTTCAGTGTGCATTATTTTATAAATGCATAGACATATAGGATGAATGATTTATATGTATAGAATAAAATATTTAAGCATTTGTTAATCTAAACATGTATAGGCACATTGGCATGAACTTCTTAAACTATTAAGTTAAATGCAATAGGAATGTAAGGGGTTGCATTTCAAAGTTTTTTGATGCACTTTAAATGTTTCTGAAGCACTTTAATTGCTCAGGATGCACTTTAGATTTAAATTTTCTTAACTCACTGACTGATCAACTATTTATTTTATTTATTTATTTTACATTTGTTGACCGGGCTAGTCTAACTGGATACATGTCCATTTTCAGTAGAGGCCCGGGGAGAAAAGCTCCAAGCATCTGCAGAGAGTAAACAATACAATATATAGTAATAGTCAAGTGGATTACAGTACATTAGCTAGATAGGTCAAAAAAATGTTTACAGAGTAAGTTAGTAGCTTTAAGCTAAGATTAAATACAGTGAACCAAAAACATGAATTATTTTATTTTTTTTGGGAAATACAGATAGGTGAGGTAAAACAGAAGAGTAGAAAAGTATAGAGAGAGCAGGAGGTGAAAGAGATATCAGTCTGGGTTGGAGCAGGGACATAGCCAGTGAGTTGTAAGATATACTTTCAGATGCTTTTTAAACAGAATAGTGGAAGCAAGGGAGGAAAGTTCAGTAGGAAGCTGGTTCCAGATTTTCCCTACTGTGTTGGTGAAAAGTGAATCTCCTGCTTTATTTGATTTAATAGTGGAAACTAGAAGCTTATTCGATGAGCGTAGCATAGCAAGATTTTTGTAGGGTGAAATCAAGTTAGTGAGGATAGGGGTATTTTTTGGGTGGTAAAGGATTTTTTGGGTGATAACAATTTGTTGATAAAGTAGTTGGTTCTGCAGTTCTAGCCATCCCAGTTGTTTTAGGTTAAGACAGTGGTGAGTTCTAAAGGTGGTGCCAGTGGCAAATCTGGCTATGTTATTGTAACTGGTGGAAAGTTTGGTGAGAGTGTTTTTTGGTATATATTGCCGAAGCATAGAACAGGGTAGACATAAGGTGGGTCTGGGCAATAGTTATTCTGGCTGAAGGGGAAAGAAAAGGTTTGATTCTGTAAAGAGTGCCTAGTTTTTTGTTGACTGTCTTTATAGTAGAGTTAATGTGATCATCAAAAGTAAGGTTATTATCAATTGTTACTCCCAGAAGACTGGTTGAAGTATCTGGGGCTATGTTGGTTGCATTGTTGGAGGTTAATGTGAAGTGCAGTTGAGGTGATTTATGAGTTGGAGCAAAGAGTAATAACTTTGTTTTTTTGGGGTTCAGGAGGAGGCAGTGTTGCATGAACCAATTTTCAACACTGCTAAATACTGTTTGGGTGAGAGACTGCAGAGAGGTTATGGACTTAGCTGAACAAATTAAAGTGGAGTCATCTGCATATTGTATGCAGGTGGCCTGAGGAATATTGGTATGTAGGTAATTGATAAACAATGAGAAGAGTAGAGGTCCTAAAATAAAGCCTTGGGGTACTCCAGTGTTCACAGGAAGGGATTTTGAAAGATTATTATCCCACAATACTGCTTGTTGTCTGTTTTCCAGATAGGATTTAAACCAATTTAATGCTTGTGGGTCAAGAGATTGGGCTTTTAGAATGTCTATAAGGATATTATGGTTGACCATATCAAAGGCTTTTGAAAGGTCAATAAATAATACAGAGGAAAAAGTGTTATTGTTATGTTTTTTGTTTATGGAGTCAGAAAAGGACAGAAGGGCAGTTGTTGTGCTATGGAAAGGCCTAAAGCCATGTTGGCAGTTGGCAAGTAGATTATTTTGGAGAAGGTGGGTAAGTAGTTGTCTGTGTATGTACTTTTCCATTATCTTAGCAATTGGAGACAGTAAGGCGATAGGCCGAAAGTTGGAGAGTTCAGTAGATGACCCACCCTTATGTAGAGGGATGATGTGGGATACTTTCCAAATGGAGGGGATTTTGCTTTCTAAAATTGTTCTATTTATAAGGATGGAGATAGGATAGGCAATAGCTTTTGCTGCTATTTGCAGGTATTCAGCTGGAAGACCGTCAGCAGAATGGTTTTAGTTTTTGAAGGAATTTGCAAATGAGTGATGTAGGTATTGGTTGTATTTGAAAGGTAGGAGATGGAGTCTTTGTGGTATTTAATGGGGATGTGGTAATAGGTGGTAAAGTATTGGCTAGGGTTTGAATGGCTTCAGTAAAGTAGTTATTAAGGGCATCAGGAATTTGGTTGAAACCTGTTGGGGCAGGAGTTTTAGAGTGGCCTGGCTGAAGAAGTTTGTTAATGCCAGACCAGAATTTTTGTGGTTTTTGCTGATGAGTTTGTTGGAGGTGAAGATAATAGTGTTTTTTGTCTCTGAGAATATCTTTCTTGGTTGCATTTCTTACCTGTTTATAGTAAAGGTGATCTGATGGACATTTAGTGACTCTCCATTTGGCCCAAATTTTATTTCTGAATAGGATCTTTTGCCTAGTTTCTTTAGTGAGCCAGGGGGCAATTTTGGTCCTTATTTGGGAAGAACGATAGGGGGCGTGGTAATCTAGGATCTGAAGGAATCTAGTGTTAAAGTAGGTCACTGCATCATCAAGTGGAAGATGAGACATAGGTGACCAGTCACATGCATTCAGTTCATTTTGGAAGCTCTCTTGGTTAAAAAATTTTTTGGAACGTGAGGTTTTAAAATTATTAGTAGTAGGGCTATGGATTCTTTGTTTAATAATATAGGTTAGCATGTGGTCACTAATATCGTCAGGAAGGGTTCCTGGTTTATAAGTATCCAGTCTAGAGTGGTTTCCTTGCTGCTTGACTTATGGATTCTAGTAGGAGTGGTTATAATTTGTGAGAATCCATAAAGATTTATATGATTGGGAGGATTAAGGGAACTGCAGGTAGCCCAGTCTATATTAAAATCACCTAATACAATGGTTTCCTGAGGTAGGTGGGTAGAGAGGTAACTAAGTAAGTTTTCAAGAGTGTTGATATTGTTTCCAGGGGGGAGATATGTGCAGATTAGATAGATAGATTTGGAGTTGTTTATTTGAAGTTTGGCACTAAGAGTTTCTGAATTGGTATCTGATGGTAGGAGCACATTGAAGGGAGAAACTTGGAGTTCAGATTTATATAGTATGGCTACACCTCCACCTTTTTTGGTTTTACGGTCAAGTCTCAAGATATTATATCCAGGAGGGGTAATCTCTTGGTCCAAAGTTGAGGGCTTTAGCCATGTTTCTGTAATACAGAGAATATCAAATGAGTGCATATCTAAGAGTGCATGTAGGTGGGTAATTTTATTGTTAATGCTACGGATTTTAAGGTGAGCTATTAGGAGGGAGTTAGAGGGTCTGTTTAAAGTAGTGATCGGAGGAGGTGTTTCGTTGTGCAGGTTATTGTTAATGTCAGTATTGGGGCCTGGGTTAGGATGAATATCACCATCTAATAGGGGGTGTTGGTGAGGATATTGTATAAACTTAAGGATTTTGTAGAAATTGTTTGGGCATTTTTTTATATGGAAGTAAGTAACATGGGTAGCTCTATGGTAGTTAGGTAATATATAGATAGAAGAGGAGGTAAATGTTACTGTGGTTGTGGTTGTTTATGGGAGAAATTGGTAGAGTTTGCTGGTAGGGATGGTGGTGTTAAGAGAGGAGTATTCAAACAAGGTTAATGTGTATGATATTGTGAGAGAAGTAAGAGTTGAAGTTAAGAGTAGTAGGTTAGTGAGTATAGATTTGTGTGTTAGGGAAAATGTTTTAGTATTTGTTAATCTAGAGATGTACAAGTGCTTTTGTATTAACTTAAATTATAATGTTAAATGCTATAGGAATTTAAGGGGTTGCACTTAATATGTTTTGATGCACTTTGAATGTTTCTGAAGCACTTTACTGCTCAGGATGCACTTTAAATTTTAATTTTCTTGACTCACTGATTAATTGATCAATTATTGTATAGTTGAATTGAATAATTAATGTAGTGAAATGTATACAAAGTACACCATTTTTGTGTCTGATTATTCCCTGGAAGACTTGATGCCAAAGTACTTAGCAACACAGTAAAAGTGGATGTTGACCGTTTCTCCAGTTGTTCAGTGTTTTCATTGCCCCAAGATGCCCAGATTCATCAGGTAGACAGGATAGAACACTGGGAGCTGACCCTTGGAAATGTCTGAATAAAAAATTATTTTCCTCTAGACAAGTGAGGAAAGTGAGTACAAGAGCTGTGTGAGGAAAGTAAGTACAAAAACTGTTTTCCTCTAGACAATAAGGGAGGTTGAGTGCTGTTGTAATTTGTAGCTTATTTAGTGCATACAATAAGTTCTGAACAAGTGCTGAGCACGAATAAGCAAATTCAAGTGCTAAAACTAAGACTCTGAAGAATAATTAGCCCTGCCCAGTCTCAAACCCAGGACCCCTGTACACCATAGTCAGAGCAATGAAATAATCACCCCTCCCAAGTTTTGAACCCAGGACCGTCTGAACTACAGCAGAGTGTATCAGTCTTTTAGGCCAACTCTGCTCTCATTATCCCTAGATCTTTCTCATGTTTTATTAGAGAGGGAAGCATGGTATATTTTGTTGTATGAATTATTTGCTAAAGGTATAAATAGTCAATTAAATATATTTTTATTGAAGTTTTTGTTGAATATGTACTGTTGGTGTAAGAAATGATTTGAAGTTAATTAAGGGAGGAGGACTCTACCTTCATTTCTTTCTATTTAAATGTTGCACTGTATGGTTTGTGTTTTAAGCATGCAGATCGTGAGCCAAGACATTGATTGTGTTAATCATACAGCTTCAGGGGTGCATTATATTTTTTATCTTTTGCTTTTACTTGAAGCTGTCCAGTGAATTAGTTGAAGAAGCACTGCTTGTTTGTTCATGTTTTGTGGGGATATCCCCATAGCAGTCTTAGATAGATAAATACATCGAAATTAATTCCTTTCTAATGAGATAGATATGAAGTAACATCACTTCTGAGGAGTGGAGTTAAACGCGAGGCTAGGAGGTCAGAATAAGGATACAAGACATTTAGAAGATGAGAGGAAATGGTGAGCAGGGTGCGATTCTTAATACATTGCTTGACGATTAGGTAAAAGTTAGTCTTTCACTTGTTTTGTTTGTATAGTGACATATAGATAGTGCAAACACAACAGAAGCTTGGCAGTTATGTTTTGGCCCAGAACGTGTTGTTACCAGTATTCTTGCTTTAAAGATAGAAGAGTGCAGGATTGGCATGATGTTTACTTTACAGACACACGGTGCAGGATTTGATTCTCACATGGGGTAACTGGCCAGGGCTAGGCTTAAAATGACCTGAAAAGGCAGTTAGCCTAGTACTAACCTATGAAAGGGTGTACATTTAAGGTAGGATAAAAGGCATTGTAGAGAAGATTCATGGTTAAGAATGTGATATGATGTATTGCCAGCTATGCCAGGATAAGGAAGGCAGTGGATGTGTAACATATGCCAGCATAGCTCGCTGGAGTTGTGTAAAGAATGATGTCACTTGATTATCAAACTGATTTGTAGAGATGCTTGTGTTGAAAAATGTATTTGTAAAACTGCTTGTGTTAAAAGTGTAGTAACAATGTGTCCTGCTGGACAAAAAACAAATATGCATGTATGTCAGACTGTACTAGTGTTACTGACTAAATGTATATATTGTAACAGGAGATACTGGAAGAGAAGAGGTTAAGCTTAGCCACAGCTAACTTTTAGAAAACTATCCTGCAATTAAATGACCTGGTTTAGGCCATAAAGAATGTGTCTTATAGTTCTGATTGCAGCCAGAGAAAATGTTTGTGAAAATAAGGACTAGGAATTCTGCTGTATTGTCCTTAACAGTGAACAAATTACCACCTTGGAAGGGTGGAAGGAGGGGTTGGGAGGGTGGCCTAATGGTTAAGGTGTTTGCACAAGGTGCAAGGTTTGAGTCTCACAAGGGATAATTGACTAGGCATAAAATGGTTTGCAAGGGCAGTTAGCTTAGTACTAATCTATGAACCTATTATGGCTTCCAGATGCTATAACACATTTTAGCAAAGCTCTGTCGGTACTTTTCCATGATCAGGGCAACACTTGGAATGAACATTTGATAATGGAAAACTACCATAAATTAATTTTAAATGCGAGGGCCAATACGATCTGTTCAGTTTTTGTATTCTTGCATTTCTGATTTACAGTTCATATATATTTTAACAGTGGGATGAAGTGTTCTTTGGAGGGTCAGTATAAAATGCTCAGTGATTTTTTTTAGAATTCTGTGGTTACAAAAGACGGACACAATATCATATAGTTTTAGTATAGGTGTGTTCATCCCAGACAACCACATGTGTTTACTTGATCCCATTTCTACCTTCTCCTTGACATCATACACACATTTAAAAAATAGTTTAAAAATTGCGGAACCAGCACTAACTGCGGAACTGACATTCCGCAATAAAGTAGCAAGTTCATGCTGAGTACAAAATGAATAGGGATTCAAGGAAGTCCTTTTTTATGTAATTTGCAGCTCATAACTGCAGCATTTTTTACTGAGAACTTGCATTTTGTGATCACATAGTACATATACTTACACGTCAGTTTCGTGAGTCTCTTTAGTTTTACTTTTCATGCATCAATGCACTGGCAGTCCATACCTCTCAACTCCTTAGAGCAAGAAGTCCGGACAAATTCATAAATAGCGTGGGAGCAAAGACCTCAAGATAGGGACAATTTTTGGTACTCACAACAGCAATTGCGAGCGCGGGGTAAAGCATTGCCTCAATAACGGAAATGTACCGCTCTATTTTTGTGTATAGTAACACATGTGCGAGATTTCGGTTCAGTTTCTAGTAAAGGGGTTAGTATGTGACGTCAGTCCTGAAGCAACAGCAACTGACGCAGAAATACTAAGCCTCTGGTATTCGAGCTGGCCGAGGGCTACCCTGGCAGGGATAACCCGAATGTGATGACTGCAACAGTGAATACACTCGAACATCTACTTTTATGATAAGTGTACACAACTGTACTTTTTGATACTAGGTGAGACAGAAGTCTGAGTAGTCTGATTTTGAAACCTAACATAGAAGGATCACTTGCCTACTTCATCTTGCCTTGCTTTAGTAAGTAACCAGGGAAATAATAATTCTTTACATCACTCAGGAAAATATAGTGAGATTAGTTAAGTACTGTTCTTCTGTTTCTTTGTGAATCTATTCGTCTGTTATTTTAATATTTCATGTAATTGAAACTGGTGTTTATTGTAAGATATTTAGTATTTTTGTGTTCTTTATTATTAAATATATTTAAACTTTTCATTGTGGCTGGTCTTTTAGAGATTGTTAACCTTTGAGAGCACTTGCATGTATTTGGTGACACTGTGACCACTCCTGAAAGCCTTCACTGCCTTTGGTCAAACACTACCATTTGTATTAGTATTAATTTGACTCAGTATAATTGGATGCCCTTGTAACAGCCTTAGAGTAAACTGGCTTTGGAGTGTCATGGTGGCAGTATCTGTCTTAGTCTGGGCAGAGGGGCATAGCTATTAAATCTGTGCCAGACACACACACACACACACACACACACACACACACACACCCCTGGGAAAGTCAAATCTCAAGACTGTGTGTCAGCTACTTGAAGCAGGAACACAGAACACTAGTTTCACAGAGAGGGTGGTGGAGGACTTGGCCTGGGACACTCTGCTGAGGACTTAACTGTATATCTGTGCCAGTGGGGAGTCTTATTGGGGGCCTGGAGAGAGAAAGTGAGGGAAACCCAGACCCTGGACGGAGTGTGTTCCCTGTGTGCTCTTAAGGGAACCGTGCAGACAGCTTCATCTGAAAATGCTTTGTGTTTCTATTTGTACCAAGAGAACATCCCTTACTGGTGTCAGTGGTAAGCATTCAGGCTCCTTGATTACTGGCCCAGAGGAGGGACGTTAATGGAGAGAAGTGATTTATTGGCCTTAAGGTTGTGGTGTTGGAGGCAGGGGTCCCTGATGTCACAGCTGCTGTACACAGGAAGTATGATTATGACAGGAGCAAAAGTAGAACTAGTGTATGGTAAAAAGCCATGGAGCCTTAGTCATCAGTAGTAAACTGAGAAATGCCAGTATCTAAGTTTAGATGAAAGAAAAAAATCTAAGAAGAAAAAATTGGCTAAAGCTTTTCTTGAGAAGAAAATGAGGTCCTTGACCAGGAGGAAAAGCATCTTTTGCTCAGCCTTTTTGTTTGTAGTCAGGATTGCAGTATTGATCTTTGGGTCTTCCTTCCATGCAAAAGCCTGCAACTGGCCAGATTTCCAGAGTTGTCTTCTCATCCCTAGCCGATTGATGTCAGATGGCTGATGTTCAGACATCAGGGTATAAGAAACCCATTTGCTGGTGCCATCTTCAGTTCTTTCTAGCTGTGCAGTCCAATGTGCTTCTACTTGTACCAGATACCCTGTCTGATGGCTGGTTCATTTTTCTGTAGCGTTTCTACAAATGAATTTCAGATAGGTGCCCTATTGAGGAATTCTTTCTTCTGATTAATGCTCAAAAAAGTTAACTGCTTGAAGTGTGGGAAGCAAATCCCACGTAAAAAGACTCACTTCATTTGTCTGTTTTGTTTGGGGCATCAGCATAATGTTTCAATTTGTCAGGATTTTGCTAAGTTTAGAGCCAAGACCCTTAACCGTAAGAGCTGACGTCCACACAGTACACATTGAGTCCTTGGGCCAAATTCCTTCTGGTCCTCCTTCCTCTGTTCCTACCAGTACTACCTAAGAAAAGGTAAAAAAAAAAACAAAAGCAAAGTACTGTGCAGAAGATGAAGAAGGATCCTTCTCATCTGTACCCAAGTCGACCAACTCTGGTGTGACACTTTTGCAATCCCCAGCAGACTACCAGGCCCGAGCCCTGTGGCCTGATCCTTGGGAAGCTGCCATAGTAGTAGCAGGACACTCAACTCTGCCATTTCGAATGCCTGCATCATTTGGGTCTGAGGTCACTCAGCAGGCCTTAGCTTCTGATGTCCGAACATCATTTACTAGGGGAGATGGTTCATCTTTAATGGCTGTTCTGCAGGAATACACACCTTTAACCTGGACCTAGTCCTCTCTTGCTAAATGGATGTCTAAACTGAAGGGGCCAGTTAGCCTACCTCAGCTTACACCCCAGTCATCAGCCATTATTACCCAGACCAAAACTCAGGACCTCCTTAAAATTGCCCGGAAATTCATGGCCTTTTTGAAATCTAGGGAGACCAGCCAGGCACTACAGACTACCTCTTTCACCTCTCTCAGTTAAAGAACAATGGATGTCTCTTTTTCAGGAGTCATCTGATTCTTCTGGATCTGAGAATGAGGAAATGTTATCTTATTCTGAACACCTTCTACCTCATTTCTGTATTGAGTCTGAGTCAGATGATACCCTTTCCTCTGTTCCCCCCCCCAGAGGATTTATATTTTAAGGGTACATTGCATGTGATGAATGAGGATTTTCAGTGGGAAAGCATGGAATTTTATCAGGCCCAAACCCATTACAGTCAGCTTCTAATCTTACAAATCCCATGTGGTATTTGATGATGTATTCGAAGACCTGTTTACACCTAGACTGCCTTCTTCTAGCCACAGGAAGTCAGGCTATTTTTATAGAGTACTTGACGCTCAAGAAGTCCTTTACAAAAATACATACAAGCTGATCACTCTGTAGTCTGTACCAAATCCACTAAGGATGCCTCTAAGCCTGCTGATAGGCACCCCGTACATAATGACAGGGAAGGTAGGCTATGACAGGCAAGGTAGACTATTGGATTTGGAAAAAAAATATTTACACATCTGCTACCCTGTCTGCAAGGGCCCTCACTCCAGGGTTCCAAACATTCACTGAAGTGCGTTTTTTTTTTTTTTTATGTTTTAGGTACATTACACAGTGTATCTGTTGTTGGCTATATCTGCAGGCATGCTTGACTGAGGGCCCAGACACTTTATGACCAAGTGAAGGTCCATCTCTTGGATGCCCTATTGGATAAAGAAATCCTCTTTGGACCCCCTGCAGAGAAAGTTTTTGAGAAATGGATAAAAAAGGGAAGCAAATAAAAACTATGAAAGGGTTTTTTGTCTCCTACCCCCAAATATAATAAATGATCCTTCTAAGTCTTGGCCTCTTCCTCCTGGCCAAGATAAGGAGAGGCCTCCCAGATCAAAAAGGTCTAGAAAATCCAGGAGATAGCAACCAAAACACCAACCTTGACTTGTGGGGTCCAGAGACACTTTCCCCACCCAAGAGAACAACTGTGACTATGAATGGTTATCCCTCCTCCAGAACACCACCACATTCCCTGTGTCACTAGCAGGAAGACTCCTCCTTTTTAAACGTGTGGAAGCTCAGTACCTAAGACCGTTGGGCACTAAGCATCAATAGAAAATTGGTACTTCATTCAATTTAAAGAAGGGTCTATCCAAAAGACCAAGAACCCCCCCCCCCCAAAAAAAAAGTCTTGAATTTGGTGGCTAACAAGTTCCTGGACATTCCCAAATTCAAAATGCTGACTCTTCAAACACTGTTGCCCATGATTTTCCCAGGAGCTTACATGGTTGCAGTGGAGCTAAAAGAAGCCTATATTTATATTTCTATAGCAAAAGAACAAAGCGAGATGCCTCTGATTCATAGCAGCTGGTTTGCACTACCAATTATGTGCTTTACACTTTAATTTCTCCATGACTTTTCGGTTTCTAATACCACGATGGGAAGGGACCCCATTCCTAAGTCAAAGTATGATTAAAGTTCATGAAATTAGTATTATTTCAATATTTGATGTTAGCCCGAAGTGTTCTTCACAGCACCTGCAATGTGCCCATAATGGACTCCTGCAATTTGTATGGTGTTACATCTGTTGGTAACGTTTCTAAATATGACTGTAAATTCTTTTTTGAGACCCATTGCTTCTACTACCACTGGAAATGTGTGGGTATCCTTCAACTTGTTTCTGCCTGCTGATCCTGGTATTTTGACTGTGTGTATCTCTTTGTGCAAGACACTGTAATCAGTGGGTGTAGCCATTTCAATGATCAGTGCTACTTTTGGCTTCTTTTCATGAACTATTATATATGGTTTTGCATTTATTTTTTGAACTGTTGGTAATGGGTGAGTCTATGTCATTTAAACTTTTTCTATAATGCATTGTTCCAATGCTTCTCAGCTACTTAAGTGTTTTAATGTTTGCACAATCCCCAGTGCAACATTCTTGCCACATTTTTATGCCTTCCCGTATTTACAGGCCTTCTGCAGTTAGTGATCATTTGTTCCGTATTGCTTTCTTTAGTTGCCCTTTTTTTCTATTGCCGTGATTGAGTTTTCTTCTACATGACTCTGTCAACATCAATTCCAGTGTATAGTTTATACATCACTGGAAGACAAAATGTCCTCCTATTTCCATGTTGCAGTATTCATAACCTTTGGGATCTCCACCTAGGTGACTCGAACATCCTGCCAGTACGCAAAAGATTTTTGCTACTGCATGGTACATGTGACGTTGCACATAGCTCGGCAGCCTACATAAGCCATAAAAGTGATATCAGCATGTAGCATTCCTCAGAACTTCTCTGCCACCAGTCCGAACAGCTTCTAATGTTTCTGATCGCCAAGTGTTTGCTGCTTTTCAGATAAGGGCCCCATTGGGGAAAACGTTTTTTTCTTTCTTGCTGCTGCATGTTTTGAGGTTGATGTCATCTAGAAAAGGCAAGTGTAGTTGTGGATATCAGATTCCAGACACACACAGCCACAATCAGTACTTGTTTTGTCTAGGGTCCTAGCATGACAGTAAGTCTTGCACAATTTGCAAGGCATTCGTCCCAAAGACCCTTCATAACCGTTTGTTGGCACTTAACATTTACTTAGAGAACCAACGTCTAAAACAGTTAGCTTTCAGTATGGAGGGCAGCTCGGGGTCTGTCTGTTGAACCACCGAAGAAGGCCAGAAAAGTCAGGCCCGAGTCTTCCACTTCGCCTCTGGAATCGGATGTTCTTTTCAAGGCCAGTAAAGGCCCTGAGTGCCCATTCAGTTTCTGGTTCCCAGCCTGCAGCAGGTACCATTTCGGAAGCTTTTGGGAGGGCACTACTAGCATGTCTGCAGAGGGAACGCAGATGTTCGTTCAGGGCAATAAGGAATCACGGCCCACTGTCTCAGATGTCCCAAGCAGTGTTCCCCCAGCACCTCTAGCTCCTACATTGTTAGCAATTCCGATGCATGAATCAGGGCCTAGTCATACATTGGCTACTCTTTCCCTTCCCAGGTTGGATCTTCCTGGGAAAAAGAAACAAAAACATCTTTCCTCTTACCAGGATCCCTCTCCTGGTTGGCAGGCCTTTTCCCAGGGTATATGGAATGCCTTCTTAGCTTTAAATCAATTTTCAGCCCTTCCAGTCATTCCTGTTCCCTCCCCAACTCCCAGGAGATCAGTGGAGGAACAGCAGGCCTCTGGTGAGAAAGAAGATTCTTCATCTGATGAATCCCTAATCTACACTTCCCAGATTGAGTCTCCTATGGGTTATGCTTCCCTGGAATTAGATTCAAACACTGGGGATCCTCCTGTGGAAGATTTGGCTTTTGGTGCAACATTTTCCAGGATGAGAGATCGCTTCAATTGGGAAAGTAGTTAAGTTTCTGAAGTTTAAAAAGAGATACTATGACCTGCTGCTAAAGGGCTCTCCTTCCCCCTCATCCATTCCTTCTGATGTTCTTCTGTTCAGTCGGCCTGAATACCAGAGTCTTGGGATTTCTACATCGGATGCTGTCGCTTCTTCCATGATCTCAGGTCATCATGGGTATAAAACATGCAGCTGACACCATTACATTAGCTTTTCTTCAGTGCAATGTCCGAAGCAGAGGCAGTTCGCAAGTGCTGGTCGGCCGCCTCCTGAAATTTTCATTTTTCGAGTTTCAGACCTGAAGTCTTCTAAAAGATGAGTAGTACCCTGTTGGGGATCCTTTTTTCTTGCTCTAACTGATGTCAGAAAAAGTTAATAATTGTCTTGCCTGTGGAAAGCAAATACCCTTCAGAGATTTTCATTCTTACTGCATCACCTGTTTAGGCCCAAACCACGACATTCCTCGCTGTCAGTTTTGTGCCTTGTTCAATTTCCGAACTATTTGCTGTTGGGCTATTTTTGCCGCTAAATTCTTTCGCTCTCGTTCTCCGTATTCCAAAATGGCTTCGATAAGCTGTCCGACTACCGATCTTCCGAAAAAAAAACATAAGGATAAAAACAGAGACAGACAGCATAGGTCCAAAACTGCCGACGAAGCTTCCGTTAAGGTAGTCGCCAGTCCGCCGGTACTCAGTGAGGCGCTTTCGCAGCCCCTGATGCCCGCTAATACAGATTTGCAGGCCTCTACTGAGACCCATTCGGAGTCTGGTATGCCGCAAGATGCTTTTTCGATTATGGAACCTGCGGATGTCTCTACCTTGGATGTGTCCGGAGCTGCTGTGCAGGCACCAGCTTCTGAGGGTGTATTCAGGCCTTCCGATTTTCATATTAAACTGACGACTTTGTTTCAAACCAAAAATACCGAATTTCTCAGGCCCAGAGTTCACACTACGCCTAGGAAACTGACGAACAAAGCACATTCTCAGGCCCAAATGCCTCCGAAACAAATGCTTAGAATGGCTGAAGATCTTATAACTTTAATTAGGGGAAGCCAGCCTTCCCCCTCAAAAAGACCAAGAACTGATTTTCCTTCTGATTCTTCAGATCATGAGTCTGTTGACTCTGATCCTTCTAATTAACAGGACATATCTTGATCTATCTCTGAGGATTCTGATGTAGAGGATTCCATTCCCTCTGCTTCCCCACCAGAAGTTTTTTTCTTTTGGTGAAACCCTGCATACCCTTACAGAGCATTTCTGCTGGGAGTGCCAGGAATACCCACAGTCCAAAAAGAGACTCAGGGAATTTTTAAACTTGCCTCAGCACAGGCCTCTAGCTATCCCTCCTGTTCTGGAAATTGTAGATGTCTTCTTGGGATCCAGTCTTACCTCTGATACTTTGCCTCGAGCTCCCAGGAACTCTTACCGGTATTAGAGTACCTGATTCCCACATATTCCTCTCTAAGAATCCTATTGTGGATCCAGAGACCATTTCCCAGGGACCTAAAGGCATTAAGGCTACAACAGCCAAAAACCCTGCCCCTTCGGACAGGGACTCTAGGGCTTTAGACAGATGGAGGTAAGAAGGTATACACCTCTGCTACTCTTGCCATCAAGACTTTAAATTGTCAGTTTCGTATGTTAAAGTGTCATCAGCATATTATGGAGCTAATTAAACAGAAAATGATGTTGATTCCTGATAGTGCAGAATATAAAGATTTACAAGAGTTAATGTTTTCTGTTAACCAAGTTGGAAAACATACTTTGCAATGTGGTTTTGATGCCTTAGAAGCATCTTGCAGGGCTGCTTTCATTGAGTCTGTTCTTAGAAGGCATGCTTGACAAGGAACAAATCTAGCCAGACCATGTCAAAGCAAAATTACTAGATGCACCATTAAACCAAGAATGCCCGTTTGGCAATAAAGCAGAAGTCATCCTCAAAAAGATGGAGGAAAAAGCTAAATCTATGCAAACTGTTAAAGATTTCCTACAGGTATAGCCACCTAGATTCAGTAAGCATTGGCCTTCTAAAAACTGGTCCTTTCCAGTCCCTCCCAGACCTTCTCAGTCCAAGCCCAGGGGCAGCAGACCACCAGGATTGCAGTCTCAGGGAATGCACAGATCTAAGCAATGGAGTGCTTCAGTGTCGAAAACAGGGAGTAATAAGCCACCTTCCTATGGTAAAATCTCGCAATGACTTATCCTTAACTCTTCCAAGCCTTGCCCGAGTACTTGCACCCTTAGGAGGAAAACTCGCCCTGCATGCAAATAAACTGGGAGTACATCACCCAGGACAGATGGGTCTTGAACATTGTATCCCAGGGATACAGATTCTACTTCCACTCACTGCCAACCCCAAGCGGATGACCAGATCTCCCCTCAAACCAGTTGGCAGAAGCCCAAAAGCAAGTACTTTCTCTTTTTAGTAACAAGGCTATTCAACATGTCCCAGCAGAGCAAAGGGGACAAGGTTTTTACTCCAGACTGTTACTGGTACCCAGAAAAGAAATCTCTTGGCGCCCTCTCCTGGATCTGTCTAGTCTCAACACCTTCATGGTAGTTCCAAGGTTCAAAATGCTTACTCTCCAACAGCTGCTTCCTATGCTAGCCAAGAACTCTTGGCTACCCACCCTGGACTTAAAAGATGATTAACTGCACATCCCCATAAGGGAATCTTGCAGGAAATATCTGTGTTTCAGGGCAGGCTCTATGCGCTATCAGTTCTCTGCACTTCCCTTTGGCGTATATACTGGGCCCAGGGTATTCACAAAATGCCTAGCTCCAGCCATTGCATATTGCAGGCAGAGAAAAATTCAAATTTACCCATACTTGGATGATTGCATGATTCAGGCGGACAGTCAGGAATTGCTTCTCTAGCACCTGACATTTGTAAAGAGACTTCTAACTTCATTGGGGTACACAATCAACGAAAAGAAATCACATCTGGTACCCAGCCAACGGATTGTATTCCTGGGATCAAGCTTGAACACATTTTCCCGGATGGCATTCCTCACTCCAGAAAAACAAATTTATTTGACAAGCTATTCAATCTACTGTCCACCAAAACCCAGCTATCTGCAAGAAAAATACTGCAAGCCCTAGGGTTCATGGCCTCTCGTATTCTGCTAATTCCATATGCAAGACTGCATATGAGGAAACTTGAATGGTCCTTAAAAAGTCTCTGGTGTCAACATTCTCAGGACCTGTAAACAATGATTTCTATCATTCCTTGCCTAAGGGCAGAGTTCCTTTGGTGGGCAGAGGCCTGCTACCACAACAAAGACTCCCTTTCACTCAACCCCCAGCCACCCAAACCCTAACAGATGCATCAGACTATGCATGGGGGACTCACATGGCAGGACAATGCATTCAAGGCAAATGGAGCCCAAAGCAAATGCACTTGCATATCAATCAAAAAGAAATGTTAGCTGTACAGAATGCTCTGACAGCCTTCAAATGCCTTATTCTTCCAGGGCAACTATTGATAGATAGCACCACAGTTATGTGGTGCATAAATAAGCAGGGTGGAACCCATTCCTACTCACTCTGCAGGTTAGCCATGGCTCTGTGGAATGCAACCTTGAGCAATCAAGTGCACCTGCAAGCTCAATTCCTGCCAGGGACACTAAATTCACTGGTAGACGACTTAAGCAGAAATCTAATGGGCCCCCGTAAGTGGAAACTGGAACCCAAATCATTCAAGCTTCTGATCTACAGGTGGGGAGCACCAGAGGTGGACCTCTTTGCTTCCCCTCAGAACTGTCAGTGGAGCATGGAAACTGGATGCCCTGTCCTTTACATGGGAAAACCTCTCAATCTATGTTTCCCCCTCTGTCCCTCCTCTTGAAGGTTCTACTAAAGATCAAACAGGACAAGCCAAGGACAATCTTGATTGCACCAGACTGGCCACGCCAGCACTGGTACCCACTTTTGTGCAGTCTGCCAGTACTGCCACCATGGCACCTGCCTCAGACCCCCTCCCTGCTGTCCCCCAGCAGGAGGGCCAGATTTTGCATCCTCAGCTACAAACCCTGAACCTAGCAGCCCTGCTCATCCCCTAAACTCATCACCAGCAACCCTCAGTAAACAGGTGGCAAGGAGGCCTAGTACTAGAAAATCCTATTCAGAAAAGTGGAAAAGATGCTGTTCTTGGAGCCAATCTCAAGGAATGGACACAACTGTGCCCAGCTTACCTCATGTACTAGATTACTTAACAGAAATGCTCCAGAAAAGCCTTTCCTTCTCTTCAATTAAGATTCATGCCTCTGCCGTCTCGGCTCATTATAATACTGAGCCCACCCCTCTTATCTCATCCTCTGGTCAAACAGTTCCTGAGAGGAGACAAAAATTTAAGACCTCCCAGGAGAGCTCCCACTCCAGCCATGGGACCTTAACTTTGTATTGGAAAAACTCACTCTTCCACTCTTTGAACCTGCTGCCTCAGCAGAGTTGAAATTCCTCTACTGGAAAACAGTTTTACTTCTAGCCATCACTTCAGCAAGAAGAGTTTCTGAATTGCAGGCCCTTATGGCTGTGGAACCCTTCATGATCTTCCATGCAGACAGGGTTTCCCTCAGGACTAACCCATCATTTATGCCCAGGGTGGTGTCTGGTGTAGCTTTAAACCAATCCATTCATTTGCCAACCTTTTTCCCTAATCCTCAGAATAAAGGGGAAAGGATCCTGCACTCCCTGGACGTGCACAGGCAGCTTAGGTTCTATCTGGACAGGACTAAACCTTTCAGAAAATCTGACCAGCTGCTAGTCAGCTTTGCTACAGGGACAGAGGGCAAGGCCATTTCAAAGCAAACCATTTCTAAATGGATAGCACACTGCAACGATTTCTGCTACAAACACCATGGAAAACCTACTCCTCAGGGGATCAGAACACATTCTACTAGGGCTACATCAACTGCTACAACATTTCTCAGGGGAGTCCCTACCAGGGACATCCTGGAGTTCTGTACACACCTTCACCAAGCATTACCACTTGCCTAACTTTTCTAAATCAAGAGCTGGATTTGCCACAGCAGTCTTACAGGGCCTGCTTGCCAGCCCTAATGCATCTTGACTGCTTCCACACATCCTCAGCTTTGGGAATCAACCCAAATGTGATGACTGCAACCGTGAAACATGAAGAACATAGTACAGTTGTGTGCACTTACCATAAATGTAGATGTTCACGTGTATTCACTGTTGCAGTCCTGGTTACCCTTCCTCCAGCCTCCTGACTTGTTTATACTTCTACCTATTCTTTTTTGTTTGGCCATATCTTATAACATTGGTATTTACTTTCTACTGAGGGTGTTCCACACCATGTAACTGCTTCCTATTTTGGGGGCTCCTGACATCTGGGGCAAGAAAAACTGATGTAATGGCATCGGCTGCATGTTCTATACCCATGATGACCTGACATCATGAAAGAAGCGACAGCATCCGACGCAGAAATCCCAAGACTCTGGTATTCAGGCCGACTGAGGGCTACCTGCAGGCAGATAACCCAAATGTGATGACTGCAACAGTGAATACACTTGAACATCTACATTTATGGTAAGTGTACACAACAGTACTTTCTTCTTACCTTTCTGGATGCCTTCCAAACTATGTTCAAAAGCACAGATTCTCAATTCCTGGCCCCAAAAAGGCCTGATAGATTCTATAAGGTCCTTGAGGACACCAAAATTTTTTTTCAGATGTCCCCCTGCAGATCCTGCAGTTATATCTCTTTCTGTAGACAAACCCTCTAAGCTGCATCCCTACACTAACCTGCTTCCATCAAACAAGGATAGCAAAATGATGGAAAAGTTTGGGAAGAAAATATATACTTCCACTACCCTGGTTTTGAGAAGCATTAACTACCAGACTTTATGTCGAAGTATGTCCTGGCTTTACTCTCCCAAGCTTATGAGCTGGAATCAGACCTTCCTGATGCTCAGCTAATGGGCAGCTTGCTTCTCTCCTGTCCACCTCAGCTCAGGTGCTTAGACACTCCATTAAATGCAGTTGTGATGCTGCTGAGCTATTTGCTAAGTCAGCAGCTTTAGGGTCTGTACTTAGGAGATACTCATGGTTGCATCTTCAGCCTTTGCCTAATGATATTAAGGCTAAAATCATGGATTCACCTTTGGACAATGATGCCCTTTTTGGTGCTGAAGCTGCAGCTCTGTTCAAATCCATGCAAGACAAAGGGAAAGAACTTAAGGAACTGAAACACGTCTCTGTGTCCCCAGTTCCTAAATACCATAGAAATTTTCCTGATAAAACACAATTTGTCAGAAGGAAACAATGTAGTTCTCTCCTTTCCCATAAGAAAGGGGCTCAGAGACAGGATGCTTCCAGATCCCAGGAAACCCCTGCTCAAAAGCCCACCTTTCAAGACAGTCCAGGTAGTCTGCGACTACCTGGCAAAGCCCTCAAATAGCCCCCTTTTCCAGTTTCCCTTTTTTAGAGTAGTTACTATACTTTTATATAAAATAGAAACAAACAAGACAAGCGACCGGGGAGTAAGTGCTCCTTGCGCTGTATAAAATATCAAGTCCAAAACCAAAAAGCACAGGAGCACTTCAATACTGATCAAGCAAATGTATCCAAAACTCTTGAATGCAAAGAAGAGTCCAGAAAATAAATTCCAGTACAGAAGAATAATCCAGCTTTATTATCAGTACATAGGTTAGCGCTTTCACCCTGATGGGCTATCCTCAGATCTTTAATACATACAAAACGGTGTTACTAAACTTATACCTAACAATTCATGACGTCATTTCCTTTGATTTAAAGACATCTAAATAAAAACATTGTACATTTACATATAACCAAGCCTGTCATAAAGAAATTCTTAAAACATTCCTAAATAAAAACAATATATATACCCATGAACACTCATATAAAAAATGTCAATGGCAAGACATATTTAAACACATCTAAAAACAATGTATACAAACTCAAACCCCAGATATACAAAAGAACATTATAAGCATTCACCTAACAATCAACCTTCTATTCTTTAAAACAGACTTAATAGACACCTTGTCATTGAGACCTGGTCTCTGGTCATCCCTTAACCTAATAATCCATCTGGCCTCTAGTCTTTCTGTATAATGCCTCACATCCCCTCCTCTGAGACTGGGTATGTTCACCTGTAGAACCTGAAACCTGAAACTGTGCTGTTCAGTAGTATGAATTACATGTTTAGATGGGGCATTATTGGGGGATCGTATATGTATATTGTATAGGTGTTCCCTGATCCTTTCCCGTAAGCGCCTCTCCGTTTTTCCTATATAGAATGCACTACAGGACATGCACTTGGCCAAATAAACTACATGTTGGGTGTCATAAGTACTCACTGTATTGAACTCAAAGCGTCTGAGTGTAACACGATGTGTATAGTTTATCCTTCTTTTCTATACTTTTCTGACCCTTCTACCCACTGTTACAGGGTAATTCTTAATTACTGTTGCTGGTAATTTCTTCCTTCTGAATATTTAAGAAAAACATGTTATTCCATTAATTTCTTTATCTTCCTTTCATCAGCTGTCATTGCTGACAAGACGACAGGATTTAAAAAGTGCACTTCTTGTGGGAATAAAATCCCTAACTTGGATTCCCACAAGGAGTGACTGTATTATCTCTGAGCAACTCATTTAAACGCTAACTGCTGTGTCTGTGTGTTGCTTTTAACATTGGAACGTTAGCTGATAGATGCAGCAAACATGTATTGAAGAGTGGTGGTCTCCTTCAACAGCATCTTCTTCAAGAGCTCAAACTCCTTTGGAGCGTAGGAAGTGCTCCCTGAAAAAGTCCTCAGGACTTTTCTGGAACTGCCTCTAAAAATTGCAAAGATACTAGAGGTTTACTATCAAAATGTCGAGGTGATTTACATCAACAGTGAGAAGGATGAACACGGAGCAGCAGATAGGCAAAATTGCGAACTTAATTCCTGTCGAGTTTGAAACATCGATACGGAGATTGTGTTTGCAGTTTGGAGCGTCTGTGTTTTGAAGTGCATCACACTACAGTGCGGACTGGGAAAATTACCCTTTTCCTCACTGTAGTGTGATCTTGGAGTTAGAATATACAAGTAGCAGGGGGTGTGGGGGTTGCAGGGGGACTTGCCACCCTGAAAAACTGTAGGAAATGTTCCACCTTGTAGCAAATGTGGTTTTCGGGATGGTGAGTGGTCGAATGTTGATTCGTTCGAAGGAAAGAATCGACATTCTAAGCAGTCTGCGGCGTGATGCTTTTTCATTGTTCTCGGTCGGGAATGTGAATGGTCGAGGTAAGTCATCTCGCCATTTTGATAGTAATCCGATGTCAGATCTGACACCCTTGGACCTGAAGATAACGCTCCTCAGATCCTAAAGCTTTGGATGCAGTTGTGATTTCAGCAAGCCCTGCAGCTCAGGTTTTAGACCCCAAGCCCTCTGATCTGAAACCCAGTACTTCACATACTCCAAGAACACGCGCTCCAGACTTCATTTTGGGTCTGTTTTGCCCTAGTCTCCATTTCCCTTTCTTACAAACTCCCAATAAGCACTCTAGACCTCAGTCTACCACATACTCCTGGTCCACCAGAAGTCTTTCTGAGATGGATATGGTAAGATGATGCGAAAATTGCTGAGCTCAGATCCATATGGGGGTCATTTCTACTCTGTCTCCTGTTGGATCTGAGTCAGGTCACTTCTCACACATTACTATCTCCTTTTCCGATCTGTCCTTCACTTTTGGAACCCCAGGATCCGAGAAGTCCAGTAACGGATTTGAAGAGAATTTTTTCCTTGACTCTTGACAGCATCCCTGACTAATACTGCACCTGAACCTTTGGATCGGAATGGGTCCTTGAGCTGAAATATCAGATATGTATTTGTGGGGCTGGGATTTACTTTGATGTTATCAGCTCCATCCCTGTGCCTTGGAGCCTTAGCACTGGACAGCTTGGGTTTGGTTCCCTCCTCCAGATGCAGATCCAGAAAGGGATTTTTCTCTTTCAAGAGATCTGGTCAGTCATTCCTCGGATCCACTGTTTGTTCCCTCTTTGGTTCCGAGTTTGGAGTTCATCAGGCCTATTCCACAAAGAAAGTCAGTTCCAGCTAGTTTCTGATCAGTCCCTGTAGAGGAACTTCCTCTCTTTTGATACCTCCCCTGAACATCCCCCAAGATTCATCAGAAGAGGATGTGCAAGAAGAGGCACATACATTCCCCATTGGACTCTGTCACTGAGGATACTGATTTTGACGAAAGGGAAAGGTCTCCCAGATCACCATCTGATGTAATTTAGAGACGTATTAGAATCCTTAGGCAGAAAATTGGCTGGTTTCCCGATAATCCTTCTCCAGAGGAATCACTATTTTTGGAAGCTTTTGGTTCTGGCTCATCTATTTCTTAGGTTACCCCCTAACCCTCCACCCGGGCAGATGAGCTCATTTGATTTAGTTTCTCTCCAGGCAAGGAAAGAGCCAGATTCCGTTTAACCTATACTGAGATGAGCTGACAATTTTCCAAATCTCCTAAAGATAAACTCCCTTGGCACAAAGGAGTCCCACTAGATACTATGGTGGTGGCAGGTGGTCACTAAAAAAGAGATAGAACAGAGCCTGTCTGTCCACCTGCCAAACAGAGAATCTAGAGCACTGGACAAATTCAGAAAGCGTTTCTTTGCCTCAGTGACATTCGCCTTGAGGTCTCTTAACTACTTGGGACTTTTAACAAGACTGCGTTTGACCAGAGAACTGTCACATTCTCTTTTTAGTCCATGTCTGCAGAGAATTTCTCAGCTGGCCACTGTTTTGTCAATTTCCAATGCATCTATGAGGTTGCTGTCTCACCCAGCTGACGGCACCTCACAGACTGCCATTTCAGGCATTGTAAGGAGACATGACTGGCTGCGGCCATGCAACTTTGCAGAGCCTTTCAGCACGTCTTTCATCAACACTCCCTTTGATGCAATATCTTTTTGTTCCGTCTGTGAAAGAAATGCTTACCCGCAGGAAAGAAGAAAATTGCCTCATGTACACAGACAACCCTCTCCTCCTACCACCCAACACTACAACCTGTGAGAATTGCACTTATCTAGCCAAACTGGAGGTAAAGCTCTCTCCAACTAAGACTGAACTTGACAGTCATGAGAAGGTAAACATTTGCACCACACCACACTCATCACATAGTCTCACTAAATCTACACCACAAAAATCCACACATAGTAACACAAAAACATTTGCAGAGGCTCTCAATAATAATCTGTCTAAGCAACAGAGACCTCCAAAGCAGAAATGCAAGCAACCTCCATCCCCCAACGCAACCTAAATGAGACACAGCACACAGACTCAGTGTGCCACTCAACCACAGCCCATAAGGCAAAACAACGTACCCAACACACTAGTCATAGGTGAGACTACAGTCAGGCACACTGATGTCCCACTCACAAGGCTAAACAAAGAGAAGGTTACTGTCAGCTGCCTGTTGGGTGCCAGGATCCACCACATAACCCATGCAGTCAGGTCATTCCACAAGTGCAAATATGACTCTGTCATTGTTCATGTTGATGTGAATGACCTGAGACATACCTCCCTGGACTACATGAAAAGAGACATGGAAGAGATCTCCGATCTTGTTGCCCAGGCAGGTATGACCCTAGCCCTGAGTAGCATTCTGCCATCGCCCAGAATGATACCGTTCTACAAGGACAAAATGATTGACTTCAACAATTGGCTAAGCTTCTGGTGTCATTCAAAGGGGATCCAGTATCTGTCTCCTTGGGATGACATGGTCGACAGACCACGATGCTTTGCCACAGATGGCCTGCACCTGTCACCCCTGGGATTCCAGATACTGGCTAAGGCTCTTGCTGCCCCTATAGTGCCTTTTTTAGGCAAGGTTCAAATAACAAATTCACCACCGTAACAGAAACAGGCAAGTAAAAACTGAGGGTAATGCTACTCAGTGCTAGAAGTCTAAATCTCAAAATGTACTCACTCGAGGCACTCCTTAAAATGGAGAACATCAATATCTGTGCAGTGACTGAGACCTGGTTCAAGGCTCCAGAGAGCACCTCTGCACTACCAGGCTATAACTCATACCACACTTTTTGGCCATGTAACATGGACAGAAACACCAAAGGCGGAGGTGTGTCCATATTCATTAAGGATATCCACACCTCCAGGCTAGTTGCTCAGCATAATGCATCCGAGGTTATCCAAGTGCAACTAACTCTGGGCAAAACTGCAATACAAATTGTAGCTTGCTACAGATCTCCCACCATGCCCCAGGATTCCCACTCCTCTTTTATTGATGTACTGGAAAATGTTAGGGTTCAACCAAACACCCTAATAATGGGCGACTTCAACTACCCCACCATTAATTGGGAAAACTACTCGTGTACCAACTCCTTAGCTCAATACTTTCTGGAATTCATAAACTCCAGTGCCCTGGATCAACTTATCCACACCCCCACCAGGGACAACAATATCCTATACCTAGTCATTACCAACATGAGTGACCAGTGTTCCACACCTGAAGTCAACTCCTCGTTGGTCCGATCCGACCATAAGCTAATCACCCTTGATATCCACATCCCGCCCCCATTAAGGAAATCATGGTAAAAAAAATTTCCAAAGCCAACTTCATGCTTCTTCAGACAGAAGTGGTGAACTTCATGACACCCAAGCAGATGGACAATACAGTTACAACTGCTGAATCCTACACAAATGCACTCTGTAAGCACTTACATGAGTGCATGGATCGTGCTATCCCAAACAGAACCAAGATGCTATCCTCCAAAAAAAGAAAGCCAATCTGGTGGTCCCCTGCCATAAACCAACTGTACAACAAAAGGAAGAAACTTTTGCAAAAGAGAGTAAAATCCCATGAGTGGAGGAGCTCCCTGGTCAGCCTCAGTAAGAAGCTGAGAGCTGAGATCCCTTATAAGATCCTCCAACGCAAGCTACGAAAACAAAATCGCCACTAATTCTAAGGACAACCACAAAGCATTCTATAGCTATGTCAAGAATCTCGATGGCAACACCCAGATCTGCTGAGTTATAGCACAACGGCACTAAAATTACAGAACCAGCTGATATTGCCAACATCCTGGCAGATAGGTTCAGTGCTAACTTTACCCCCCCCCCCCCACCCTTTAAAGGGCCCATATCTATACAGGAAGAATGCAGAGTCCCTGTAATCACAACTATGCAGGTAAAAGCTGCACTCTCTAAAGCCAAAAACACAGCATCCATGGGACAACATCCCAGGCTGCGTTTTACACGAACTTCAGAATGAACTGGCTCCCCACTTAAGCACCATGTTCAATAATAGCCTTGCATCAGGCTTTGTGCCCATTGAATGGCGCACAGCAACAGTTATCCCACTCCACAAAGGGGGAGCCACCACTGATCCCGGGAACTATCGCCCTATTAGCCTGACGAGCCTGGTCTGCAAGCCCATGGAACGTATCATCATGGAACTCGTAAACAAAGACATTGGTAACCTCCAAACTCTGGATCCCACCCAGTTCGGGTTTGTGAAAGGCAGATCATGCCTCCTGAACCTGATCAACTTATTTGAGGCAGTCATCAAAGCCGTAGATGAGGGTAAGGTGGTTCACACAGCCTATCTTGACCTCGCCAAGGCTTTTAACACCATCCCCCATTCTGGAATTATAGCTAAACTCACTAAACTAGGTATAAATCCCTATGTCACAAGATGGGTTGCCAACTGGCTCACTGACAGAACCCACACTGTAAAAGTTGCAGACTCCAAATCTGACCTCAAAGCAGTGACAAGTGGAGTACCACAGGGTTCTGTCCTGGGACCTCTCCTGTTTGGTATCTACTTCTCTGAAGTGCAGGTTAACACAGAAGGCCTCTGGCTAATGAAGTTCACAGATGACTGCAAACTATGAGCCATAGTCAAGTCCCCAAATGATGTGGACATCCTACAGAAGGGCCTCGCTGAGACAGATGCCTGGTGTCAGAGCCATGGCCTCAAGCTCAATGCCAAAAAGTGCAGTGTCATCCCCTTTGGTAAAAACTCTGTACACATGAACTACCACATAGGCAGCAATCTACTTAACATCGAATGTGTGATAGGTGGACATTAGTCTCTTCTTTGATAGTCACATCGCCACAGTAGTCAGGAAGTCCTATGTGGCACACCTCATCATAAAAGGGTTCTCATCCAGGAAAAAAGAGGTCATTGTTCCCCTCTACTCAACACTCATTAGACCCATTATAGTTTACAATGTACCTCACAAGATATCTGCAGCAGCTGGAAAGGTCACAGACGTACCTAACAGAGGATTACTGGCCTCAAACAAATGCCTACACTGATCGCCTCAAAAAACTCCATCTTTACTCCGTAGCATATCGCCTACTCCGAGGTGATCTCTGCCTAACATATAAAGCTACGTCAAACCCAGAGCTGTTGGACATGCTACACCTAAAGAAATCCCACTCCCTCCGAGCTACACACTCTAGGGACCTAAACTTTGTTACCACAGTAAACAGGACATGCCGGAGGGGTAGATTCCTGTCCCAGAGTCTTCCCATACTCTGGAACAGGCTACCTATCTATGTCAAGCAAAGTTCTTCATTAGCCCTGTTCAAGAAGAATTCTTGATGAGTGGATGAGAAATACGAAATACACCCCGGGGATCACTTCTGTGTCTCTGCTCGACAGTGGCACAGGAAAATAACTTTCTTGGGTGGCGTAAGCCAGGGAACCTTGTTGGCTAGGCTTAAGTAGGCCTCGGACCGATAGCCTAGTACCTACCTATGAACCTATAAGAAGGAAACACCCTGTCTGCTATGGGAATCCAGTTTTCTACCCCTCAATGAACTGTGTCTAGAAGTCAGGTGGTAAAAAAATGTGGTTTTGCATATCTCTGGGACCTTTTCAAGTTTAGCATGAGGACAATTCCTTCATAGGCAGGGGAGGCATTTCTAATGGTAGACGTTGCCTCAGAGGCCGAGAAGACCCAGAAAGTCAGGGTTTATGTGATTCTTTCAGGATAGATCCTTTCAGTATATCTAAAGTGCTACTCGACTGCCCACCTCTGGAGACTGTTTGGTAATGATTGTCCTTGCACCCAGGGCTATTGTAAGAAAAGTTTCCTGGGTGTTAAAAATCATACCAGAGTTTACTTCATAAGATTGTTCTAACCCCCAGTCTACAAAAGAGAAAAGCTTTACAATGTTCCATCCAGTCAGAAGAAAACAGCAGCCCAAGAAATGCAAAAGCTGTTAGACAAGAGAGTCATCCAGGAAGTCCCACCAGACTAAATAGGATTGGGAACTTACTTGCGCTTCTTTCTTAGTGCCCAGAAAGATGGGACCAATTTTGGATCTGAGCAAATTGAATTCAGTACATGAAAAAGTCAAAGTTCCAAATAGTCAGAGTCCAGTCCATTCTGCTGTTTTTTGCAAGGACTATTGGATGCGCTGTGTAGATCTTCAGAACGAATACTAGCATATCAAAATAAAGATGCTTCTGAAGAAGTTTACATTTTGGCAGGGAGCCAGTCATTACCAATTCAGAGTCCTGCCTTTTGGACTCGCCATAGCCCCCAGGGTGTTCACCAAATATACGGCAGTGGTGGCAACTCACTTGAGATTAAAAGGATTCTGAGTGTTTCCATGTCTAGACTGGCTCTTCACCACCCCCTTCAAACATCTCCTTCAACAATCCATTGACTATTTGGTCCAGATTTGGCACGGACTGGGAATAACAATTACGCCAAGTCAAATCTGACACCAGTAAAGAGCCTGGAGTTTACTGGCGCACATCTGAACACAGCAACGCAAATTGTATCCTTACCAACTTATTACATAGAGACACTCAGATCTCAAGTTCATCAGATTCTTTCTCATCCATCTCCTCCAGCCAGATTAATTCTTTAAGCATTAGGGTCTACGACAGCAGCAATAGTCCTGCTTCTTTTAGCATGATACTATGAGTATATAGCAGAAACAAACCTCACGAGTCCCAGCTGTTGCTCAGAGATGCAAACAATAGAAATGTAGCAGTCCAAATGTCAGAGCAGCTATGGCAGTGTATTCCACAATTTCAAGACAAAAAATGGGTTACTTCCAAATATAATCCACCTGAGCTTCTTCTAAAACAACTTCACTTTATTACAAAAATACTGGTGAGCGCTTTAACAAACATCCGTTTGCTTCATCAGACCATAAACAAGCACATTCAGTCTCTCCTATTTATTATATGCATGTAAATGATGAAATTTCAAACTGACAAATCACAAGCGACCGTGTTTATATGCCACCTCCCTACCATCCAGAACCCATTTAAACAGTAAGTAATTCCAAATAAATTCACACCACATAGAATAAAAAATAAATAATAATAAACAGTAATGAATCTAAAAACGATAATAAAACATATACCAAGCTAATACTGCATGTAATAGAAATGTGACTTAAGCACCAAAATCATTGTGGAAATAGACCATCAACATTATTTCATTTTAATATTATATCATTTTAATAACCTATTTTTTAACTTGGGAGGGATGGATATGTGTTCATTCAAGCCCTGTCCTATGTGCACCCTCTAATCTTACAATCCATTCAAGTTCTTTCCCTTTTGTCTTAGAGCTGTCACCCGTCTTAACATCATCTTGATTAATTCCAACACATTAAATCTAAACTGATGTTCGGCTCCACATACTAAAATCTGTTTTGCAATAGCACTGTAATTCTGTCCCCTTTTAGACAGTACATATGATCCCTGATTCACTCTCTCAGCCGCCTGTTGGTTTTACCCACATAGAAGGCTTTGCAGAGAATGCACCTAGCCAGAAATTTCTGGTATTATAATCCGCATCCACAGAAAAGGAAAACGTCCTTGCTGTATCAGGGTGCTCAAACTCCATATCTTCACAAATGTACTGGCAGAAATTGCACTGTTTACATCTTCTTGTTCCTCTACCAAGTGTAGATGCAGATGTTTTTACATGTATACTACTTTTGGGGTGTCATAGTCTCTGCTTTAGGGATCTATTATTCCTGTACACCATATTTGGTCTTTCTCCTACAAGACTAGCTATTTGAGTATCAACCTGCAAGACATGCCAATTCTTTTCTGTAATTCCTCTTAATGCTTTGTTGTCACTCGTGTATGTGACTATTACAGGTATATTGATGTACCTCGTCTGACATTTGCCTACATGATTCCCCCTATCTGAATAATATGGTTTTGCTTTACGCTTCCTCATACATCTAGCATACTTACATGCCTCCATAATATCCTTACTTCCATAACCCGTACATTTAAAGTCTCTCTCTAGCTGTGTCAATTCACATTCAAAATCTGCATCCTTATCTGCGAGTCTTGAACACCTCATTGCTTCTCCCTTCAACACATTACGGAACACCTGCTGAGGATGCATGCTTGTTCTATGTACATAAGTTGCCCTCTGGCAACTTTTCTGAAAGCAACTCATGTGTAGACACTTCTGCTCGTCTATAGTGGGTCTTGTGGAGCTGAACATCAGTTTAGATTTAATGTGTTTGAATTAGTCAAGGAAGATGTTAGGATGGGGGACATTAGTTCTAAGACTGAAGGGAAAGAACTTGAATGGATTATAAGATTAAGGGCGCACATAGGACAGGGCTTGAATGAACACATATCCATCACTCCCAAGTTAAAAAATAGGAGGTTATTAAAATATTACAATATTAAAATGAAATGTTGATGTTCTATTTTCACAATGCTTTTGGTGCTTAAGTCACATTTCTGTTACATGCAGTATTAGTTTGGTATATGTTTATTATTGTTTTTATTATTGTTTTTAGATTCGTTATTGTTTTTTTATTCTATGTGGTGTGAGTTTATTTGGAATGACTTATTGTTTAAATGGGTTCTGGATGGAAGGGAGGTTGCTTGTGATATGTCAGTTTGAAATGTCATCATTTACATGCATATAAATAGGAGACTCTGAATGTGCTTGTTTATGGTCTGATGAAGCAAATGGATGTTAGTGAAAGGGCTCACCAGTATTTTTGTAATAAAGTGAGTTGTTTTAGAAGAAGCTCGTGTGGATTATATTTGGAAGTAACCCATTCTTTTGTCTTGAAACTGTGGAATATTCTGCCATAGCTGCTTTGATATTTGGACTGCTACATGATGCTATGAGTGTTCTTCAATGGAGTCTAGCTGTTTAATGGTCTATTCTTCAGTGACACCCTATCTTTTCCAGTCAAGCTTACACCAATTTGCAAACGCCAAAACCAGTGGTGGATCCAGTCGGATGACATTTATCTATGCTGACTTTTTGTTTTACTGCCCACTATGGTCACGGTGACTACAGACTCCTAGCAGTTGGAGTGGGAAGCATTACTTCGGAAGCACAGTCTAAGGCATGTGGTCCTCCCAAGAGATCAATTTCACATATCAATGTCTTGGAGATGAAAGCAGTCCTATTAGCGATGTTCATCGTATTTCACTGTTGCAGTCATCACTGTAGGGTTCTTCCTGCCGGCAGGCAGCCCTCGGTCGGCCAGAATCCCAAAGTCTGGGTCCGGTGTCGGCTGTGTACTCACCCTCCCTGATGTCAGTGCGCCAGGGGTACAAAGCTCCCAGCCGACGCCATGTTCTCCAGTCTTTCTTGCCGCGTGGTGGAAGCAGATGTTCATCGTGCATACAGCTGAAGTCATAACAGATGGGTTCTCCTGCCGTCAGGCAGGTCCTCGGTCGGCTGAATTCCAAAGTCTAGGTCCAGCGTCGGTTGTCGTCGCTTCTTCCCTGACGTCAGTGTGACAGGGGTATAAAAGAACCAGCCGACGCCATTTTCTTCAGTCTTTCTTGCCGCGCAGTACCCGAAGCAGAAGCAGTTCGCAAGTGCTGGTCAGCCAGCTCCTGAGATTACGAAAAATTTGGAACCGAAGTCTTCTTAAAAGCTAAGTACCCCATTGGGGAAACTTTTTTTTTGCCTCATACCGATGTCAGACAAAGTTAATAATTGTATTTTTTGTGGGAAGCAAATACCGCATAAGGATTTCCATTCCCTCTGTATACCTTGTTTAGGCCCAGACCATGACGTCTCAGTCTGTCGCTTTTGTGCTACATTCAACAAACGCACTATTAAGCGTCGGGCGGAGTTCGCCCAGCATTATTTTGGGAAAGCATTTAACTATACTATGTCGTAGGATACTCCGACTCCGGTTTTGTCTAAAAAACGCAAAGACAAGGACCGACACTCGAGGTCCGCGGCCTCTACCGACACCACGCCAAAGCCGACTACACGTGGTCCGGTTCTCAGCGAGGCGCCTACGCAGCCCCTGATTACCGACGACACATCTTTGGCGGTGTCTCCTGTACCCGAGGTCGTAGGCTCCTGTGCCCACACCCTGACTACAGATACCGAAGCCACGCTTGGCGTTGAAACACAGAATGTGGACAGGTCCACCTCCACTCAAGGTGTCTTCAGACCTTCCTCTTCTTTCTCCATCAAGGCTTTCACCAAGTCTAAAGCTACCATGCACCCTAAGAGACCAGCTACACAGGGTCCATCTCCAGGACCCATGCCTAAGAAACAGATGCTTAAAATGGCTGAGGATTTAATTACTCTAATCAGAGGTTCTCAGCCACCTTCGGACAAAAGACCCAGAGTAGAGGAAGATTCCCCCTCCTCTGATCAGGGCTCCATTATTTCAGAGCACTCTGATTATCAGGAACAGTCTTACTCCCCTTTTGAAGACTCTGATGTAGAGGAATCTATTCCTTCTGTATCCCCCCCTGAGGATTACTCATTTGGTGAAACTCTGCATACCTTAAGGGAACACTTCCACTGGGAAGGCCAGGATTATTCAGACTCCAAGAAAAGGCTCAGGGAATTTCTTTTGTTACCCCAGCACAGGCCTCTGGCTATACCTCCTGTCCTGGACATCCTAGATGATGTTTACTCGGAGGCCTGCCTTAACCCGGACTCTCTTCCTCCAGCTCCAGTTAAGCCTGACAGGTACTACAGGGTTCCGGACTCACACCAATTTCTATACAAAAGCCATACTGCTGACCTAGAAACCATCTCACAGGGGCCCAAGGGAGTTAAGGCCTCCATTGCCAAAAACCCATTGCCTTCCGAGAGATTCCAGATCCTTAGAAAGGTGGGGAAAGAAGGTATATACCTCGGCTACCTTATCCATGAGGGCCTTAAACTGTCAGTTTCATATGCTAAAATACCAACAGTTTCTGTTATCTCAACTGAAAAGTAAAATGTCACAACCTAAACAACCAGACATGAAGGAGTTGCAGGATTTGATGCATAGTGCAGAACAAGTGGGTAAACATACCTTACAATGTGGTTTTGATGCTCTAGAGGCCTCATGTAGAGCTGCTGTTAGAGGCTTAGTCATACGTAGGCATGCCTGGCTCAAGGAACAAGCCTTGCCTGATCATGTCAAAGCTAAATTACTAGATGCCCCTCTTCAAAAGGATGTACTATTTGGGGCAAATGCTGAGGAAGTATTATGGAAAATGGAGGAATAGGCTAAATCAATGCAAACTGTGAAAGAATTTCTGCAGGTTCAACCCCCACGTTTTAGTAGAAATTGGCCTTCCAAAAACTGGTCCTTTCCTTCCACAGACAGACCCCAAAGAGGCAGATACAGGCACCCGAGGGGCAGAGGACAAACACAAGGCTCGTACAGAGGCAGACTATGGCAAGCTCCTACACAAAGAGGTGGTGAGGACAACTCGCAATCTTTCAGAAAGCAAAACCAATAACTTTCCCCTTTGCATGCCAACCAGGTCTCAAATGGCAGCCCCCTTAGGAGGAAAGCTGGCACTATTCTCAAAAAATTGGCATATTGTCACAAAGGACAAATGGATCCTGAACATTATAAACAGAGGCTACAAATTCCATTTTCATACCCTTCCAAAAATTAAAGGCATGCCAAACCTGCCACACAATCAAAGGGCAGAGGCACAAAAGTAAATTTCAGATCTTATAAATATGAAAGCTATTCAAGAGGTACCTACACACGAACAAGGTCAAGGTTTTTATTCCAGGCTATTTCTGGTGCCAAGAAAGGGAAAAGATTGGAGACCTATTTTGGATCTTTCCATCCTAAACACATTCCTTCTCGTACCAAAATTCAAGATGCTCACTCTACAGCAACTTCTTCCCATGCTGGGCAAGGAGTCTTGGCTGGTAACATTGGACCTCAAGGAGGCATGCCTGGACCTCAAGGAGGCATACCTGCATGTCCCAATCAGACAAAATTGCAGAAGATACCTCAGATTTCTTGCAGGTTCAACCCATTATCAATTCTCTGCATTGCCCTTTGGTTTATCTACTGCGCCCAGAGTATTCACGAAATGCCTGGCATCAGTAATTGCCTACTGCAGACTTCAAGGGATACAAATATACCCTTATTTGGACGACTGCCTGATCCAAGCAGACAGCAAGCACATTCTTCTGAAACATCTGGCTTATGTAATAATGTTATTAAACTCTCTAGGATACACAGTCAACAAAGAGAAATCGAGACTAATACCCTCTCTGAAGATAATTTTCCTGGGTGCCAATTTGGACACAAACACCCAGATGGCCTACCTCACGCCAGAGAAGCAGGGGCAACTAATTCAATATTTCAGAACACTGGCAAATTGCACCAGGCTGACTGCAAGGAAAATCTCGCAGGCTCTGGGATTCATGGCATCTTGCATCTTACTAATCTCATGTGCAAAGCTGCATATGAGAAAACTACAATGGTACCTAAAAAACATATGGTCTCAACACAGCCACAGTTTGGAAACAATAATACCACTAATTCCATGTCTGCAGAAGGAATTTCTGTGGTGGGCTCAAGCATGCCAAACAAACACAGGTCTTCCATTCAGCAAGCCTCAAGCAAATCAAGTCATCACAACAGATGCCTCGGAATACGCCTGGGGGGCACACATGACAGACCGGTGCATTCAGGGCAAATGGACCCAAAAAGAAAAGCACCTTCACATCAATCAAAAAGAAATGCTAGCAGTGATAAATGCTATTACAGCTTTCAAGGACCTTCTACAACCAGGTCAGCTATTGATAAGAACAGACAACACCACAGTTATGTGGTACATAAACAAGCAGGGAGGAACACATTTTTATCCCCTATGCAGACTGGCCATGTCACTTTGGAACATGGCCATGGACTTACAAATGGAACTACAAGCACAGTACTTGCCAGGCAAGGAAAACACGCTGGCAGACAACCTAAGCAGGAATATGACAGATCCACATGAATGGAAGTTGTATCCAAAAGTTTTTACAGAAATAATCCAAGAATGGGGAAGGCCAGACATAGATCTCTTTGCCTCCCACAAAAACATCAATTGACAAAATTCTGCTCAAGGATCTTCCATCCAAAGGCCTGGAGAGTGGACGCTCTCTCTTTCAGTTGGACATCAATGACAGTTTATGCCTTCCCACCTCTTCCTCTGCTGCCCAAAGTCCTATTGAAGACCAGAGCAGACAGACCAAAGATGATCCTCATTGCTCCGGACTGGCCAAGGCAACACTGGTACCCACTCCTGAGGAGCCTGACGCATTCCCACCATGGACCCTGCCTCTAATGCCTCTTCTTCTGACTCAGCACAGCTTCAAAACTCTTCACAGTCAGCTGAAAGCACTCAATCTAGCCGCATGGAAGATTCCTTAGCATCGCAGCAGGCCCTGCTCTCCAAGGAAGTGCAGGATGTCATTTTGGAGGCCAGAAGGCCATCAACTAGAAAAGCTTACTCTGCAAAATGGAAACGTTTTTGTGTTTGGAATGAGAAAAAAGGCCAGTGCCCTGGAAAACTGAATTTACCTCAAATACTACAATATTTGGCTGAACTGCTAAGCAGTGGACTTTCGTTCTCCTCCATCAAAATCCATGCCTCAGCCATTTCTGCAGAATACAACACTGATCCACCTTTATTCTCTCACCCTCTATTAAGACAGTTCCTCAGAGGGGCTAAGAATTTAAGACCTCCAAGAAAACAACCAATACCTGCTTGGGACCTTAATTTCATTCTGGAAAAACTGACTTTGCCTCCTTTTGAGCCAGCTGTCTCATCAGATTTACAATATTTGTCCTGGAAAACAGCTTTCCTTCTGGCTATCACTTCAGCTCGTAGAGTTTCAGAACTACAGGCTCTTATGGCTGTCCAGCCTTTTATCATCTTCCATCAGGACAGAGTTTCATTACGTACCAACCCGTCCTTTATGCCTAAAGTGGTATCCAGGGTAGCTTTAAGTCAGGCCATACATTTACCTAGTTTTTATCCTAATCCTCAAAACAAAGGGGAGAGATTACTGCATTCCTTGGACATCCACAGACAACTGCGTTATTATTTGGACAGAACAAAACCTTTCAGAAAATCAGAACAGCTTTTTGTGGCCTATGCGGTAGGAGCTCAAGGAAAGTCAGTATCCAAACAGACAATCTCAAAATGGATAGCCCACTGCATACGCTTTTGCTATTCCTTTCATGGCAAAACTGTACCTACAGGCATTAGAACTCATTCTACCAGGGCCACAGCCACCTCTGCAGCCTTCCTCAGAGGAGTTCCTACCAAGGATATTTTAGAAGCAGCCACTTGGAGTTCTGTGCATACCTTCTCTAAGCACTACAACCTGCCATTATACTCCAAATCTAGAGCAGGCTTTGCCACTGCAGTCTTGCAGGGCATTTTGGCTCCTCCTAGCTCCACCTAGTGCCTACCACCCCTTTCTTAGCTTTGGGATTCTACCCATCTGTTATGATTGCAGCTGTATGCACAATGAACATAGTACAGTTTTGTACCTACCATAAATGTTGATGTTCGAGTGCTAATACAGCTGCAGTCCAGGTTTCCCTCCCTCCTTCCCCTCTAGGGGTCTTCTTTTATGGTGTATTTGCTTGCAACTACTGGTCTTTGATTATATTGCATTACATTATTACATAATTTTATGTATTGCCTTCCTTCTGGGGGCACCTGACATCTGGGGCAAGAAAAAACTGAAGAAAATGGCGTTGGCTGGTTCTTTTATACCCCTGTCGCACTGACATCAGGGAAGAAGCGACGACAACCGACGCCGGACCTAGACTTTGGAATTCGGCCGACCGAGGACCCGCCTGACGGCAGGAGAACCCATCTGTTATGAATGCAGCTGTATTAGCACTCGAACATCTACATTTATGGTAGGTACAAAACTGTACTTTCGCAATTGCCAGTCTGGTATATGCCAGTTTGGTATATGTTTATTTTTGTTTTTATTATTGTTTTTAGATTCGTTATTGTTTTTTTTATTGTATGTGGTGTGAGTTTATTTGGAATTACTTATTGTTTAAGTGGGTTCTGGATGGTAGGGAGGTTGCTTGTGATATGTCAGTTTGAAATGTCATCATTTACATGCATATAAATAGGAGACTCTGAATGTGCTTGTTTATGGTCTGATGAAGCAAACGGATGTTAGTGAAAGGGCTCACCAGTATTTTTGTAATAAAGTGAGTTGTTTTAGAAGAAGCTCATGTGGATTATATTTGGAAGTAACCCATTCTTTTGTCTTGAAATTGTGGAATATTCTGCCATAGCTGCTCTGATATTTGGACTACTACATGATGCTAGGAGTGTTCTTCAATGGAGTCTAGCTGTTTAATGCTCTATTCTTCAGTGACTCCCTATCTTTTCCAGTCAAGCTTACACCAATTTGCAAACGCCAAAACCAGTGGTGGATCCAGTCGGATGACATTTATCTAGGCTGACTTTTTGTTTTACTGCCCACTATGGTCACGGTGACTACAGACTCCTACCAGTTGGAGTGGGAAGCATTACTTCGGAAGGACAGTCTAAGGCATGTGGTCCTCCCAAGAGATCAATTTCACATATCAATGTCTTGGAGGTGAAAGCAGTCCTATTAGCGATGTTCATCGTATTTCACTGTTGCAGTCATCACTGTAGGGTTCTTCCTGCCGGCAGGAAGCCCTCCGTCGGCCAGAATCCCAAAGTCTGGGTCCGGCGTCGGCTGTGTACTCACCCTCCCTGACGTCAGTGCGCCAGGGGTACAAAGCTCCCAGCCGACGCCATGTTCTCCAGTCTTTCCTGCCGCGTGGTGGAAGCAGTTCGCAATTGCCAGTCGGCTGACTCCTGTTATTTTTGGTGCTTCATACCGAAGACATTCTTCTTTTAAAATCAAGTACCCCGTTGGGGAAATTTTTTCTTGTTCCAGACTGATGTCAGGAAAAGTTAATAATTGTATTTCATGTGGGAAGCAAATACCTCATAAGGATTTTCACTCTTACTGTATTCCTTGTCTAGGCCCTGACCACGATGTAGCTAGTTTTCGGTTTTGTGCTAGATTTAATCAACGTACTATTAAACGGAGATACGATTTCGCCTTTCATTACTTTGGGAGGCGATTTAATTATAACATGTTGTTGGACACGCTTCCGACTATCGGAGTTCATAAAAGGCGCAAGGATAAGGATAGGCCTCCTAGGTCCAAATCAGATGACAGTTTACAATCAGAGCCAGCTGCCGGTTCGGCCGTCGTCAGTGAGGCCCTGTCGTCGGCCATTACAGAACCGCTTGCCGAAACAGACTCCCACGAGGTGCCAACTAGGCCTTCAAATACTCCAGGTGCAGGACCTTCGGATAATGCTCCCTCGGATGGGTCTGGAGCCGCTGTGCAGGTACCGGCTTCTGAGGGGGTTTTCAGGCCTACGCAGCTTCAGGTAAAGACAAAGGCAAAGACTTCTTCTAAAACAAAGACTCAAGCCCAGGCCTCTTCTGATCCGGGACCTAAATCTCAAAAACAAATGCTTAAAATGGCGGAGGACGTGGTAACTATGATTAGGGGTTCACATCCCCCTCCAGACAAAAGGCCAAGACAAGAATTGGATTATGAATCCTCTGATCAGGCATCTATCTCTTCAGTGTCTTCCTCTGAACAGGATTATACTTTCCCTCCTTATGAGGATTCTGATGCTGAGGAATCCATTCCTTCAGCTTCTCCTCCTGAGGATTATTCTTTTGGGGAAACTTTACATGACATGAGGAAACATTTTCACTGGGAAGGACAAGAGTACTCTGAATCTAAGAGAAGGCTTAGGGATTTCCTTCTTCTTCCCCAACACAGACCCCTGCCTATTCCTCCTATTTTGGATATTGTGGATGATGTCTTTTCTGAGTCTAATTTAACTCCTGACTCCTTTCCTCCGGCCCCTGCTAAACCTGATAGATATTACAGAGTCCCTTACTCCCACCAGTTTCTTTATAAAAATCCTACTGCTGATCCAGAAACCATTTCTCGGGGTCCTAAGGGTGTTAAGGCCGCCACTGCTAAGAACCCTATTCCATCAGATAAGGATTCTAGAGCTTTGGAGAGATGGGGCAAAAAAGTGTACACTTCTGCTACTTTATCTATTAGGGCTTTAAATTGTCAATTTCATATGTTGAAATATCAACAATACCTTTTGTCTGTTATGAAACAAAAACTGGGTACCATTTCTGCATGTGCAGACAATAAGGAGTTACATGATTTGATGCATGCTACTGAGCAGGTGGGAAAACATACCTTACACTGTGGTTTTGATGCTTTGGAGGCCTCTTGCAGGGCGGCTGCCACTGGCACAGTCATTAGAAGGCATGCTTGGTTAAAGGAACAAAATTTGCCTGATCAAGTGAAAGCAAAGTTACTGGATGCTCCTGTTCAACATAATGTTTTGTTTGGGTCTAAGGCTGAAGAGGTTATAAAGAAAATGGAGGATAAGGCAAAATCCATGCAAACGGTTAAGGATTTCTTACAAGTTCAGCCTCCTAGATTTAGCAGAAATTGGCCAGCTAAAAATTGGTCCTTTCGCAGCTCGGACAGGCCTCAGAGGGGTAGATATAGGCACCCCAGAGGGAGGGCCCAAGCACAGACCTCTTATAGACCTAGACAGTGGAGTGCTTCCACCCCCAGGGGTGGAGAAGATAGGTCTCAACCTTATAGGAAACAGGCTCAATGACTCCCCCTGCATGGCTTCAGGAACCTCTCTCCTGGAAGCTTCTCTGGGAGGAAAACTTTCCTCTTTTTCACCGAAATTGGACTTACATAACCCAAGACAAGTGGGTTCTGGATGTAGTTTTAAGAGGTTACAAATTCCACTTTCACACCTTACCAAAACCAAATGGATGGCCAGACCTACCAAAATCTCAATGGGCAGAGGCATTAAAACAGGTGAGGTCCTCATGGCTATGAGGGCCATAGAACTGGTTCCAAATACAGAGACGGGACAAGGCTTTTATTCAAGACTCTTTCTAGTTCCCAGAAAGCAAAATACTTGGAGACCCATCCTGGATCTGTCAGTCTTAAATACTTTCCTGGAGATACCAAAGTTCAAGATGCTTACTCTGCAGCAGCTCCTGCCAATGTTGAGCAAAAATGCATGGATGGTGACATTGGATTTAAAGGAGGCTTACCTACACATTCCTATCAGACAGGAGTGCAGAAGATACCTCAGGTTCAAGGCAGGCTCGAAACACTACCAATTCTCTATGCTGCCCTTTGGCTTGTCTACTACGCCCAGGGTCTTTACCAAGTGCCTGGCACCAGTAGTAGCTTACTGCAGACTCAAGGGAATTCAAATTTACCCTTATCTGGACGACTGCCTTATTCAAGCAGACAGCAAGGGCATTTTACTCCAGCACCTGGAATTTGTTCAGAATCTACTCAAGTACCTGGGATTCACTGTGAACGTAAAAAAGTCAGATTTGACACCCACTCTTTTAAACACAACAACCCAGATGGCATTCCTGACATCAGAAAAACAACTACAGCTGGCTTCAGCTTTCAAAAGCCTGGCGTTAATGTCTCAGCTAACTGCAAGGAAATTCCTGCAGGCTTTGGGTTACATGGCTTCCTGCATCCTACTCATACCATATGCAAGACTGCATATGAGGAAGATACAATGGTACCTAAAAAGCGTATGGTCCCAGCATTGTCACAGTCTGGAAACAGTGATTGCTGTCTTGCCTTGCCTGCAAAAGGAATTCCATTGGTGGGCCATGGCATGTCTTCAAAACAAAGGGAAAGCCTTCAGTCTACCTCCAGCCTACCAAGTGATAACCACAGACACCTTGGATTATGCATGGGGAGCCCACTTGCAGGGGAAAGGCCTGCAAGGTTTTTGGACATCTACATATCAATTTAAGAGAGATGTTAGCTGTGCAGAATGCCCTCTTGGCCTTTAGCGATCTTTTGCAGCCAGGGCAGCTACTGATACGGACAGACAACACCACAGTTATGTGGTACATAAACAAGCAAGGGGGTTCACACTCCTACCCTCTTTGCAGACTAGCCATGACTCTATGGAACACAGCACTAGCTTGCAAAGTGGACCTACAAGCTCAATTCCTGCCAGGGAAACAAAACACTCTGGCAGACAGCCTGAGCAGGAACCTGTCAGACCCACACGAGTGGATGCTAGACACCCAAATATTCAAGATGATTACAGAAGCCTGGGGCTGCCCGGACATAGATCTGTTTGCATCTTCCCACAACTACCAGTTACAGACTTTTTGCACAAGGACATATCACAAGCTAGCATGGAAAGTGGATGCTCTCTCATTCAGTTGGAGGAACCTCTCAGGGTATGCCTTTCCACCACTACCTCTTCTACAAAGGGTGTTATTAAAAATAAAACAGGACAAACCAAAGCTGATCTTACTAGCCCCGAATTGGCCTCGACAGTTTTGGTACTCAACACTGATAAATCTATCCCAGGAACCTCCTTGGATTCTACCTCAGATTCCAAATCTTTTGTGTCAACATCAGGGCCAGGTCCTGCACTCTCATATCAAAACTCTCAGCCTGGCAGCCTGGCTTATTCAGGGTCTATGATTAATCCTACCCTTTCCAAACAGGTCATGAATCTTATCTTAGAAGCCAGAAGGCCTAGCACTAGGAAATCTTATGAAGGTAAATGGAAGAGATTTTGCACCTGGATGCATGCTCAGGAATCAGATCCTCACATTCCAAATATTCCATTGATTCTACATTACCCAACAGATATGTTGCATAAGGGTTTATCTTTTTCCTCCATAAAAATACATGCCTCAGCTATCTCTGCACATAATAATACAGATCCTCCAATTTTTTCACTTCCACTTCTGAAACAATATCTCAGAGGAGCAAAGAATTTAAGGCCTCCTAGGACACAACCCATTCCTGCCTGGGACCTCAATTATGTCCTGGAAAAACTTACTCTGCCTCCTTTTGAGCCGGCTGCTACATCTGATATAAAGTATTTATCATGGAAGACTGTTATCCTACTGGCTTTAACTTCAGCCAGGAGAGTCTCGGAGTTACAAGCGCTCATGGCTGTGGAACCTTACATTATTTTTCATCAAGACAGGGTATCTTTGAGGACTCACCCTTCTTTTCATGCCTAAAGTGGTTTCTAAAGTGGCTTTAAACCAAACTATTCACCTGCCAACTTTTTTCCCTAATCCACAAAATAAGGGGGAGAGGATCTTGCACTCTTTGGACGTGCACAGGCAGCTTCGCCTTTACCTGGACAGAACCAAGGATATCAGGAAAACAGAACAACTGTTTGTTTCTTATGCAGCATATTCCCAAGGCAAAGCTATTTCAAAACAGACCATTTCTAAATGGATTGCTCATGGAATCAGATTTTGTTTGTCATCATGGAAAGCAAATCCCAGGAAAAATTAGGACTCACTCTACCAGAGCTGCTGCTACTTCAGCTGCCTTTCTCAGGGGAGTACCTACCAAAGATATTTTGGGAGCTGCAACTTGGAGTTCAGTGCATACTTTCTCTAAGCACTATAATCTAGGGCAGGCTTTGCTTCTGCAGTCTTGCAAGGCATTCTAGCCTCCCCTTCTACTCAATAACCACCACCCTTTATCTCAGCTTTGGGATTCAACCCTTCAGTGATGACTGCAACAGTGAAACATGATGAACATAGTACAGTTGTGTACACTTACCATAAATGTAGATGTTCAAGTGTCTTCACTGTTGCAGTCTGGGTTCCTGCTTCACACTTCTTCTGAGGTGTATTTGCTACAGGGCATGGGGTTTGTTGAATGTTACATTTTTGTTTTTTTTTAGCCTTCACTTTTGGGCACCTGACATCTGGGGCAAGAAAAGCTGGAGAACATGGCGTCGGCTGGGAGGTTTGTACCCCTGGTGCACTGACGTCAGGGAGGATGAGTACACAGCCGACGCCGGACCCAGACTTTGGGATTCTGGCCGACCAAGGGCTGCCTGCCGGCAGGAAGAACCCTACAGTGATGACTGCAACAGTGAAGACACTCGAACATCTACATTTATGGTAAGTGTACACAACTGTACTTTGCAAGCATTCCAAGGTGTTCTTCCTCTAGGAACTATTGTGATTTAGACTGATAACATGTCTTTAGTCTGGTACATCAACAGACAGGGGGGGGTACCCTGTCTGCCACGTGAGTGTGTGGCAGTGGGTGATCTCCACCAACCACTTTCTAGTTGCAACTAGCATTCCAGTGAAAAATTGGTGTACTAGTGAACAAACTCGGGTCTAGTCTAATGCCTCACAAGTGGTGTCTCAAACATTCAGTGGTGAAGGAAAGTTTGTCATTGGGGCCAACCTTGCTGTGACCACTTTGCATCCTCCCACAACAGCAGCAGGTATTTTGCCCAGATGCCCCCCTCAAGAGAATCACTGAGAGATGCTGTAATCCATGTTTGGCCATCCAGTCTCCTTTATGCTTATCCCCCCACTTCCCTTGATACTCAAATTTCTACAGAAAGCGATCTGGTTGAAAACATCAGTCATCCCTCATTGCCTCCCTACTGGCCTTGACAGGTGTGGTTCTCATTCCTTTGGTCTCATCTTCGCTGTCCTCCCTGGATACTGGACAGAAATCCAGATCTCCTGTCAAACTCCTCAGGGATGAGTCATTACAATATCCTAGCCCTCAAACTAATGGCATGTTTTTTTCTCCAGTTCCAGTAATAGCCAGACAGCCCATGCTTTCCTCGCCTGTATGTACCATTCTATTATCTTCACAAAAAGACTCCTCCGAAAAGGTTTACAGGAGCAAATGGAGAAGATGTTCTCTTTGGACATTGAGAAATAATGTTGACTTTTTTAATGCAATGGTCTCTGCTCTTGATTTTCTGGCTGCGCTTTTCAAAGGAAGAGATAGTTTTTCTACGATTAAACTACAGTTGGCAGACCTTTCAAATTTTCATATAGGAGTTAAAAATTATTCTTTGGCTTCTTCCAAGTTATGTAAGTTTTTTTTTTGAAAAGCTCTTTTCTTAAACCTCCATTAAAAATTCTTCACCTCTCTGGGGATCTGACTGTGGTACTACAAGGTGCGACTCAAAAACCCTTTGAACCTTTTGCAAAAAATGATTTAAAATTCCTGTCTTGGAAAACAGCCTTTTTTTAGTAGCTGTCACTTCTGTAAACAGAATATCTGAACTCCAGGCTCTTTCATTAGACTTCCCTACATTGTTTTCCATAAATAGAGGGTAACACTTTTTTAATACCTAAAATGGCTTCTAAGTCCATCATTAACCAATCCATTCATTTACTGGTTTTCTTTCCAAATTTTTCAAATAAAGGAGACCACATGCTGCAGCAACTACATGTACACAGACAATTACGTTTTTATCTACACAGAATAAAACAAATTAGAAAATCAGATCAACCTTTTGTGTTCTTCTCATCAAATTGACTGGACTTTACAGCTTCTAAAATTACATTTGTTAATGTATTACTGATTGCATTTCCTGGACCTATACCCAACAAGGCATTTCTCTACAAAGACCAACTAAAGCCCACTCAACTAGACCCATGGTCACATTATCTGCTTTTTGGTCAAGAACTTCTATTAATGATATTTGTGCAGCAGCCACATAGTCCAGTGCTCACCTTGGTTACTCATTACAAATTTGATCTAATACAGCTGCCTTTGGCTCAGTGATTCCCTCAAATATCCTTCCATGAGGGCCTCCCAAAGATTAATGGAGCTGAGGACTCTCTCCCATTCATTAAGGAAGAATGAAAAGGACAACATTGTACTCACCTTAACTAGGCATCTGTGTTGTCCATTTTCATTCTTCCTCAACCCCCCCCCCCACTCCACCCCCCTTCCTATAATCTTCTGGAGGAATGTGTTGGATTTCTTATTGGAACTTTTTTCCAGGTTTGAGCCCTATTCTTTGAACTATCCTTTTCTTTATCATTCTTTATCAGCCTCTACTGAAAGTGGACCTGTATCCTGTCGGACTTTCACGGTTAACAAATGTAAAATAAAATAAATAAATTATTTGGGTTTTTATGGCAACAAACTCAATCTAAGGTATTGAGAATGGACTGGGGGATTGTGGGTAAATGGAGGAGCTAGAAAGTTGGATCCAAAGTGTGAAGTATACATTTGAGTCAGATCTGAGGATTGGATCAATAACCCATTCATTGAGGAAGAATGAAAATGGACAACACAGATGCCTAGTTATAGTGAGTATGTAACTTTTAATTAAGGTGAAGTACGATATTCTGGCGCTTAACTGGTTTGTCTCTTTCCAAATATCGGAATGTAATCAGTGGACTCCATGCACAGCAAAGAAAAAGATAGCATTCTGGTTGCCCTTGTGTCTGTTACCACTATACTCAAACCACTACAGTTCACTTCTGAAGATAGCATTAAAAATAGATGAATAAATAAAATACACACAAACACATTTCCACCTGTAAAACAAAACTGTCTTGACACAATTCCACCTGTAAAAGCAAATATCCTGAAACAGCCATTGCATCTACTAATAGAATGCCAAATGCACTACGTTTACCTTTAAACATGCCGCCCCAAAAATAAAATATGCACACATTTTTACTTTAAAACTCCTACTTGCAAGTCATCACTATAAACAGCCACTGTAAAATAGATTATAAGGCATAGCAGACCTCACGAACCCTATTTACCTCTGAACACAGCATTAATAAAAAAAAAAAAAAAAAAAAGAAATAAGCCTATAGCACTAATTTACCCTGCACAACAGAGAGTTAAATGGGCCAACAGCAGCGCAGCCATATTTGCAATATAACTAAAGCAGTACATCTTAACTTCTTGAAAACAGCATTAAAAATAAAATATGCACATTTCTATCTAGAACATAGCAGCAAAATGTGTGCATATTTTATTTTTGGGGGGGGGGGTCAAGCACTCTGCAGCCACAGGCTTTGTAGGACTCTTCCTACCCCAATCCCCATCTCCTTTATGAAATGCAACCAATCCCTGCACAAGTTTAAACATTCAGACCTGGCAGGGAATAGTTTTGCCTGCAGGTTTGGTTTGGTGATGGAGCAGAATCGCCACGGAAAAACTGGAAGTAAGTGTGGCTTTTCCAGAGTGATTCAGTACTTCAACAAAGTGGGATTTTTTTTTTGTGTCACTGCGTTATTCATCGGGCAAGAAGTTAATTTAATCCAAACCCATGAGTGTCCTGTTGGTAGTGGTACAGGTAACAACAAGGCATCTAATACAGGTGGAGTTATAGAAGGCTTAGGGATGTCCAAGTCATAATACTATTGGATGTCTGAAATCTATTTTCCTTTCCAGTTGAAATGTTGCATCTTTTTAAGAGTAGTGTCACCAAATGACCATTTGTCCAGCGGAGAGTGAGGAGAATATTGTCTTAATCTTCTGACTCCCAATACTGTATATTGAATTTTAGAAAAATATGCCAGAGACTCGACGTCAGAATCTGAAGATTGCTCATCTTCAGAAGTGTGTCTCATTATTTGCTGAAGAGTGGGAGAAGAGAAAAATTGAGACTGCTTAAGAAGACACTAAAACTTTCAAGAGTCTTTAGGAAAAGTTATACCATCTGTAGGAGGATTGACATGAGGGGTTAACATGGTTAGCCTTCTGTTTCCTCTCTCTTGTAGTATCCAGAGGGGAATGTAAGTTTGTTGACCGCCCACATGGTATGGTCAGACAGAAAAAAACATATCTAAATAAAGAAGTTTGTGAAAAACTCAATGACTGCATTACTAGAAATGTGTTGGATGAAACTTGCTGTAAACCATCACAGAAAATACATAAGTTGTCATACGTGGCACCTCGTGACCAATAGAGAGACTGTTTTTGAGTTTATGTAGTCATAACTTATGAGCTAGGAAGAGGTAAATATAAGTAACTATGAATCAATTTTGTCAGAATAGCAAGATTTACTTAATGAGGAACTGGAAGAATATAAAAGAATTTATAACTGCAAAATGAGACTTTTCATTGTGTGATGTAGGCACACAGATGTTTCAAGTGGCACATCTGTAAATTGTACAGTATCAGAACCACTAGGTTCAAGGATTTAAATTTTGCTTGAGACATAAATAAGACGTGTTGGTGAGACAGATGTCTTTCTCAGAGGATCCCAATGCTCTAGAACAATCTACCCATCCAAGTGAAGCAGAGTCCATCCCTAACCCTGTTTAAACACAAGCTTGACCAGTGGGATGGGAAGTCAGAAATCCACTTCGGGTCTGGCCCCCATGCCTCTCATAGACAGAGGCAGGCAGTAGTGTCCAAGCTAACGTACCCTACTCCCCACATAATGTCTAGAAACTTCTAACATATGCCATTTTAGTAAATGCCAGTGATACATAGGTACACAGTTGGGTTTGAATGCACATCTAGGTTTATAAAGGCCTTTGTGGTCATTAACCTTGTATATACCTATGAATTTTTTTTTGCATTGCTTTTGTGTTATTCGGAAACTCTTTTATTAAAATGTATTTTAAAAAAGCACTGTTAATACCCTTAGCTATCTTCATATTTTTACAAATTGTGCTTTTAACCATTTGGCTATGTGTTAATTTTGGAGATCACACACTGAAATTCCCCTTTCTCTGCAAGTGTTACATTCCATACTTTTTGCGTACTGTGGGCCATTATCTAATATTCCGACCTCATGAATCCCTTTGTGTGGAAAATACAGCTTTGTATGGCATTAATCATACCTTTTCATATTCTGTTAACAATACAACCTCAGAAGACTTTAGAAAAGTAACCTACATTGGTCAGGTACAGGAGCACTACTGTTGATTGTGTGGCTCACTATTGTTCTATAAAATACTGCAGACTGTAAAAATCAGAAGTTTAGATTGTCAGTGATGATCTTCCATATCATTGTTGCAGTACTCCAGATGCAAGGGATATCTTGCCAAGGATAGCCCAACACTTGGCCAGTATACCAAAGCCTTTAGACTTTATAGACATGTTAAGTCCTGTGTATGCTCCTTGCACAAGGTATAGGGCATAAAGGTGACATATGGATGTATATACCTCAGAACTTATTTGTTGACGGTCCAAACGCCAACACTGAATTTTGGTCTGAGCACTCTTCTGAACTGTATTTCAGATAAGTGGCCTCATTGGGGTTTCTTTTTGTCATCATCTATTTTTGTTTGTGAGTTTACATTTCATCCAAAAAAGGAAAATGTCAGTGTGGGAGGCAGATTCCTCATAAAGATCATCATGAGCAGTGAGTCTTCTTTTGGATGCTTCTCACGACAATACACAGTGTCTGTATGCCAAGCATTTGTCCGCAAGACCCTACATAGTCTTCTCTGCTCCTTCTCTATTTACCTAGAAAAACACCATCTGAAGTTGGAGCAGGGTGATGTGGTGGAGTCTTCCCATCCTGAGGTTCATCCGCTGCCAAGAAAAAGGCCAAAAGAACTCGGGTCTGATGCAGCTGCTGTTCAGCCTCCCCTGCACGTCTCTTTAGAGGCAGGTGAAAGCCCAGAAGATCTGGTTGTTTCGGTTTCCTGTGTCACGATCCTGTTGAAGGTTGGTATGGATCTGACTTCTTGCGTGTCCTCAGAGGCTTTACAAAGTCCGCTGCAGACACTGAGGAGTTACTTTGGATGATTTTATCAGAGGGACTGCGGTAGATTCTGCAGGTTGTAGTTCAGGAGGAGATTCCTACTATGTTAATAGTGTCAGCAGGGGTCTCAACCTCCTAGGGTTTTTCAGGCAGACATTCCTCAAATGAAAAAACTAAAAAACAATCCTATTTCCTCTGCTGTTAAAGATCCCCAGCGTGAATGACAGGAATTTACCCAGAGGTTGTTCAGTGATTTGGCCTTGAAGCCTTCTCAAGGAGTCTGTACCTGCTCCTCCCTTGTCGTCTACTCCTCTTAAAAGGCCTAGGGATTGAGTCCCTTGATGAGGATTTGGATTTTGGGGAAGAGTGTTTGGCATATACTTTTCACTTCTCTCTTCTCCTTTGGATTATGAATCTGAGGAAGAGAATTCTGTTAGTCCAGATTTTCCTTGGAAGAATTCTCATTTTTGGATACTGTTTCTCATATGATGAAATATTTCAAGTGGGATTGTTCTCAGGATTCTGATATTCTGAAGAGGCATTATGAACTCGTACAGATGGAGTCTCCCAAACCCTGTGCTGTTCCTCCAGTCTTGGCTGCCCTCGTAGGTACCTTTTCTGCAGCCTGTGTTACCCCTGATTCTTAGTCCCCAGCCTCCAAGAAACCTAACAGATTTTACAAGATGCCAGATGATTGTAAATTTCTTTATAAATGTCCTTCTGCTGACTCTTCTGTAATCTGTCTCTTCAGGCAAACCTTCTGAACTTGTTCCTCCAACTAAACTCCTTCCTTCAGACAAAGGCAGCAGAGCCATGGGATGTCTAGACAAAAAGGTTTATACTTCTGCCACCCTGATATCTAGGACTATCCGTTACCAGACTTGTATGACCAAGTATGTTTTAGCCCTTCTTAAGCTTCTCAGGTAATTTCTGACTTTCCTAATTCTGAATGGGAAGGCCTCAGCCCTTTCCTTGTTGAGCTGTACCTTTCAAGTGGCTCAACCCTGTAAGTGTACTTAAAATGCAGGTGATGCTTCCTTTAGGGTTGCTGCATTTGATTCTGTCCTGAGGCAGTACTCTTGGCTTCATAGCCTTTATCTGATGACATTAAGGCTAAGCTGTTGAATGCTCCTTTTGGTAATTAATTCCTTTTTGGCTCTGCTGCAGTTGAACTTTAAGTCCCTCCAGGACAAAAGCAAGGTCTTGCAGGAATTGAAACATATTTTTGTTTCTCCCATTCCCAAGTTCCAGAATAATTATCCCTCCAAATCTGCCTTTGTTCACAGACTGTCTCACCCTCCACCCAGTGGCAAAAAGGGTTCTAGACATGTGCCTACAGTTTAGTGTACTCAGACTCCTACTTCTCAGAAGCCTTCTTTTATAACAAACCAGGTCCCATCCAACAGTTTGCTTCCTCTTTCCTTAGGTCAGGTTCTCTTGTCCCTTCACAGTTGGTTAAGGATCACTTGAGACTCTGGAGTTTTGTCCGTCATCTAACAAGGTTATTTCATGGTGTGGAAACTTCCCCCCTTTCTGGTTATTCCACAACTTCCACAGGAACTGCTTCCTTTTTTCCAGAAATGCTTCAGGCTGTTATGGCCCAAGGCAGCATTCAAGATGTGCCCCTTATCTAGGAAGGGGAAGGCACCTGGTGATCCATTCTGGACCTTTCTTAGCTCCTTTTGGATGCTGCCCCTACAAAGTTTCTTCCCTCGTCTTCTTCCCCAGGCCTTCTTGGTATCTTTGAACCTCAGATATGCCTACATTCACATCCCTTTCCATCCCCTTTTCATGAAGTTTTTGCATTTTTTGTTTCTTTCTTCCATTTTCAGTTCTCCGTTTTGCCTTTTGGCCTCTTTACTGCCCCAAGGGTATTCACCAAATATCTTTCTCCTATCCATTGCCTTTGGCAGGATGAGAGGCATTCAGATCTTTCCTTATCTAGATGTCCTGCTCATCCAGGCTTCATCCTCTGAGATTCTGCTTCAGGACCTTCACTTTACTGTTTGCCTGTTGCAAAGCCTAGGGTTTACCATAAACTTTCAAAAAACAGTCCTAGATGTTCATCGTGTTACCCTGCTGTAGTCATCACACTTGGGGTTATCCTGTCGTCAGGCGGTCCCGCAGTCGGCTGGAATTCCAAAGTCTTGGTCCGGCGTCTGTTGCTGTCGCCTCTTCCCTGACGTCAGTGCGCCAGGGGTATATACAGTGCAACCGACGCCATTTTCTTCCGTCTTTCTTGCCGCACAGTGCCCGAAGCAGAAGCAGTTCGCAAGTGCCGGTCGGCCGACTCCTAAGATTTTCAGACCAAAGTCTTCTATAAAGCTAAGTACCCCGTTGGGGAAACGTTTCTTGCCTCAGACCGATGTCAGAAAAAGTTAACAATTGTATTTCTTGTGGGAAGCAAATACCTCATAAGGATTTTCATTCTTATTGTATACCTTGCCTAGGCCCAGACCACGACGTCACTACTTGTCGGTTTTGTGCTAGGTTTAATAAGCGTACTATTAAAAGACGCTTCAATTTCGCACGACACTACTTCGGTAGGTAATTTAACTACACCATGCCATCGGAGCAACCGACTACCGGCGTGCACAAAAAACGCAAGGATAAGGACAGACAGCCCAGGCCTAAGCCAGATTCCGAGGCCTCGGCTGACCCGGTCTCCGGTCCTCAGTGAGGCTCCGACGCAGCCCCTGACTACCGCAGATCTGGAAACCGAGACCGCTATGGAATTTTTGCCGGAATGCACCAGGCCGACACAACCATTTAGTTCAGGCCCTTCTGACGACATTGCTACAAAAGACGTTGGTGCTACAGAAACGCCATTGGTTTCTGAAGGCGTTTTCATACCAACGACTCTCACCATTAAAACGTTTTCTAAGTCGAAGACTCCTACTAAATCTAAAAGGACTGCACTTCAGTCTCCTGTTCAAGGCCCCATGCCTAAGAAACAGATGCTCAAAATGGCTGAAGATTTGATTTCTTTAATCAGGGGTTCCCAGCCCCTCCTGGCAAAAGGCCTAGACAAGAGGAAGATTATACATCATCTGAACAAGTGTCCATTTCTTCAGACTCCTCTGAGGACCAAGATTACTCCTCCTCTCCTTATGAAGATTCTGATGCTGAGGACTCTATTCCCTCAGCTTCTCCTCCTGAAGACTACTCCTTTGGGGAAACTTTACACACTATGAGGGAACATTTTCACTGGAAGGGTCAGGACTTCTCTGACTCCAAGAAAAGGCTCAGAGAGTTTCTTTTACTCCCCCAACACAGACCACTTGCCATCCCTCCAGTTTTGGACGTTGTGGATGATGTCTATTTAGAATCCAGTTTGAACCCAGACTCTCTTCCTCCTGCTCCGGTAAGCCTGACAGACACTATAGAGTGCCTGATTCACACAAATTTCTTTACAAAAGCCCTGTAGCTGACCCAGAGACTATCTCCCAGGGTCCCAAGGGGGCTAAGGCTTCTATGTCTAAAAACCCAGTACCTTCTGAGAGGGATTCTAGAGCACTAGACAGGTGGGGGGGAAAGGTTTACACCTCAGCCACACTAGCTATGAGGGCACTGAATTGTCAATTTCACATGCTTAAGTATCAGCAATTCCTAATCTCTCAGTTAAAGCAAAGAATAACCACTCTCCCTCAACAATCTGAATTGAAAGAAGTACAGGATCTGTTGCACGCCTCTGAGCAGGTGGGAAAACATACCTTACAATGTGGGTTTGATTCTTTGGAGGCCTCCTGCAGAGCAGCTGTCACTGGGTCCGTTATATGTAGGCATGCTTGGTTAAAGGAACAAACTCTGCCTGATCATGTTAAAGCAAAACTACTAGATGCTTCCTTACAACAGGATGTTCTTTTTGGAGTTAGAGCAGAAGTTTTAAAGAAAATGGAGGATAAGGCAAAATCTATGCAGACAGTCAAAGATTTCCTACAGGTACAACCCCCCCGCTTCAGCAGAAACTGGCCAACAAAAAATTGGTCCTTTCCAGCGACTGACAGACCACAGAGGGGTAAATACAGACGCCCAAGGGGCAGAGGACAACCACAAGCCCAGTATAAACCTCGCCAATGAGACACTACAACACAGAAGGGAGGAGAAGACAGGTCTCAATACACCAGAAGACTGACTCAGTGACTTGCACCTCATCTGGCCAAGCAATACTCTCTTGGCAGCCCCCTTCGGGGGAAAACTCTCACTTTTTGCAGACAACTGGCACATTGTCACAAAGGACAAATGGGTCCTAGACATAATTTTAAGAGGATACATATTCCACTTTCACACCTTGCCAATGAAAAGAGGAATGCCAAGCCTGCCACAAAATCAGTGGGCATAGGCACAAAAGCAAATTACAGCTCTCATGGACATGAGAGCCATTCAGCTGGTACCTACTCGAGAGCAAGGCCAAGGATTTTACTCAAGACTCTTTCTAGTGCCCAGAAAGGACAATGCCTGGAGACCAATTCTGGACCTTTCAATTCTAAACACTTACCTACAAGTACCCAAATTCAAGATGCTAACACTACAGCAGCTACTTCCCATGTTGGGCAAGGAAGCATGGCTAGTAACGTTGAACCTCAAGGAGGCATACCTGCATGTCCCTATCAGACAAAGTTGCAGAAGATACCTCCGTTTCATTGCAGGTTCAACTCCTTACCAATTCTCTGCAACCTCAAGGAGGCATACCTGCATGTCCCTATCAGACAAAGTTGCAGAAGATACCTCCATTTCATTGCAGGTTCAACCCCTTACCAATTCTCTGCACTGCCCTTTGGCTTATCTACTGCACCCAGAGTTTTCACAAAATGCCTGGTACCAGTAATTGCATACTGCAGACAAAGAGGAATTCAAATATATCCATACCTGGACGACTGCCTCATTCAAGCAGAAAGCAAAGACATTCTCTTACATCATCTGGCCTTTGTCAAGCATCTACTAAACTGCCTGGGGTACACAGTAAATGAAAAGAAGTCAAAACTAGTACCCTCACAAAAAAATGACATTCCTGGGAGCCAGCTTGACTACAACAGCCCAGAAGGCTTATCTTACGCCAGACAAACAACTACAACTGACTCAATATTTCAAGACAGTGGCAACAAAGACCCAATTAACTGCAAGAAAAATTCTGCAGGCCTTGGGCTTCATGGCATCTTGCATACTAATAATACCATTTGCAAAGCTGCATATGAGAAAATTACAGTGGTACCTAAAAAGCTTATGGTCTCAACACAGCCACAGCTTGTCACAATGATATCTCTCATTCCCTGCCTACAACAGGAATTTCTATGGTGGTCACAGGCATGTCACCTCAACAAGGGTAAGCCTTTCACCTTGCCCCCAGCCAGGCAAACTATCACAACAGATGCTTCAGACTATGCCTGGGGGGCACACATGGCAGGACAGTGCATTCAAGGCCTATGGACCGCAGATCAAAGAAATCTGCACATAAATCAAAAAGAGATGCTAGCTGTACAGAAAGCTCTGACAGCCTTCAAGGATCTATTACATCCAGGACAACTTGCAATAAAGACGGACAGCACCACAGTAATGTGGTACATAAACAAACAAGGAGGTACACATTCCTACCCTCTATGCAGGCAAGCAATGACCTTATGGAGCACAGCTCTGGCTTACCAAGTTCAGTTACAAGCTCAATTCCTGCCAGGACAGAAGAACACATTGGCAGACGACCTCAGCAGAAACATCAAGGATCCCCACGAGTGGAAACTGGATCCACAAATATTTGCAATGATAACTCAAAAATGGGGCCTTCCAGACATAAGACCTGTTTGCCAGTCCTCAAAACTATCAACTAACAAAAGTTTGTACAAGGACATTCCACCAACAAGCTTGGAAAGTGGATACACTCTCTTTCAGTTGGAAAAACCTGACAGTATATGCCTTACCTCCACTGCCTCTCCTCACAAAGGTTCTTCTGAAAGTCAAAAAGGAGAGACCACGACTGATTCTCATAGCCCCAGACTGGCCACGCCAGCACTGGTACCCGCTATTGAAAAATGACCCACAGCCCTCCATGGATATTGCCTCAAATCCCCCATTTGCTCACGCAACAAAACAATCAGATTCTCCACAGCCAGCTCAAAACTTTAAATCTGGATGCATGGCAGATCAGCTAAACATCCAACCAGCTCCCCTTTCACAAGCAGTTCTGGATGTTATTCTGGAAGCCAGGAGGCCAAGCACCAGGAAGACTTATTCAGACAAATGGAAAAGGTTTTGTGCCTGGAACCAAGCTCAAGGCCAAGACACAATTCAGCCTCACATGCCTCACATTCTACAGTATTTAGCTGAGATGTTGCACAAAGAACTTTCTTTTTCCTCCATTAAAATCCATGCTTCAGCTGTTTCAGCTCACTACAACATGGATCCACCTTTATTTTCATATCCTCTTCTAAGGCAGTTCCTCAGAGGGGCAAAAAACATTAGACCACCCAGGAGAGCTCCTACACCAACATGGGACCTCAATTTTGTTCTGGAAAAACTAACGCTACCTCCCTTTGAATCAGCTTTCTCTGCAGATCTTCAGTTCCTATCATGGAAGACTGCCCTGCTCCTAGCAATAATTTCAGCTAGAAGAGTTTCAGAGCTACAGGCACTAATGGCTGTGGAACCTTTCCTCATTTTTCATCAAGACAGAGTTTCTCTACAAACTAATCCTTCTTTTATGCCTAAGGTGGTTTCCAGTGTGGCTTTAAATCAAACCATCCACTTACCCACCTTCTTCCCAAATCCACAGAACAAAGGTGAGAGACTCCTGCATTCCTTGGACATTCACAGGCAACTTCGTTACTACTTGGACAAAACTAAGGCTTTCAGAAAATCTGACCAGCTCTTTGTATCCTATGCTACAGCTTCTCAAGGGAAGGCTATATCAAAGCAAACCATTTCTAAATGGATAGGTCATTGCATATGTTTCTGCTGTACACATCATGGGAAACCAGTCCGTGCTACCATTAGGTCCCACTCTACCAGGGCAACAGCTACCTCTACAGCCTTTCTCAGGGGGGTTCCAACCAAGGAGATTTTAGAAGCTGCAACTTGGAGTTCAGTACACACCTTTACCAAACACTATCACTTACCTCTTTACTCTAAGACCAGGGCGGGCTTCGCCACTGCAGTTCTGCAGGGCCTTATAGCCTCCACTAACCCTCTATGATACCTCCCCCTACCTTAGCTTTGGGATTCAACCCAAGTGTGATGACTGCAGCAGGGTAACACGATGAACATAGTACAGTTTTGTACCTACCATAAATGTAGATGTTCGAGTGTTCACCCTGCTGCAGTCCAGGTTACCCTCCCTCCATCCCCTCTGATCTACTGACTAAATCTCTTTAATACCTTACTGATGTATTTGCTTATAGCTGAAGGGATTTTGTGTTTGTGCAGAGGTCACTCCATTTGGTACTAATTTTTGACCACCTTTTTGGGGGGCACCTGACATCTGGGGCAAGAAAAACTGAAGAAAATGGCGTCGGTTGCACTATATATACCCCTGGCGGACTGAAGTCAAGGAAGAGGTGACAGCAACCGACGCCGGACCGCCTGACGACAGGATAACTCCCAAGTGTGATGACTGCAGCAGGGTGAACACTCGATCATCTACATTTATGGTAGGTACAAAACTGTACTTTCCCTCTCATGATCATGTTTTTCCTCGGTTGCAGAATCCAGACCATTTCAATGCTGGCATCCCTGCCTCCATGCAATGCTTTCTCTTGATTGCCTTTTTATAGTCCCTGCTTCCTGTGGCTTCAGTCACAGGCAGGTATTTTCAGGGATTTTTTTCAAAGAATTTCTCAGGTTTCTAGTGTTCATGGCTTCCACCATTCCTATGCAGGCTTCATATAAGAAAACTCCAGTGGTACTTTAAGTCATTGTGACCTCAATACTGTCATTCACTGGATTTCCTAGTTCCATTGCTTTTCTGTATCAAACTTGTTTCTTGTTTAAAAAAAATATTTATTAAATTATGTGCGACACACAGTCTTATGTGTATATAAATGAAAAATCATAGCGGCACAATCATAGTTGCGAACATTATACCTTACAAACCGTGCCAACACAACTGTAGCTACAAATATAATACATCACTTTTAATGTATCCTGTTATTGTCATTCAGCCATTGCATAGCTCATTCAGATCCTGCCTTCTTTTAAACATCGTTCTTCCTCTGCATGTGGTGGTTCCACATTTCCCATTTTTTCCTGTGTAATTTACTCCTACCCTTTTCTAAGGATCCCAGTTCTACTTGTTTTATCTCTTACTATCTTTGTTACTTCTAGTAAAGTTGGTTTAGACTTTGATTTCCATTTTCAAGTTATTGCTTTTTTGGCAGCTAGCATAATTAGACTCAGCAAGGCCTTACTATTTCTAGGCAATTCCAACTCTGTATCATAGCTCAAAATAATAATTTCCCTAGTAACGCCAATTTGCTCACCAAGCATCTCCAACAGAGCAGGCTGCAGGGAATCTGTAAAGTCAGCAAACTCCCTACATTCTCAGAAAATATGTTCCCAGTTATCTCTTTCTTTCTCATCACATCTGCAACATTTCTTGTCTACCTGAGGAAAATTTCTTTGGAGCCTGCTTGGGGTATAAAAATATGTATGTAAACACTTCCAGGCAAAAATCCTAAATCTTCTAGATTTTGTTGCATATTTGGGAGACGTACATATATCCCCCTTTGTTTCTTTGTGAATTGCATATCCAATCTCTACAATTCTTCCTGACCTCTTCTGATTGATTCTTGTAGTTCTCATGCAATATTTTATATGCTCTATTATTATTACTTTTAGAGGCCACTTATGTTCTAGCTTCTGCTTAGAACTTTACCAGTGCTGGTCTTTCATTTAGGATGCCACCTCCTTATTTTTCCTGTCTCAAACTTGAGCTTGAGTGGTGGATTCATCAGCTTTCTCTCAACCCAGGGCTTTTCTAACCTCCAGTCCGATGTCAAGAGCTCTTTTCAGATGCCTCAAACAGGGGATGGGGAGCTTCCCGCAGGTCTCTCGGGGTCCAGGGTTTCAGGCCTCCCCATCAGAGGGCAGATCACATCACCATGAAGGAGATGAGATATCTACTTTTGTCTTTCTAGACTTTTCATTCATTCATTCATTCATTCTTCCAGGGCCCCTCAAGGTCTTCACGGGCAGTACCACAATGATGTGGTATGTAAACAAGCAAGGGGGGGAAGCAGTCCTACCTTCTTTGCACCCTCTATCTTTAGGTCTGGGATCTAGCTGTCCAGTGTCAAGTGACTCTTCAGGCTGTTTTTATTCCTTCAGATCAGAATGTAGTGGCAGGTTCTCTGAGCAGGTCCAGCGTATAGGCTCATGAATGGATGCTTCACAAAGATGTGTTTCTAGATATTGTTCATCGGCTATTCCTCAGGTAGATCTCTTGGCCTCCACTCTGAACAGACAGCTCCTTCTAGTCTCTTTCAGAGTCCTAAGTCCTCTGGCTTGGAAAGTAGACACCCTGTCTTTTCCTTTGAAGGAAATATTTCAGTACGCCTTCCCTCACTTCCAAGTGTCCTGCACAAGTTCAAGCAAGACTCCCCCGAAATATTGCTGGTGACTCCCTTTTGGCCCAGAGAGCATTGGTTCCCCTTTTTCACTTAGCCAGGGGCAGTCACCACAAGTTGTCTCACTGGAGGGATGTTCTCACATGAGACAAGGGGGGGTCTCTTATCCATCTTCACTTGTCCACTCTTCAACTGATGCTGTGGGTGATAGGGTTTTGAACCCTTTTAGGCACTTCTTTTATGAGGACGTGCTTAGGGTTCTTCAGGAGGCCAGGAAATCATATTTGTCCAAATGAAAGAGATTTTCCACCTGTTGCCCTTGTAACCAGAATCCTTTTTCAGTGGGGGATCCCTCTGGTTCCGTCTTAGAATTGATCCATGCTGGGTTAGCATATTCTTCAGTTAAACCTCAACTCTCAGTTCTCTGCTTGTCTGCTCTTAACTCCCCATTTTGTCTATAGGTTTGAGGACAAACAATTTCTTAAAGGCGTCTTTCATATTAGGCCTCCCGAGGAAGCCTGAAAAATTGACTCGGGCTACTTTTGAGCCTGTAGCTTCAGCTTTCTTGCAACATTGTACTTTGAAGACTGTTGTTATTTTGGCTCTTTTACTTCAGCTGAGAGAGTGTCTGAGCTTCAGATTCTTATGGCTTTTACTTGTATCTGTATAGGCAGCTCAGATATTTGGATAAGACTAAGGCCATTCCTTCCATGTTTCCTTTTTCTGGTTGCACATGTTCCTCTTGTTCCCTAAAGGCATTATTTTCCTCTTGGGGCTTTTCATTTCTGAGATGTGTATGTCACTCATTGTGCGAGGAGCATACTTGTGAGCATACTTGTGATTTACTACGTCTATAAATTCTAAAAGCTTTGGTATACTAGACGGATGTTGGGCTATCCTTGGCAGGAGATCCCTTATGTCAGGAATACTACAACAGTGAAGACTAGAACATCTGTTATGGTAAGCTTTTACACAACTATACTTTTTAAAGTATAGGAACTTGGATTTTCACAGATTCTGTACTTTGGTTTTCAGTAGTGGAAGTCTGAGAAGGATAAAAAGGTGAGAAATCTCATCTTGTCCCTGTTTCTAAGTCTGCAGCGTTGGAGTTAGTACATTAGAGATTGTGTGTGTGTGTAGTGGGCAAAATCCCCACCACCCCAATGCGCACACACTATGGCTACGTGCAGGAGGGCTCATCTCCCTACAAAAACAAGTTTATAGTATATGGCAAGCTGTTCTGTAGCAGTGACATTTGGTGGTGCATAGTCAAAAGATGCAATTAGATGTTTTAGTTATGAATATTTACACCTTGATTAAGTGAGATGCAGTAGTGAAATGCAATTACTGTAAAAAGTTGAAACCAGTCTGTTTTGCCTTTACTCCAAACATAGTCTTTCTGGAACTGAATAAATAGTTTATTTTCATGGGTTGTTATAATAGGCGTCATGAAGTTCTCGAAATTTTGCGATATGCACATCAACTTTCATGGCCAGTATAATGCATCACAGACTTTTTGTTTGCACTTCGCAATTCCGAAATGAAGTCCTCCAACATTTTTTTTTCTTAGCTGATTAAGGCCTGTTTATTTTGTTATTCTTAAACATTGAACCTTAAACGTAGCTGATGTATTTTTAAATGGGTCTTTAGTTCTGATCACATTCTTAGGATCCAAAGTTCATAGGTATGTACTAGGCTAACAACCCACCAGGGCCTTTATAAGCCTAGCTGTGAAATCAATCCCATTTGTGTCCCTATGTATCATGAGTGCTTATTAGGAGGGTATATTAACTGGGAAGTTTCTAGAGGTTATGGTGAGAGAGTGTATGTTAGTTTGGGCATTACATTCTGTTTCTGTCTATCAGAGACATGGGGGCCAGACTTGGGGTGAATTTCTGATTTCCCATCCATTGGTCAAGGTTATACTTAAAGATGGTTTAGGGATGGACTCTGGTTGACATGGATGGAGGAGTCTGTTCCAGTGCATGGGGATCCTCTAATACACACGCATGTTTCACCAGTATGTTTTGTTTGTTGCAAGCAAAATTTAAATCCTTCAGTCTGGCTGTTCTGTTACTGTTCTTTTTATGAATATGCCACTTGAAACATCTGTGTGCCCAGATAACTCACTGTAATGTCATTTTTCAGTTATAAGCCACAGTGGAATTCTTTGTAGCTTCTAGTTGCTCATCAAGCAGGTCTTGCTATTCTGACAAATATAAAATGACTCATACTTGCATATGTACCTCTTCTTAGCTGATGAGTTATGACCACATAATCTGAAAAGCATTTTCTATGGTAATTGAAGTGCCATTTATGACAGCTTATGTATTTTCTATAATGGTTTATGGTAAGTTTCATCAGCACTTTTTCCAGTAATGCAGTCAGGGAATTTTTCACAAACTTAAGTTTGGCATGTTTTTTTTTTTTCTGTCTGAGCATACCTTTTAATGTTTTTATTTTTTGTAAAGACTGTAAATGGAAGGTTTATCCTGCTGTTGTGTTGCTGCATCTTTTCTATTTTGGCTGTCATTTACTTGTAATATGGCTGACGTAATTAAGTTACAAGGTCTTAATGTATATGATTTATCGTCTGTTTAAACATTTCAGGACTCTTCTTGTTCTCTAGTCCTGTACCATTCATGTACATAATATTCCAATAATTATCTTAATGACATTTGCATTTGGTGGTTTTGGAATAAACTTAGAAAAGTACAGCATCCTTCCAGTGTGCATCATAGCGTGGAAAAATGTTACTTTTTTCTGGGGAATCTCATGAAAGACTGTCCTCAGGCATAGGATTGTGCATCATTACTGTTCTATACTTGATGTCTGGTTTTAGTGCGTATTGTCACTCTTTCCATGTTTCTTTCCTTTGTAGTCAAATTTCTGTATTAAAAAAAAACACAGGGGAACCAGCAACTGGAGAAAAATTAAATAAAAATACCAGTAAAATATGGGAGAAACATTACAAAAATTTAATGAGTAAGCCCTTTCATCATAAAATGACTTCATATTCAGAGTTCATTAACTAACTAGGTACATTTAAAAAAAACACAATGGAAATCACATGATCATTCGTAACCAATCACATTGTTTAAAAAAATGTTAAACTAATGTACATTAACATTTTTAAAAATTCAAAAGATTAATTTCAACTTTTGCTTTTTAAGCACGCACTTAAAATTTATATGATAATTCAAACCTTTTTCTGCCATTGTATTCAAAAGTAGTTGGTATTCAAAACTCCTTAACGTCCAGTATATTCAGTGTCTCCACCCCTAATATCAGCAATTTCCAGTTTAGTAGTCTAATGCATAAAACAGAAACTTTTTAGTTTCTATATTTTTTTTGTTTCTTTTATTGTTTTTATAGCATACATATATTAGTAACTCCTCTGAGTTTCCTAGTTCTTCCAGTATAAAAAGACTGACTGAGATCATACACTGAGCTGCATATACCACGTTGTGACTTTAAAACCTAAAATATTTTGATGGGGAATATGTGGCATCTATATTGAAACAATGGGAAAAAGGACTATTCGCTTTGTCTACAGTACCCACACTTCATCCATATATTCTCTTTTTAGCTACAACTTCTTTACATTTATTATCCCTTTGAAACGCATCTTTCAGATTGTTTGCTGTTTTATTAATAAAAGCAGGTTGATTTGCCAGCTGAGTATATCTCATTGTCACCAGTTAAAATCTTTCAATTATCATTAATATATTTAATAGCATTAGTGTCAAGGGTGCGAGTCAAAACCATCCCCATTTTAAATAATCCACTTTTACTATTATCCAAAATACTACCATCACAGACTCCAGTATCTGTGTAGGTACACGTCTTCTCTTCCCTTAATTATTTCACTCATCACTCCATCTACTAACACTTTGGGATGTTCTTGTTCAATAAATCTATTTCGTATGTCTGAAATATCCTGCCAAAAATATACATCATAATTGACCCTAATCCTTTGTCCTTTTACCACATTTGTCTTGAGAAATTTGGGGTACATACTCCAATATTGTAAATAACTGTTACTAGCCACCAGGAGGGTAGCTTTTCCATCATTTTCTATATTTTTACTGATCAAGATATTTAAAAAAAATTGACATCCTGTTTTCATTAGAAGTAAACTTTAAAAAAGTGATTGTACTATTGAAATATTTTTAAAACTCTGTTAACATGTCCAGCTCTCATGTCCAAATAAAATCACATCCATAAAACTCAAATATTTCTTAAAAGTAAAAACACTTTCATACACATTATGCCAGTACAATATTGGCATAGCTGTGTCTCATAGCCGCACCCATAGCTATACCTTGTATTTGCTGATAACGTCTTTTTCCAAACACAAAGTTCTAATCCAATACCATCTCCAGTATATCCCTTATAAACTCCAAGTATTTTTTGAGTAAAATTTGAGTAAAATTTGAACATGTATCTAAGTACTTTTTGAACCAGTTGTGTTGGTATCATGGTATATAAACTACACGTGCCACCTGTAATAAAAATGTCATGACTTGTAACAACAATATTTTGTAAATTAATAATAGAATCTGGTGAATCCAAGATGAAGAATTTTATTTATCACTGATTTAAGTCTCCATTAGTATACATAACTAATGGTTCCTTCTTAGAGCCCGATGTAGAGACAGCAGGTCTCAAAGGAGGTTCTAATTTATTCTTCTGAGGTGAGGGGATACCACATATTACCTCACTTCTTGGAAATTCTTTAAAGGTAACCCTCATTTTTTTCTTTGCTGTTAATGAGCTTAGTTTATGCAGTCTAAACAAGTGTCAATAACCTTGTATTCACTAAACACAAAAGTTATGTCTACCTCTTTTTGTAAAATGTATTGTCACTTAATAAAACCAACATTTTATCATTATAAGCTTCTACAGCCATCAGAACCACTGCCCCTCCCTTATCGGCTTTCATAATTCTTAATTACTTGTCATTTGACAAGGGTTTTAAAGCCGTTTTTTTCATTGTGAGTCAAATTATAGTCACAAGGTAATAATAAAGCCTTTCTGATATCCTTTTCACGTTTTTTTTCCAAAGGCTTCTGCTACAGTGGGACAGGGAAGGTTTTCCCAAACCTACATCATTAACATACGAATTGTTAGAAAAAATATTTTGCATAAAAACTGCAAGATTTATTCTAATATAGAGAGTTAATGCTCTCAGTGTGTCTGTAATTGAACCACTCCTAGCAGGAACATAACCAAAACCCTTTTCAGCTGATTAATTTCATCATTCATCAAAGTTTTGGAAGATGCATTATGTATGTTAAAGTCATTATTAGTAGTAGTACTCAATTCATCAGTGTCCGTTAATAAATGTTCAGAATATAAAATGTCCTGGATCTCTGCTTCCACATTTGGTGTACCCCCTGGAATGTTCGCTGCCTACATGATTCCAATATTTTTGAAGTACATGCTGTGTGTGAAGCCCCAGTCTCTGAAAAACAGTATTGTTCATAAGTTAGTACTAAGCTAACTGCCCTTGCGAGCCATTTTAAGCCTGGCCAATTATCCCTTGTGAGACTCAAACCATGCACCTTGTGTTTGTAAGGCAAACACCTTAACCATTAGGCCACCCTCCCAACCCCTTTTCTTTCGTGTGATAACTCTGGGCTTGAATATCCTTTCTCGATGTTTTGTTTACACATATTGCCACCTTAACAATGGCCTGTTGGTGCTCCATACATAGCAATTTTCTGTGTGAAGCATGGTTTTGGTTTCTTGTACTGCTGGTTCTTTGGCTCTGCTCCTAAAAAAAAAAAAAATTTTCCTGTATCTGATCATCTTTCTGATTAGTTGTTTTTCCCGCCTACACGTGAATCTTTAGATTGGTGTTGTGATGCTGGTTTATGTAAAGAAACTTAAAGGCTTTCTTTAAAGTAGAATTTCCAAGAATTGGGGTATTTTTTGTATCCTCAAACCTCATGAGAACGAACCTCATTTGAGACCTATTGTGCCTTCATCTGGCTATGTATATTGAGCAGAGACGTAAATCAGTAGTAATGGGAAATAAAATCATTCATCTTGGATTCAGCAGATTGTATTCATAAATTACAAAATATCTTCTTAATATTGTTGTTATAGGTTACACCCTTCACATTAATACTGTTAAATCTTTTATTAATGATAATGGAAAAATTTTAACTGGTGAAAATGAGATGTATTCACTGGTTGGTGATCTGTTTTTATTAGTAAAAGAGCTAACAATTTGAAAGACGTGTTTGAAAATGATAATGAAAAGAAGTTGTAGCTAAAATAGAAATATATGGGTGCAGTAAGTGCGGGTATTGCAGATCTATAGCAAATAGTCCTCTTTTTCCATTGTGCCAATACAGATGTCACATATTCCTCTCCAAAATATGGTAATTGTGAGACGCTCAATGTATTATATGAATCTGAGTGTATGACATGTCAGTCTTTTTATACTGGTAGAACAACTAGGAAAGTCAGACAAGGGATTTAGGAATATATGTATGCTATAAAAAGCAAGGATAAAAAAATGCTTTGTTTAGGCACACAAAAAAATGAGACTTGAGTTTTTTTTTCTCTTAGGTATGCAGTTCTATCGAACCAGATATTAGGGATGGAGACACTGAGAATTTACTGGACATTAAGAAGTTTGAATGGCAATTACTTTTGAATGCAATGGTAGAAAAATGTTTAAAATGATTATATAAATTTTAATTGTGTACTTAAAAAGTAAAAGTTGAAGTTAGCTTTTTGAATTTTTAAAATTTTAATGTGCATTAGTTAACAGATTTTTTAAACAATGTGTTTGGTTGAGAATGATTATGATTTTTCATTGTGGTTTTAAATGCACCTAGTTAGTTAATGAATTTTGAATTTGAAGTCATTTTATGAAATTTCTGGTTATAGACCCCATTTTAAAGCTACAGAGGGTTTTGAAAATTGAGTTTATAATGCGTTTTTGTTTTTCACTCTAGTTTCATGCTATTTACTAGCAGTTGTTTGCATACGTACAACAGCAAGACATTTTGGGTAAGCAAAAAATATTTAGAAGAGCAGCTTGTGGTTTCACTACTGCATCTTCACATGCTAGTTTTCACTGTAAGGGTTTAATCTGCAAGACCTAATAGGCAGATTTTCTTTGTAAAAATTACCATACCTCTCAACCTCCAGATCAGAGAATCGGGGACAAAGGACCTTAAAATCAGTGACATTCAGGGACACCTAATTAACATAAGATATGCATATTTAAATAAGTGCATTAATGGACACACCCACCCATTCATTCAATTACACAAAGACAGGGCATAATTCTAAGCATTTTATATTAGAGAATTATATACATTGACACGTCAAAATAGAGCATTATTCATATTTTTCAGAAAACTGTATAAAATTAAAGTCAGACATGTTCAACTCACCCCCCATCCCCTCACAAATACCTTTAAAAACAGGTTCTTATATGGAACAGAAGCAATACATGAAATAAACCAAGTACATTCATACTACTGATTCAACTTCAGCATCTTGGCAGGCAGAGGTGGGTTCTGCAGCTGATGCTGTGGGGGAATGTTCTTCTTTGTAAGCAGCTGCTGTTTTTCTTGCTGCTTCCAGCATGTCCTTAGGATGCTTTGCACAGTAGCAGTCATTGTCCTCGTTCATCTTTATTGCTAATAGCGTTTAATGTTTTTGGGCCAAGTGGCTGTCTGAGCTCAGTTTTTACTTTGCGAACTGTGCTGAATGCCCATTCTGCTTTACTGTTTGAGTGCGGCAAACAGAGAACACTTCTCATTAGCTTTTGAAAAGTTGGGAGGTCTTGTACTGGAGGGCTCCCAAGCACCATCGACCAGTACTTTAAAAAAATAGATATGTCACATCCATATGACCAATCAGTCATCTGATATACTGAAAACTCATCTATCAGTTTGCATCGCTCCACTCGTGAACTACAAAAGCCGAGACGAGTGCCAATATCTGCTATCACAGTTGAAGAAAGCTGCATTTTCATAGCTGGATCCAGTAAACTGGCCATGTTGTGTAGCAGGGGATCTTTTGCAGGGAAATGCTTTTTCATTTTTAATAGCACTACAGAGTAAAATTGTTTGGCTCTCTTGAATAGTTTCTGCTCCACTGTAGTACCCCTGATATCATCCAAATTTTCGTCCAAATATGTTTCGGCATCAGGACTAATACGAATTTCGCAGTCTTCTAAGATGTTGTCCTGCACTTCAAGAATTGCATCAGTACTTCTTATTGCCCAAAAACTGCCTTGCAGTTGGTGATTTCAGTACCCTTCTAGCATATGCCTGCAGCACTTTGTGGATGTCATTGTGCAATGTGAGCAGTTTGTTTTCCCTGCTTTGCATTTGCATATTGAAGTTATGCAGTGTTTAAATGGCATACTGCAGGAAGAAGAATGCCAGCTTGATGTCATGGCTCTGCAGTCTGTCAGCTATTAGATCCACTTTAACAGGCCGTGGTTCATATGACAAGAAGTATGATCTCAGGGTGGGCCACAAGGCAGGGATTCTTTTTATGACTTTTTCCAAACTCAGCCATCGAGTGGGGGCATATCTGATCATTTTTAGAGGTTCAGTATCCACAAACAGTGCATATTCCTTCAGCTTCTGCTGACATTGTGCACTGCTGGAAAAGTGACAATAAATGTCAGATATCACTTCCTCTACAGATATAGCCATTGCCTTTGCACCAGATTTAATACATAAATCAGCAATATGGCACAAGCAGCCCATATTGAAAATATGTGGATTAACCTCTTTTAATCTGGATAACACTGAGTTCTGCTTGCCAATCATGAATGCAGCATTGTCTGATGAATAAGTCACCATGTTGATCACAGGAATGTCAAACTTGCTCAGAGTCTCCATTACACAGTCATAAATGGCTTGGCCAGTTCCACTGATACAAGCAGGCATGTCAAGGAATCTTGCAACATTTTTACCAGTAGCACGGTAAAAAAAAAAAACAGTAAAATCACAAGCAACTTGTCATTCCCGATATCTGTACTTTGGTCGAGGTGCAAACAGTATGGCACTTTCTGACAAGCTTGTGCAACATTCTGCTGATACTTTGGCCCTATTACTTCTCTTAAAATGCAAGCAGCCTTTGTTGGTCCACAGGTCATTTTTTGTACCACCTCTGGATCCATGCAGTACCTCTTCATGTACTTCAGGAAATTATCCCCAGTCGTAAATGGCAAGTTGTGTTCAGCAAGTAGGCCCATAAAGGCTACTTCAGCCTCCAACACTTTAGCATTGGTTTGCTGAGTGGCAAACATTTCTGTCACCTTCCTCCCAGTCGAATGCTTGGTGCTCATCTTCTGCTTCTCAGTGTCCATATGCCACTGCAAATAATTCCTCCCTCCATGTCCGACATAAATATTAGTAGCACAAATCTTGCAAAATGCATAGCCTGGACCACACCTGCTTTCCATTACCCAGTCAAAGGTGACCTTCCAGCTACTTTGGAATGTGGTCATTCGCTTCTTCTTTTCAGAGACAGCATCTTCAGAGAAGAAAAAAGGGTGGGTGTAATTAGAAGGCTTCAAGGTAATTCCCAAGTGTGCTGTGACACTACACTTTTACTTAAAGTAAACAAAGCTGGTATGATGGCAAACAGTAGTCAAAAAAATTCTTACCCTTCTGAGTTGTTGCACTATAACAGTGCAAGAAACTTTGCGTTGCACCACCTTCCATTGTGGCTTGTACCATGCTGTTCTGTGATTCAGCCATGCCTTTGCTGCTGAAGAAAATTAATGATTCAGATAAAAGATGACAATGAAATCTAGGAACCTCTAAACGTGTGCAACTCAGTAAGACTGAGTAATACACAGCACTGCACATACTCAAAATGTGAGTAAGCATTATTGGAAATCAATAATGCATCCAGGAAAAAATATTCAAAATAACTCATAATGCATCCAAGAAAAAAAAATATTGCAAATAATTCATAACGTATCCAGGAAATTCTCATTACTGCAAATGACTATGGATCCAGGTAAAAGGACATTACTGCAAATAATTCACAATGCACCCAAGGTAATTGGTACAAATGATTCACAACATGTCTAAGAAAATGCTTATTGCACATGACTCATGAGACCCAAGAGGAAGTTCATTACTGCAAATGTTTCATAACATTTCCAAGAGAAATGTCATTATTGAAAATGATTCATAACATTTCTAAGAAATGCTTATTGCAAATGATTCATAAGAGGCCAAAGAGAAAGCTCATTACTGCAAATGATTCATAACGCACACAGGAAGTGCAGACAAAGGAGCACGTTGTAAAACTGACAAATCATGGATACAATTCTGGACAGCATCAACCTAGATGTTCTTCGTGTTTCACTGTTGCAGTCATTACATTTGGGTTATCTGCTTGCAGGTAGCCCTCAGTCGGTCTGATTAACAAAGTCTTGAGTCCTGCATCAGTTGCTGTCCCTTCTTCCATGATGTCAGGCCGTCAGGGGTATAAAGCATGCAGCCGACGCCATTACATCAGTCTTTCTTGCTGTGCAGTGCCCAAAGCAGAAGTTGTTCGCAAGTGCCAGTCGGCCGACTCCTGAAAGTTTCGTTTTCGAGTTTCAGAACCAAAGTCTTCAACTAAAGCAAAGTACCCCGTTGGGAAAACCTTTTCTTGCTCCTTACCATTGTCAGTAAAAGTTAATAGTTGCATTACTTGTGGAAAGCAAATACCTTATAAAGATTTTCATTCGTACTGTATTCCTTGCCTAGGCCCTGACCATGACATACCTTGCTGTCGGTTTTGTGCTTTATTTAATCAGCGCACTATCCGTCGTCGGTATATTTTCGTCTCTAAATATTTCAGTTCTCAGTTTAATTATCCAGAAATGTCATTGGTTAGCCATCCGACTACCGGGATTCCGAAAAAAACGCAAAGATAAAGACAGAGACAAGCCGCCGAGGTCCAAAACTGCTGATGTCGCTTCTCCTAAGCCAGTCACCAGTTTGCCGGTACTCAGTGAGGCGCTTTCGCAGCCCCTGATACCCGCTACTTCTGATTCGCAGGCCTCTACTGAGACCCATTCGGAGTCTGGTATGCCACAAGATGCTTAAACTATGGAACCCGCAGATGTCTCTACCTTGGATGGGTCCGGAGCCACTGTGCAGGCACCGGCTTCTGAAGGTGTATTCAGGCCTACGGACTTGCATATTAAACCAATGCCTCCTTCTTTACTTAGGCCTAAATCTTGATCCATGCCTAAAAAAACGATGCCCAGTCTACATGCTCAGGCCTCTATGCCTAAAAAACAAATGATAAGGATGGCTGAAGATCTAATGACTCTAATCAGGGGTAGAACCCCCCCCCCCCCTTCTAAGAGGCCTAGGACTGAAGTTGATTATGAATCTTCTGATGAGGATTCTGTTTCTGATTCTTCTGATTATCTGGATATGCCCTTATATGAAGATTCTGATGCAGAGGACTCCATTCCTTCTGCTTCCCCTCTTGAGGAGTTTTCTTTTGGGGAAACCTTACATATACTCTAAGGGAGCATTTCCACTGGGAAAGCCAGGATTTTTCTGATTCAAAAAAGAGGCTTAGGGATTTCCTTTTCCTACCGCAGCATAGGCCTTTAGCTATTCCTCCTGTACTAGACGTTGTTGATGCTTTTTCGAAATCTAGTTTGGCCCCTGATACCCTGCCTCCTACTCTCAGATAACCTGACAGATACTACAGGGTCCCTGAGTCCCACAAGTTAATTTTTAAAAATCCTATTGCAGATCCAGAGACTATTTCACAGGGGCCCAAGGGCATTAAGACTTCTACTGCTAAAAATCCTACCCTTTCTGATAGAGACTCCAGGGCGCTAGATAGATGGGGTAAGAAGGTTTACACTTCTGCAACCTTGGCCATTAGAGCTTTAAACTGCCAGTTTCATATGTTAAAGTATTGGACTGCTTAAACAGAAAATGATGATTCCTGACTGTGTGGAAAATAAAGAATTACAGGATTTAATGCATTCTGCTGAGCAAGTTGGAAAACATACTTTGCAATGTGGTTTTGATTCATTAGAGGCCTCTTGCAGGGCTGCTGTTACTGTGTCTGTGCTCAGAAGGCATGATTGGCTTAAGGAGCAATCTTTGCCTGATCATGTTAAAGCTAAATTGTTGGATGCTCCTTTAAATCAGGACCGCCCGTTTGGCAACAAGGCTGAGGAAGTTTAAAAAGATGGAAGATAAAGCTAAATCTATGAAAACTGTGAAAGATTTTTTACAAGTTCAGCCTCCTCGATTTAGTAGGCACTGGCCCTCTAAGAATTGGTCCTTTCCAGCCCCTTCCAGGTCTTCTCAAGCCAAACACAGACACAGAAAAAACCCCAGGTTTCAGTCCCGGGGACACACAGAACTAAGCAGTGGGGGTGGGACACCCCCCCCCCCCTATGGTAAACTGTCTCCTTGACTTCCTTTTAAAATTTCCAAGGACTTATCAACTGACTGCCCCTTTGGGGGGAAAGATTGCTGTTCATGCAAAGAATTCGGAACTCATTACACAGGACAAATGGGTTTTAAATATAGTGCCCCAGGGATATAGATTTCACTTCCACACGTTGCCAACACCAACGGCGTGGCCGGACCTACCCCCAGATCAGTGGGCAGAGGCCCAAAAACAAGTACTTTTTCTCTTAAGCATGAGGGCTATTCAACTGGTACCAGAAGAGGAAAAAGGGCAGGGTTTCTACTCGAGTCTTTTCCTGGTACCCAGAAAAGACAATTCATGGCGTCCTATCCTGGACCTGTCTACTCTAAACACTTTTTTGGAGATTCCAAAATTCAAGATGCTAACCCTTCAGCAATTACTTCCTATGCTAGGCAAATATACCTGGTTGGCAACAATAGATTTAAAAGAAGCATACCTGCACATCCCAATCAGGGAATCTTGCAGAAAATACCTACACTTAAAAGCAGGCTACACGCACTATCAGTTCTCTGCACTGCCCTTTGGCTTATCTACTGCGCCCAGGGTATTCACAAAGTGCCTAGCTCCAGTCATTGCATTTTGCAGGCAAAGAAATATTCAAATATACCCATACCTGGACGATTGTCTAATTCAGGCAGAAAGCCAGGACATAATTTTGAATCATCTGGCCTATGTACAAAGGGTTCTAACTTGTCTGGGGTACACCATAAACGAAAAGAAATCGCACCTGGTACCCTGTCAACAAATTATATTCCTGGTAGCAAACATGAATACAACTTCCCAGATGGCTTACCTCACGCTAGAGAAATAAATTCATTTGACAACCTACTTCAAACAAGTGGTCACAAAAACCCTGCTATCTGCAAGACAAATACTGCAAGCCTTTGGGGTTCATGGCCTCCTGCAGTCTTCTAATTCCATATGCAAGACTGAGGAAACTACAGTGGTATCTAAAAAGCATGTGGTGTCAACATTCTCAAGACCTAAAAACAATGATTCCTATCATACCTTATCTACGCCTAGAGAGTACCTTTGGTGGGCAGAGGCCTGCCACCAAAACAAGGGACTCCCTTTCACACCACCCCCTGCCACCCAAACCCTAACAACAGACGCATCAGACTATGCATGGGAGGCTCATCTGGCAGGGAAGTGCATTCAGGGCAAATGGAACCCAAGTCAAATGCATCTGCATGTCAATCAAAAAAAAATGTTAGCTGTACAGAATGCTCTGACAGCCTTCACAGACCGCATTCTTCCAGGACAACTAATGGTAAAGACTAACACCACCACTGTTATGTGGTACATAAACAAGCGGGGGGTACACATTCTTACCCCCTCTGCAGACTAGCCTTGGCATTGTGGAACACAGCCCTGAGCTACCAAGTGCACCTACCAGCTCAATTCCTGCCAGGAAAATTAAATACACTGACAGACAGACTGAGCAGAAAACTCATGGACCCACACGAGTGGAAACTGGAACCAAGGATTTTCAACATGTTGACAAGCAAATGGGGGAGCTCAGATATAGACCTGTTTGCCTCTCCCCAGAACTACCAGTTGGACAAATTTTGCACAAGGACTCCCCACAAACAAGCCTGGAAAGTGGCTGCTCTGTCATTCAGCTGGAAAAACCTATCAGTCTATGCCTTCCCCCCTCTGACTCTGATCTCCAAAGTACTACTAAAAATCAAACAGGACAAACCAAGGATAATTTTGATTGCTTCAGACTGGCCACGCCAACACTGGTACCCCCTCCTGCGCAGTGTGTCATGGTTATCTCCATGGCACCTGCTCCTTCCCTGCTGTCTCAGCAGGAGAACCAGATTCTGCACCCTCCGCTTCTAACACTGAACCTTGCAGCCTAGCTAATTACTTAATCTCTCCTTTACCATCCCTCAGCAAACTTGTGATGAATATAATTTTAGAGGCAAGGAGGTCTAGTACTAGAAAATCTTATGCTGAAAAATGGAAAATATTCTGTCTGGAGCCAATCTCAAGGGATGAGCACAGCAGCGCACAGTTTACCTCAGATTTTACAATGCTTAACTGAGATGCTTACCAAGGGCCTGTCTTTTTCCTCCATTAAAATCCACACCTCAGCCATTTCAGCTCATAGTAACACAGAACCTCCCCTCTTCTCTCATCCACTGCTCAAGCAGTTCCTCAGAGAGGCCAAAAATATGATACCACCCAGGAGAGCTCCAACCCCAGCCTGGGACCTTAACTTTGTCTTGGAGAAATTCACTCTACCTTCTTTTGAGCCAGCTGCTACTGCAGACTTAAACTTTCTTTCTTGGAAAACAGCTTTCCTTTTAGCAGTCACTTCAGCTAGAAGGGTATCTGAATTACAGGCCCTTATGGCAGTGTAGCCTTTCATCATCTTGTATGCGGACGGGCTGTCCCTCAGAACCACTCCATCCTTCATGCTCAAGGTGGTATCCAGTGTGTCTCTTAATCAGTCCATTCATTTGCCGACATTCTTTCTCAATCCACAGAATAAAGGGGAACGGATACTACATTCCTTAGTGACCCTGGGGTGAATTTTTTCTATTTCCCATCCACTCATCACGATTCCTCTTGAAGAGGGCCAGTGAGGTGTTCTGTTTGACATGGATGGGAAGCCTATTCCATAGCATGGGCAGTCTTTGGGTAATGAAACTGTTTTACACCACTCGATGGCTAGCCCTGCCACAGTAATTCTTCCACACCATGCATTCATACAAGTACACTCCTGTGGTCAATTTATAGTGCCCAATCCACCTACTGTATGCCTTTGGGAAGAAACCTGCACAAACTCATAAACACAGGGATGATATGCAGAGTCTGCACAGAAGGTGCCCTAGCCAAGAATCAAACAGAGGAACCTCTTGCTGTAAGGCAACAACACTAGTATTCACTGTACCACTGTGCTGCCTTAAATCTCCACTACATATACATCTTTATTAAAAGAATCAATAACTTGCTTCTTACCTACAAGGGGCACATCTACTGTATCCATAATTTCAGAATACAAACTATACTGAAATCACGAACGGTCATCTTCATCTAAATGGTACAGCTCCTTAAGTAAAAGGGCATTCAAGGAAATTGTTTAAACATCAATTGTAATGAACATTTTAACTGAAATGTGTGTTCCATGTATAACGAAGTTCAACATATCAAACAGAAATGAGCAGTGCTCAGATTAGACAATTATAATATAAAACAAGACACACACACGTGATTGCAACTAAATATTGTACCACAGTGCAAGCAAAATTAGTTTGAAAAGTTTCTGAGAGGATAAGTAGAAATGTATTTTACTCCAAATATAAAAATTCCGTCAGTACATTATGCCCACTAAAAGGAAGGCCATATTTAAATTTTATAAATACTGCAATCTTGTCTCAGGAAATGTATTTTAAAATATGAAGAAAATGCACATGCATCAGTAAGAAGAAGGGAAAGTAGAATGCAAATATGTGGCAGCATACCCCATCACTATGGACCTAGGAAGATGTTTCACAATGTGTGCTATATGACCATCTCAGGAAAAAGACAGCAAAAACAATTGTACTTCAGGAAAAAGACAGCAAAAGAAGTTTCACAATGTGCTGTATCTGTATGACCATCTCAGGAAAAAATACAGAAAAAACAATTATACTGCCATAATCCCCCCATGACCATCTCAGGAAAAAGACAGCAAAAACAATTATACTGCCTTAACCAGTGGCAGACTAATTATTTCCGTGTTGTACTATAAAACATTTTACTATGGGATTTCGATGATATATGCGTTGTAGTAAACCAGGTTTCTGTTAGACATTCCTGACAAAACACCCTGGATGTTTTGTGAATAGATGTTTGAAAAGCTCACCTTACTGACCTTACCAAAGGTACTCAAAAAAAGAAACTACCTGAAACAAGATACAATGACAGTATTATGTATTTAACACATGATCATCCCTTCACCTACCATTGTATTCTTTTCAGTCCTCGACAAACTGTTAGAGCCCCGCTTCTGTCTGAATATACTAAAGCTGCTTCTTTCAGCTTAAGGGCTACTGTTGACATCATTTCCCCTTTCTTTCAATCTTAAAACTGATACTAAATGAATAAATGGCAAGGGTCAAGGGTTGCAATTTCATGGAATACGGTGCCACAAACTATAAGCAGAAAGGAGAGTGCATACTCGGTGCATTTTGAACTTGTCTCGAGTCTAAGTGAGCGTCTCTTTTCCAGTCAGTTTTTCCACTCACAGCAAAAATAAGTCACAGATACATTGTTGAATAAGTTGGTCAGAAACGGCAGTAAAAAGTGGTATGCATCCTAGAACATTGCTGTTAAGGTACCCTTTATTTTACGTTACCTCCCCCTGCACATAAACCCGCATTTTTTTTTTTTTTAACAGAGCAGTAGCAGCTTACTTTTTAGAGCAGTTCACTTACTTTAGGCTGGACTCTAGCAAAAATAAAATCCTATTCGCACAACAAACACTACAAACTTCAGATGACTTGACTTAATTCCACAGCAGTCAACACAAACCACGACAAGGCTGCTGGTCGGACTCGGAGCTACAATTTCCTTCCCCATCGCAAAAAGACAGACGATTGGATCGGCGAAACTAATTCCTCCAGACCACGGCCACGACTCTCCCAGTCCCTTGAACTCAAGATTCTTGAGTCTTGACTACGCGCAGATCTTCTGTCAACACTAGCTATCCCCACAGAATGTTAAGTTTCATGCCGATGATGCTGCCTTGATATGCGGACTGTGCAGACCTAATTGAGCACTTCATCCATACCCAGGCCTGCCGCAGCCGCTTCGGCATAATACAGGAAATGAAGCATGCCAATTGCATGCAAAACAGATACAATAAAGTAGTGCTCTGAATGGCTGAGATATCTTCAGACAGAACAGAGCATGCTTTACTGCAGATCTCGGGTGAAGTTGCACCCAAATCAGGCACTCTGGAATGCAACCTTATTGAAGCTCTAAAAGGGATGCTGCCAGTTATTTTGGTACGATTGAGAGCTATGGAAATTACACCCATCTTGTTGCTGTAATTAGCATGCAAGTATGATAGCATGCGCACTGCTTTATGTAGTAATATACTGTGGATTTGGTCTTGTCTTTCATAGTTTTGTGGTAGGAGTTTTCAGCTCCAAGAAAAATTTCAAGAAACCATCCCTGGCAAAATAAAACGCAAAAATAATTTTGGCTTTGTGTGTTAAGGAAGGTTGTATCCAACTTCAACGATTGCTTCATAAAATGCAGTAGTGCATTTTTAGCATTTAGACATTGACATGTCCCATATGTATTGGCTCTATAACTTGAATTTTGCACTAATTCAGTTTTTTTTTCTTTCAGTCTTGTTAGTAAATTCACTTAGTCTTGCATCATGTTCTTTTGACTGACTTTGTACTAGTTTGTCGTAAGTTATATTAATTACACCATCGGGCTCTTGTTTATCTGTGCAAAGAAACTTTAAAACATGTCAGGTGCTGAATATAGACTGAAAGGATGACTTAAAATTGTGTAACTTCCCCCAGGCCAGTGAAAAAGAGGAACAGCATTGAAACGTTTCTTAAGCTTCATTTGCTAAAATGCTTTGTTTGACTCAAATACAGAAAGACATTTGCTCCTTTCATGAGAGTCACCACTTTAGTTCACTGAATGGATAGTGCGGTGCTCTGTGTTCATAGCTTTAAGAACTTTGTTGAGATGTACAATTAACATTTTATCCAATTTATTAACAGTATTTATGATATTAACTTATTCATTAAGCTCAGTATGTTCCTTAATTGTATCTGTACTCCTTAATTTCAGGTATTTCTTCATTCTTCTCTTCTAAATTACTGGAACTTTGCTCAGGGCACACACACTACTGTTAATGCTGTAAGATCTGTGTAAATCTAATGGACTGGTAAACAGCCCAGACTAGTAAATTTGTCTTTTAAACTCTGGCTGTGCAAATCCTCACTCTGCACATTTTCTCACCCATTTCATCAAGCTAAGCTTTTGACAAGTCCGACAACTTAGTCAAAGGAGCATTTAATGTTTCAGCCATCAGGACTTAAATTATCAAGCAGTAGCTTTAGCTGTCTGGGTTTTATCTTGCCAAGGTAACATTTTAACAAATGGCTGGTCTTTCAGAGCCTTTGACTCCCTCCACATGTGTACACAAGCTGATTTTAGCTCGAGCTTTTCAGGAAGAAAACTGCTTGGGCACCAGAAACCTTCAATATTTTCTTGCCGCCCGTGAGAGCACTCTTCCTGGGCTTCAGAGGATCAGCTGGTGGCTCCTATCTTCCATTGCTCGGCAGATAAGTTCTCTTCAGGGAGTTCCTACCAAACATTTTACTTTTTGTGAGAAATTAGTACCAGGTCTCTCTAAGAATACTGGCATTTTTGAAGTGCTACTATTTTAAAAGTATTGTCTCACCTGACAGGCTCTTTAGCAGGGACTTGGTTATATTTAGTTGGGACACTGTTTTGTGGTAAAAGTGTATTGATATTAAATTAATTTGCATTGTTTGTTGTAATTGTGTTTTAAAGTGAGTGCAAGTGTTTTATGTGTGCTTGTATAGAGCTTTTGTGACAACTTACCAACAGACTGACTCTTTATGACACTGTTTACTTGGGGATGAGTTTTCATTATCAGCAGGTATATGGAGCAGCTTACCAGTACTTCATATGTTCACCGTATTGATCACTGCTGCAGTAGCTTTAGATATATGGGTTATATCCTGCCAAGGAAATAACAGCCTGCCAGCTTCCAAAGCTTCAGGACACCTTCCACGTGCCCAAACTGTCAAGCTTACTGAAAGACGAGTTTGGATGTGAAGCCCTTAAGAGCTTTACTGTTGCCAAACAGTATGCTCCTCTGAGTCTTTTGAGGATTAACAGTTTGCTTGTGCTTTCTGTTGCTGGGCAAATAAGTTCCCTTTGTGGAACAAACTACAAAAGCAACTGCCACATCAACCGAGCTTTTAACCTCGGAGGCACCTACAACTGCCACCCTTTTTTTTGTAGTTTACGCCACCATCTGCGAGACCTGCGGCTCCTTCTACATAGGAAAGACCGCTCACAAGCTCTCATAACGAAAGAACACCTCGGGGCACTCCGCAAGAAAGATCATCGCAATGCACTAGGCAGACGCAGCTCCCTCTGCCCCAACTATAGCAAATTTAAGTTTTTTTGTACTCTAACAAGTACAAGAATTCTACGGTGATTGTGAAACCTTACTCGAAGTAAAAGAATTAAAATGGCAACTCCTCCTTGATGCAAAAAAGGCACCGAGACTTAACGAAAATATCAATGTGAAATGTGCACTAAAATGGTTGGGCAGATAGTACTCCTAACCACGCCCACACATTCACTGTGCACATTCCCATTGGTTATCTTGTCCTCTTCTTGCACTGGTCCACTTAGTTTCTTTACACTGTCACCCTATAAAAACTCTATCCTACACCTGGTTTGAACAATTGTGTGCATTCCCAATACTATTTAAACAGCAAAGTTTTTTACTTTAATGAATTCCTCTGAAGAAGTTTGTAGTAATAAAACTGAACAAAAGCGCTCAGCAATCAGCTCCTGTCTCCAGTACTTGATCATCGTGCATACAGCTGCAGTAATCACAGATGGGTTTTCTGCCGTCAGGCGGGTCCTCGGTCAGCCGAATTCCAAAGTCTAGGTCCGGCGTCGGTTGCTGTCACTTTCTTTCCTGACGTCAGTGCGACAGGGGTATATAAGACACAGCCAACGCCATATTCTTCAGTCTTTTTTGCCGTGCGGTGCCCGAAGCAGAAGCAGTTCGCAAGTGCCGGTCGGCCAGCTCCTGAAATTACGAATAATTGGAAACCGAAGTCTTCTTTAAAGCTAAGTACCCGTTGAAACTTTTCTTGCCTCAGACCGATGTCAGACAAAGTTAACAATTGTATTTCTTGTGGGAAGCAAATACCGCATAAGGATTTCCATTCCCTCTGCATACCTTGTTTAGGCCCAGACCACGACGCCTGTCGCTTTTGCGCTACTTTCAATAAACGCACTATTAAGCATCGGGCGGAGATCGCCCAGCACTTTTTTGGTAAAGCCTTTGATTATAAAATGTCATCGGATACTCAGACTACCGTTTTGTCCAAAAAACGCAAGGACAAAGACGGGCACGCGAGGTCCGCGGTCTCCACCGACACCATGCCAAAACCGGCTACACGTGATTCGGTTCTCAGCAAGGCGCCTACGCAGCCCCTGACTACCGACGACACTTCTTTGGCGGTGTCCTCTGTAACCGAGACCGCAGGTACCTCGGCCCATACCCAGACTACAACCACCAAAGCCACTGTGAGTGTTGAGCCTCCTAATGTGGATAGGTCCACTTCCACCCATGGTGTCTTAGACCCTCATCTTCCTTCTCCATTAAGGCCTTTACTAAGTCCAAATCAGCCAGGCATCCCAAGAGGCCTGTTGCACAGGGCCCATCTCCAGGACCCATGCCTAAAAAGCAGATGCTAAAAATGGCTGAGGATTTAATTACTCTTATCAGGGGTTCCCAGCCCCCTCCAGACAAGAGACCCAGAGTGGAGGAAGCTTCTCCCTCTTCTGACCAGGATTCCATTTTTTCAGAACATTCTGATGAAGAAGAACACTCTTACTCCCCTTTTGAAGATTCGGATGCTGAGCAGTCCATTCCTTCTGTATCTCCCCCAGAGGATTTTTCTTTTGGGGAAACCTTGCACACCTTGAGGGAACACTTCCATTGGGAAGGCCAAGACTTTCCTGATTCCAAGAAAAGACTTAGGGGATTTCTTTTGTTACCTCAGCACAGGCCTCTGGCGATACCTCCTGTCTTGGACATACTTGATGATGTTTACTCAGAGGCTTGCCGAAATCCGGATTCCCTGCCTCCTGCCCCAGTCAAGCCTGATAGGTACTACAGAGTTCCTAACTCTCACCAATTTCTTTACAAAAGCCATAATGCTCACCCTGAAACCATTTCTCAAGGCCCCAAGGGAATGAAGGCCTCTACTGCTAAGAATCCACTACCTTCCGAAAGAGAGTCTAGATCCTTAGAAAGGTGGGGAAAAAAGGTATATACCTCGGCCACCCTAGCCATGAGGGCCTTAAATTGTCAGTTCCATATGCTTAAATATCAGCAGTTTCTGTTATCACAATTAAGAAATAAAATGTCTCAACCTGAACAACCAGATTTGAAGGAGTTGCAGGATATGATGCATAGTGCAGAACAAGTGGGTAAACACACCTTACAATGTGGCTATGATGCCCTAGAGGCCTCAAGTAGAGCTGCTGTGACAGGATCAGTCATTCGTAGACATGCCTGGCTTAGGGAACAAACCTTGCCTGACCATGTTAAAGCTAAGCTACTAGATGCTCCTTTACAAAAGGATGTACTATTTGGTACTAATGCTGAGGAGATACTACGGAAAATGGAAGAAAAAGCTAAATCTATGCAAACTGTCAAAGCTTTTATACAGGTTCAACCACCACGTTTTAGCAAAAATTGGCCTTCAAAGAACTGGTCCTTTACAGCCATGGACAAGCCACAAAGAGGTAGATACAGGCGCACAAGGGGCAGAGGACAACCTCAAGGATCATATAGAGGCAGACAATGGCAAACTCCAGCACCAAGAGGTGGCGAGGACAGTGCACAGCAATACAGGAAACAAACCCAATGACTTCCCCCTTTTCATGCCAAGCAAGTCTCAGCTGACAGCACCCTTGGGAGGAAAGCTGGCATTATTTACAAGAAATTGGCATATCATCACAACAGACAAATGGATCCTGGACATTATAAACAGAGGCTACAGATTTCTTTTTCACACTCTTCCAAAAATGAGAGGCATGCCGAACCTGCCACACAATCAAAGGGCAGAGGCTCAAATACAAATTTCAAAGCTTATGGCCATGAAAGCTATTCAAGAGGTACCTACTCACGAACAAGGTCAAGGTTTTTATTCCAGACTTTTTCTGGTACCAAGGAAAGGAACCGACTGGAGACCCATTTTGGACTTATCCATCCTAAACACATTTCTACTCGTACCAAAATTCAAGATGCTCACATTACAGCAGCTTCTTCCCATGCTGGGCAAGGAGTTTTGGCTGGTAACATTGGACCTCAAGGAGGCATACCTGCATGTCCCAATCGGACAAAGCTACAGAAGATACCTCAGATTTCTTGCAGGTTCAATCCACTATCAATTCTCTGCATTGCCCTTTGGCTTATCTACTGCGCCCAGAGTATTCACGAAATGCCTGGCATCAGTAATTGCCTACTGCAGACTTCAAGGGATACAAATTTACCCTTATTTGGATGACTGCCTGATCCAAGCGGACAACAAGCACATACTTCTGGAACATCTGGCTTATGTAACACGGTTAATGAATTCTCTGGGATACACAGTCAACAAGGAAAAATCCAGGCTAACACCATCTCAGAAAATAACTTTCCTGGGTGCCAACATGGACACAAACACCCAGATGGCCTATCTTACGCCAGAAAAACAAGGGCAACTAACTCATTAATTCAAAATACTAGCAAATTGTACCAGGCTCACTGCAAGGAAAATCATGCAGGCTCTGGGCTTCATGGCATCTTGCATTCTTCTAATCCCATGTGCAAAGTTGCATATGAGGAAACTTCAATGGTACTTAAAAAACCTATGGTCTCAACACAGCCACAGTTTGGAAACAATAATACCAATAATTCCATGTTTGCAAAAGGAATTTCTCTGGTGGGCCCAAGCATGCCAAACAAACACAGGTCTTCCATTCTGCAAGCCTCAAGCAAATCAAGTCATCACAACAGACGCCTCAGACTACGCCTGGGGGGCGCACATGACAGACAGGTGCATTCAGGGCAAATGGTCCCAAAAGGAAAAGCACCTTCACATAAATCAAAAAGAAATGCTAGCAGTGATAAATGCAATTACAATTTTCAAGGACCTCCTGCATCCAGGGCAATTATTGATAAGAACAGACAACACCACAGTAATGTGGTACATAAACAAACAAGGTGGAACACATTCATACCCCCTGTGCAGGCTAGCCATGTCACTTTGGAACTTGGCTCTGGAATGGCAAATCGAACTTCAAGCACAGTACTTGCCAGGATTGGAAAACACGCTGGCAGACAATCTAAGCAGAAATATGACAGATCCACACGAATGGAAGTTGCATCCTCAAGTGTTTACAAAGATAATCCAGGCGTGGGGAAGACCAGACATAGATCTCTTCGCCTCCCACAGGAATCATCAGTTGAAAAAGTTCTGTTCAAGGACCTTTCATCCAAAGGCCTGGAGAGTGGACGCCCTTACTTTCAGTTGGGCAGCATGGACAGTTTACGCTTTCCCACCTTTGCCTCTTCTGCCCAAGGTGCTCTTGAAAGCAAGAGCAGACAGACCGAAGATGATACTGATTGCTCCAGACTGGCCAAGACAACAATGGTACCCACTCCTGAGGAGCCTAACACATACTCCTCCCTGGACCCTACCTCTAATGCCTCTTCTACTGACTCAGCACAGCTACAAAACTCTTCACAGTCAGCTGAAAACTCTCAATCTGGTGCATGGAAAATTCCTTAACACCACAACAGACCCTACTCTCCAAAGAGGTGCAGGATGTCATTTTGGAGGCCAGAAGGCCATCTACTAGAAAGGCTTACTCCGCAAAATGGAAACGTTTTTGCGCTTGGAATGAGAAAAAATGCCAGGATCCTAGAAAACTGAATTTGCCTCAGATATTACAGTATCTAGCTGAGCTGAGTGGACTTTAATTCTCCTCCATCAAAATTCATGCCTCAGCCATTTCTGCAGAATACAACACTGATCCACCCTTATTCTCTCACCCACTTTTAAGACAGTTCCTCAGAGGAGCTAAGAATATAAGACCTCCAAGGAAACAACCAATACCAGCCTGGGATCTTAACTACATTCTAGAAAAATTAACATTACCTCCCTTTGAACCAGCTGCCTCAACAGATTTGCAATATTTGTCCTGGAAAACAGCTTTCCTTCTGGCCATGACCTCAGCTCGTAGGGTTTCGGAACTACCAGCCCTCATGGCTGTGCAGCCCTTACTCATCTTCCATCAGGACAGGGTTTCCCTATGAACCAACCCGTCATTTATGCCTAAGGTAGTATCCAGGGTAGCTTTAAATCAGGCCATACACTTACCTACCTTTTATCCCAATCCTCA